>NC_077228.1:419398906-420017478 GCF_027887165.1 Monodelphis domestica | reverse complement strand
GCTTTTCTTTGAGCCCTGTTCTTGCCTCTTTGGGGTTTTTTGTAATATTTTAGTTATTCCAACTCTTTGTTCATGTAAAGATGTTTAAATAAAATAATACATTATTAAATATAATATATAAAATAATACCATATTAAATTATTGGAAATTATTAAAATATTCTTTAGACATGATACTGGGGAAGCTGGCCATTTCCTTTTCCAACTCATTTTACAAATGAGGAACTGATGAAAACAGGGCTAAGTGACTTGCTTAGGGTCACAGATCAGATTTGAACTCCAGAGTCTTTGTTCTGTCCTCTGTACCATCTAGCTGCCCAATTAGAGAATTATGTGATTAATGATAACAATAAAAAATGATTTGCACATATTTTTGTATTGGGAAACAGTTATCTTATACTATGTTGACTTGTATTCCTCTTTACCATATTGGATCATATATTTGAAACAAGATTATTTCGAAGTCAATTTCCTCATTAAAAGAGAGGAAAATGAGAGGTTAAGTGAGTTGAGCAGCTAGGTAGTATAGAGTTCTAGGCCTGGAGTCAGAAAGACCTGAATTCAAATCTGGATACAGACATGTAGTAGTTGTGTGACCCTAGGCAAGTTACTTGATTCTGCTTGCCTCTGTTTTCTCATCTGTCAAATGAGCTGGTGAAGAAAATGGTAAACCATTCCAGTATCTTTGCCAAGAAAAGCTCAAATGGGGTAAAAAAGAGTCAGACAAAACTGAAAAATGACTGAACATAATTCCATTCCAGCTTGGAATTCTATGTATGGCCATACAGAGAATAAGTATTCAAGGAAAGATTCAAACCCAGGTTTCTCTTTACTCCAGGTCTAGGGGTTCCTTCTACCATGTTGTACTTCTTACCATTTAAAAGTGATGACTGTCCATGGAAAACACTTACCTCGACTCTTCAGTGTAAGAACTACTAAGAGCTACTTTGGATCCACTTCAATAAAATTCCAAGCTGGAAGGAAACTTGCAGCTTAAAGACAATTTAGTACAAACCCTTCATTTTTCAGATTAGGAAATGGAAGCCCATGAAGTATAAGTGATTTGATGAAGGCCAAAGTGCCAGAACTAGAATTTGAAACTAGGTTGTCTGACTTGAGATCCAGTATATTTTTTATCTCTATCACAACTCCTGGGAGAATAATGGTTTCATTATAAGCATTGAATGAACCTAAGAAGGGTGTGTATGCCTGTGTGTTGTTTTATTATGCCAGACTCTAGACCTAAACCACCTGATTCTGAAAAGGACCTGTTTGTCTTTAGAGGTATGCTGAAAGATGGATGACAATATATGGCATGGCTTCCTAAGAATTTGATGGATGGAATTCAAAGATAACAAAAGGAGGACATGAATAGGAATACTAAATCCTCATGCTCTTCTGCCTTTCATTAAATGCCCCTTGTTTCTCACCTTTGTCCAGCTGCGGTACCCAACCACAGATCCAGGGAGCCAGAGACAACCAACTCCTGAATTCTAAAAAGTTGTGTAATGATTTTAGCTCAATGTGGAGGAAAGATATTTATTTTTCAAGGACAAAAGGAAGGAGTATTGAATTATTCATATCACTTAGGGAGGTGTAGCTGCTAACCCTAGTTGCCAGGATCATTCAATTAATATCCAAGTAAATGGATAGAGAAATAATCATATTTCTTCAATCACAGAGAAGGAATGGCAAATCACTCCAGGATTTTTGCCAAGAAAACCCCTGGATAGTAATGGTGTGGTATGGTCCTTCTGGTCACAAACAGTTAGACACATCTAACCAACTGAACAACAATAAAAAATTATAGATTATATGATCTATAGATTTTTTTCTAGCTTCAAATCTATGATCCTATGAATTAGGAAGAAATTATGAAAGAAGAATTGGAATATTGGTATCAGAGACCAGATAATCTCCACTTTTTACATGATAATCCAGAAGATATAGCAATTTTCAGAAGAGCTGTTCAAGGCCAGGAGTTGAGCTGCATATAAATAATCTCTGCTACATGGGGATGCCTTAAGTTCAAGAGTTCCAAGCTTCATCAGAGCTAAAGTCAACTAGGTGTCCACATTAAGTCCAGCTTTACATAGCGAGTCCCTGGGAATGGAGTGCCACCAGGCTTCGTAAAGAAGAATAAACCAATCCATGGTGAAAGAAGGGGTAGGCTAAATAAAGTTTTGGTATCAATCACCACTGATCAATTGCCTTTCCATCCTGAATCAGATAACCTGAATAATCTATATCCTCTCTCTCACTAAAAAGTTCCATTATAAAAATAGGAAAATAGTATCCTGGTAAAGTTGCTAGAAAGGAGTTGGGAGGAAGAGGAAAAATATGGAAGTGAAAAATGAAAGAAAACAAGCCAAGAAATTATAATTTTAAGATTATAGTTTACAGTTGCCATGCATAATTGTATCAATTGATTTATAACATGTGTAGATCTATGAAAAAGGTACGAAATTAAAAGGGGCAGAAGTTTGGAAAATGAAGATATTTCAGAGTCTGGCCCATCATTTATATCAAATGAACATGACAAATGCTTACTGTAGAGAACCATTCTGAGAATTATTTGGGGCTGGTGATTAGGCTGGTGTCCTTGGCAGATGAGAAGCTGTCTACACAGCTCAAATGGGAATTCCAGGCTCTCTGGCCATCTATGGAGTAACAGCTGAGCTATTCCTGGCAGCCAATATCACCCAAAGTGAGGCCCTTAGTATAGAAACTGATCCTGGGTCATTTGAGGGGGCTGAACTAACCTAAGATATTGCTCTAGTTAGAAAGCAATGTTGGGTAAATTCCCTGGAGGAATTGATATCTGGGTCTGGCCTCTGAGCTGGAATTCAAAGCCCTTGTGCTTTGGGGGTAGAGGAGAATCCTGTACTTCATTGCCTGAGAAGGGTCAGCAAATGTGAGCCAAGACCAAATGTGGAAAAATCCTAGACCTCTGATCTAGATGTTTCTGTGCAGAATTTCTAGTCATGCTATGAGATGATTCCTACACTTGTAATTGTAGTACTTAATGTCAGAATGAATCATTGAAGAGAATCTTGATTTTTTTTTCCTCTTACTTATTTTAGGGGATGGGTAGAAACATTCCCTTACTTTAGTAATGGGGGTCCATTTAAGCTAAAACATTTAATTAATATTGTAGAATTAAGAGATATAGCATCAATGATCAATACCAGAAGACAAATCTCACTGTATGAAGACTTTTTTTTCCCTTTTTATACAAGAGAATACCTATTTCTTCCAAGCCTGAGTAGTGTTTTAAAGCCTTCAAGGAAGTGATTACAAATTTAAGAATGTGCATATACTGAAGACCTGAGATTTCAAGCCAGGTAATATTTGATTCTTTTCTCTGATATATATTTCTGTGGGGCTTTGGAAATTTTTTTTTTACAAATCTTTTCATCCCTTCTTAAATTTCACATAGCTCTTACTCCCATCCTCTCAGCTGAAAACCTTCCCTCAAAAATTAGGCCATTCACAGATAGCCTCTTCTTCCTTCCTCCTCATTTTACAACACTCAAATATGATCTGTTACCTTTCTCCTTCATCATCTCTGTCTCACATGAAGAGGTTGGCTTCTTCTTGACAAGGTAATTCCTTCTAAATGTACATGTGGTCCCATTTCATCCCTTCTTCAGGATTAGTGCCCCTCCTATTTTCCCTATTTGCTTATTAATCTTTGATCTCTTTCTACTGGCTGCTTCCTTGCTTCTTGACAAACATGACGAGCTCTCCCATTATCAAAAAATATCATTTGTTCTGTCCATTCCTGCTAGCTTTTGTCATCCATTTCTCCTTCCTTTCAGGGCTAATATCCCCAAGAATGCTTTTTACAAGCCATGCCTGAAATTCCTTTCTTCTCACTCCCTGAGGTCATCATTCATCTGAAACTGTTTTCTACAAACTTATGAGTGACCTCTGAATTGCCAATTTTAATGACCTTTTCTCAGTCCTCATCTTTCTTGACCTCTCTGCAGCCTTTGACATTATTGAATACCCTCTACTCCTTGATACCTTTTTTCTCTTTAGGCTTTTGTGACATTGGTTTCTTTTGGTTGTCCACTTACTTATCTGTCCACTACATCTTTATCCTATATTTGCTAATAGTTGTTGCTCAAGCCTCTGTCTTGGTCCCTCTTCTTCTTCTATGCTATTTCACTTGGTAATCTCATCAGCTCCCATGGATTCAATAATAATCTTTATGCAGTTGACTTTTTCAGCTTCTTCTCCATACCACCAATTTCACATTTTCAACTGCCTATGAGACATCTTGAGCTAGATGTCCCATAGACATCTTAAACTCAACATATCTAAAAGTGAACTCAACTTTCCCTATAAAGTCTGTCCTCTTGCTAACTTCTCTGTTCCATTGAGGATACTAATACCTTCCTAGTTACCTAGGCTCATAATTTAGGCATCATCCTCAACTTTTCATTCTTCCACCTATTCCAATATCCAAATCAGTTACAAATTCTTGTCATTTCCACCTTTATAACCCTTCTTGTGTATGCTACCTTCTCTCTGACATTGCCACCACCCTAGTACAGGACATGATCAGTTCTGAAGTATTGCAAAAGCTAGTTGATTGGTCTTCCTGATTCATCTCTATGTTCAATTCAGTCCATTCTCTATTCAGCTGTCAAAGACCTTTACCTAAAGCATAGGTCTGACCATGTCACCCCTCCCCTATTTAAATTTTAGTTGTTCCTTATTACTTTCAAAATCAAAGATAAAGTCTTCTCTTTGATTTTTAAAACCCTTTATAATCTGGTTCTTTCTTACACTTTGCTCAGCCCCATGTATCTTGCTATCCAATGACACTAACCTCCTTGCTGTTCCTCTCATAAAACACACCATCTCCAGACTCCAGGCATTCTCACTGACTCCTCTCCATGGCTTGAATTCTCTCCTTATCTTCACTGCCTGAATTCCCTTGTTTCCTTCAAGACTCAACAAACTTCCCATTTTCTGCAAGAAACTTTTCTCAGCCCTCCTTACTCATAGAACTTTACCTCTGACATTAAATCTAATCCATATTGTATATATCTTGTTTGTACCTAATTGTCTACATGGTTTCTTTCCCATTTTTATACTCTAAGCTTCTCAAGTGCAGAGACCCTTTTCCTTACTTTTCTTTTTTGTTTTTTTTTGTCTTTCTTTCTTAGCCTCAGAGCTTAGCACAAAGTAAATACTTACCTTTTAGTTTCCCAAGGAGATTTCCTTTATTGCTCCCATTCCTTTTTTTTCCTCATTTCTAAATTATTCCTCTCCCTCACCCTCATAGTCCCCTGCTATCTTTCTGATTCTTTCTCTATTTCTCTCCTCCTCACTTTTTTCCTCTTCCCTCTTTCTCTGTCTCTCTTTCCTTTTATTTCCTTTGCATATTTTAAAATAAAATCCAAAGTTAACATTTTAAACTTTCTTTTCTAAGATACAAGTTTCTCTATTAATTTGACTTGATTTAGTTAACACTAGGCTCCTGGTACTTGCCAGCTGTCTTTCCTCATTGGGGGAAAAATCAGTGGAGAAACAAATTGGTGATTGATGAAATCTGTAGGGATGGAAGAAAATAATTCCAATTTTAATTTGTTAGGCTCATATTGACAAAGAGACCATGAAATCTTGAAAGCTTACTTCATTCACATATTTTTTGGCCGACATAGAGGTTTCATGTTGCCAAGTAGAAGTGTTTCCTTCATTTCTCTCACTTCTGCTGACATATAGGGTTTTTTTTAAGTCTTAATTAGGATCAGAAAGCAGCTGAACCAGCCTGAAATGTTGATGGAGACAAGGTGTTTGGTAGCTGGATCTTGATTTTATAAGTTTAGTTGCCTTATTTTCAGCAGTGAGAGCATGGAGGTGACCCAGCCCTCTGGAATAATTCCACTTTCCTCATACTGTGTCCTTTCACTGCTGAGAAGAAAAAGGAGGGAGGAAACTGAACTCTAATGTGTCATTCCTGTGTACATTGGGGTTGCTTTGGGGTTACAACCTAAGGAACCCATGTTATTTTATAGCATTTCAGGGCACCAGAGGGGTGGAACTGAAGGTTGGAGATCTAATCAAAGTCCCTTTCTATAATTGTACTCACTTCCAGCAGGGAAAGAGTTAAAGATGCTGCGAAAGTAAGAATGTTCTACAATCATATGGGTTTGGGAGGAGGAGAGTGGGTGTACCCATTGATGCTTGCCAACTCTTGGCTCTCTCCTTATTTCTTTCTTGTGCAATCCTTCTTCATGATGCTCATTGTTGTTAACATTTATGGATTGCCAAAAACATGCTAAGCCCTTTTCAGTACATCAAATGAGAGAGGCCCCTTGCCTGTGTATTCACATAAAGACACAGATGGGGAAGACAAAAAAGGCTAGAAAATAACTGTATGATTATTAAATAATGAGGATGATTCCCCAACCTTCACCAGAAAATTGGTCTTATTGCTTAAATAGGCCACAGAGATAGGAAGGATGCAGACAAATGAATTTACACCCCCCAAAAATGTATCAAATAGGGGGTATGTATAAGATGCAAAGTGGTTTGTAGGATATAGTGTTATATATAACACATCCTCCATTATTTTTTTAAACCCTTACTTTCCTTCTTGGAGTCAATACCATGTATTGGCTCCAAGGCAGAAGAGTGGTAAGGGCTAGGCAATGGGGGTCAAGTGACTTTCCCAGGGTCATGCGTCTGGGAAGTGTCTGAGGCCAGATTTGAACCTAGGACCTCCTGTCTCTAGGCTTGGCTCTCAATCAACTAAGCTACCCAGCTGCCCCCAACATCCTCCATTCTTGAGTTCTTTATGACCAAGGAGAGAGGATGTGACATGGATAAATAAATGTAAGATGGGATATAAGTGCTGAGAGTGAAATAAATTTGGTGTTATTGGAGAAGAAAAGAGACATGAATCTATCCATCCCATTCAAATCCCTATCCAGATGGGGGAATAAGAGACATTATATAAAAAGTTGAATTTGACTTGGATTTTAAAGATGAACATTTGCTAGGTAAACATGGAAGCAGGAGAGAATTTCAGGTAGAGGGAATAGGATAAGCAAGTATAAAGAGGTGAGAATATGTAAAACCTGTTCAGGTAATGGCCCATATTCCTCTGATCCTGAAGGAACTGACATATATGATTAGTGAACAACTGTCAGTGAAATTTGATTATGGGAAATGGGAGAAGAACCACAAAATCGGAGAAAGGCAAATGTCCTAACTTTTTAAAGAAGGAAAGAGTATAGAGCATGCAAACTATGGACCAATGAGCTTATCTTTGGTTCCTGGAAAAATTCTAGAGCAGATTCATGAAGAGGTGGTTAATGAACATTTGTAAGGGAAAGGGTAAGTAGAAGTAGTCAAAATGGTCTAACAGAATAAATCATGATTGAATAACTTTATTTCCTTTTTTGATAGGATTGACAAATTATCACATGAGGGAAATACCAGATGTATAGAATGTCATTTCATTATTGTGAGGATGATGGAGGGTTGTAGACTAGACAAATGTAAATTAGGATGATTCTGAGCCAGTTAGATGGTTGGACTCAAAGATTTTTGGTTGGACTCAAAAAAATTGCTAATATAAGTTCAACGTCAACACTGCAATGGGTCTTCAGTTAAATTCCACAAAGATCATGGGTTGTTGAACATTATTTTCAATTTCCTGGATAAAGGCATAGATAGCATATGAATTTCGAGATGAAACAAAGTTAGGAAGGATAACTAATGCCTTGAATTACAGTCAGGGTTCAAAAGGAATATGACAATGCTAGAGAAAGGGGAAATCTGAAAACTTTTCCTGAGGGCTAATGGTTGTTTAATTTTTTTTTTTACATTTTTAGATACAATAAACTTGTACTTAAGAATGCATAAAATGTTTCTAGCTCCCCCTGGGCATATACAGAAACCCTCTGGATTTGATCCTTGACTCAAATTCCCAACCCTTAGATGAATATTGGATTGAATCTAATAAGAGGAAATTCAATACAAATAAACACTAAATCTTATACTTATATTAAATAATAAATGAACTCAATAAATAAATATAGGATGGAAGAGAAAATAGTAAAGCATAATTATCTTAAAAAAAGAAAGGATATGGGAGTTTTAGAGAACTAAAAATAACATGACTCAATATTAAGAGAGGCATATATTCCAGAAATGAGGATGTGATCATTTCTATTCTCTGTTCTAGTCAGAATCAATTTGAAATATTATGTCCACTCTGGGGTCCCACAATTTAAGGAGGATATTGATAAGTATGAGATCATACAGAGGAGGATAATCAGCATAGTGAAAGGTCTGGAGTTCATATCATTTGAGAATCAGTTTGAAGAACTGATAATGGTTGGCCTGAAGAAAGGGTGATTCTGAGGGGACAGGATAAGTTATCTCCAAGTATTTGAATATCAGTCAAGTGGAAGACAGATTTGTTCTACTTGGTCCTATCAGGAAGAACCAGAAGAAATGAGTCTGAGTTTCAAATTTAGACTGTACATAAAGAGAAGATTTCTAATGATTAGGACTATTCAAAAAAGAAATGGGCTGCCTTCATAGATAGGGAGGTCCCCTCTTTAAGGATCTCCTGGTAGTGAGCATGATCATATTTCATGTATCTTATAGTAAGGATTATTTTTGGATCTGAATCAGACTAGAAGGCAGCTGAGATCACTATCAACTTTGAAATTCTAAGACTGATTCTGCCATTCGATATGTACTAAAGCAGTGAGTTCATGTAAGTGAATAATGATAGATAAGACTGGCAAGATACTTTGGGGTCAGATTTTAGAGAGCCTTAAATCCTAGGATAAATGTCTGGGCTTTATTCTGATGACTATGGTAAGTCACCGACAGTTCTTTATCAAGGAAATGATATGACTAAGTGTATTTTTTTTAAAAGACCAATTTACTTGCAATGTAGGGGACAGGTGTTTGAAACGAGAAAAAAACAAGTTAAGAAGTTGCTATAACAATCTAGTTGGAGAATGAAAAGAGCCCCAGTTTGAATGGAGGTAATGAAAAAGAGGAGACAGATTGAAGGAAAAACCTAAAAGCCTTAATGTGTCTGGGGCAGCTAAGTGGCACAATGGATAGAATGTTGTACCTATAGTCAGGAAGAATCATCTTTTTAAATTTCAGTAAAATATGAGGAAAAGTTCTCAACTGAGAGGGTATAAAGAGAGAGCCTTAGGAGGGCTGAGGAAGGATGAAAAGGTTTGGAAGAGGTGTTGCGTCTAAGGGGATGATGAATTGATTAGGGAGATGTAAGCCTATTGTCTTGTCATAGTGAGGAACCAGTGGATAGAGTGCCAAGCCTGGAGTCATCTTCCTGAGTTTAAATCTGGCCTTAGAGTCTTACAGTTGTGCAAATCTTTGTGCAAATCACTTAATGTTGTTTGCCTCAGTTTCCTTAGCTGTAAAATGAGCTAGAGAATAAATTTGCAAACCACTCCATTATCTTTGCCAAGAAAACCCCAAATGGGGCCACAGAGAGTTGAATAAGACTGAAAACAACTGAACAACAGTACCACTTTTTTTTATGGTATGGGGGAAATTGTAAAATTGAACCTCCTCCTTAACCTCACCTCTGTTTTTTTTAAACCAGCTCGTTCTTGGTCTTAGCTCACTAACTCTCCTAATGGTTTCCATCATTCTCTCATATTGTATTCACCCTTTTCCCCACCTAAAGAGAAGGAAATGTCATATAATTTCTTCACAATATTGTTATCTCTGAAATAAGGGCATAATAATCTTTCCTTAGGTGTCATTATGAATATGGATTTTGCTTTTAATCTAAAAAAGATCTAAAATTAAATTAAATTTAGTAATAATTGTGTGTACTTGCCATATATAAGACATTGTGTGAGGCACCTAGAATACAAAGGTAAAAATTAATTAGGAAGCCCTGTCTTCAAAGATCTTATATTTATTGAGAAATATACCATGTACAAACCTAAATAAATACAAGATAAATTAAGAAGGGATAGACAAAGAGAACAAAGAGAAACTTTACTGAAGAAATGAAATTAAACTGATTCTTAAAGGAAGAAAAGGATTCTAGGAAGTAGGGATAAGAATAGAGTGCATTCCAAGTAAAGGGGATAATCTATGCAAAGATGGATTTGGGAATGTGAATATTAAAGTCAGATAAAAGGTAGTAGTGCAGTTTGACAGGAACAAAGATTAGGTGAAGGGAATTGATATCAGAGGGATGGAAAGATATCAATATCAAATCAATATCAAAGTCACAGACTTTTAAAGTTGGAAGATATTTCACTAGGAGCTAGGTGGCACAGTAGGTAGAATCTTGGACTTGGAGTCAAGAGGACCTGAGTTCAAATTCTGATTCAGACACAAGTCATGTGACTGAGAAAGCTACTTAAATTCTAGGATAATGGATATCATAAAGAGCCTGCATCAAAAAGTTGTTATGAGATAATACATGTAAAGTATTTATAAACCTTAAAGCAGGAGGGGATGTAGCAAAATTGGGACACTAATACATTGTTGTTGAAGTTGTAATTTTATCCAACCATTCTGGAGGATATTTTGGAACTATCCCCATAGGGCTATAAAACAGTGATTATTCTTTGATCCAATAATTCCACTACTAGGTCTATATCTCCAAAAAATAAAAAATAAAAAAAGGGGAAAAGACCTATTTGTACAAAAGCATTTTTAACTGCTCTTTTTATAGTGGCAAAGAATTGGAAATTAAAGGAATTTCCCTCAATTAGAGAAGGGCTGAACAAATTGTGGTTTATGATGGTTGTGGAATACTATTATGCTATTGGGAATGATGAACAGGATGATTTCAGAAAAACTGATGCAGAAAACTGCATCAGAAAAACTGATGCAGAGTGAAATAAGCAAAACCAAGAGAACATTGTACATAGTAATGGCAATATGGTGGAATGATCAATTGTGAAAGACCTAGCTATATAATGAACCAGGACAATTATGAAGGATTTATGACAAAGAATGCTACCCATCTCCAGAGAAAGAACTGTTGGAGTTGGAATACAGATTAAAGCATATGATTTTTTCACTTTAGTTTATTTGGGTTTCTATTTTGGGGGTTTGCTTTTATAGGAGTATTGTCTTACAAATATGAACAACATGGAAATATGTTTTGCATAATAATACATGTATAACTTAGATCAAATTTCTTACCAGCTCCAGGAAGGGGGGAGGAAGGGAGACAAATTGGATCATATAACTTCAGAAAACTTATATAGAAAATAATTATTACATGTAATTGGTAAAATAAAATATCTTTACAAAAAACCCCAAATTTTAAAGTATATGGACTTTTCCTCTCTCTCTCTCTCTCTCTCTCTCTCTCTCTCTCTCTCTCTCTCTCTCTCTCTCTCTCTCTCTGTCTTTCCATATATAAATATATATATATATATGTATATATACCCACATACTCACTTTTTTTGTCATTAGTATTATCATCATTATAACTTCTTTCTTTAAGAAACATTTTAAACTTTTACCTTATGTTTTAGAACTGATACTGGTATCCATTCCAAGGGAGAAGAATGGTATGGGCTAGGCAATTGGGGTTAAGTAATTTGTCCAAAGTCAGAGAGCTAGGAAGTGTTGGAGGTCAGATATGAACCCTGGTATAAGCAACTCCAAGTCTGGCACTACTGAACCACCTAGCTGCCCCCATCATTGTTATTAAAAAAAAAAAAAAACAATCCCTTCTATATGATACCTGATAAGTAGTCATCCAATTTTCACCTGGAGACCTTCCATTGAAGGTGACCTCATTGCCATCCAGAATAACCCTTTATATTTTTGGAAAGCACTAATTATCAGGAAATTTTTACTCAGATCAAGTGTTAATTCTGACCTCTGGGGGAAAAGAAAAAAAGACCAATCTACTTCCTTTGCTATAAGACAATACTTTAAGCACTTGAAGATTAGCTTTGATGATTCCCATCTCTCATATTCTCTCTTCTAGGTTAAGAATCCCCAGTTCCTTCAACCAAATCCTCATAATAATCTGTTTGAACTATGCACAATACTCAAGAGATCTATGTTACTCAATGATTATTATATTATGCCTCTGTGACAAGTTTATGATTTGGTTTCCAAATTCCTTATCTATTTCTTCTAAGCTGACTGCAGTGTTTTCTAATGACACTCAATCCTCTTGGTTCCTCCTTTGTTCCTAAGCCTAATGATTTCTGCTAAATGTCCTCCCTTTGGTTCCTAGATTTTTTCAAGTGAGTATATCTTCATCATTTGCAATGTTGGAGCAATCCTGGGAAAATGATGGTGTGAAAGATAGAATAAGCCACAGATTCTGTGTTTTTAAAAAATCTATTTTATTTTAAGTTCCAAATTCTCTGTCTCCCTACTCCAACCCCAACCACTGAGAAGGCAAGAATAACAAATTATAAATATGTACAATCAAGCATCCGAATATATGTATAACCCAAGCATTCCAAAGAAAATATAGTGTATATATATATATATATATATATATATATATATATATATATATAAAACTGAGGGAGAAAGTATGGAAGATGTATAGAACCAGAAGTTTGATACTGTTTGCAAGTATTTACTACTACATGAGATAAAACCAGAAACTGGGAGAAATAGAAAAATATATGGAGGAAATATTCAATTGTCAGAGCTCCTTAGAGTTTTCTCTCAGTAGCATTCTGGGGATATTACCAATAGGACCAGCCCCTTAGTGTGTCACCCTGGGGCAATGGTTCTTAAAGGATATGGTGGGGGCACATCAGAAATGAATTTCCATTAAGCATGTTAAAAAACTGTTTGAAATTTTCATTTGCAGGTGTATGCATGTTAGTCTTCTAATTCTCTTGCAAAATGATGTAATTTGTCATGGCAAAGAATAATATGGTGCCTTAAGCAAATAAGTCTGAGAACCATGAAGCTCAGAAGCAAGACTGGGAAAGTTGGAAAATAGTTCCAACTACAGTGACCTTTCAGAATTTCCCTTCAGCAGGATCTTAGCAGGTCACTTTCACTTACTAAGAATCACAGATATTGGAGGCAGCTGGGTGGCCTGGTGGATTAAGAGTCAGAACAAGAGACTGGAGGTCCTAGGTTCAAATCTGGCCTCAAACACTTCTCAGCTGTGTGACCCTGGGCAAGTCACTTAACCCCCATTGCCTAGCCCTTACCACTCTTCTGTCTTGGAACTAATACCCAGTATTGATTCTAAGATGGAAGGTAAGGGTTTAAAAAAATTACAGACATTATCCAATTCCTGGTCAGATCTGCAAAAACTAAGCACTGACTAAAAAGAAGTATATGTATATATCTTTATATATTTTATGTATATACTTATAGTATTTAATATTAGAAAATACAAACTAATTATTACCCTGAATGCTAATGGATTAATTGCCCAATGAAAAGAAAGAGAAGGAATACAATTTTAAAATCCAACAGCTTTCTGCATATGAAAAACATATTTTTAAAATATGCAGGGTGAAAATGAGTAGAATAAAATCTATTATGATTCAAATGCCTCTAATAAAGCAGATGATACAATCATGCTTTCAGAAAAAATAACAGTGAAAAAATCAATAATATCAGGACAAACAAATGAGAAGACTATCTCACACTTAAAGGCACCATAAACAGTGAAGAATAGTAATACTAAATATAAAGGGCACAACTGGCATAATAGCAAAGTTCTTAAAAGAAAAAAAACAGGCGAATTAAAAAAAGTTGATAGTAACAGAGTAATAGTAGGATAACTTAATATTTCTCACTCAGAATAGATAAAAGTAACAAAGATAAACAAGAATAGAAATATAGATTTAAACAGATTATTAGAAAAACTAAATTCTATTGACAGGTGGTGATTCCTGAATGACAATATTAAAGGATACACATATTACAGTATACATAATATATACATATCTTATAGCACACCTTCACAAATTTGTCATGTTCTAGAACATAAAGGAATCATAAACAAATGTAAGAGTTGGTTAATAAACACATATTACAGATGCAATAAACTAGTAATAATGAGCACAAGATCTTGATTTAAGTGGTGCCTGAGTAATTATGTCCAAGCAAAAAATAAATCACTGAAATTGTATCAGAGAATAAATTGTAGAACCAATAAATAATTAAAGATAGTAATAGCAATTAGATAACATACCAATTCTCATGGGATAAAGCCAAACCAGAGAAAAATCTAAATTTCTGAAAAGCCATATTAACAAAATAGAAAACCTATAAAACTGAGAATGAAGTTATGAAAATTAGAATGTAAACAAATTATTACTGAAATAGAAAATGTAATTAACAAACAAAACTGAGTTATTCTTTTAAAAGTCAACAAAATTAATAAACTATTAGTTAACATGATAAAAAAATTGAGAAGAAAATCATAACAGAAAGAAAAAGAATAAGGTGAATTTTCAAAGGGCATCTAGGTGGGGCAGTGGAGAGAATGCAGAACCTGGAGTCAGGAAGACTCATCTTCCTAAATTTAAATCTGGCCTTAGATTCTTAACTAGCTACATTGACTCTGAGCAAGTGACTTAACTCTATTTGTTTCAGTTTTCTCATCTGTAAATTGAACTGGAGAAGCAAATGGCAAACCATTCCAGTATCCTTGCCAAGATTATCTCAAATAGGGTCACAAAAAGTCCAAAATAACTGAACAACATTATTAAGTAATATGATGAATAAATATATGCTGACAGAACTGAGAATTTGAAGTATGTGAATGAGTAATGGATGATCTCTTAATTGAAAAATCATATATTCTCTCAATTTTCACCCTTCTTGGCTCACTAGCTGCCTTTAACACTATCAGTCTTCTCCATACTCAATGCTCTTTAGTTTTTCTCTCCTTCTGCCCCTCTTATCTGTCTGACTGCTTTTTCTCAATTTGCTTTGTTAGATCTGAACCATGCTTAGTAATAGTGGTTGACTTCAAAGGGTCTCTCCTCAATAGTCTTCTATTTTCCCTCTCTATTATATTACTTAGTGATCTTATTAGCTCTCTTGAGTTAAATCATCATCTCTATGAAGTTGATTTCTAGATCTATATGCCCAATTCTATTCTCGTTCATTAATTACAGTCTTTAAGACAATCTCGTGAACTGAATGTCTTGAAGTCATGTAAAACCCAGCATGTCCAAAATAGAACTCATTCCCCTCTTGGCTCTACTTCTGATTTCCTGGACTTTAATATCATACCTCAGCTAAAGTCACCCTGGAACTTCTCTAAGTACCTGAATCTTCCCTCATCATGGAGCATCCATCTTCCTCTTTGGTTCTTTGACCTTGGAATACCTTTCCAGTATTATTTTCTTAATGGTGAACTCACTCTGGGACTTCATTTTGAGGAGGGTTCAGGCCAGCCAACTTTCATTTCTTTCCTAGCTCCATTTCTGACTTTCTAAACTTTGATATCCTGCCATTCTATGGGCCCCTTTCCCCCCAGTTTAGGTTTGTTTAGACAAAGTTTTACTCTCATTGCCTTCTGCTCATAGTCATCATGGCTCTTGGAGCATAAGGGGTAGGAATAGAAGAAAAAAATTCTCCCACCCTTGCTGGAAATACAATAAAGAGTTCCCTGCATCCCAAAGCAATAAGTCTTGAATGAGAAAAAAGAAAGAAAGTTGTTTTTCCTCAGTTACTCTTATAGACTGCTTAGTTGGTAGCTCTTACTGTCTTAGTTTCCAGTCATTTTCAAAAAAAAGTCTCCAGTCATAAGGACATGTGGGGTCAACACATGAGCCCCCTGTTGCACATATTCTTCAGCAAGGAGCAAGAACATGTTTTCCTCCAAAGCATTCACACTCAGCTCTATGGGAAGTGACCTAGGTCTGAGTTCCCTTGATCTCCATTAATAAAAATATATTGGGTTCAATTAAGGAGTGAGTGCTTCTTAGTTAACTAGATTCGCTGACTTCCCACAAAATTTTTTAGATGACATCATTAAGCATTTTTGCCTCCCCCGCACCTCTGGGATCTAGATTTATCATGAAAAGCATTCTTATAGAGCATATGTTTTATACATACAGTGGTTTAAAAAAAAAACACCAACATTCTCCACTTTCCCTTCAGTTAGGGCAGGATGGTAGCACCATAAGTTTATTTTCATATCCATTCTAAGATGTTTTGGAAGTGGGACCTTGTAAAGGGCAAAAATTTAAGAAAACGTACAGATTAGATGGTTTTATTTTCTTTGTAGAAAAATATGACTGAAGGGTGGTGGGGGGTGGGAGAGAAGTATGTGCAAAGCAGTGCTTTCCAGGCTGAATACAAGAACAGATAATCCTGGCAATAACCAGAACACTGACAGAAACCCTTTTCATTGTTTATGACTATATTTTAGCCTAATGGTCAGCATGACATTTATTTTCTATTTTAAAATGAGTCCATCCCACTGCTAGCATGACCACTATTGGTAACTAGCATCTTCTACATGTTAATTTCCATTGTATACTTGAATGGGATTATGCTCCTGATTATATCTCGTTGGTTTAGAGAAAAGTTTCTTTTAATGGTTATTTTCTCATAGAGACATTATTTCCATATTTAACATTTTAGAGAAGACAATATCATTAGCTTCAATATATTTTCAAGGAACCTTAATTCAGGCTATACTAAACTACTGTTATCTATCTGAGTAGTTATAAGAATAATAGTGAAACACTGTGAGATTAGCATGAATCAAGCAATTAAATATTAAACCTACTATGTGCCAAGCACAGTAATAAGAACTAACAAAACTGTGCTAAGACATAATGCTAAGTTCTAGCATAACAATTGCAATTATTAGAAGTAATTTAGGCTAGTCCAATTTTGAAAAATTTCTAGCCAAAGATGTTAAGAAATATCAGTTTTGGTGCTTAAATAATTATATGCATAACAAAAGCTTACTTGCAGAAAGTGCTTTACACTCTCAATACAATACTTTCTGCACACTAATTTCACCTGATTATCACAATAACTCTGTGATGTAGATAGCACAGCTTTTGTTATCCCCATTTTACCAATGGGAAACCTTGCTGCTCCATTACGCTTGAAAATAGATAGAAAATGAGGGAAAGATTCATTGCTCTGAATTAAAAAAAAAAAACAAAGCCAACAATAAGATTGAAAAGTCTAATGAGAGGTTGTGCTTGAATATGAAATAGTGGGAATTGAACATGTACATATAATAGGGACAGTTCCATGAGCCCTGATTTAGGATTACATGAGGAAATTTCAATCCTATTGCCTTTGTTAAAATATTTAATAAGAAAATGATGAATTTATCAGAAATACATGAAACAGTGATAATCTTTTAGTATGAATATTAGCTTAATTCTTTTTCTAATTTTGCTCTAATGTCCACAAGATCATAGAATTTAAGAATTGGAAAGGATCTCTAGTCCAATTCATATATAAAAGGATTGATCAAAGCAATTTTTTGCTAAAAGTGGTCATTGACCCTCTGTTGGAAGACCTCAGAGGAGGGAGAACCTGATATCTCTTGAGGCAGCCAAATTCATTATTGGAAGTTTCTAAATTTTAGGAACATTTTTCCTGATATAATAATATATGTGGTATAACTACAACCACAAAAAGGTCATACCTTAAAATATGAGGTGTGTTGATACTGACTCTAAGTTGGCTTGTGTATAGTTGGAAAATCTTGAACCCCTAAAACTACCTTACCCAAAATTCCTTTCTGTATTGCCTACAATCTTTTTCCCTTTTCCTGCATCCTTGCCTTTAGTTGAGAGTGTTTAGGTTTGCTGTGACTCCTCCCACACTCTCTTTTACTCCTGACCAGGAAGGCTTTCAGGTAGTTCTTTTACTTTAATTATTATTTAAAAAACTTTATAAATATAATAGTTATTAATTATTATTTTTAAAAACCCACATTTGTTCCCTCTGATAAGCTCTTACATTGAAAGATCTAGTTTACCAGCAAAAGATAACTACCTCTAAATTTCTCTCTGAATTTTAAAGGCAACTTTGTTGAATCTTCTCTCCTAAACCTCTTCTAAAAACAAAAACTACTCTGCCCCTTTAGTTCTGACTGGTACATTTCTATTTTAATAAACCAGCTACTCAAAGTAATGATGAGACACATACTACAAGGTATTAGTTAAATGTCTGGCACATAATAAGTGCTTAATAAATATTCTCTCTCTCTCTTTCTCTGATTTATTCCACTGCCTTGTAAATGTTCTTATACTCTAAAATATAATTAACACAAGACATATATTCTTATGTATACAATCATTAAGGGAATTTGTTTAGTTTGACTATGCATACTTATTACAATAATTTTTACCCTGAAATGGAAGGAGGGTGAGGAGAAAAGTAGATTTTTTGTTTTTTTCATAGAAACATGGGAGTGTTACAGATATGAAATTTTGCACACACTTTCAGATGAGGTCATTAAATTATTAGTTTTATTTTGTAACTAGAAACCTCTCAGAGAATGGGAACAGTCTGTAAATGTTTGGAATGTAAACCAAAACACATTAATGAAACTTAAAAATAAGTAAGCATGGAATCTATCTAAAACCACCAGTACATATCTGTAATGGGAATAAATCAGAAACTTTCCCAGTAAGATTAGAAGTAAAACAAGGATGTCCTTTATCACACTACTATTCAATATTGTACTAGAAATAATGTACTAGCTATAGTAATAAGAGAAGAAATTGAAAGAATTAGAATCAGCAACAAGGAAATAAAGTCATCACCCTTTGCATATGATGGTATACATAGAGAATTCTAGAGAACCCACCAAAAATTCATAAAAACAATGAACTTAGCAAAGTTGAAGGATATAAAATAAACCTACATAAATCATCAGCTTTTCTCTGCTCAACAGTAAAGCCCAACAGTAAAAAATAGAAACATGAATCCCACTTAAAATAACCATAGACAATATAAAATACCTGGCAGTCTACCTGCCAAGAAAACATAGAAACTCTATGACCACAAGTACAAAACACTTTTCACACAAGTAAAGTCAGGTCTAAACAATTGGAAAAACATTAATTTCTCATGAGTAGGCTAAAGCAATATAATGAAAATATTCTTCTCCAGCCACTCACCTTCACTTTATGTTTGTCTCCCACTTTCTGTGTATTTCTGGTAAACATCACCTTATCAGGTCCTAGTTTTTGATTCTTTCTGCTATTCATTTTCTTCCCATGTTGTCATTTCATCTCAATACATTCAATGACATAGTTTCTAGCTATGCATTTCCATCCATATGGTTCCTCCTCACTATTTGCCTTTCTGCCATATCCTTCCTCAGATGTCCACTTTCCTTTGACCAATACCTCTCCTCTTCACATCCCTTCCTCAAAAGCCTCCTTTACCTTCTTCCTTTATCCCCTAGTTCCAAATTGGCTTACCTTTCCAAAGATCACTTGCTTGTTTCTTCCTTGTTACTTATTCATAATTATTCTATTCACTTTTCCAAAAATCTCTTCCTTAGCCCCACAACCAGGACTGCCTATTTCTTGATGTGAATTCAATTCTAAAAATTCCTCTCCTATCTTGTCCTAAGAGTCCCTCCATATCCTCTCACCTTATCCCTGCCTCTTGATGTGTATTTCCTTCCCCAACCCCTCACTTATCCAATCCCCCTTCCTTCCTGTTTCTTTGTACACTAAGAAAAAAAAAATTTACCCTTCTAATTGTGTATATTGTTCTCTCTTTATGCCAGGTCTTATGAGAGTTGGCTTCTAGTACTACCAGTCCTCCACTCCATGATCCCCTTCTCCAAGGCAGATTCTCCACTCATTCCTCCCCACTGTGAAATAGTCATTCCAATCCACCTTCTCCTGGTCTATTCCATTACCATTTTGACTCATTCAATTACATTCATCTTGACCTCAAGTCTGACATCCATACACACCTAGGCAATGATGATATTCTCAGGGTTCACAGATAACATTTTCCCATTCAGAAATCAAATATTTTGACCTTTTGGTTGTTTATGATTAGCCTCTCATTACCTTTGTATGTTTCCTATAAATCATATTTTCTTCTAAATTCTGTGTTTTTCCCTAGTGTAACAGTTAAAATTTAGGGGATACTGAGGCAGGTAGAAATTAGTTTCTCTCTGCAAGGAGTATTATTTTTATGAGGTTTATTTAAAGATTAAGGATTAAAGAAAATACAGAATAAGAAAGCACATGTCTAGGCCAGAGACGCCTAGACAAAATAACCTCACATCATGAAAGAGAGGCGTCTGCTCCAAAACGGAAGTCCAAAAGAGGCTGAGATTATTCACAACCAGGTTTAAATACCCCATCTTGCTCTCGGCCCAGGTGAAAATTCAGTGAGATTAGAGGGCAGTCTGGGGAAGTGGAGCAAGGGCTTCTGGCGATTGAAGTCCTGGATTCGAGTCTATTTTTACACTAGGAATAGCTGAAAATACTTTAGTTTACTAAATATCCATTTTTTTAACTTTTATAATTATGCTCATCTTTGCTGGATGTTATTCTTCTTATACACCAAGTTATTTTTTCCCTGTTAAATGATGTGTTCCAAGTCCTATGTTCTTTTAATAGTATAAGCTGCTAGTTGTTTTGTTATTCTGACTATAACTCCACAGTATTTATTTTTTTTCCTTTTTGCTTGTAGTATTTTCTCCTTAATCTGAGAGTTACAGAACTTTATAATGATGTTCCTATATATTTTCATCTTTGGGTCTCTTTGAGGTAATCAGTGGATCTTTCAATTTCTACTTTACTCTCTGATTCTAGATTTTCTCGACAGTTTTCCTTGATGGTTTCTTGGAGTATGGAATATGGTCTAAATCTTTTTTTTTATTGTAACTTTCCAGGAGTCCAATTATTCTTATATTATCTCTCATTGATCTATTATTAAGGTCAGTTGTTTTTATTACATTTCATATTCTTTTCTATTAGTTCATTCTTTTGACTTTGCCTTTTTATTTCTTGTTACCATAAGGAATTGTTAGTTTCCCCTTACCCAATTCTAGTTCTCAATAAATTATTTTCCTCCATGAATTTCTGGATCTCTTTTTCTATTTGGGTGACCTTCCTTGATTTTCTTACATTGCTCTTTCTCACCTAATTTTTCCTCAAATTATCTTATTTTGTTTTTGGTGTCTTTTTAAAGCTCTTCCAAAAGCTATTTTGAGCTTCTGATCATTTATTGTATTTCTTTGCTATTTTTAAACTAGATGTTTTTATTTCACTGCCCTCCAAACTTGAACTGTGACCTTCTCTTCATAATACCTATCAATAGTTGGATTATTTCTCCTTTGCTTACTCATTTTTATTTTTAAAATTTTAGTGGCCAGGGCATTAGATTTGGTTATTGGCTTTTTACTACACTCTCAAGGTTCCAATTATGCTGGCATATGTTACTTTAGGTTTCAGAATTTTTGTGTATTTGTTTTTACCTAGGTCCTATTTAGTTTTTTTCAGTTTTTATAGTCCAGTGTCTGGTATAATCCCTTGTGCCCTGCTCAAGACCCAGTCTGCAATTGACCTCAGGTATTCCAACCTGCTAGTAGGCAGTTCTGCCAGTACTATTGCAAGTGGCCAGTCTGTCTTCCCCTTTGGATGTGATCAGGATCTCCACTCTCTTGGGAATGATCACAGATATTGGAGTTTTAATCCCTCAGCAACCACACTCACCTGTGCTTTCTCCCTCCTCATTCCTCCTCTCTCACTACAACAGCCTGGGATAGTGCAGGGGTCCAGCCCACATTCCTCAGCCTCCAAAGCCCCTTCCATGCTAGGGGTAATATTTGAGCTCTTGTTCTCAGGTCCTGGTGCCAGCAGTGTCCACTATTTCAACTCCCAGCTATGGGCCAGTTGGTCATTTAATAGTTAAAGTGTTACTTATTGGCTCAAATATCTAAAAGAATCTACAATACTACCATGGCCCAAACACAATCCTTACAATACAGCAAGTACTTTCTTTTATTACTCTGTGCAGAATTTGGGGAGGAAAATGGGTGGCCCAGCGAACTGGAAGCCAGGCCCAGAGACGGGAGGTCTCTAGTTAAAATCTGGCCTCCGATGCTTCCCAGCTATGGGGCCCTGGACCGATCCCTTGAACCCCATAGCCTAGCCTTTACTACTCTGCCTTCGGACAATAGACATTTAAATGGATAATTAAAAACAAACAAACAAACAAACAAACAAACAAACAAAAAAACCCTAGGAACTTTGAAGAGACTAAAGGCTGTATTCTAAGGCATTTCAGACTCCAATGGTTTATACAAATCTCTGTATTCTATTGCATTGTTTTGTTTAAGATATAACTTTGTGGTTTTAAGTTCATATATTACTGGATTGAATATTATTCTGTGAACTGAAGGTTGATTGAATTTATTTTGAATGTACTGAGTTTTAAAATTCTGTTGTTTACTGTGTTGAACAAATATTATTGTGAATAAGCCCATATATGAAAAAACAGCTTTTTTTTATTTTGCTGAGGATAGATGGACTTCAGAACTGGTGATAATTGTATTAACAACCTTTGGAAAATTTAATGTGCTAAATACCTCAAATGATTTGATTTTAAGGGTTTTTTAAATATGATTTTTGGAATTTTTTTTAACAATCTGGTTATTTTTGCCTGCCCCTACCACGAGGTAAGGCCCATTACAGTAGCTGAAGTGAAATGTATTTTATAACCTCCAACCTTCCCACATGTGAATGGAAGTTGGGCAGTTAATCTCAGGGCATTTGTATCCCTATATATAAAGCCTCCAAGAAAAAGGAGCACCCCTTTATTTATGCTCTTCAGCTCACTATTTTACTTCTACCAGAATGATATATAGATTTATTGATTATGTTCTTAACCCAAGATGAGTTTTACTTTGTTTTAAAAAATATGTTTAAATACCAAGGTTGAAGGATTGCTATGTTTGTAAAAATTGTGACAAATATCCATCAATTCATAGGTTTTAAAAATGTCATACAGCAACTTATGTAAAATATGAAAGTGTGTTTGTTTGCTATTGTAATTAATTGGGCTATTGAGAATTTTGGGGATTTTGATATCTACATATTTGTACTACTGTATTTTTAAAAATGAAAAATTGTTAACCTTGTTCAATTCATTTGCCTTCTACTCACAGTGATCATGGCCAGATACAAAGAGGAAATGGATCTCATTTTTTGTGAGAAAGCCTTGTATTTTCTGATGTCTTTTTAATATCTCTTGCCAATTGATTCATATACCTCATACCTCAGCCATGCATCACTAAGTGATCCCTTTTTTTTTTTTTATATATCACCCTCTTAACGGGGGGAATGTAAAAAATTATCATTATTTAAATTGCTAAGTTTAAATTCCTTTTGAGAAGAATTTTAGGTAAAGAAGATGCTACTTCCCTGAATTCAGAAACTGAACTGTTGGAGAAGCCATCATGAAGAAGCCTCCAGACCACGAAATGCACAAAAATGAACTTTGGGTGTGGTTAATGAACATTTATTTGCATGCATACTTTCATGCCAAAGGGGACTGCCCCCTAACTGGCTTTCTGTCAATGCATCCAGTAATTATTGGTTTTATTCTTTTCTTTCTCTTATCCTCAATTATTGTAATCTTTAAATTGATTATGTTTTCATGATCCTTTGGAAAAAAATTAATTTTTTGCAAATGATCAAAGGGGGGGGGAATGTAAAAAATAGACTCGAATACAGGACTACAATCCCCATGAGCCTTTGCTCCACTTCCCCAGAATGCCTTGTAATCTCACCTGGGCCGAGATCAAGAAGGTATTTAAGTTGATTCAAAGGCTTTTGAGGGGCTCTCGGCTCTTTTGGACTTCCGTTTTGGAGCAGAGGCGGCTCTTCCATGATGTGAGGTTATTTTGTCTAGGCCTCTAGCCTAGGCACATGTTTCTTACTTGTATATTTTTTAATCTTTAACCTTTAATAAACCTCTAAAAATATAATACTCCTTGCAGAGAGAAACTAATTTCTACCTGCCTCAGTCTCCCCATCTCCCCTAAATTTTAACTGTTACAAGAATCTGTTATAGTTTGTATTACACTCCATTACTTCCACCATTGTCATGAAAAATCTCTCTTCTGGGAAATTAAGCTTAAGGATCCTCAGAGGTTAACACTTCAAATTATTGAATTATTTCATTATATGAAATCCATTATCACTAATTTGGTTTCATTGAATGTAAAACAATAATAATTGAGAGGGTTTCTTTGATATAATATTTACATGCACATATATATATATATATATATATATATATGTATACATATATATATATATATGGAATACAAAATGTAAAAACATCTTTTATTTTAGTGATATAGATGGCAGCTTAGATTATAAAATGCACATTTTTGTTGAAAATTATAAACAACTCTCAGGTCTTTTTCATTAGCAAAATAACCTTGATTCGGTCTCTTTGAAATACCAACATATATATTAGGTATTTTTCTTTTGTTCTATATGTACATAGGATTTAAACATTATAGTGATAGCCCATTTTGACATTAAAAATTCTTGATATGAAATTCGACTACTAGTACATCCTTTACCAACAAATGTCATAGGTTTCTTTGACCATCACTTTCTTGATATAAAATACTTTCCAACTTCATGGAGAGCTCATTTGGGTCAATATAGGCCCCAAATGGTGTATTTGATTTGGTTAAACCTTAAAAAGCATGCTGAAATTCTTCATTCCAATTATTTCCAAAGGGCCTTCAACAGTTCAATGAAAATTTATCTTTTTTGGCATTCTGGTTTTGGTCCGCTGCAAGCATGAATGTATGAGTGAGATTGGAGTGGAAAACTTTAGCATTTGAAATATAATTCTTTACAAATCTTCTATAGTAGTCACTGAATCCAAGAGAGATCCATAATTAATTCAAATACATAAGATATGGCCAGCGATAGAATGCTGCTATTTCTTCTGAGGGAGGATTTACTCCCATCTACATCTTGCATATTTAACTGAAGATCTACAAAACTTGCATTTTTCATTGAAATTTTTCAGATCAGCTTCATTTAACCTTAAACTGGTTTAACATTTTAATCAGTATTTCTCCTCCCCACCCCATCCCCAAATGCAGTGATCTCTTCAAAATACAGTAATACTTCTAAGAAGTCCATATCATCAACCACCTCTTCCAACTTAAAAAGAGGTTGGTGTTCCAGAAAGGCCTTGAGACATGCTCAAGCGGACAAAATAGCACTGGGCATATGAATGCTGTTTTCTCTTTCTTCTCTTTAGCCACACTTATTTGATAATAGCCATTGTCTAAGCTCAAATTAAGGAATTATTGACTTTCTAAGGAACACTTAAAACACCTAAACTATTAGTATGGGATATTGATCTGCTTTTATATCTTTGTTTAATGTTCAATAATCTGTACAATTCAAAGTTTTACAGATTTCCCCCCATTCTGCTATATTCTGTGATGATACCATTAGTGATTTCTTTTAAATGGTTTCCAAGAATCCCATTTTGGAAAGAGGATTTTTATGGTTATTTTAGAATCTTTGAAATTCTATTTGAGAATCTCAAATTTGAGATATTGAATTTGAGAATAATTCTGTGATCTGTTCTTTAGGTACATCCATCAGTCCACTTTTTTATTGAGAATACTTTGTTTTCTTGTTATGAATTCCTCTTTCAAATATCCCTCTCCCTCATCAGATGCCAGAGAATCACTATTCAAAAACTTGGGGGGGGGTAGCCTTGATTAGGAGGAATTAATATCTAAATGGGACCACTCTACCACTTGCTTCTGTCTTTTTTTTAACTCTAATCTTCCATATTAGAACTGATTCTAAGGCAGAAGAGTGACAAGGGCTAGGCAATGGGGTTAAGTGACTTGCCTAGGGTCACACAGCTAGGAAGTGTCTGAGGCCAGACTTAAACCTACAACCTTCCATCTCTAGGCCTGGATTTCCATCCACTGAGCTATCCTGCTGTCCATTGCTTCTGTGTCTTCTAAACAACCCTCAATACAAGCCATATGCAATGTTAAAATATTTATATACTGAGTTCCAAGAGACTGCTAGATAAAATTGGTGCAGTACCCTAAAGTTAGAAAGATTCATTTCTTGAGTTCAAATATGACTTTGGACACATACTAGCTGTGTGACTCTTGGCAAGTCATTTAACCATGTTTGCCTTAGTTTCCTCATCTGTTAAATAAGCTAAAGAAGGAAATGGCAAACTACTCTAATATCTTTGCCAAGAAAATTTCAAATGGGGTAACAAAGAGTTGGACACAAGACAAAACCAACAATAAAAATTTTAAATAAACTAGAATTATTCCCAATTTAAGGTTACACAATAAATTTAGTTTCAGTATATATATATACACACACACATATATATATATATAATTTCAGACATAGATATATTAATTAATATAGACATAGATCTATTAATGCTGAAATTTCTGCTTCTTCCTCAATGCCAACTTCAATCAGTGAGTTTCCAGCTCACCTTAATATAACCCAAGAAGGAATAATTTTTATCATCCAATTCATACAATCCTAACTTCCCCAGGGTCTAGTAAAAGTTCCCTTAAATTTTATTGACAAAAGGACTAGAACATAATAGTTATTTGAGACTAACTGTTTAAAATAATGGTATATTTTACCTTTTTGATTATCATAATTGCCTCAGCATGAAGTCCTATGAACACAGCTGACTGCTCCTATGCTTATCACTTTAAACTGTTTCAACAAAGCTTCTTTTCCAATCTCCTGGTGTTTCTTTAATTTCCACTTGCCTCAGCCTCAGCCTTAGCCTTTGTGACCACGAAAATGAGGGTTCAAGACTGTGAATTGCCAAAACTGTAAAGATAATTTTGGTGTCTTGATTTTAATCAAAAGTAAGTGGTCGCCATGGGAAAAATTCCCAAATATGAAATACCAAAGTCACCTGGGTTTTATGGAGATTTTAATTACTACAAATGAAGGAATTAAGGGAAGGGAGAGAGAGACCGAGTAAGAGGAAATAGTAGGAAAAGGCTAGGGCCATTTGGCCTAGGCCTTTCTCTTAAGAGAGAAAACTAAGTCAGTCTTTTATCCACTCACCACACGATTTTGTCCCAAGCAAAACTCTAGTGTTCAGAGAGATCCTCCAATTCAGCTTCCAAACTCAACTAAGTTCAGAGGCCCCCCACTCTGAGCTCCTGACCTCCTTTTAAAGAGAATTTTCTCCTATGTCACTTCCCCTAAATTTTCACATCTACCAATCACAGTAGATGTTTTCCACAGGACTGACCATTCTTAATTTACATCTTCTTTTGTTATCACCTTCTCTGAGTAGACTAAAATTTCACACCTCCTGCTAAGCTTTCCCTTTGTAAGTTGCTTGACATTCTAGTGATTAATTTAACCTTTATAGGTACTTAGCACCCTTTTGTATTAGATCTAAAAATAGACCTAGCTTAAGGTTATAGCTTTACTATGAGTTAGGGACTTTTTCATTGTTCCATCAGGAGTTTACAACTTTATCTTCCCCTAAGGCACTGTTTAAGTATGGGTGGAGTAATAATGTTAAAGTTCCCAATACATTCCTGATCAAGTACCTCCATTGTTTAAATGGGGAATAGCCTTAACCAAATGTTCCAAGGTAGAGTCTGAGAAGTTTTAAGGTTCACAATCCCACCTGATGATCATTGAGAGACTAGTCTCCCCATTGATCATTTAACATAATCATCTTATAGTCCTAAATGCACTTCTAACTACAGATATATACAATATTCAATTTTCTAAGAGGAAATTACAGTAGTTAGGGAGGAATAGAAAGAAAGAAAGGAAATCCAATGTTTTGCTAGGCATGTTGTCTGAAAGCCAAATTAGGGGCAGTCACCTTGGCATAAAAGTGTACATTAACAATAAATGTTCAATCAAACTTCAGTTCAATCCATCACACTCAAAGTTCATTCTTGATCTTCTTGATGTAGTGTGGGTTTTCTGGAATCTTTCTGCAACAGTTCATTCTCTGGATTTAGGAGTTAGCAAACTTCTTCCTTGAAGATCTTTATCGAACAAAAAATCAAAATCTCAGATTTTTATAAAAATACAATTTCAAATAAAAAATAAAAAAATCTTGGATTTTAAATTAAAATACAATCCCCCTGAAGTAGGTGTTAAAAAAACATCCAGTTCAGTCCAGGATGCAATGTTGAGTTATGGGAATGTATGAGTCAATTATCAAAAGAAGAGAAAAACACAACCAAAAACATAAGGGAAAAAATTCAAAATGGGCCCTTGTATAAGTCCAATTTAAAGTAATTTATATCCCACAAATCTGTAGGACAGAATGCAGTAATGTTTCACTTACCCATTTGCAGCCAAGACTACAGGAAGTTGCCATAATATAAGAAGGAAAAGAACTAGAATTCTATTTTGATAGAGAAGTGTCATTCCCTTGGCTGATTTTTGACATTCTCAGGGATATAGGGAACCAGCATGATCGTCAAACTTTGCACTTGTCTGAGTACTTCGCAAAGAGTATAGATATAAGGAAGTCCTACGACTTAACATATGTCAAGCATCGCAACCTCAAGTCCACATTAATATTTCCTGTGTGCTCTTTTAGGCACTATTCAGGTTGTCTGTGCTCCTTGTTTTTATCCCATTTCCTGGAATCAGATACTAACATTAATCACAGTCCCATAATATTTTATCAGTAAATGGCAGGTTCCCATAGTTTAAAGCTTTGGGGTATGCATTGATATTATAGCAAGTATATGTATGTATTAAACTTCTATTGCTGCAGAAAAATAATATTAATTATATGTACCTTTAGTACAATAAATGAGAAAAAAGTAAAAAATCAATTATTCTAATCAAAATAAAAGAAAAGCAATAATAAAAATAAGGGAAAAGTCAGTAATTCAATGTATTCTCGAAAAACAGCATCCACTTGCCAATAGATTATTATCTCCAATGCATATGATAGGATACAGTCAATCAGTCTCAATAGAAGATGCTTTCTTCACATGTGAGCAATAAATCCAAGAGTCCTTTTTTCCAACCTTTATAGATGTTGTAGTAGTTAACAATATTTGGAATGGTCCTTCCCAGGAAGGCTGGGTTGCTCCAGTACGCTTTGAAATTCTTACTATACACTTTGTCACCTGGGTTCAGGTCATGAAGTGAAAAGTCTAGTGTTTTGGCTTGTACTGCAGCTCCGGATTCATGATGTTCATGCAATTTGTGCTGTAATTCCTGTATATAGGAAGCAATAGTAGTATCTCCCCCAATAGTGATGTATATGCAGGGAAAAAAGGTTTAGACTGTATAGGTGGATGTCCAAAAAGCATCTCAAATGGTGAGATGTGTAGGTCTCCTCTAGACCTGCTTCTAAGAAAAAATTGGGCCAGAGGGAGAATTTCAGGCCATTTTAAATGGGTCTCAGTGCATAATTTTCCAATCATAGTTTTAAGTTCTTTATTCATCCTTTCAACTTGGCCTGAGCACTGGGGATGATATGGAACATGGAATTTGGAAGTTATCGCCAAGAAAGAATGTATCTGATTTAGGACAGAATCAGTAAAATGACTTCCGCTATCTGAATCAATACGTGCTGGCAGTCCAAAACGAGAAATAATTTCTTTTAAAAGTACCTTAACAACAAAAGCCGCTCTGGGTATAAGTATGAGTTAGGGACTTTTTCATTGTTCCATCAGGAGTTTACAACTTTATCTTCCCCTAAGGCACTGTCTAAGTATGGGTGGAGTGATGTTAAAGTTCCCAATACATTCCTGATCAAGTACCTCCATTGTTTAAATGGGGAATAGCCTTAACCAAATGTTCCAAGGTAGAGTCTGAGAAATTTTAAGATTCACACCTTCTAATCCATATCTCATATAATTATAATATTCAATGGCTTAAAATCAGAACCAGGATCTCAGGCAATCATCTTTCATTTAAAATGCAATCACATACCAAAAATCTCCTTTCAATTCAAAGATTCTTTTTAGATCAAACTATAGTCTCAGAATATTTATCCAATTTCTCATTTTAAAAATTAAACCTCTTTAGCAATAAAACTAAATTGCATAAAAATGAGATGAAGACCATCAAACCCTTTTGTGTTCTTGAAACTATTTCTTTTTATTGTTTTCTAGTTTTTAATAAATGAAAGTCCCTTTCATATTCATTTATAACCATTTTTTCATCTTTATACCCTAAAACTGTTCATATAAATGAGGCCTAATTCTATGCCTTTTACAGAGTGATTTGATTCTTTCTATTTATGTTATGTTTCAATTTCTCACCCAAACAACTCAAATTTCACCAGCAAGGTGAATCTTCATACATACATTAGTAATTTTTGTTAAATTGAATTTCTTCTCATAACCCTTTCAGACATTAGTGCATTTATCTATAAAAGGACCAGGACAATTTTGATTACTAGAAGTAAACAATTGAGTTGTACTACCAATAGAATTGCCAATCCGCATACTAAACTCTTCAGAAGATGTTCTACACGCATGAGCAGTTCTATTGTTGGACCTAAAAGCAGATGCTATCCCAGGTCGATTAAATCAAGTCACCTTAACTTCATCTCGCCCTGGAGTATTTTATGGTCAGTGTTCAGAAATTTGTGGGTCAAACCATAGCTTTATACCTATTGTTCTAGAAATAACCTCACTAAAATACTTTGAAAAATGATCCTCTATAATGCAATCATTTTTAAGTAATTAACTTTATACTTTTAGTATACATGAGATATAATAATCTCCTTAAACAAAATGCCACAGCTTGATACTTCAACATGAGCCTTAACAATTCTATTAATAATCATTTCATTATTTTGTATTTATCAACTTAAAATAATAAATCAAATGATTATTCAAATTATACTCTCAAATGAAATGAAAAAAATCACAAAAACTATTTTACCTTGACAGACAAAATGAATGAAATTTTATTTGCCGCATTCATCACACCAACAATTATAGGTATTACAACCCTACCACTTATTATTATATTTCCATGTATTATTTTATCATCCCCTAAATGATGACTACCAAATTGAATTAAAATCTTACAAACTTGACTAATTCGCTTAATCCCTAAACAAATAATGATGATACATAATAAACAAGGATGAACTTGAACTCTAATACTAATATCTTTAATCTTATTTATTGCCTCTACTAATCTTCTAGGATTACTTCCATATTCATTTAGTCCTACAACTCAATTATCCATAAATATTGGAATAGCCATTCCACTATGGGCTAGAACAGTTATTATAGGGTTTCGAAACAAACCTAAAATATCTCTAGCTCATTTCCTCCCACAAGGCACTCCAACACCCCTAATACGTATACTAATTATTATTGAAACAATTATCTTATTCATTCAACCCTTAGCATTAGCAGTACGACTAACAGCTAACATTACTGCAGGACATCTTCTAATTCACCTAATTGAATCAGCAACTTTGGCCCTATCTTCAATTAATATAACTGCATCAACTATTACATTCTCAATTTTATTTCTTTTAACTATTCTTGAATTAGCCGTAGCTATAATTCAAGCCTACGTATTTATACTTCTAGTTAGTCTTTATTTACATGATAACTCATAGTGATCCACCAAACCTATGCATATCACATAGTAAATCCAAGCCCATGACAGGAGCTCTTTCCGCTTTACTTTTAACTTCAGGAATAATTATATGATTTCATTACAACTCAATAATACTTTTAATAATTGGGTTAATTTCAATATTTTTAACAATGTATCAATGATGAGGAGATATTGTTCATGAAGGAACATTTCAAGGACATAATACCCCTGTAGTACAAAAAGGATTACGATATGGTATGATTTTATTTATCCTATCAGAAGTTTTCTTTTTTATCGGTTTTTCTGAGCATTTTATCACTCAAGTCTGGCTCCAACTCATGAATTAGGAGGCTGCTGACCTCCAACTGAGATTCATCCTCTTAGCCCACTTGAAGTCCCATTACTTAATACATCCATTCTATTAGCCTCAGGAGTATCAATTACATGAGCCCACTACAGTCTAATGGAAGGTAACCGAAAACAAATAATTCAAGCACTAGCTATTACCATTTTATTAGGTCTCCACTTTACCATCCCCCAAGCTATAGAATACTATGAAGCCTCCTTCACAATTTCTGATGGAATTTATGGATCCACATTTTTTGTAGCCTCAGGATTTCACGGCTTACATGTAATCATCAGATCTACATTTCTGATTGTTTGTTTACTTCAACAATTCTACTTCCACTTTACCTCTACACACCATTTTGGTTTTGAAGCAGCAGCTAGATACTGACACTTTGTAGATGTTGTATGATTATTCCTCTACGTATCCATCTATTGATGAGGTTCCTATTTTTCTAGTATAATTAGTACTACTGATTTCCAATCATTAAGTTCTGGGTAATGCCAGAGAAAAATAATTAACCTTATTATTACTTTATTAGTTAATTCTCTTCTAGCAACTGTTGTAATTATTATTGCTTTCTGACTTCCTCAATTATATTTGTATCTAGAAAAATCAAGCCCATATGAATGCGGCTTTGATCTGCTAGGTTCAGCACATCTTCCATTTTCCATAAAATTCTAGTAGCAATTACATTTCTTCTTTTTGATTTAGAAATCGCCCTCTTATTACCTCTACTATGAGCCATCCAACTACCAAACCCATTTATTATACTAGTATTATCTTACTGCTTAATCATCTTACTCACAGTCAGTTTAGCTTATGAGTGAGTACAAAAAGGCCTAGAATGGGCCGAATAGGTATTTAATCTAATTAAGATGCTTGATTTCGACTCAACTAATCATGGTTTTAATCCATTACTATATTACTTACTGTCATAGTTGGCTTAAATATTGTATTTTTAGAAGAGTGTATTTTCTGCCTTGAGTTAGTATTAAATTGTTCCTTATGTGAACTTTAGATTACTCCATCCTACTTAGTCTAACAAAAACAAGAATATCTACACCCATACTTAAGGATTAAGTATTTAGGAGGATGGCCTATGACAGACATGTGCTAGCAAATGACAAATCAGAAAAAACTGACAGACCCTTGGGCTGTCCTAAGTGAAGCTTAAGCTACCATTGGTACATGTGAGATGCAGGAAAGTGATGTAAAAACCATCTATATATTTTGTGTCACTTCTTCTCTCTGGTTTTCTTTCTGCAGAGAGGTGGCTCTGGTGGCAGTTTGCTGAGTGTTTTGGCATCTTGGTGTGGTGGCAGCTATTTTCTGGGGTTGGCAGTGATTTTTCCTTGATACTATACTGGGAGAAGCTTAGTAGCCTAGTTCAGGTGAAGCATCTTCACTGAGCTCTCTCAGAGTTTAGACTGATTCTTTTCTCCTTTACCTTCCAAACACTATCCTCTTAGAAAATTGGCCTCTAATCTTCAAAGACCTTGTGGCAGTACTATACCCTCTTTCTCTCTCTTCTCCTTACTTCCTTCCCTCTGTATTAATTAAAATCACCATAAATTTCCAAATTGTCTTGGGTATTTTATTTGGGATTTTCTCTGGTGAACAATTTAATACTAACTCCAAGCAGAAAATGTACTCTTCTTAAAATACAATATTTAATTTAGATTAGGTCACAACCCTAAAATTATCCTTACACTTATGAAGAGAAGCTCAAAGTGCCAATGCATTACATTGACATCAGACTTAAAATAGCTACTTTGCCACCTCTGACCATTGATGCTTGTTTCAAAATCCATCCTTTAATGACAACCCTTCAAGTACTTGAAGACAACTATTATACTCCCCCTCAGTTTTTTCCAAATGAATTATATTTAGTTTCTTTGACTGATCTTCATATGACATGGATTCAAGGCCCTTCATCATCCTACTTGTCCTCCTCTGAACACTTTGCAGCTTACTGAGTAAGTTTCTTAAATGTGGCTACCCAGAACAGAACCAAATACTCTAGATGATGTCTAATGAGTGCAGAATTTACCATCTCCCTATTTCTGGAATATGTATCTCTTAGTACAACTCAAAAATAATATTGCTAATTCATTTAGACTTGAAGTTCACTAAACATCTCAGATCTTTTTCAAAACAACTGCTATATAATTAGGTTTCCATTATCTTAGATTTGTGAAATAGATATTTTGAACACATATATTTCTCTTTACTAAATTTCATCTCTTTTGACTATTGCCCCAAATACTCTCAATTATTTTTTCCCAATCTAATTTTCTGGATTTTCTCACATGAATATAACATCTTAATGTATCATTTCCACTCTGTTCCTCTTTTCTATCTCTTCTTTTGAATAAGGTCTATCCACCAAGAGTCATAATGTACTAATGAGTTTTATAGTATGAAATACTTATGACATCAGATATGCCTTTTTAAATAACTTCTGATTCCTTTTTTTTGCCTAAACTTGGAGTATCAGCATATAGACATTTGAAATGTTGGGTTTTATTATTTTTTATAGATTGTCACTATTGACCCTTTTCTTACATTTGAAATTTTTTAAAATTCCAAGTATCTCAGTTGTGATTTTTATTTTTTCTTTGTAGTTACATTCTACTATGGTAGCTAATGTAGGAATCTGACCATCTTTGTATTTGCCTAAATAGTCAGTTGTCTCCCTCCTCCACCCTTTTTATATTAAGACTGCTTTATGCTAGAGATATTCATATCCACCTTTCATGGATCCAACCAATATATTTAGATCAACTGTATTTCCTACAAATTAGTTTGTGAAATCACAGATTTAGAAGTTTTTTAAATATACACAAAGCAATTCTTTTTATATATTATTTTAAATTAAGGGAAAAAATAAAGTGTATTAGAAAATACCCTGGACTAGTTTCTGGGAGACCTAGCTTCTCATTATGGCCCTGTCACAAGCAAATGGCTGGCATTTTAATACTCTGGACCTTGAAAGGAGTGGTAAGGCTAAACAAGGTTATATTTGTTTCATTCTATGAAACATTTTATTATACTTTCCATTCTATATCTTGGTATATGAGAGAATCAAAATTATGTATTATAGAAGAAAAAAAAGATACAGGAAAAATATTTCAACAACCATTTAGTTGAAATCAACACATATTTATTGTTTCTAATATGTAGAAAGCAATGTCCTGGGAGCTATAAGAAAAGCAAAATATAAGAAGACAGACACTCTCCCTCAAGGAGCTCACAGTCTAGTACAGTGATGCATTAAGGAATTACATAAGTAAAATGCAAAAAAGAATGCAACAGTTGTCATAGAAGCATAAGCAAAGCCTCTTGGTTTTGAGAAGATTAAAAAATATATTGGGCTGGGGAAGATTCAGGAAGGTTTTGTTCATATTGATCCTTGAAGGATAAGTAATATTTTAGTAGATAGAGATGCAGTGGAAAGACATTAAAAGAGGAAAAAGTAACTTGAATAAAAGGCAAAGGGATGAGAAAATATGGATCATTTTAGAGGTTATCCATTTCTGTTTCTTTAGAGTATAAGCTATGAAGAAATAAAAGTATAAAGACATTTGATAGCAAATTTTAATTACCAAAATAGAAGTAATTTGCCAAATTCATCTGATTGATTTTTTTAAACTATGAAAATACATTAAAAGTAAGAAAGGTATTTTAATACTTCAATAGAATACTTAGCATGAAGTGGAAAAATGAGTAAATATATGACCTGTATTAGCTATGTGACCTTTAGTATGTAATAATGTCTCTGGATCTCAATTTCTTCATTAATAAAGACTCTGTATTAAAATATCTGGGGCAACTGGGGAGCACAACTGATAGAGCACTGGACTTGGAATCAGGACAATTAATCTTCCAGAGTTCAAAGCTGTGCAATTCTGGGCAAATGACATCACCTTGTTTGCCTCAGTTCCTCATCTATAAAATGAGCAGAAGAAGAAAATGGCAAACCACACCAATAACTTTGCCAAGAAAACCTCAATTGGGGTCACAAAGAGTCAGACACAACTGAAAATGACTCAAAACAAAACAAAAAATCTAAAATACGTAGAAGTAATGGACAGAAAGTACACAGAGGTAGATTTAGGGTTGAAATTTTTACTAACAATAAAGTTACCCCAAAATGTAGTGGGTGTTCTTTTGAGAGTAATTGCTCATCACTGGAACACTTTAAGCAGAGGCTGATTGGCTACTAGGTAGTTATGTTATGGTAGTTTTTTCAAAGATCAATTGGTCCCAAACCTCTGAGGTCCCTTTCAAATATAAGATTTTGTAATTTAAAGTGAATTTTCTGGCTCTATTATTGTATCATTTTACCCTGTAGACCAGGTATGGTGTCTATTTCCTACAATTCAACATACAGTTGAATAGATAAACAATAGAGCTGTCCAAACCTTTATTGCAGATGGGTACTAAATTTTGCTTAGAATTTAATAGGAAGAGGAGAGTGGGATCAATTTTATTTGGAAAATTGAAAAGCATTTTTACTGATTCCCCATTATCCCATTTAAAAAGTGCATTTTTTCAAGACATGTTTTATCAGTACTACTATATTGCATTAAGAAAATGAACACTACTGCCTTTAAAGAACTAAGGACAGGCAGCACAGAGTGCAATGATGAAGACTATGGTAGGTGTGACAAAATAACCAGTGTTTAGTGAGCAAGTACAGAACATGTAATCAGTAAGCAATCAGAAGAATAGGAGTAAAGGATATCATCAAAGAATTAAGAGAAGATGGACTGTTCATGTGGAATAATCAAATAATCACAAGTAGATGATCACCATTCTCCATTGGTAGCCTTGTGACTTCAGGATAAAGTGAAGAAGGCTTCCAGAATGTTAGTAGTGATATCTCTTGTTAAATTTGGGGGGGTACAACATGAGAAGGAGTTACATTGTATAAACAGGTTGAGGTCTGAATTCTTGGAACTCCCAAATCAATGAAGTCACAAATACATTTGAGAATTTGAAACGTATAAATAAACTGAAGTGCCTTTATTTCCTTATTATGCTTCAAACAATTACAATTCAATAATTTTTTCCCTCTATAATAGTTCATTTTTGACTAATGAAAAGTATAATTTTAGTGTTGTGACTTGAAAATCTAAATTAATTTGGTCACCAGGGAAAATCCCAAATAATAAAATACTCAAGTTAACTGGAAATCAAGATGATTTTAATAAACATAGGGAGAAGGAATTAAGGAGGGGAGAGAGAGAGAGAGAGAGAGAGAGAGAGAGAGAGAGAGAGAGAGAGAGAGAGAGAGAGAGAGAGAGAGAGAGAGAGAGAGAGAGAGAGAGAGAGAGAGAGAGAGAGGAAAGAGTTAATTTAAACTGCTCCAGCTCAGGCTGAGCCAGGCAGTAATTAAAGGCTTTGGCCAAAGTGGCCTCCCTGAGCCCAAGGGAAAGGGAGTCAATCTTATCACTCACCACAAGAGACCATCTCAAGGAAGCTGTCTGAGGGAGATCTTCCAGGCTTGGTTCCTTCTCTGAACTGCCCTTTCAGCTCCTCATCTAGACCTCCTTTTAAAGAATATTTCTCTTGTGTCACCTCCCCTAAATTTTCACATCTACCAATCACAGCAGATGCTTTTTTCCAGGACTTCCCACTCTTTAGTTCTCACCTTCTCTGGTTAGATTATATCTTTTGAGCTACTTCACATTTCTTTGTTAAGTTCACCTTTTGTTAGTTACTTGACCTTTTTGTGATTAATTTAACCTTTATAGTTACTTAACACCTTTTGTATTAGATCTAAAAATAGACTTATCTTAAAGTTCTAGCTTCATTATAAGGTATGAGTTAAGTACCTTCATTGTTCAATCAGGAGTTTACAACTTTATCTTCCCCTAAAGTATGTCTAAGTAGGGTGGAGTAATATAAGGTACTACAAGACATTCCTGATTCTGTTAAAGAGAGTGTCTTCATTGTTACAATCAGGAGATAGCTAAATCAAATCTTCTAAAGTATGGTCTGAGTAGGGTGAAGTAGTTTTAAAATTCACACTAGATACATAAAATAAAGCATTCTCTGGCAACCCAAAGCCAAATCTTTATCTAAGGATATTTTGAAACTATTTAAACATGTGCTATTTTCCTATTGTGTTCCTTCTCCCAATTTTTTGAGGGAGGTACAGATATATGGGTTAAAAGGTAAGGAAAATATAGGAAAAAAGGGAGACTTGAACAAAGATCCTGTTTTTCCCTTTGGAATTATCTACTCTCCCTTATTTTTTTTTTTTGCTTTTTCTCCACCAAATAAACACTCAGTTTTTTGTAGGCCACCCCTTTTTTAAGAGAAAATGAATGTCTGATCTCTTAAGTAGGAGGTAAAAAGAGAAGTAGATTGAAAGTCCTAGACTTAAATTCACTTACTACTGTTCTTTTCACTGGGAATTCCCTTGTTTCAGGCATATTATTCACACTTGTAATCATCCTTTGAAAAGCAATCATTGTACATTGTACATTTATTTTAGTTTAAAAGATAGACAGCAGTATGGTGTATTTGCTTTTTCTTTTTTTTTTCCAGAGAGAAAGAAAGCAAGGGAAAGAGCAAAGGGTGTTTCCGACTAAATGACTTTGAATGAAAAATCAAACTGTAAATAGAATTTTGTGATTCATAGAGAAGAGAGACTAGGAATCTGATATTCATGGAGAAAACTTTTAAAGTTTGCCTAGTATTTTACATATATTATCTCATTTGGGAAGAAAAAAAAAGGAAAGGAAAGAAGCTTTTTTTAAAAATTTGTTTCAAGTAATTGATAGCAGTAGGAAGAGGGAATATTGAAAAATATTTCTACTTCCCATCCCCCTACTGTACTCCAATATCTACATTGGAACACTGAGTTAATTAAAATCCTGGGAGAGACATATCAGTCCCTTCACCCTAGTTGATAATACAATTTTGTGCACATAGTAATCCTGTCAGCAGGTAGTTAATCTCATCTGTTGCTACTCTGAACACCTGCCTGCTTTCTCCATTTTGTCTTGGCTTGGATGTGAACCCTAACCCCATTCCACTCCCAGTTTACTCATTCTCTATTACCAGGTCCAATTATTTTGTATTAATGCCCACTTGTATCTCACTATCTGCTGGGTAATATCATCTGGTCCTGTGCTTATCTGCCTTCTGGATTCCAGGCTTTATTTGTTGACCCTAATTGTCTTTCTTTCACTAATTTTCAATGACTATAAGAGTAGACACATCACCTTACTTGATCCTTACAAAATTCCTTTGATTTAGGTAGGAAATGTAGGCTAGATTCTTTTGCTAAGTGTTTATGAACCATAATCTATTCCCCATCACAAGTCCTCCCAGATGAGGGCACCAACATCATCACTCATCCAGCCTGATGGTTTCTGCTGCCTTTTGTTCAAAGATATCATTGCTATTCTTTATGGGGTTCTTCCAAACAGCCAGGCCTAAAGGGTCCCTGGGAAAACAAGGTGCAAATTAAGTCTGAGTCCTGATACACTGCTGTTAAGCATGATAGTACTTATGTTTATAATGTTCTCTATCACTATGGAGAGATGTCAGCATGTAGGTCTGTAATGCCTGTAACTAGGATGAGGATTACTACTTTCAAAATAAATTAATAGAAATATTAACATCTGTAATTACTAACTAAGAAAGATAATGGTATTTTTCTAGAAAAAAAGATTAAAAAGATTTTTTAAAGTTTTACATAGGAAGATGGTTATTATTGAAACTGAACCTGAGACCACCCCAACTGAGTTCCCTCTAGAGCTGTCATAAGCATTCAAGCATATGTTATTAAATTTACCTTTCAAGTTTAAAGGTGACATTCAAATTTAAGGCAAAGTTATGAGTTCATATGAATGACAAATAGCCACACTAATATGGTTTAGAATTATTTATTGATACAGCCAAGAGGAGTATAGACAAAGATAAGGACAAAGACCTCAGGAATAGAGTCCCGGGGGGGTGTCCCTTGACCCCACGGCCTCACAGAACAACATTCTGGTAAGAACAAGTAGTGAGGTGTGTTCCTTGGTCAAAGGTCCAAAGGCCTTGGGGGCTGTGACCACAAAAATATGGGTTTCAAGACTGAATTGCCCAAATTGTAAAGATAATTTTTAGCATCTTGATTTTATATCAAAAATAAGTGGTCTCCATGGGAAAAAATCCCAAATATGAAATGCCCAAGTCAGCTGGGTTTTATGGAGATTTTAATTAATATAAATGAAGGAATAAGGAAAGGGAAAGAGACAGAGTAAGAGGAAATAGTAGGAAAAGGCTAGGGCCTAGGCCAATGCCCTAAGCCTTTCTCTTTAAGAGAGAAAACTAAGTCAGTCTTTAATCACTCACCACAAGATCTTTCCAAGCAAAACTCTAGTGTTCAGAGACCCAGCAGCCTCCTCTGACCCCTGACCTCCAATTCAGCTACCAAAGCTGAACTAATTCCAGAGGCCTCAAGCTCCTTCCTTTTAAAGAAAATTTTCTCTTGTGTAACCTCCCCTAAATTTTCACATCTACCAATCACGGTAGACACTTTTCCTAGGACAGCCCATTCTTAGTTTTCACTACTCTTTAGTTCTCACCTTCTCTGGGTAGATTATATCTTCTGAGTACTTCACACCTCTCTGCTAAGCTTGCCCTTTGTAAGTTGCCTGACCTTTTAGTGATTAATGTGACCTTCATAGGTACTTAGCACCCTTTTGAATTAGATCTAAAAATAGACCTAGCTTAAGGGCTAGGCCTCAGTATAAGTAAGGATTGGGGACTTTTTCTCATTTTTCCATCAGGAGTTTACAACTTTATCTTCCCCTAAAGTATGCCTAAGTATGGGTGGAGTAATGTAAAGTTTTCAATTTATTTCTGATCAAGTACCTCCATTGTTTAAATGGGGAATAGCCTTAACCAAATGTTCCGAGGCAGAGTCTGAGAAATTTTAAGATTCACAGGGCCCTAGTTTATATAGTGGTTTCAGGCAAAAATAGAAGTTTCCCCATTACTAGGAGGATTTGGGACCTTGGATCTATAACAAAAGGAAAAAATTCTAAAATTTAACCAAAAAAACCTACTCACAAAATGAATGTGGAATTATAAGTATGCATCATTAGTAAGGTTCTAGAAAGTTTCTAAATAGAAATGAATGTAATTTAAACCCCAAGAATCCCAGAATTGTGTAATAGAAGGCAGTCCAAGAAAAGTAGACCATAGTCTGCTATAACTATTTAAAAGGTTATGTGAAAAATGCAATATACTGCAAGGTGAAACTGAGAAGCTCAATTGTTGACTTTCATGTTCAAAGAGAACCAATGGCATCATGGGATGATGTCTTGATGTCTTAACTTGAACTAGATTTAAGTGAGGCAGAGTTGCACAAAGTTATCAGCCTCATTCTCTCTTCTAGAATTATTGAAGTCCATTGAAGACAAAAGTCAGGATGACTATTGATGCCCCAGAATACAGTGGATGACATTGGCACCTTCAATATGTCTGACCAAGCTCTAAACTCTCCACAGTACCTGTGTTCAGTTGCCTGTTAAATTTTAATTGAGGTTGGATACTGAATATATGGGTGGTGGTCACCAGGGATTTAATTTCTAAATCCCAAATTGAATTACTAAAGTAAATGGAATTTATGGTAGTTTGTTTATAATATTTACAATAGAAGGAAGATATAAGAGAGAGAGAGAGAGAGAGAGAGAGAGAGAGAGAGAGAGAGAGAGAGAGAGAGAGAGAGAGAGAGAGAGAGAGAGAGAGAGAGAGAGAGAGAGAGAGATGCGAAATTCTGGCTTTTTCTGATACCAGTTAGAATCTCTTAGCCCCAGCCAGGGGAAAAGAGATAGATTTTACAAACTAGATAGATTTTACCTGGAGGCTTCATGCCTCCAGAAAGGTGGGGTCACTAAGTCAGATTTTCACTCACCAATGGTGACAGTTTAAAAGAAGTCTGGGTGTCTGCCTTCTGGTCATTCCTCAAGGGTCTGTCTTCCAGTAACTCCTCCAAGTCAGTGACCAAATCTACTAACAACTGTCTGAATGTCTGAGTCCACATGAATGATCTTCTGCCTTTTGGTCCTCTTTTTAAAGATCTTTTTTCTCTTGTGTCATCTCCCCTAAATTTCATGTCTACCAATCACAGCGACGATTTTCTCCAAGACTGCCCATTCTTTAGTTCTCACCTTATTTGGTTAGATTTTATCTTTTTGGGTTACTTAACACCTTTTTTGGTAAGTTCACCTTTTGTAGTTACTTAACATCTTTTTGTGGTTAATTCACCTTTTGTAGTTACTTAACAACTTTTTTGTAGTTAAAATTTAAAAATAGATTGTAGCTTACAATTCTAGCTTCACTATAAAGGAAGAGCTAAGTACCCTCATTGTTACAATCAGATTACAATTTTATCTTCACAATAAAGGAAGAGCTAAGTATCTTCATTTTTACAATCAGGAGGATAGCTAAATCCAATCTTCACATACCTTTATGGCTTATAGAACAAATTGTTTACACTGGCTTATTCTATCAAAGGGCATCTTCACATGCTTGCAATAGATAACCCCCCAAATTACCAAGGGTTTGAGACCTCTTGGTTATCTTTCATCTGGTTTAGCCCATCTGCCTAGACAGTTTTACCAGGTTGTAGCCACTAGGTATATTAAAGCCTCTAGGTGTCTATGGATACAGCCCAACATCCATAGCATGAATCAAGACTAGTCTGAAAATACAAGCTATATTAGGTCTTTGAGGGATGAAAAAGCATGCTTCAATTTTAAGATGTTTTCAATCTAGAAGAAGGGTTACAAGTCATATATGTCAACTTTTTCCTTTTAAAGATCAACAAAGAGAGTGTAAGTGACTTCTTTGAGTTCATAGAGAAATCAAATGTTAGGAGTTAAGGTTCAAATCTAGTACCTTAGATATAAAATCTAGCATTCTTTCTAAAACATAGAACTGCATGTTTCAAAGACACAACTAAGATGCTACTTTGTGTCACTTTTAGAATGTATCCCTATATCTATGGAATCCAGATGAAAACTGTTCTTATCGTATTAGTCAATATTCATTTATTCATTTCATCTTTAATAATTGCCTCATATTAACTACCAATATTAAAAAACTTCTGATACTTGTGCCTATTTCTTCTTTATAAAATCTCTATGAGAAGGATTTACATAAAGTTCTATACATTTATGAGAAGGACCTATACATTTTATCAAAGACTGATAAAACAATGAAAAGGGAACAGGCAAACATTCACTGATGATTTTCTACATCAGACTTTATAGTCATAAAATAGACTAAAAGATGCAGAGAATACAAAGGTCCCACTTTTTTCTATTGTTCATTTATTACCAAAACAAAAACAAAATTAAAAAACCCCGAAACAAAAACATTTGACTTAAGAGAAAAAATGAATTTCATAGGCTTGCCTTCAAAAAATGTTGCTTATATATTAAGAATTTTCCATGATAAATACAACCACAAAAACTTTTGCTCAATGACCCTTTGACATCAAGCAAGGCATATAAATGGGAGTTGTTTACTTCCTGTACTTACATTCCATGTTTGCATCAAGCTCTAATGCACTACAAGTCCTCTTCTATAGCATTTATGATTATTTAAAAATAAATCAGATTCCTTTATCTGTTCCAGAAAGGAGATAGGATGTGTAGAAGTAAGAATAAAATAAAATAGAGCATCTAAGAGACATTCAAAGAAACTGGACTGGGACTTAAGAGGAAAAAGAAAATGGAATGATTAGACAATATGGCCTAATAACCAGGATAAGTAAAATCTCCTTTTACACCTCATATAGTATATGTCTTGAACCTGTCTCCACAATGAACTAATAATGTAATATAGTATTCGGTTTATAGATAGATTACTTTATATAATATATATTCTATTATTATATAACCATAGGTAGATATAGATATATTACAAGTTTATTCTAGAGTTGGGTACAAAAAAAAAAAAAATATATATATATATATATATATATATATATATATATATATATAGTAGTAGTAGTCTCTCGGTATCCGAGTATGAGGATACACTTGTGCGTGAAGAAGATTTAAGTGGAGAAGTCGATGCACAGAGACAGTCCCACTCTCTTGGCGTTGGAAGCCTGGGTCCATTGGCACGAAAAGTCGTTACACCTGGAGACTTCCTCAGATGCATTGGATGGCCGTGTTGTCTTTTGTGCTCCAACATGCCCTAAGAACTCCACAGTGCTTTGCTGCGTTGCCATCTCAGCCGTTGAACCTTCTTATTGGTTTTTTCCGCCTGTTCGGCCAAAACAGTCTTCACATGCTGGGTGAGCAAAGCCCCAGTTCACCAGGGGTCGACGACCCGATGGGTACCCTCACAAGGTTTAGCCAGCCTGTCGAAGCCGTTGCCCAGGGTGTGGCCGCTGCCCCATGCTAGCAGCTACTGGGAGCCACAAGTGAGAGCTGGGTGTCAGGTGAGGGTCAGAGGCTGGAGAGCTGCCCTAGGAGGGCACAACAAACCTTCCATACCAGAGATACTACCCCTCCCTGAGCACCCCATACAGCCCACAATATATATATATATGTATATGTGTATATATATATATGTTATATAGATAGATATATGAATATTACAGTTACTCCTATTTATACTTTATTCTTCTACTGGGTTGTAGCTCCATGAGCTTTAGGACTACATATTTTATAAACACACACACACACACACACACACACACACATTTATTTGTATAAGAAGTGAGAATTTCTTTATCTGTTCTGTAAATCAATGAAGTCATAGACAAGTCCCTATCCTAAACTTCTGTGACATTTATAGTCATGATGTATATATATATACATACATATATATATGTATATATGTATGTATATATATATATACATGTCCTCATGTCCTTTATAGGGACCAGAACAAATCTTTGCATATTATACGTACTCAATTCCTGTTTTTTTAAATAAATGAATGAATGAATAAATGAATGAAAAATATTGGAGCCATTTTCAGTTCAAGTTTTAGTTGATTTTTTCATTATCAGTGTATGTTTAATGAGTAATTACAAGGAGTTGGGAACTGTTGGGGGCACTTTGAGAGATTGAAAGGGATATAAAGCACAAGCACTTTTCATAAGAATTTTATAAAGCAGTTGAGGAAAGATAAAACAAATACATAAAAAGACACTAGGACTGTGGTAATTAGTGTGGCTGCAATTAAAATGCTTAGACATGATTTCATTCGTGCTTAATAATGCCTTGGGGAAATTGATAATTTGAAATTTTCACCCAATTGGTGGTCTGGCAATTAATTTCAAACAAGAAGTTAACTAAAAAATTAGAATGTATGTTATAAGTAGATGGTTATTTCTGGTGTTAGAAAATAGCATTTAGCCTCAAGCTGTCACTGCATGATTTTAATGTCCCTTTTTAAATTTCTTTGAATAATAATTACAGATTATATTTGTGGGCATGAGTGGTTGAAAATTATTTAATTGTTAACATTTATATAATTTAAACATTGCAAAATTCATGTTTTAGGATGGCTACCAGAGTGTGCAATTATAGATACTGTCATTTTAACTTTTTCCAAACAGTGCTGTACATTTATTAATACTGTAGGCAGAATTTTACTGATTAGAAGTATCCTTGTGTAGCTCTGGGACAAAGCTAAAGTTCAGCAGAACAAAGGAAATAGAGAGTTTCCATATTATCTCTACTATTGTAAGAATTAAAATGTAGGGTTTTATGCTAATATGAGAATTCCATAGTAATATTATGATCACCAATTTAAAGATACAAATTAAGTCAAAATTACTTTTAGTTGTTTTATTTACAAAGAGGTAGAAAGAGTAAAAGTGGGAAAATGTAAAAAGAATATAGAGAAAATGTAAAAAGAAGGTAGAGAATTATCTAGCTATCACCCTAAGTGCTGCTCTGATGTGGAATTTAGCCTCTAGGTTCAATAATCTTCAGCCAGAGAACCAGGTGGTGTCTTCAGCAAGGGTTCCACCAATACATAAAAAATAGTCTCCCCCAGGAAAGGAAAGCCTCTCTGGAACCAATCTTTCCAAAAGCCAGGAAAGAAAGGTCAGCCACTCAACCAACTCAGAGACTCAAGATTCACGGAGAAGTCCAAAAAGTGAAGTCAGAAGGTGAAGTCCTCCACCAAAGAAGCAGTCCAAAGGAGAAGATCCCAAGACAAAGTCCAAGGAATTGTCCTAAGGAGAAGATCCAAGCCCAAGATCCAAGCTGAAGGTCCCTGGAGAGGAAGTTCAGGAGTTTTTATAGTCCTTTTTTCCATGTCACTTCCTGTCCCTTCTTCCACTTTATGGGAACCAATTACAATCTTTCTTCTTGCCTAGTACTGCCCATGGGGTGGTCAGTGGCCTCTGGAGTTGTCACCCACATTAGCAATTGATTTTCAAACTCTCCTACTTAGTGTCAAGTAGGGGTGCTTAAGTTTTTGATTGATTAATTTAAAAATTACTGATTGATAGACAAAGAAAGACTGATTCACTCTTCACAATATCCAGCTTAAATTTCCATAGACTTTATAGGAGTATTTACTACTCTAGTAATCCTTCAGAAAATATTTGTGTGTGGAACTATTCAGTTCACCATTAATTCCAGGAGAAAATGTCCATAGTGTTTCTGAGTCCATTCATTATAAGGAGACAGTAGAATGTATTCCATTTTAAAATTTTCTTTATATCATTTGTTACCATTTTCAAAATAAGATATCTTAGTGTCACATATAAGTCTCTGGGTATAAGAAGAATTGGGTAAGTCATTTAATTTGGGCTTCAAGAAGAAGGAAAAAGAAAAATGTAAGAGTCTCTACAGTCTCTGAAGTACTGAGAAATAGATGTTTGAGATCCCTTTTGTTCATTTTATGTCATTTAACATACAAGTCAGCATGACTTTGTAGATGGAGAGCCAATCTCCATCATACCTGCCAGCAAGCAATAACCTAAATTCAAGTCCTGCCTCTGACACATAATGGCTTTGTGACATCCAGACAAGTTACTTTACATCTCACTACTAAAATATCTCTAGCATTTTAAATTATGAAGAAGTTGCTGACTTGTATGAGAAGAGAACATTTCCTTATCTGGGAGTTCCCCATCTCAATGAAATAATAGAGAAGTGCCTAACCCAGTCTTTGGTGAATTATTTCTAGTCATGCTGTCTGCACTCTACTCATGCCTTCATCTTCTTTTTAACCTGAGAATAGGACTATACTCTTAGAAGGATCCTTGAAGAAACATGCTTTGGCTTTACTTTGCTTGGTTCTAGGTCTTCTCTACACTTCAAAAATATTTCCACCCCTCCCCAACTTCCCCCAGGTGCCCTTTATTAATTGCTTGCTCCCTTAGGAGATGAGCTCCTTGAGGGCAGGGACTGTCTTGATTGCTTCTCTTTGCATACTCAACTTTAATGCAGTATCTAATGTAGAGAATGCACTTAATAAATATTCTATTTTCTAGCTATCTCTTAGTCATCTGTCTGTCTATTATCTATTTATCTGTGTATCAATAACTTATTACATCTGTCTGTTTTTAGCTAAAGCAATTTTCCCAGGTGGTTTTATAAATTGCCCAAAGTCTTCTATATATCACTTCTTTCTTTTTTTTTTTAATATTATTTAGTCAATTTAGAAGATTATTCCTTGGTTATAAGAATCATATTCTCTTCCTCCCTCCCCTCCCCCCATCCTTCTTATAGCCAACACACAATTCCACTGGGTATTACATGTGTCCTTGATCAGAATCTATTTCCATGTTGTTGATGTTTGCACTAGGATGTTCATTTAGAATCTATATCCCCAATCATATCTCCTCGACCCATGTAATCAAGCAATCATTTTTCTTCGGCGTTTCTACTTCCACAGTTTTTCCTCTGAATGTGGATAGTGTCTTTTCTCATACATCCCTCCTGGTTGTTCAGGGTCACTGCATTGCCATTAATGGAGAAGTCCATTACCTTCGATTGTACCACAGTATATTAATCTCTGCTTATAATGTACTCCTGGTTCTTATCCTTTCAGTATGCATCAATTCCTGTAGGTCATTCCAGTTCACATATAATTCCTCCAGTTTATTATTCCTTTGAGCACAATAGTATTCCATCACCAACAGATACCAAAATTTGTTCAGCCATTCCCCAATTGAAGGGCATTCCCTCATTTTCCAATTTTTGGCCACCACAAAGAGCGCAGCTATGAATATTCTTGTACAAGTCTTTTTCCTTATTTTTTCTTTGAGGTATAAACCCAGCAGTGATATGGCTGGATCAAAGGGCAGACAGTCTTTTAGTGCCCTTTGGGCATAGTTCCAAATTGCCCTCCAGAATGGTTGGATCAATTCACAACTCCACCAGCAATGCATTAATATCCCAACTTTGCCACATCCCCTCCAGAATTCATTACTTTCCATTGCTATCATGTTAGCCAATCTGCTGGGTGTGAGATTATATCTCAGAGTTGTTTTGATTTGCATCTCTCTGATTGTAAGAGAATTAGAAACTTTTTCATGTGTTTATTAATAGTTTTGATTTCTTTAACTGAAAATTGCCTATTCATGTCCCTCATCCATTTGTCAATTGGAGAATGACTTGATTTTTTTGTACAACTGACTTAGCTCTTTATAAATTTGAGTAATTAGACCTTTTTCAGAGGGTTTTTTTATATTTCCCATATTGCTACTTCCCTTCTAATTTTGGTTGCATTGGTTTTCTTTGTACAAAAACTTTTTCATTTGATGTAATAAAAAAATATTTATTTACATTTTGAGATTGTTTTCTAACTCTTGCTTGGTTTTAAATCTTTCCTTTCCCAAAGATCTGACAAGCATACTATTCTGTGTTCATCTAATTTGTTTATAGTTTTCTTCATTATATTCAAGTCATTCACCCATTCTGAGTTTATCTTGGTGTAGGGTGTGAGATGTTGTTCCAAACCTAATCTCTCCTATACTGTCTTTCAATTTTCCCAGCAGTTTTTATCAAATAGTGGGTTTTGGTCCCCAAAGCTGGGATATTTGGGCTTATCATAGACTGTCTTGCTGAGGTCACTTACCCCAAGTCTATTCCACTGATCCTCCTTTCTGTCTCTTAGCCAGTACCATATTGTTTTGATGACCACTGCTTTATAGTATAGTTTGAGATCTGGGAATGCAAGGCCACCTTCCTTTGCATTTTTTTTTCATTATTTTCCTGGATATCCTTGACCTTTTGTTCTTCCAAATGAACTTTGTTATGGTTTTTCTAATTCAGTAAAAAAGGTTTTTGGTAGTTCAATGGGTATGACACTAAATAAGTAAATTAATTGAAGTAGGATTGTCATATTTATTATGTTAGCTCATCCTATCCATGGGCAATCGATGATTTTCCAATTGTTTACTTCTAATTTTAATCGTGTGGAGAGTGTTTTATGGTTATGTTCATATAGTCCCTGTGTTTGTCTCAGGAGATAGATTCCTAAGTATTTTATATTGTCTTGGATGATTTTAAATGGAATTTCTCTTTCTAATTCTTTCTTCTGAGATGTGTTGAAAATATATAGAAATACTGATGACTTATATGGGTTTATTTTGTATCCTGCAACTTTGTTAAAGATGTTAATTATTTTTATTAGCTTTTTAGTTGATTCTCTAGGATTCTTTAAGTAGACCATCATATCATCTGCAAAGAGTTATAGCTTGATCTCATCATTGCCTATTTTAATACCTTCAGTTTCTTTTTTCTTCTCTAATTGCTACTGCTAGTGTTTCTAATACAATGTTAAATAATAGAGGTGATAATGGGCATCCTTCTCTCACTCCTGATCTTATTAGGAAGGCTTATCTGCATCACAGATGATGGTTGCTGATGGTTTTAAATATATACTGTTTATTATTTTTAGGAAAGGCTATCACTCCTTTCTTAAAGAATCAGACTTAAAAAAATCTGAATATTTTTAAACAATTAGAATGGCATTTTAAACAAAGATAAGGTGGGAGGGGGGTTATATCTAAAGAAAACAATGCATGAAGAGGTTTCATGTAGAAATTTAGAACTGAAAGAGACCTTAGAACACACATAATCCATCTCCTTAAATTGATAGATGAGGAAATTGGGGGCCAGAGAGACAGAGACTTGTTAAGATTCCTCAGTGAGTGAATGGCAGACATGAAACTTGAACCTGGATCTCTTTGTTTTTTGTTTTAAACCCTTACTTTCCTTTTGGAATCAATGTTGTGTACTTGTTCCAAGACAAAAGAGCAGAAAGAGCTAGGCAATAGGGGTTAAATGACTTCACCCTGGACACAAAATTAAGAAGTGTCTGAGAACAGATTTGAACCCAAGACTTCTTATCTCTAGCCCTGATTCTCAATCCACTGAACCACCTAGCTACTGCCTTTCTTCATTCTTATTTCCATATAATTTGTCTCATTCTATATTCACTCTCAAAATGCATAAAGAAAAATGACTGATGGATTTGTTGTTTCTTTCCCACTCCCCCCTCCCCCACTCATGTGCATTATACTTTAAGGAAGCAAGATAAATAAATATGTAAATTACAAAACACTAAGATTTCTTGTGTTCCAGAACCCAATTGCTTTTGCTGGCTGGATGGGAGTCACCACTTTATAGGAACAAACTAACCACCTTGACTTTTTTCTGACTGTGTGTCCTGGGGCAATCTCCCCTTGAATGACCTCAGCATTTTGACCTAGAGTCAGTCTAATCCAATATGAATTTTGAAGCATTCAGCTGCTAAGGGCTGTAGATCTTGACAGATGTCATCTTCCCAGTCAAGCAGGATTAAAAATATTTCAATAATTGTTAGCTTCTACCACTTCCTTCCCAAATTCAGATGTCAAATTATGTTCATTCTGCTTCTTCGGTGATTTTTTACTAGTCTCCTTTCCATTCACTGCCCTCATTCTTTTTCAAGAATCCATTGTTTTTCACCTGAATTGTGATGTCTTTAATTAGTCCTACCAATTCTAATATCTCTCTTTCTCTAATCTATTCAACTAGAGGTTGGTTAGGAAATTAATCTTCCTAATGGAGACTTCTGTTCTACTCCAAATATCTCTTATGGAAACCTTCAACCAATTACAAAATCTTTGGGCTTTCACAATTTGGGTTGAAATTTTAGGTCTTCTCTCAATCTAGGATATTTACTGGAAACATTGGAATATGGATTGACTTTGCATCACTTAACCCAAGAGCCATGCAAAGAATTCATAAGTACAAATTCATACCTATAATTAGGTCATAGGGTCATATATAGTTAAGACAACACCTCTTCTCTCTTTGGTGGGCCCCAGCTTTTCTGAGAATCTAGAGTTTTCCATACTTATAATACTACTCTAAGTGTCTTTTAGTCTTTGGGCTATCATTTGACAACTTCTGCTTTAAGGTTTGTGTGAAATTTTACATATACATGTGTGTATATTATATTTCTGTATATGATGCACATGCATACAAATATAAATACACAAATATATCAACTGTTTAGGTCTTCAGAACAATATTTGAAAGTGAAATTATTATCCACATTTTACAGGTGAAGAAACAGATTGAAAAGTGGAAATAGAAGAATCTACCTGAAAGAAATTACAAATAGAAAACTCCCAGGAATTTCATAGTCAAAATCCAGACATTCCAGGTCAAGTAAAAAATATTGCAAGTAGCTAAAAAGAAAGAATTAAATGACCAAGAAGCCATGAATAGGTTCATGCATAGTTTAGGATCTATAACTCTAAAGAAGCAGAGAATTTTGGAATATAATATTCCAGAAGGCAAAGAATATGAGCTAACAACACAGAATAACTTAACCCAGAAAAACTGAGTATAATGCCCCAGGGGGGAAAATGGATATTTAATAAAATAGAAGATTTCCAAGTATTTCTTATGAAAAGATCAGAACTGTGGAAAAACTTCAAAGTTCATACAGAACAGTGAAAAGATATTTTAAAAGGCAAACATAAATGAAGAGAAAGCAATAAACAGAGATAAACATATTACATTCAAATTTGGAGACGCAGTCCAAGACAGGCAATGTTTGGAAGTAGTTCTAAGCCTCGATTTTAAGAAAAGGATAGAAAGGGAAGAGAGAGGACCACCTTAAAGGGAGGAAGAGAAAGGAAGATTAGGGGAAATTATATAATCAGAGTATACAAGTAGACATGTATAAAAAGAAGGAGGAGGGGTTGGGGGAGTGGCTGACACTTGAACTTCCCTCTCATCTGAACTGGACAAAGGAAGGAAGAATACACATACATACACCCAGATTTTTACACCGGTAAAAAATAAATTTTACTTAACAAGTCAATAGATGGAAAGGAAAGAATCAAGAAGAGGAAAAGAGGAAATGCAAAACTAAGGATTAGTCTTCAGCAAAAACAAACAAACAAAACCCAACACAAATATGTAAACAAACAGACCCAAATGTTTGTAGCTCTTTTAAAAAAATTTTTGGTTGATTTATTGATCCAATCAAGATGTCAGGAAACTTTAGGGTGATGGTGGACCCCTCCACACTTTTATACATATAATATCTATTTAATAAATGTATAATTGGTCTTTAGGTGGTATTACAATGCAATACTGTATATCAGGTTTTTTTGTAAGTATGGCTATATATTAACAAATTCATATAATTTCTTACAAATTGGATATTTATAGATCAAAAAGTGATCTTCAGTTGCTACATGTGTGCATTTCTTGTTTCTTCATTAAGTTTGAATGTACTATAAATTCAAAAGTTATCTTCTACTTATATTAGGTTACAGTGTAGGTAAAAGTTTAAGAAATTTGAATAATATAAGCCTTTATTTTCTATAGTTAAGGACTAAACTTTAACTGTAGTGATGATTCTTCTTAATAGACTTTCTTAGGTAAATATTGCAAATCATTTAAAGTTGACTAACATAAAATACTGCAAAAATTTTAGTTATTAGAAAATTATACATGCTTTATAACCAAAGGCATTTTTATGTATTATACAACAGTGAAGTGAGTTTATGCACAAATTTTAATCAAATAGATTCAACCCTGATCCTTGTGAATTTACAATTCATGACTAGACTATCATAGCCAGCATATTAGAAATAGCCCTTAATTATTGCTTGCAAAATGAACAGTTCTCCTGCAAAGGAACTACAACAAAGTCCTCATTGAAATATAATGAAGAGATTGCTTGGGCAGCAGTTAAAACTATTGCTGAGAGTACTCATTTATTTCTACTAATGTTCATCATCTAACAGCTATTGTACAGAAAGTGTTGGTGTTAAGTTGAAGAGAAGTTAAATGCCTGTGGTCATACAAATAGCTTATGTCAGATTTGCAAACAGAATTGCTGAATTCTAGTCTCCTGATTCCATACCAATACACATCCCAATGTAACACACTCCTGGGACATCTTTCCTCCTCATTTCCAATTCTTTCATCCATCATACCTGGCTATATTTTCTTTGACTGTCCTCAATAAGGAATATTAGCATATCAAACGTATATGTTAAAATGAGTGAAAAAATTAAACTTGTGAATATAAAAATAAAAAGAGGAATAGGAGAAATTAAGAAATAGAATAAAAGTAAATGTCAGCAGATAGTAGAAATCAGTGACATTGGCTGATTTCTAATGTGCTACATTCTTTAAATTGGACTACATCATTATCATGTTCCAAAGAAACCTCATCACCAGGAAATACATAAATCCTTATGTAGGGATCATTCTAATATTCTTTGTGTTATCCTAATTTTAGAATATGTGCTGCCAAAGTGAGCTCTGTAGCACTTTTTTTGAGGTGGCAAGATTCTGAGCAGAAACCCATAAATCAGAGAATGAATGAACAAGTTATCATATATAAATGAATTGGAATACCATTGTAATGCATAACTCAGCAACCAGGATTACAGAGAACAAATGATAAAATATGGTATATCTCCTGAGAGAGGGGTGAAGGATTCAGAATGCCGAATGAGAGAATTTTTTTTTAAAAACATAGCCAATGTGGAAATTTATGATTGACTATACATTTTTGTATTAAATCTTTTTCTCGTGTTCTTGATGGAAATGAAGTGGGGTATGAGATGAAAAGTTCTTGGCTGGCTAAAACAATATATGTAAGCATATACACACACAACACATACAAATAAGTGTATATGTATAGATGCATGTGTATATATTATCAAGAGGATTAGAACACCAAATGGTAGTGGGAATTGAATGAAACACACCACATGGACTGCTTTGAGACTCAATTCTTGAGCTAGTTCAATTATCTTTCTATTTAATTATGAGTCTAATCCAATTTCTGTCTTGTGAGAACTTTATTCAATTGTGAAAATTGTGAGAAAACCTACTGCATTGTTTGAACCTAGCCCTGCGTAGCTAGGAAGCTGGACCACCTCTACTTTCTGTTTAGAGACCCTTAACTCTAGACCTAAGGTTATGCTGACCAGAAACCTGTCATATCCAAAGAATGATACAAGGAGTTTTCTCACAATTATATATCTCAAGAAACCAATTATGTATGTCTTATCTGAAAACTGGCCCCATACTGGTTAATCAGTTACTGTTTTCATGTTCCTTTGATTATTTACAGACACTTGGGAGGAATAACATATCTTTTTTTCTGATTTCAAGGAATTGTACCTGTTCAGTCTTCCCCTCCCAACTTGGAAAGTCCCTAATCTTTCCTCCAATTAGAAATTATATTACCTAATGCCATATCCTGGTTTATTGTTTCCTCTTAATTTATTGGTCTTATTTGATTGTTTTATTGCATAAAAATATGCCCCTCTTTGTATTCAGAGTCCAGTGCCAAACCTGAGGAAGACTACTGTTTCTGATTTGTTGGGCAACTGGAATGCATTGCTTAATAAATCAATATGCTCAGAAACTTGATCCTTTGTTTTCTACTCATTTCATGTTTAACTCACCACAACATATACATATATACAAAAGCTTAGGAACTCTGATCCACACAATGACCACCTACAATTACTGAGGACTCATTATAAAACAATCTGCCCACTTCCTGACAATTGATGGATTCTGTGCAGACTGAGATGTATTTCTTTTTAGACATTGCCAATGGGGAAAAAAATTTGTTTGCTTGACTATACATGTTTATAAAAGGGGTTTTGTTGTATTTGCTTTTTCAGTAGATGACGGAAGTAGGAAGTAGGGGACGCTGATCTTTGTTTCAAAATAAAATTTAATTTAACAAAGAAAATATTACTTTCATGGGCTCTTTAATGTAAGTGCTCCCTCCAGTGACACAGATCATAAGTTTTCTTATCCTATTGAATTCTGTTCCTTATCTCTCCTTTTCCCAATGCTTCTAGCATCTTCCCTAGAGGGGCCAGCCAACCCATAGGAAGTCATCTCCAGTCTTTTTTTTTTCTTTTTTCAAACCCTTACTTTTTGTCTTAGAATTGAATCTAAATATCAATTTCAAGGCAGAAGAGTAGTAAGGGCAACACATTTGAAATTAAGTGGCTTGCCCAGGGTCATACAACTAGGAAGTGTCTGAGGCCAGATTTAAACCCAGCACCTTCCATTTCCAGACTTGGCTCTCTATCCACTGAGATATTTAGCTGCTCCTTATCTGGTCTTTTAACTGTACACCAATGCAGCAGCTAAGTCTGTCTGCCTGCTATTTTTTGCAGGACCTGACTTGTTTACTTCTGTTGGGGATCAAAAATTTCCTCAATGATGTCTTTTATGTCACTTGCTATGCACAATTTTATTTTTAAATGTTAGATGATGATCTTACTCAATGGATTCTAAAGCTATGTTTCTGCAAACTTGTTTTTCTCTTAGATTTTTTTTTTACTGTTTTGTGGAGCAATACTATTCTCAACCTTTATCTATCCTTCTCTGGAAGGCTTTGCAAGTAAGTTTATATTTTAAACTTGGTGTTGCCAAATGTTTTTCCACTAGGTCAGGAGATAAAATATATTGTAGTAATTGTCTCAAATCATTTAAGCCACTTTAGGAAAAGGAAATAATCCAAGTTAATGCCTTTTCCTTTATTAATTTACCATTTGAAGGCATGTTAATAGAATAAGTAGGTCATCTTGGAGCTGTTACACTTACAAGTCAAATCTTCTTACTTGTATGTTCTCTAGTTTGGTGTTAATTTTGATCTTTGCTCAAAATAGTTTCTCATGTTTAAAGACAAGATGGAAAAATGGATAGATACAGGCTAGGAAGAATTAGGCAGAATAGGAATTAGCTAGTTTTCTTCAGCTCAGGAGTAATGGTTTATATCAAGTTGGTTTAAATCAGGAGTAATGGTTTATATCATATCAAATTGGATATAGATCTTTGGTGTAATGTCCTAAGGATCTGGTCTTGTTCCTTTGCAATTTAACATTTTTTTTTATTGTCAACTGGAATGAAAAGCAATAGGATAAATACACAATTCTCTGGATTTTTGCGCTCTTGACAGCCGGTTCACATCTTATCTTTCCTACCTCATATTACATTATTCTCCTTCTTCACTCCATGCCTATTTGAACTCGTTTATTCTGTGTTCCTCATATGTGGCACTACTAATCCATCTCTATGTCTTTACACTGACTGTCCTCTCTGCCTGGAATGTACTTTCTCCTCACGTCTACTTCACAAATTCCTTTTCTTCCTTTAAATACAACTAAAGTACAACTCCCTATGCCAAGCCTTCCCTAATTATCCCAGTTGCTATTGTTCCCTATTCCTAACCAACTTGTATTGAACTATCATATTTTTGCAATATTTCTGCATATATGTATTTCTTTTTGTGTTATTTCCTCTGATATGAAGTAAATTTTTTGAGAGTAGGGATTGATATTTTGAGTCTATATTCAAAGGCTTTAACACATCACTGGGGATAACAGCATTTTTAAACATCTATTATGTTCTAGATACTGCTAAGTGTTTTACAAATTGAGGTAAGTGCTTTTTTTTTTAAAAAAAAAGAAAACTTATCAAATATTCAGATACTATAGCTAATATACTGGTTGACAGAATCAAGATGCAAAAATATTTTGGCAGTTTAGAACTTTGGGCTAAATCTAAAAGAAATGAAATTCAATAGATATAAATATAAAGTTCAGTGCTTGAATAAAACATTTCAGGATTATAATACAAGGAAATCTTGAATAAGGTGGCAGTTTATCTAAAAGGTTCTGAAGGTTTTAGTGGCCTTTCAAGCTCAATACAAATCAACAATGTCATTCAACATGATTAATGTGATATTTTATTTATTTATTTGTTTTGGAAAATAGATCTGTGATTTCATTGGTTTAGGGAATTCCTAAAGAGGAAACTCTCTCTCTACCCTATATGATCTTGTGCTCCTTTAAAAGAAGCACTATGAGGACTTCCGGTTAAGATGGCGGCTTAGAGAAAGCTGAAGTTCAGATCTCCGGAAAACCTTCCCGACCGATCTCAAACTAGAAGCTCCTAAGGCGCCGAAATTCAAAACGATCAACAGCACAGACCCTGGGAACCCTCCTCCTGGACCTGGACCCGGTTCAAAAGGTACGGCTCCCCTTAAAAGCCAGAACCCGAGATCCCTCAGGGGTAGGAGCGCAGAGTCCAAGGCTCCCGGAAGCCGCAGCCGCGCCGGGCTCAGAGAGCAGGGTCTGAGGAACAACAACCCTCAGGGTCTTCTACCCAAGTCCCAGTCCGGGTGAAAGTTACTGCCTGGGGCTTCCGCTGCAGAGAGCCGGTAGGTCCGGGTGAAAGTTACTGCCTGGGGCCTCCGCTGCAGAGAGCTGGTCAAAACAACAGCAACCCTCAGGGCGGGCAAGACAGCCTCACGGGCTGGATCCTGCTATCCAAGTCTCAGTGAAAGTCTGTGCTCTCGGAGCTTGGGGAAGCGGCAGCCCATCCCCCCGCAGGCCGACGAAACAGCCTCACGGCCAGGGATTCTGAAGGCAACTTCCGGAAATCGAGCCAGGGGGAGAGTGTGGCCTCGTGGTCCGACCCTTCCATTCCAGTTCCAGTGAGGCATATTCAGTTTAACCCAGGGAACGCTCATAGAACCAACATCTGCCCAGGACTAAAGCCACTGATCACCAGACAAAGACAAGAAAAGCCAATCCTCCACGTTCAGAGATGACAAATTCCACAGAAGCACAGAAGCCCCAAAATACCAAGAAAAATAAGAAGAAAGGGGCGACTCTGGACACATTCTATGGAGCCAAAATACAAAATACAGAGCAGATAGAAGAAGATATACAAGAAAATTCTCCAAAATCTTCCAAAGGAAATAGAAACTCTCCACAAACCCATGAAGAATTTGAATCAGAAAGGACCAAAAAGATGGAAGCCCTCTGGGAGGAAAAGTGGGAAATGATGCAAAAGAAATTCACGCATCTACAAAACCAGTTTGACCAAACTGTAAAAGAAAACCAGGCTTTAAAGCAAGAACTAATAAAGCAAAGCCAAAACACCAAGAAATTAGAAGAGAACATAAAATATCTCACCGACAAGGTGATAGATCTGGAAAACAGGGGGAGAAGAGAAAATTTAAGAATAATTGGACTCCCAGAAAAGCCAGAAATAAACACCAAACTGGACATGGTGATACAAGATATAATCAAAGAAAATTGCCCAGAGATTCTAGAACAAGGGGGCAATACATCCACTGACAGAGCTCACAGAACACCTTCTACACTAAACCCCCAAAAGACAACTCCCAGGAATGTAATTGCCAAATTCCAAAGCTATCAAACAAAAGAAAAAATCCTACAGGAAGCCAGAAAAAGACAATTTAGATATAAAGGAATGCCAATCAGGATCACACAAGACCTTGCAAGTTCTACGCTGAATGATCGTAAGGCATGGAACATGATCTTCAGAAAGGCAAGAGAGCTGGGTCTCCAACCAAGAATCAGCTACCCAGCAAAACTGACTATATACTTCCAAGGGAGAGTATGGGCATTCAACAAAATAGAAGACTTCCAACTTTTTGCAAAGAAAAGACCAGAGCTCTGTGGAAAGTTTGATACCGAAAATCAAAGAGCAAGGAATACCTGAAAAGGTAAATATTAAGGAAAGGGGAAAAATGTTATCTTCTTTTACTCAAACTCTCTTCTATAAGGACTACATTTATATCAACCTATGTATACTAATATGTGGGGAAAATGTAATGTATAAATAGGGGGTAAAGAAAGACCAAATAGAATAATGGTTCTCACACAAAGATTCACAGGGGAAGGGGAGGGGAAGAAAACTCCTATAAGAAGGAGAGGAAGAGGGGGGGGGGGGGTTACTTAAACCTCAATCTCAGGGAAATCAACTCTGAGAGGGAAAAACATCCAGATCCATTGGGATCTTGAATTCTATCTTACCCAACAAGGGTAAGGAGAAGGGAAAACCAAGGGGGGGAGGGGGAGAGGGAGAACAAAAAGGGAGGGAAAGAGAGGGGGGAGGGGGAGGGAACAAAAAGGGAGGGACTAAAAAGGGAAACATCAAGGGAGGGGACAAGGGGGACTGATTCAAAGTAAATCACTGGACTAAAAGGTAGAGCCGAAGAAGAAAAGGTTAGAATTAGGGAAGGCAATCAAAATGCCAGGGAGTCCACAAATGACAATCATAACTTTGAACGTGAATGGGATGAACTCACCCATAAAACGTAGACGAATAGCTGAATGGATTAGAATCCAAAACCCTACCATATGTTGTCTTCAAGAAACACACATGAGGCCGGTTGACACCCACAAGGTCAGAATTAAAGGATGGAGTAAGACCTTCTGGGCCTCAACTGATAGAAAGAAGGCAGGAGTGGTAATCATGATATCTGATAAAGCCAATGCAAAAATAGACCTGATCAAAAGGGATAGGGAAGGTAATTATATTTTGTTAAAAGGGACTCTAGACAATGAGGAAATATCATTAATCAACATGTATGCACCAAATAATATAGCACCCAAATTTCTAATGGAGAAACTAGGAGAATTGAAGGAAGAAATAGACAATAAAACCATACTAGTGGGAGATTTAAACCAACCATTATCAAATTTAGATAAATCAAATCAAAAAATAAATAAGAAAGAGGTAAAAGAAGTGAATGAAATCTTAGAAAAATTAGAATTAATAGACATATGGAGAAAAATAAATAGGGATAAAAAGGAATACACCTTCTTCTCAGCACCACATGGCACATTCACAAAAATTGACCATACATTAGGTCACAGAAACATAGCACACAAATGCAAAAAAGCAGAAATAATGAATGCAGCCTTCTCAGATCACAAGGCAATAAAAATAATGATTAGTAATGGTACATGGAAAACCAAATCTAAAACCAATTGGAAATTAAACAATATGATACTCCAAAACCGTTTAGTTAAAGAAGAAATCATAGAAACAATTAATAATTTCATCAAGGAAAATGACAATGGCGAAACATCCTTTCAAACCTTTTGGGATGCAGCCAAAGCGGTAATCAGAGGCAAATTCATATCCCTGAAAGCTCATATTAACAAACAAGGGAGAGCAGAGATCAATCAATTGGAAATGCAATTGAAAAAACTCGAAAGCGATCAAATTAAAAACCCCCAGCAGAAAACCAAATTAGAAATCCTAAAAATTAAGGGAGAAATTAATAAAATCGAAAGTGATAGAACTATTGATTTAATAAACAAGACAAGAAGCTGGTACTTTGAAAAAACAAACAAAATAGACAAAGTACTGGTCAATCTAATTAAAAAAAGGAAGGAAGAAAAGCAAATTCACAGCATTAAAGATGAAAAGGGGGACAGCACCTCCAATGAGGAGGAAATTAAGGCAATCATTAGAAATTACTTTGCCCAATTATATGGCAATAAATACACCAATTTAGGAGAAATGGATGAATATATACAAAAATACAAACTGCCTAGACTAACAGAAGAGGAAATAGAATTCTTAAATAATCCCATATCAGAAATTGAAATCCATCAAGCCATCAAAGAACTTCCTAAGAAAAAATCCCCAGGGCCTGATGGATTCACCTGTGAATTCTATCAAACATTCAGAGAACAGTTAACCCCAATACTATACAAACTATTTGACATAATAAGCAAAGAGGGAGTTCTACCAAACTCCTTTTACGACACAAACATGGTACTGATTCCAAAACCAGGCAGGTCAAAAACAGAGAAAGAAAACTATAGACCAATCTCCCTAATGAATATAGATGCAAAAATTTTAAATAGGATACTAGCAAAAAGACTCCAGCAAGTGATCAGAAGGATCATTCACCATGATCAAGTAGGATTCATACCAGGGATGCAGGGCTGGTTCAACATTAGGAAAACCATCCACATAATTGACCACATCAACAAGCAAACTAGCAAGAACCACATGATTATCTCAATAGATGCAGAAAAAGCCTTTGATAAAATACAACACCCATTCCTATTAAAAACACTAGAAAGCATAGGAATAGAAGGGTCATTCCTAAAAATAATAAACAGTATATATCTAAAACCAACAGCTAATATCATCTGCAATGGGGATAAACTAGATGCATTCCCAATAAGATCAGGAGTGAAACAAGGATGCCCATTATCACCTCTACTATTTGACATTGTACTAGAAACACTAGCAGTAGCAATTAGAGAAGATAAAGAAATTGAAGGCATCAGAATAGGCAAGGAGGAGACCAAGTTATCACTCTTTGCGGATGACATGATGGTCTACTTAAAGAATCCTAGAGATTCAACCAAAAAGCTAATTGAAATAATCAACAACTTTAGCAAAGTTGCAGGATACAAAATAAACCCACATAAATCATCAGCTTTTCTATATATCTCCAACACAGCTCAGCAGCAAGAACTAGAAAGAGAAATCCCATTCAAAATCACCTTAGACAAAATAAAATACCTAGGAATCTATCTCCCAAGACAAACACAGGAACTATATGAACACAACTACAAAACACTCGCCACACAACTAAAACTAGACTTGAACAATTGGAAAAACATTAACTGCTCATGGATAGGACGAGCCAATATAATAAAAATGACCATCCTACCCAAACTTATTTATCTATTTAGTGCCATACCCATTGAACTACCAAAATACTTCTTCACTGATTTAGAAAAAACCATAACAAAGTTCATTTGGAAGAACAAAAGATCAAGGATATCCAGGGAAATAATGAAAAAAAACACATATGATGGGGGCCTTGCAGTCCCAGACCTCAAACTATATTACAAAGCAGCAGTCATCAAAATAATTTGGTACTGGCTAAGAAACAGAAAGGAAGATCAGTGGAATAGACTGGGGGAAAACGACCTCAGCAAGACAGTATACGATAAACCCAAAGATCCCAGCTTTTGGGACAAAAATCCACTATTCGATAAAAACTGCTGGGAAAATTGGAAGACAGTGTGGGAGAGACTAGGAATAGATCAACACCTCACACCCTACACCAAGATAAATTCAAAATGGGTGAGTGACTTAAACATAAAGAAGGAAACCATAAGTAAATTGGGTAAACACAGAATAGTATACATGTCAGACCTTTGGGAGGGGAAAGGCTTTAAAACCAAGCAAGATATAGAAAGAATCACAAAATGTAAAATAAATAATTTTGACTACATCAAACTAAAAAGCTTTTGTACAAACAAAACCAATATAACTAAAATCAGAAGGGAAACAACAAATTGGGAAAAAATCTTCATAGAAACCTCTGACAAAGGTTTAATTACTCATATTTATAATGAGCTAAATCAATTGTACAAAAAATCAAGCCATTCTCCAATTGATAAATGGGCAAGGGAAATGGATAGGCAGTTCTCAGATAAAGAAATCAAAACTATTAACAAGCACATGAAGAAATGTTCCACATCTCTTATAATCAGAGAGATGCAAATCAAAACAACTCTGAGGTATCACCTCACACCTAGCAGATTGGCTAACATAACAGCAGAGGAAAGTAATGAATGCTGGAGGGGATGTGGCAAAGTAGGGACATTAATTCATTGCTGGTGGAGTTGTGAACTGATCCAACCATTCTGGAGGGCAATTTGGAACTATGCCCAAAGGGCGACAAAAGAATATCTACCCTTTGACCCAGCCATAGCACTGCTGGGTCTGTATCCCAAAGAGATAATGGACACAAAGACTTGTACAAAAATATTCATAGCTGCGCTCTTTGTGGTGGCCCAAAACTGGAAAACGAGGGGATGCCCATCAATTGGGGAATGGCTGAACAAACTGTGGTATATGTTGGTGATGGAATACTATTGTGCTCAAAGGAATAATAAAGTGGAGAAGTTCCATGGAGACTGGAACAACCTCCAGGAAGTGATGCAGAGCGAGAGGAGCAGAACCAGGAGAACATTGTACACAGAGACTAATACACTGTGGTATAATCGAACGTAATGGACTTCTCCATTAGGGGCGGTGTAATGTCCCTGAACAACTTTCAGGGATCCAGGAGAAAAAAAAAACACCATTCATAAGCAAAGGATAAACTATGGGAGTGGAAACACCGAGAAAAAGCAACTGCCTGAATACAGAGGTTGAGGGGACATGACAGAGGAGAGACTCTAAATGAACACTCTAATGCAAATACTATCAACAAAGCAATGGGTTCAAATCAAGAAAACATCTAATGCCCAGTGGACTTACGCGTCGGCTATGGGGGGTGGGGGGGAGGAAAAGAAAATTATCTATGTCTTTAACGAATAATGCTTGGAAATGATCAAATAAAATATATTTAAAAAAAAAAAAAAAAGAAGCACTATGAGTAGAAGATGTAAAACCTGACATTTTAAGCTAAACTTTTTTGTCAATATGCTTGTCATCTCTCCAAGAAAATGGAAGCTCTTCATGGGTAGGTATTGTTTTCTTTTTTGTTTTTACATTTTCATTACTTAGTACAAACATTCCACATTGTAAAAGTTTAACAAATATTTGTTGAGCAACAATATTTGTTATTGTCTAGAAATATGAGTCCTTCTATACTCTGCCCAGGTCAGACCAAAACTGTAATACTAGGTTAAGTTCTTCTTCTTTCTTTTTTAAAAAAAAATCCTTACTTTCTGTATCAGTAACAACTCTAAGTCAAGAAAAGATTAGGCAAAAAATGTTAAGTACTCATGCAGGATCACATAGCTAAAAAGTGTCAGAGATCACATTTAAACTCAGATCCTCCCAGCTCCAGGTGTAGCTCTATCCATTGTGCCATCTAGCTGCCCCTGGGTTCAGTTCTAATAGCAAATATTTAGGGCAGGTCAATTAGGATGGCAAAAGGCCTCAAGATTATCCCATATGAGAACTCAATGGTCAGAGTGCATAATTTGGAAATAAATTCATATCAGTATTGAATCATTCCCTTTCTATATAGTTTCTTTTTGCTGGTTTTTAAAATTCTGAACTTAAGCATAAAATGAATTAGGTACTTCTATAATCAGAGTAGAATAGAAAGACAGTCAATTTCATTTGGGAGGGGATGATTTTAATTGATGTTTGCCATAACCTGGATCTTCCAACTCCATAGTGAAACAAAAAAATACATATTTAGGCAAAAGGCTCTTATGAAACATATATATATATATACATATATGTATGTACACACACACACACACACACACACACAGACTTTTTTTGTTTCTGAAGCCTGGACCATTATTTCCAACATATTTGTCACAATCTTTTCCTGTGTCCACCTTTGTATGGAAGCTAAGGATGTTAATATACATGTTGGTTTACTTTGGATGGTCTAATTTCTCAGGAGGAGGATGACTTCAGAGCGGGGATGGAGTTTTATGTGTTCTCTGTGTGTGTTTGAAGCACAGATTTAAACTTTGCAAAATCAAGCACCAAAGTATGAGATGAGTGTAATTGCACAGCAATCCATTTCTAGTTTTAGATTCTAGTCAAGGGGATAAACAGGTGGTGTAGTTATGTTGGGAATGACCCTTCATGCTCAGGGAAGTTGGCTGTCTCCTTATTTTCTGAAATGTGATTTCAGGCAGTACAGCTGTGTTTCTTCAGGATACAACTGGCTGATTCACAGTCCCAGAATATTTCCCTTTTCCCCAGGATGAGTGGGGTGTTGAAAGAACAGATCTAAATTGTATAATTTGAGGGCAGGGGCTCAACTGGCTCACTCAGTATGACAAATATATAGCTTATCCGATCTCTTCGTGGTTTTGCAATGGAAAGAATATTAAGAAATATGGTTTTATCTCTCTTAGTTCCATTAGTTTAAAAAATTAATTTTCTCATCTTTTAATGACTTTTATCTTAGTTATACTTGATTTTCATTAAAATCTGGTTTTTTTTTCTAAATTTAGCTTCTAACAGCATATAATGTTCTCCAAATTTAACCAATAATAGTACTGAAATAGTGAGAGTTCTCATGTCTCTTCTTGGTTATACTCATGGAGAAAAGGGATTCAGTAAAAAACAAAAATCTGGATTTTGAGGTGTTTGGTGAAAATCTAAACTCTTTCTGAATGCTAAAAAAATATTGTTTAAAAATACAATACCCACATGTGTGTATCATTTGGTACTTCATAGATCTTTAGTAATCCTGATATCCTTCACCATTTCCTAGCTTCAATATGCTATTTTAGAAAATCAGCCATCCAAAATCTTGACCTCTACCTCCAATGATACATCTTGATTCCAATCACGCAAAGAATTCATGAATTAGGAAAAAAAAATAAGGCAGAATAGAAAAATCGATAACTGAAATAAATAAAATAATAAATATTCTTGGAACCTGAGGGCCTATGCACAAAATGACTGTCATCTCCAGAGTGACTCATAATCCAAATCTTTAATCCTCTGCTTCTCCTATATAGACATAGTCTGATTACTCATTTTGAGAGTTGTAAAAGTTAAGGACTGAGGCCATTTTCCTATTCAATCTCTTTCTTTCTAACCTTCGCCAATGTTGATACCGCAGTTAGTTGCAATGCTGAAGCTTCTTTCTGAAGCTCTAGAACCATCATTTCTTGTCCTAACCACATTATGCAGCACCTTCTTTATAGATCTCATGGTCTTTCATCTTCCCCTGCCATCATTTCTCCATGTGGTTATTCCATTTTTTTCTCTTTTAATGCTACTACTAGAAGTAGATTTTTTTTGTCCTCCTCTCAAGCCTCTGAAACTTGTTCTCTTTCCATGCACTGTCCTTTCCTCCTTTCTTAGCCTTTCTCCCTACCTGACTCGGTCCCTGTTCAGGGACCTTGCATATTAATGGACCAATATGACATGCTAACTGGGCAACTGCACATTATTAATTTCTGTAATAACAGTTTTCATCTAGTTCTTTTTGTGTAAAATCAGACCAACCTTCATCATAATGGGAATGCAATGCAGCTATTTGGTAATATAATTGACATAGACAAAATCTGATGCAACCTTGAAAAAAGTAAATAAACTTACCCTTTTATTTCAGTGATGATCCCTTCTTAGAGACAAAATATTTCATGATTTTATGGTGAAGATATTTTCTTGACATGCATTTGAACTTAATGTAACTATTCTTAAATTCGTTCATACCCGTTTGACTATTATTGTTGCTATTATGTTTAAATGTTATGTTATAATAATATTAAAAGCTATCTGTATAGTCCTATATAATTTGTGATGTATTTTTAATTATGTATTTTCATTTTTGGTTTTGGTTTCCTACAGTGGCAATCATATTCAAATTTCCATTTATTGGCTTTTTCTACTTATGCATTGATTTCTTTTTTCCTGAACAAGATAGGATAATTTTAAATTAACTTCCCCATCAATAGTTGTATAGTCTTTGATTCTGGATAAGGTTGCTGAATCATTTTAGTACTCCAATGGCCCTCTGATAGGAATCTGTAATCTTCTTTATGTATGCATTCTCTTAAATAATACAAATCACAATCCACTTTGCCTAAATATTTAATGTAAATCTTGCCCATGTTTTTGTTGAATATCAATCAGATTAAATGTTTTCATCTTAAATTGATTATTTTGAAAGAAACCAGTATTAATTTCAATGGTTCACAAATGTTGTGAATCAAACCTTATATTTATTTTAAGCCAAAACATCAGTTTATATATTGGTACTTTTTATTTCAGTCATCCCATGTCAAATAATTTCATAGTCCTATGCAAGAATTTTCTAATAACAGAGTCCATGAAATAGTTGTGGCTCACCAAAGTGTTAAGCAAGAGGAGTGTGTTTCATTGCTGGAACTCAGGGAACTTCCCAGAATATGCTATTGTTAATTTATAAGTCTGTTGTTTTAACAACCTGAGAGACTAAAATTCTAACCTTAGTTTTTCCAAGTACTTGACATATGAACTTGGGCAAGTCACTTAGGCTCTGGAAGTCAAGTCAAATAAAGCCGAAATGAATTTGTTAGACCTACTCTGTGCCATTCATTGAATCTTCAACTTTTTATTTGTAACATGAGAAGGCTTAGCTCCTTTTCTAAATGCATATTTGCTTTTTTTTTCTGAAACCCTGATTATATAATATGCCAGGTAGTCTGTGCAACAGGAAACAAGGCCTAAGTGGGATTTTTTATCCTTAGGTTACAAATAGATCATTTCTGTTAAGAAAAATGTTTTCTTCTTTTGAAAGAAAATTAAAATATCAAACAATTGCCTCTACCTAACAAATGAAGATAACCATAACAATGAAAAAAAAACTAATCACAAGTTGTGTGCTGAGTTTGGTTGTGATTTATACATTCTCTAACACATAAAGATTTTATAGATCCATCATTTCTGCAACTGGTTAAGTACTCACTATTGGAATCTACTTTCAGCTATAAATTTTGTTTTATTTTTGAAAATGAGCCTGAAGCTGAGATTATAGCTTCTTGTATACGAATAAAGGACTTGGAAGATGTTTCCAAACCACATTTAGAGCAGCAGTTAGCATTCTGTCTTATACACAGTAGATACCTATTAAATTCCTGTTGCTAATGATGAGAAGAATGCTGATGTTAACAAAATAATTCTCTCTCTTCTTTTGCATTATCACTCACATTCAGAGACAAAAGTAGAAAAGAAAAATGTTCCTCCTTTCTTCTCCCCTTGACAAATTACTCTGACTGCCCCTTTCCAAATACAACCCATCATCCTTAATCACTCTATTCATCTGTACTATTCATTTTGTCACCTTATAACAAATTATAATTTAAAATTTTTCTCAAATATGTCTCTCTCACACACACACAAATGTAAATATAACAGAGAGAGGAAGAGAGAGAGAGAGAGAGAGAGAGAGAGAGAGAGAGAGAGAGAGAGAGAGAGAGAGAGAGAGAGAGAGAGAGATTCTTCTCTTCCATATCCTTTACAATGGTAGGGAAAGAGCAGAAACCCAATAAATAGCTAGTACTGGTTGATCAATCTAGTTGTTCTTCAAACTTTATATGCAATGGATTTCTACTAAAAAAAATGCAGCTAAGGTTCTTTGTACTCCCACTATATTTTAGTTATTGCTAGTGCATGCAATGATGCTATAGCCTTCTTTCGTTTTCTATAGAAGACTCAACAGATCTATCCCAGATATTTATGTACATAAATCTGCAGGATGAATTTAGCATCATCTTTCAATGTCATTTATGCAACATCTTTTCCCTCCAATATGGATATAAGCATTTTATTGTTTCATGACAGAATTAGAGAAGGTTTATGCAATTCCTTTCCATTGTTTTCTTGCAGAAACAGCAATTTATACCAGTCACTGGCAATGATAAATTCATCAAAGAGTGCATATCCTCTCATTTTCAGCCTTCTGAAATCACTTTAGACAATTTTACAAGATAGTTTAGGATCTAGATGGATTAATGAAGCTACAATTGAATATGTGAAGAAAAGTCTGAATTGCAACTGAAATATTGTGGACTATTTTTAGAAAACATATGCCTCCATCCTCCATTGAAATCTTTCTCTGGTCCCTTCCATGATATGAGTCCTTAGGGGTCATACCAGCAGAGGACAAATCCCAATAGGTTCTACCAAACTGGAAAGGCGCTGAGTATAATCCATGGAAAGAACTTTTCATCTGTCATCCAAAAACCATCCTAGCTAACTAGGAAAAAACTCATCACAAGAAAACTGGCCACAAAGTGATGATTTATGTGTGAGGGTAAAGTAGCTCATTGGCTAAAAGATTGCAATGCTTTTGACACATATGGAAATTTAAAACTAGCCTGTACCCCTTCCTTTGGCACCTCAACATAACCTTTGGATTTTAAAGGGAAAATCTTAAGATTGAAAGTACAACTTGCTTCTTCTGCCCCCACCCCCATCCTCATACTGAAAATGGAGACAAAGTTTTTTGGGTTTATCTGTAAAAAAGTCTCTTTAGATAGGGGGAGGGGAATGATGGGAGAGAACTATAGACATGCACATTATGCTACCATCCTAAAGGTCTTTGCGACTCAATCTGATATCTGGAAGATCTACATCTTTCCCAGAATGAGGTTGGAGTCATCCAGTCAGAGGGGCTTTGGAAAGGAACTTCATGAAGAGGGCAAATTGGAGTACTGGGAGGAAGTGGGGGTCTTTTCCCTGACAATCTAGATTAAGTAAGTGAGAATTGGTCTGACTCTCAGAGGAAGCTGCCTTTTCTTTTTCTAGTCTACTTTTTATTATTTAATGAATAAATATAAAATAAGATATAGTTTCCAGAGAATCTTAATCATAACATATGCATTATTGGAAATATTGGCCACACAAATGTAATCATCAATCTTCAGAAGTGTAGAAAAAGTATTAGCCTCAATGGACTTTTAAAATTTCTTTTTATTCCATTCACTGGAAAACAGGTTTCTGTTACTGGTTAATCTAATGTCTCACATTTTCTAGAATCAGAAAGTGTAAGTAATAATTACATTCTACATTTACATAGCACTTTATAATTTACAAATGTATTAGTATAAATTATATAAAGTTATGTGGATTAACAGTCAAAGCAGTGAAGGGGCCAAAAGAGTCCAGAGGCTCCCTTAGCCTAAAAACACATGTTATATCCTTGCTAAAAAGAGGAATGTGAAAGTTATGGGAAAGCCTGACTTAAAAACAAACTCATTTAGAAAATATTGTGTAGGATGAGCAGATTATCATAAGCAGAATGAGATGATAAAATAATAAAAGTGAATTGAGGTGGGGCAGCTAGGAGGCTCAGTGGATAGAGGGTCAAGCGGAGAGATGGAAGATATTGGGTTCAAATCTATTCTCAGACACTGCTTAGCTCTGTGATCCTAGGCACATCAATTAATCCCAATTGCCTAGCTCTTACTGCTCTTCTGCATTGGAATCGATGCTTAGTATTGACTCTAAGATTTAAGGTATTGATTTGAAATGAATGAAGTGAGGTGGACACAAGACTATAAACATTTGGTGTGAGACCCAACTAAGCCACATTATTCTAAGATCTTTCATGAATAAAAATTATTGAAAATTGAAAATAGATCAGCTTTGAGAAAATGTGTACAAAAGTCTATTTTCTCATCTTCATTGACAGTACATCCACCATATTTACACCTGAATACTATAATGTGATTTAGAAGAAAGTTGAAATAGCTACTAAGATGAAGTTGGATGAAGCAACTGGACCAAGACATACATTCTTTGAGAAAATTTGTTTTGAAGATGATATCTTAAAAGTCTTAAAGAACAGCATAAGATATAAAGAAAGGGGAAGATAACTAAAATAAAGTTCTTTGACTATACTATATTGATTCTAGCTTGATAATTTTATGGTAAATTTTACATCTCCAGAATAATTTTATCTAATGTGCTTTTTAATAAGCACTGGTATCCAGTCATTAGTTTTTCTACTAGAAACTCACATGATTTCTGTGAATATTGCTACTAGAGAAAGTAAAGTGAAAGGAATGGGAGGTCAACTGTTTCTCCTACATTCTCTGATTTATGTTCTGATTCTCATCATATGCACAAGAGGAGATCCCTCTTCCCAATTTCCTCTCCTCTTGAGCAATCTCACCTTCTCACTAGTCCAACGACAGACAAATAAAGAGCCTCTTTCCTTCAAAAGATCTTTGTTAGCTTGTTTTCTGGCCTCAATCTGCTATAAGTTATGATTGTGATAAGCAAAATGTTCTCTGCTTTTGATTCAAAGAAAAGTATATACTCATCATTTGGGGAAAGGACTTGTTTTTTGGCAAAGCTAATTATGGAAGTAATTAATGGTGGTGTGAAATGTAAGTGTTATTCAACACTATTCATCTGCTATGGGAATTGGCAGTGAAATCACTGGCCAAGAAAATGGGTTTCTCAATTTCTCAGGAAAGAGTCCATTTCACTATGATAGAGAAAAATGGAAAGTAGATACAAGTCCCCTATTTTTCTTTGAAGCATATAGAAATGGAAAAACTCAATAGTTATCAGTAAAATTATGTTGCTTGACCCTTTGCTGACAGTTGTGTTACAGATAAATTTTTGGGTGAGACATATATTTTTCAGTTGGTTGCTAGGGATTTAAATTCTCAATCCCAATGAAATACTCAAGTCAGAATGGAATTTCATGGTGGTTTATTTACAATAGAAGGAAGAAATTAAGAATGAGGGAGAGAGAGAGAAAAGGGAAGATCTGTTCCCAGTTTGGTCTGAGCCAGGGGGAATTCAGAGGCCTAAACCAAGGGGCCTTCCCAGAAGATTAAATCTAGCTCAGCTTCTAGCCAAGAGTCCTCCTCCAAGATGAGGGGCCTCCTTGGAGGCTGGTGCCTTCAGAAAGGTCAAGGGAAAGGGGAGGCAACCTTAACACTCACCATGTGGTGTCTAAGGGAAAAAGTCTGAGGTTCCACGCTCCAACCCTCAAAATCCAATACCACCGCCCAAAGCTGCAAAAGCCCCCCTCACAGGAAGTGATGCGAAATATAAAGGCAGCTCTTTATGTCACTTCCTGTGTCTCACATGTTCCAATGGTGGCTTACATTTGGCCTTGGACAGCCCAGGGGGTCAGTCAGTCATTTCTGATTTGTCACTTGCTAGCACATGCAGGTCATAGACCTTCCTCCACCACACTTAATATTTAAGTGGGGGTGTATACATTCCTGGTTGGTAGAATTCTAAAGACTAAGCAGGGTGGAGGAAATCTAAAATTCACAGTTGTGAATACACAGAAAAACCTGCCACTTATAAAATGATAGAATCTGGAATTTTAAGAAAGATTAGTAAGTTATTTGTTGTAAATTCTCCTTATCAAGCTTCTGGGAGGGGTTACAAAAACCCTCATACAGGAAGGTAGAAGCTATGAAAGGGCTGATTAGGAGTGAATAGACCGTAAACAAAAGGCCAAACTAAACCTCCTTCTTTTACAAAGTGGGTATGGGTGGGTCCCAGCAATCTTCTTTAGTCCTCAGGCTAAAACCGCTAGGACCATGTGCTATCTTCCTTGAGCAAAGCCCACTTAAATTTTTAAGACTAGAAAGGCCAGGAAGCAGAAAAAAATGGGTTTTAAATTAGCTCCCTAGCTGTATTCAGCTGGTTTTTTGTTTTTTTGCTTTTTGCGGACTAGGAGCTCCTAAGAGCTCCTTCTGAGATTCCTCGTTGCTATCTGCCTCTCAATCTACTAAGCCACCTCCTTAAAGTAAAAGGAGGCGGAAATGAGAGACAAAAAAAAAAAGGAGAAGAAAAAAAAATCCTGTTGACCCCAATTTAACTTAAGGGGTAAAGGGAAAAGAGAAAAGGTGTTTTATACTCACCTGTTCTGGCAGCTGTGTCTTTAAGCTAAGGTATTTGGTAAAAGGACTGACGGAGCAATAAGTGGGTTGAAAAGGCAAGAAAATTCAGGAAATTTATTGAGGTTCTAGAAACCTTCCAAGCACTAAGGCAGGGCCAAGAGCCAGAGGGGGTAGCCGGGGTGGGATTTCTCCCAGGTGATAGTAAGGAGATCAGAAGACTGATAAGGTTCTTTTTCCCTTCGTGGTTGCCAATACTGTAATGGTGGAAATTTAGGGGAGAGGGGAGAGGTTATAATATTGTAATGGCTAAAATGTGGCTACAGGATTTATGTAATATTAAACAATGGCCGCCAAGGAATTTACTTATAAAATTCCTAAAAATGAAACACTCAAGTCAGAATGAAGTTTATGGAGGTTTAATCACACTGGGAGTAGGGAAAAGGATAGGGAGAGAAGGAGAGAAGAGAAAAAGGGAAAGGGGCTACTCAACCTCTGACCAAGGCAGAGGGAGTTTTAGGCCCAAAGGCCCAGGTGGAAAGAGTCAGTCCTTAACTCACGTGACCAATCTGAAGGAAAGCTGTCTGCGGGCGTCCTCCCTCTCCAAGCTCCTAACACCAACCCTTCCTAACACCAACTGGCGTCTCCCTCTCCCCACAGGAAGTGAGCGAATTCTAGAGGCTGTTCCCTACCTCACTTCCTGTGTCTCACAAAATCCAATGGTTGGCTCTAGCTTGGCTTAGGACAGCCCAGGTGGGCAGTTAGTTATTTCTGATTTGTCATTGACTAGCACATGCCCGTGTAGTGTGGGTGTGCACAATTTTTGGGTGCTAGACCAAGATGGAGACTTTTAAAATTCACACTCCTTGGTAATACTTGAACACTCTTCAAAATCTTGGCTTTGTCACTATGACATTGCTTCTCTTGGGTGGCTCAATGTACTCATCTGTAAAATGAAAAGATTAATCTAAATCATCACTAAGGTCCTTTCTGCCTCAAAAAGTCCTATCCAAAGCTTCCCCTTTGAGTATGCATTTAACCCTCCAGTTCTTAATTTAGGATTTGTAAACTTGTTTGTGTGAAATTTTGATAACTATATTTCAATATAATTGTTTTCTTCTGTAATACTATATAGCTTATTTGGTGCATTTAAAACAACCATTCAAAGAATGGTCCCTATAATTTATCTCTGGTAATTTTCAGCAGACTGACAAATCAGTCCATTACTCAAAAAGATTATTATTCTTATTAATAAGTAGGGTTTTTATAGCACTTTAAGATTTTCAAAGCACTTTATAAATATTATCTCATGTTATCTTAATGACCTTGTTCCATTATTCTATTCTCCTCATTTACAAATGAGGAAAGTGAGACAGAAAGTGGTTGATTGACTTGCCCAACTAATGTGTCTACATCAAGATTTCAAAGCAAACCTTCTTGACTCCAATCCCTACATTATTCATTAAATCACTTTGTTGAATTCTAAATTCTCTTCAATCACTTTTAATGGTTGTAAATTAAATACTTCCTCTAAGACTGTTTTAACAATCCTAAGTGTAATGAAGCTCTTTCTGATAGCAAGGTCCGAATATTTCCCTATAATTTCCCCCCATTGTTCCTAGTTCTTTAATTTAGGACTAAGTGGAATTAGAACTAGTTCTCTCTTACATTGAAGTCCTTCAACAATTTTAAGGACTTTGATATTCTTATATGTTATATTGTCATGTTATTAATATTTGAAGGGAGAAAATTATCATGCATCTAATAGTTCTTCTCATGAGAGAATCAAGATCTCTAATTTACTTAATCTCCATCCCTTTCTTCACTGTGTCTATCTATAGAAATAGTAGAATCCCCAAAACTTTGAATTGGAAGTGTCTTCAGAGGTTTCCATCCTACACAGGAATAGCTTTTACAGTTTTTGTGGCAAATAGTCAATTAGCCAGCCAACTTTCCTTCCTTCCTTCCTTCCTTCCTTCCTTCCTTCCTTCCTTCCTTCCTTCCTTCCTTCCTTCCTTCCTTCCTTCCTTCCTTCCTTCCTTCCTTCCTTCCTTCCTTCCTTCCTTCCTTCCTTCCTTCCTTCTTTCCTTCTTTCCTTCCTTCCTTCCTTCCTTCCTTCCTTCCTTCCTTCCTTCCTTCCTTCTTTCCTCTTTCCTTGTGTATAGGAAGTCATTTGAGGCAAATAGAAGGCCTGACCAGATCCTTGGGATATACTGAGCTCATCAAATGAAAGACAAAAATAAATCTTTACAAGTTCAGAGCAGCATCAGAGAGCTAAAGATAAAAAGAATTTTAAGTACTATGTAGTCCAATTCACTCATTTTGCAGATGAAGAAAATGAGGTCCATTGAGGTGAAATGATTTGTCCAAGATAATAGAAACAGAAGTCATTAGCAGTGCGATTACTCCTGTTTCTGCTTTCTGATGTCAAGCAATCAGTATGATCACTCATTTACAGGACAACTTTTCTAATGCTTGAAATCACCTCTCAAGTTGTTCCCCCATCCTAGTCTTCTCTTCCCTAAGATAAATATTCTCAAATCCTTAACTTGTTCTTATATGACATACATTAAAGATCCCTTCACCATCCTGATTGTCCTCCTCTATACTTTCTTCTGGTAATAGATGCCCTCTTTAAACAGTAGTACCCTGAACTGAAAACAATATTCCAGATGGCATCCAGGCAGGGCAGAATATACAGGGGCTATCACTACCATATTCCTGAAAGCTATTTCTATTGGTAAGAATCATATTACCTTTTTGGCTGCCATATCACAGTGATGATACATATTGAGCATAATGCACCAAAAACTCCAGATTTTTTTCAGGCAAATAATTATTAAACCATGACTCATCCATCTTCGAAATGTCTTTCAACCTATCCCCCAAGTCAGCTTGTCTAAAATGTAATCATCATTTTCTTTCAAATCTCCTGTTCTTAACTTCCATAATTTTCTGTTATGTCACCATTCTTCTAGTCCCACACATTTATCTTTGCCTCTTTCTTCTCCCTGGCCCCAGATACATAATCAGTTTCCTGTCAGTTCTCTCCTTGTCCCATTTGTCCCATGTATCTCCTTCTTATCATTCTCAGTGCTTTTATTCCAGTTGAGGTCCTCATTACCTCTTACTATCTTAGAAGTTCTCTGATTCTAGTATCATACACATTTCTGGGAGGCTAATCATTCTAGACTTTATATGGTTCATAAATCTCTTTATTGCACAAAATTCTTCAATAACTCCTAGTTGTTTACTAAATCAAGACAGAACTCTTTCATCTGAAATCTAGGGCCTTCTAGGGCCTGCTATCAAACTAAAATTTAAGTCTAACTTGCAAAAATTCTCCCTTTAGGGGCAACTAATTGGCTTAGTGGATTGAGACCCAGGCCTAGAGATAGGAAGTCCTGCATTCAGATCTGAACTCAGTCACTTCCTAGATGTGTGACCCTAGGAAAGTCACTTAACCCCCATTGCCTAACCCTTTCCAGTGTTCTGCTTTGGAATCAACACATAGTATTGATTCTAAAATGGAAAGTAAGTGTTTTGATTTTTTTTAATTTAAATTTAAATTTAAAATTTTTTTAAATTTTAAATTTTCCCTTGTACTCTAGGCTCCAGTTATTCTGGAACATTTCCTGTCTCTCAAATAGCCTCTTAAAACAAGATTAGTCTCCATTATAATTAATACTCCACTTGGCCTTTTTTTTAAACTATACCTTCTATTAGTTAATTAGTCCAATAGTCAAGCCATTGCCTACCTTCCTAGTTGCCATGATTTTACCAGTAACTATAGTTAATTACTTTTCTCAGAGTAGGAAGTAGAATGCTGGGATTCAGGGGAAGTATATGGTTGCAAAGCAAATGGCAAAATGCCTGAGTAGCTTTAGGTTTTCTGGTCAATTTTGACTTGACAGGTTCTAAAAGATGTTTGGGCACTGGCTAGGTAGAGTTTGCATTCGCTTTGTTGTCAGGACAAATCAGACACACATCACAGTTCCACTGCTAGGTGAATCAACTGCCCCAGAGAAAAGAACTATGACTGTGGAAATGCACTTTGGAGATGCTTTTCCTCATGTAGAAAAAGTAGTTACTGGCACAACAGAAAGAAAGATGCCTAGGTAGATCCAGGTTTCCTTATAAATGACTGAATGATCCTGTTTCTCATATAGGTATCTATCATTTGCCCTTCCCTTTTCTGGGGTATTGGAAAAAGACCTTTGTCTAAATATGGTTCAATCATATTTCAACTCTTATTAGAGTTAATTTCCTATCTGTAAAATGGGGCTAAGTTATTTGTGTCTCCTATCTCCTAGAGATTTTATAAAGAAAACCCTATATTAAGAAGGCATTTATTCTAGGAACTAGAATGATCTGGCTTCCACCTCTGATCTCTGCCAGTTAACATCTAATCCATTGTAATAACTAAACTAATTAGCCACGGTCATGAATATTATTTCTCTGCATTGAACCTTTCCAAAGTTAATTTTATACTTGGAGTTAAAGTTATAATTGTCCTATGTGAATAGAGAGAAGACATAATTTTGGAGTCTCTCTTTTGTTTATATTACCAGAGTAAACAGATAATTTCTCCACTAGGGTTATCCAGGAGGTTGGCATTCATTCAGAATGAAAATACACCTTTCTCAAAACCGAAAGTTTTAGTCAATTTAGAAACTTTATGTCAATCAAGATTATTTCAAATCAAAACACAGCTCCAAACACATAGATTTGTTTCCATTTTGGATTTTAGGAAGGATGCAATATTTTAGAAGGAAAAAAATCTTGTTGACTATGTCATACACACACAATATGTGTGTGTATACATATGATACTTTGAAACAAGATACTTTACTTCATTTCCTTGTTATGAGGTTTTGAGATCACTCATGCTAAAGATGCTAGAAGAGTGAAATGTTTTTTCTAAATTGGGCATAGATAAGGAAGAAGTTTAGGAGAGATAAGATGTGGGTGGGAAAAGCATGATAACATTGAATCTAATTTAATTATGTAAGTCTAATTCTTCTAATAGGACTGCATAGGATTCTGGATTCCAGTTAATATTAAAACAGAATATTTGCTAACTATAGTGAATATTGGCACTTTGAACATTCATAACAGAAGAACATTCATTAATTTCCTATTCCAAGTTTCATGGAGTTGTAAAAGTGACTCTGGATTCTTGAAGGTTATTCTAGACACATAGACAAAGTTGGCATGGTGGACCATTAGCTGGATGTGAATTCAAATCCTGCTTCAGGCACTTGCAAGCTGTGTAACATTGGGTAAGTCATTTAACTCTGTCTGCCTTCATTTCCTCATCTATATAGTGTGAAGAATAATAATACCTATCCCCTTCATCGATTACTGTGAGGATAATGTGAATAATATTTACAAAGTGCTTTGCAAAGTTAAAGTGCTCTATAATTTATATGATTTATAAATTTATAAATTTTAAATTTATAATTTATATTTCTATTATATATATATATATATATATATATATATATATATCATAGGTCAGGAGAGTTGAAGCTCTGGAAGAACTTAACAAATTGGAAAGTCTTTTTTTAGTATGGATACAGTGTCATCCAAGATGACATGGCTGTCAACTAAGGAGAATCCCAGTTAAATGTTCCACAATTGAGGGTTTGGCACTAGGTGATAAATCATTTCATACCATTGCTCAGGCAAGTGTTTATTAAGGTGTGGGTGTACTATGCTATGATCTATGCAGCAGGGAGATCCCAAGATCATAGGACTAAAACTGGGAGTAACTTCAGGATCACATCAATGCCAATCTCATCATCTTAACAATGAGGAATCTACAGATCTTATCAGGGCAGTCATTTGACTTAAATCATGCACACCTAGAGGGAAGATTTGAATCCACACCCTCTCTAGAGCCACAGACTACACAAAGATAAACATGGCTCCTGGGGGAATGTGTGTTCAAATAAGTCAGTCTTTAGACCACACATCTCCATTGGAACAAATCTCAAGGAGAAGTAGCAAAAGATATAGCTAATGTTAGTGTAGGGCACAAATTGAGAATGTAGCAATCTGTATGGGATAATGATTCATCTCAAATGTCACACTTGTGCCAAGTCTCTACCATTATCCATTCAGTCTTTTGGGTTGTATCATTCCTTCCTTCATTCAATAAAAATCAATATATCAAGTGCCAAATATCTTCAGAGACCTGTGCTGGGTACTAGATATGGAGTTTAGATAAATTATGGTCTTATGGTTCTTTCCTGGAAGAAGCTTATAGTCTATGAAGTGGAGAAGAAATATTGATGGCTATTATACAAAATATTACATTACAAACAAAAATAAATATAAATTTAAAAAATGTTAAGGTTTCCATTTTATATGTGTTACTATGTTTGAAAAATACATTAAAGAATCAAAAATAATGCCACGTGGATGTTTGAAAGGGGAGGGTATTTTTTTCTAATAGGATAGGAGGTGGTCAGGAAATTTTTTGTGGTTGAAGTAATAGTTAATTTAGACCCTAAAAGGTTACGAATTCAATAGACCAAAAGGAACATAGGACATCTTATGAATGAATGAATGAATAGGACATTTATTTTATTTTCCCCCAAGTTACATATGAAAGTAGTTTCCAAAATTTTTCAAAGAATTTTGAATCTTGAATTCTTTACTTCTCTTCTTCCCCATGCTGAGATGGTAATCTATCTCCTATAGATTTTGCATGCGCAGTCATGTAAAACATTTTTCAAAACTAATCCGTTTGTGGAAGAAAACTCAAAACAAAAATGATAAATAAAGCAAAAGAAAATTTGCCTTGGTCTGGATTTAGATTCCATCAGTTTTATCCTCTGGAACCAGATGTTATATTTTTTTTAATCATTAGACCTTTGGAAGTATTTTGGATCATTGTGTTGTTAAGAATAGCTGGGGGCAACGGGGTGACTCAGTGGATTGAGAGTCAGACCTAGAGACAGGAGGTCCTAGGTTCAAATCTGGCCTCAGACACTTTCCAGCTGTGTGACCCTGGGCAAGTCACTTAACCCCCATTGCCTAACCCTTACCACTCTTTTGCCATGGAGCCAATACACAGTATTGACTCTAAGACAGAAGGTAAGGGCTTTAAAAAATAGCTAAGTTATTCATAGTTATTCACTCTACCATATTTCTGTCACTGAGTACAATGTTCTTCCGGTTCTGTTTATTTCACTCTGCTTCAACTCATGTAAGTCTTTTCAGGTTTTTCTGAGCTCCTTGTGTTGGTCATTTCTTACAAAACAATAGTATTCCATTATAATCATATACTATAACTTACTCAGTCATTGCCTAGTTGATGAAAGTTATCTTCTCACTTTCCAGTTCTTTTCCCCCTACAAAAAAGAGTTGCTTTAAACATTTTTGAACATATAGGTCCTTCCCTCTTTTTTTTTCTTTTTTTGGGTACAAACTTATGGTATTACTAGGTCAAAGGGAAGATACTGTTTTATAGCCCTTTGGGTATAGGTCAAAATTGTTTTCCAGAACAATTGAATCAGTTCATAGCTCCCCCAATAGTGCATTATAAAAATTAAAATTAGTCTAAATAATAAAATATTGTATTTTTGGAGAATTATTAATGATCATTAGAAATAAAGGAATAAAAGGAATACAAAAATAAAAACTATGTGCCCATAGCTAATTAGCCTGTTCAAAACCCCCATGCTTACCACCACCATGCTTGTGACATCAAACCAAAGAGAGTGAGGCCCAGAATACCCACTAAATTATCCCCTGTCTACAGGAAGTATGTAATGACAGGAAATCAGTGGGCACCTAGGAAATGTAGTTCTTTTTTAGGGTAACAGATTTCTAATTACACAGCATTAGTATCTCAATTTTCCCATAGCTCCTCCAATTTTTCCTTTTCTGTCATAATAGCCAATATAATAGGTATGGATGGCATGGCATCTCAGAGTTTTTTTAATTTGTATTTCTCTAATTAATAATGATTTGGAGCATTTATTTTATATGACTATGAAAAGCTTCAATTACTGTATTCTTAACTGTCTGTTCATATCCTTTGACCATTTATCAAATGGGAAATTACTTCTGCTCTTAAACATTTAACTCATTTTTCCTTGAGGAAATAAAGTCTTTATTAGAGAAGCCTGTAAAAAAAAAATTCTGTTCCCTCCCTTTAGATTTCATATTCCAGACTCTCTGATCCTATAATGTAGAAGCTGTTAACTCTTGTATTATCCTGACTGTGGCTCCATGATATTTGAATTGTTGCTTTTTGGCTGCTTGCAATATTTTCTCATTTACCTGGGAATTCTGGAAGTTGGATATAATATTCCAACCAGTTATCTTTTTGGTATCTCTATCAGCAGGTGAATTGTGGATTCTTTTACTTTTTATTTTACTCTCTGGTTCTAGAATATCAGGACAGTTTTCTTTGATGTTTTCCTGAATGATGATATCTAAGCCCTTTTTTTAATCATGGCTTTCTGGTTGTCCAAAATTTCTGAGATTATCTATCCTAGATTTATTTTCCAAGTTATTTATTTTTTCCATGAGATATTTCATATTCTCTTCAATTTTTTTCATTGTTTTTACTTTGAGTGTTTCTTGATATCTCATGGAGTTGTTAATTTATATTGGCCTTTTCTATTATGGAAAGAGTTCTTTTCCCCAGTGAATTTTTGTACTTATTTTTCTATTTGGTCAAATCTACTTCTTAAGAATTTTTTTTTCTCTTCAATGGATTTTTATGCCTCTTTTACTGTTTGGTTAATTCTGTTTTTTTTTTTTTTAAGTATTAATTCCTTCAGTATTTTTTGTGTGTCCTTTACCCAGCTGCTGGCTCTTTTTTTAGGATTTTATGTTATATTCATTCCCCCCTTCCCCAATTTTTTTCTACCTCTCTTATCTGATATTTAAAATCATTTTTATCTCCTCCATGAATTATTTTGGGACTTGAGAGTATTTCATATTTTTCTTGTAGGATTTGTAGGTTGCAGTATTGATTTTGTTTTTTTCTGAATTTATGTTTTGATCTTTCCAGTCACCAAAATAACTTTCTATGATGAGTTTATTTCTTTTGTTGTTGCTTGCTCAATTCCCTTTATTTCCTTTTAATTTAAAAAACTGTTAAAAGTGGGTTCTGTACCTGTGGTGAAGGGAGAACTATTCCAAGATTTATGTTCTTTGTGAAGCTTCCTTCAGATCTGACTCTGGGGATCTATCTGTTTTCAGTTCTTGAAAGGTAGTGATATAAGAAGTGTGTTTGATATGCTTCCCACCCATGATCTGGTCTGTGAGTAATTATAAGCATTATTGTCCCCTTTGGTACTGTGACTATACTATTCATTATTTCTTATGACACAGTAGTGTTGCATTACAATCATATGCCAAAAAAAAAAGTTTAGCCATTCCCCAATTAAAGGATATCCCTTCAGTTCCACATTCTTTGCCATCACAAAAAAAAAAGAGTCCCTAAAAATATTTTTGTTATTAGGTCCTCTTTCCTTATCTTTGATCTCTTTGGTATGGAGACCTAGTCAGAGTACATGTTAAGTTTTATGACTTTTGGTGTGATTCCAAATTGCTCTCCAGAGTGATTGGATCAGTTCAGAGCTCTGCCAACAGTATATTAGTGTCCCGATTTCCCCACATCCTCTCCAACATTTATCATTTTCCTTTTTTTTTTGTCATATTAGCTAGTCTGATAGGTATGATATGGTAGCTGAGAGCTGATTTGCTTTCCTCTAATAGTGATTTGGAGCATGTTTCATATGACAGATAGTTTTAATTTCTTAATCTGAGAGTTGTCTGTTCATATCCTTTGGCCATTTATCAATTGGGGAATGACTTGCATTCTTATAAACTTGACATGTTTCTCTATATATTTGAGAAATGTCAAAGGTATTTGCTACAAACATTTTTCCCTGTTTTATGTTTCCCTTTTAATTTTGGTTGATGAGTGATAATTCTCAAGGGAACATGTAGAGAACTTCCAATCTTGGGTAGTTCAAGAACTTACGAGAGGAGTACATAGCAAGACAAAGTAAATTAGAAATGGTTTGTGGAACACATTCCTAGGTAAAGCATATTGGTACTAGTGAGTGCCCCTAGTGGGGTATACTGATGAAAAAACTGAAAGACTAGTTCCAAAGAGAGTAGAATTATTATTGAATCTAAGGAAAGGAATTTGAATATGATTGTCAAGTACATAAGAGGCAATAACAGTCTATTTACAGCTCGTAAGGAAAAGGTATTTGAGGAGAAGTTTAAACACTCACAAATAGTAGTTAAAATGTTAAAAATGTCAATTAGTATGAAAACTTTTAATGACCTTTATTGAGAGAGTATTTGTTTGACTGCCATGGTCAAGCAATTGCTGTAGCCTCCCCTTATCTGTGAAACCTTCCAGGTTTCAATTACCTGTGGTCATTCCAGGTGATGGAGAAAAGAAAGAATGGCACTGCTGCCAGATGGATGACTAAGCTGGCACACAGTTCAAGGACATGTGGAAGCCAGTCCAATGGTAGGAAGGTTATTGGGTGGGTAGAGTGGAGCAAAAGTCTCCTTTACCTGCACCTAGACCTAAGGTCCACCCAGGGGAGCCAAACAAAGACTCACCCCAAGAGTCAGTTCTTCTTGGAAGGTTTTAATTGGTGGAAGAGCAGGAGTAGGGAGACAGTGTGGTACTATACAGCAAAGTTCACATAGATGTTAAAAGTTAGAGCAAGAATTGTCTGTGGTTTCAGGTATCCACTGGAAATCTTGGAATGTATTCCCCCATGGATAAGGGTAGGATACTACTGAGTAGTAAATAGTAATGTACAACATACTTTGTTATGGTTTTTTCTAGATCAGTAAAAAAAAATTTTTGGAAGTTCCATGGGTATGGCATTAAATAGATAGATGATTTTGGGTAGGATGGTCATTTTTATTATATTGGCTCATCCTACCCATGAGCAGTTAATGTTTTTCCAATTGTTCAAGTCTAGTTTTAGTTGTGTGGAGAGTGTTTTGTAGTTGTGTTCATAAAGTTCCTGTGTTTGTCTCGGGAGATAGATTCCTAAGTATTTTATTTTGTCTAAGGTAATTTTGAATGGGATTTCTCTTTCTAGTTTTTGCTGCAAATAGCAGATTGGATTAGAACCCAAAGCCCTACCATTTGTTGTCTTCAAGAAACACATATGAGGCAGGTTGATACTCACAAAGTTAGAATTAAAGGATGGAGTAAGACCTTTTGGGCCTCAACTGATAGAAAGAAGGCAGGAGTTGCAATCATGATATCTGACAAAGCCAAAGCAAAAATAGACCTGATCAAAAGGGATAGGAAAGGTAAATATATTCTGTTAAAAGGGAGTATAGATAATGAGGAAATATCACTAATCAACATGTATGCACCAAATGGTATAGCATCCAAATTTATAATGGAGAAACTAGGAGAATTGAAGGAGGAAATAGACAGTAAAACTATATTAGTGGGAGACTTGAACCAACCACTATCAAATTTGGATAAATCAAACCAAAAAATAAATAAGAAAGAGGTAAAAGAGGTGAATGAAATCTTAGAAAAATTAGAGTTAATAGACATATGGAGAAAAATAAATAGGGATAAAAAGTCATCAGCATTTCTATATATTTCCAGCACAGCTCAGCAGCAAGAACTAGAAAGAGAAATCCCATTCAAAATTACCTTAGACAAAATAAAATACTTAGGAATCTATCTCCCGAGACAAACACAGGAACTTTATGAACACAACTACAAAACACTCTCCACACAACTAAAACTAGACTTGAACAATTGGAAAAACATTAGCTGCTCATGGGTAGGATGAGCCAATATAATAAAAATGACCATCCTACCCAAACTCATCTATCTATTTAGTGACATTCCCATGGAACTTTCAAAAAAATTTTTTACTGATCTAGAAAAAACCATAACAAAGTTCATTTGGAAGAACAAAGGATCAAGGATATCCAGGGAAATAATGAAAAAAAAATACAAAGGAAGGGGGCCTTGCAGTCCCAGATCTCAGACTATATTATAAAGCAGCGATCATCAAAACAATTTGGTACTGGCTAAGAGTCAGAAAAGAGGATCAGTGGAATAGACTTGGGGTAAGTGACCTCAGCAAGATAGTATATGACAAACCCAAAGATCCCAGCTTTTGGGACAAAAACCCACTATTTCATAAAAACTGCTGGGAAAATTGGAGGGCAGTGTGGGAAAGATTAGGTTTAGATCAACACCTCACACCCTACACCAGGATAAATTCACAATGGGTGAATGACTTGAACATAAAGAAGGAAACTATAAGAAATTTAGGCGAACACAGAGTAGTATACATGTCAGACTTTTGCGAAGGGAGAGGCTTTAAAACCAAGCAAGACTTAGAGTCACAAAATGCAAAATAAATAATCTGGAATACATCAAATTAAAAAGTTTTTGTACAAACAAAACCAGTGTAACTAAAATCAGAAGGGAAGCAACAAATTGGAAAATTCATAAAAACCTCTGACAAAGGTTTAATTCCTCAAATTTACAAAGAGCTACATCAATTGTACAAAAAATCAAGCCTTTCTCCAATTGATAAATGGGCAAGGGACATGAACAAGCAGTTCTCAGCCAAAGAAATCAAAATTATTAATAAGCACATGAAAAGTGCTCTACATCTCTTATAATCAGAGAGATGCAAATCAAAACAACTTTGAGGTATCACCTCACACCTAGCAGAATGTTCAACATGACAGCAAAGGAAAATAATGAATGCTGGAGGGGATGTGGCAAAGTAGGGACATTAATTCATTGCTGGTGGAGTTGTGAATTGATCCAACCATTCTGGAGGGCAATTTGGAACTATGCCCAAAGGGCGATAAAAGGCTGTCTGCCCTTTGATCCAGCCATAGCACTGCTGGGTCTTACCCCAAAGAGTAAATGGAGAAAAAGACTTGTACAAGAATATTCATAGCTGCACTCCTTGTGGTGGCCAAAAATTGGAAAATGAGGGGATGTCCTTCAATTGGGGAATGGCTGAGCAAATTGTGGTATATGTTGGTGATGGAATACTATTGTGCTAAAAGGAATTATAAAGTGGAGGAATTCCATGGAGACTGGAATGACCTCCAGGAAGTGATGCAGATTGAAAGGATCAGAAGCAGGAAAACATTGTACACAGAGACTGATACACTGTGGTACAATCTAAGGTAATGGACTTCTCCGTTAGTGTCAATGCAATGTCCCTGAACAATCTGCAGGGATTTAAAAAACCCTATCCACAAGCAGAGGATAAACTATGGGAGTAAAAACACTGAGGAAAAGCAACTGCTTGACTACAGGGGAGAAGGGGATACGACTGAGGAGAGACTCTAAATGAACACTCTAGTGCAAATACCAACAACAGGGAAATGGGTTCGAACCAAGAACACATGTGATACCCAGTGGAATGGTGCGTTGGCTACGGGAGAGGTGGTGGGAGGGGGAGGGGGAGGAAAAGAAAATGATCATTGTTTCCAATGAATAATGTTTGGAAATGACCAAATAAAATAATGTAAAATATATATATATATATATATATATATATACATAACAGAGAAACTCCAAGCATTTATGAAAGCATTATTAGGACTTTCCACTTCTGATGATTATGTAGGCACAAGTACCATTTCTAGAAGAAACCTAAAGAGTAATGACAAATATTATGAAGCCCCAAGGTATAAGAACTATAATCACATAGGAGGACAGGTGGAATTTTCTTCATTGTTGCCTTTTAAAGGCAAGAGATACAGAAGAGAAAAATCAACTTGCCATGTGAAGAGCTGGCTAAAAAGGGAATACACAAAAATAGGATTTAGATTTATGGGCCATGGACTAAAATATAGGGATGACAGACTCGTAGCTTAAGGATAAAGCACAACTAACAAATCCTGGCAAGTATGTATTTGCCTCATGTTTTAAAATTTTCATCAAAATGCTTTAAATGAAAAATAATGGGGGAGGCAGAGAAGTGCCACTGTGTATCTATGTGTATCAAATTAAATAGCATAAGAGTAATTCCAGGGAAAGAAGAATACCAATTGTGATATTCAGAAGTTCATAGGAGAGAAAAATCTAAGAAAAGTTTCAGTGGTAAAACCCAGAGCCTTAAATATCTATACACAAAGAACCAAAGTTTAGGATATAAATAAGTGAAAGCAAAAGTCCAGGGTGGCCAAACTTGACACCATTAGTTCCACTGGAATTTGGAAGACTAACACTCATAACTGAAATATGGCTTATTCAAAAGGAATAGGAGAGATTAAAGAAATGGGTTGTTAAGTTGTTAAGTGCAGAAATCCAGAAACCAGAGAGGAGAAAAATTATTGAGAGCATTTAGGTAAAGATCAACAAAGGAAGAAACAAAAGAGGTTTTGTTATCAGAACATATTATAGACATGTTGGAAATAGATGAAGAGTTTTGGAAATATATTACAAGCCTATTACAGAGACATAATACAGGAATTCTTTAATTATCCAAATACCTGATGGAGTTTTCTCTCCTCCTCTCCCTATCTTGTCCCTTCTCTCCTTCCATCTTCCTTCCCCCCTTAATGTCTCTGTCTTTCTCTCTATTTGTCTCTTGGTTTCTCTCACTTTTTTTCCCTTACCCCAAACTATACCCATAAGAATTTTTAATTCTCTTCAGTAATAATTCCTATTTTTGTGAGGAACCAACAAGAGAGAAATTCCATCCTGGATCTGATCCCCACTAAAAGAGATGATTTTTTTACAAGGTGGAAGCAATGAGATCTTTGTGGATAAGTGACTACTCCCTCTGAGTCTTTGATATAAGAGAGGAAAGCACTATCTGATACAAAACCTAAACTAAACTTGAGAGGGATAAACCATGTTGTTCAGTTGTTTCAGTCATGTTTAACTCTTTGGGACCTCATTTGTGTGGTTTTGTTGTTGTTGTTGTTGTTGTTGTTGTTTTGGTAAAGATACTAGAGTGCATAGCCATTTCCTTCCCCAGTTCATTTTACAGATGAGGAAACTGAGGCAAACAGGATTAAGTGACTTGTCCAGGGTCACTCAGGTTGTGTGTGTCTGAAGCCAGATCTGAATTCAAGAAGATAAATCTTCCATATTCCAGGATTGCCATTCTATCAACCATACCACCAGGTAAATACAAGGGGATTAAAATTCTACATAAGTAGTCAGACAAGGAGAAATGGGAAACTCAAAAAGTGAAATTCTGAAGACATAAATAAAACCAATTTCAATGAAAAAGAAAACTATGAGTTGCCTGAGGAAATTGATACACAATGATATAAATGCACAAGAAATTCATCTTAACTTTTAAAAAAGAAATGGAAACAATGGCAGGTATCAGAGGATCAATATGAGTGTAGAATAATACACTAATAATGGCATCAATAGTGTGAAAGCTCAGAATAAGTTAAGATTGGCAATGGAAGGTAATGACAGTACAAAGTTTTTGTCATTTGTTTTAAGCCAAATAGTGAAAAGAGGAGTCTGAGAAAATGGTTATAGAGACACTCAGATTGGATGGGATAATAATAACTGACAGGAAAGTCAAGGTACAATAGCTTAATTCTCATCTTGATTCTGTTTTCTCCATCAAGAAGAATTTATTTTGAACTTGAAATGACAAGACAAAAATGGCTAACAAATAGCTGCTGATACCAAGATAAGTGATGAAACAATTAGAGGGCACCTAGCATCCTTTCTGTGAGCACAAGTCACTTGCCCCAGACGAACTACACCCTCAGGTACTGAAGAAACTGACAGATATGATTACAGACTTGCTGTCAGTTGCTTAAAAGACTGAAAAAAAAGAGGTGCTATAAGCCTGAGGCAGGGACCTGAGTTCTAAGGCCTCTAAAACCTTGATTGCAATTTATTTCTTAGTGTCTGTTTTATGGTTTTTATGATCACTTTTTATTATATGTATAAAATATGTGGAACCCTATAGAATCTGAGTTGGCATTTGTATGTAGAATATAAAGGAGGGATATTACAATTATGAGAAATGTTATAATTTATCTTCATTATGAAAGAACAACCTTTGGCCATCCTCAGAAATTCCCGAATTCACGGAGAACATCCTATAATTTTTTGTTTTTTCTTTCTTTCTCCTGTATTTACTTCTAAAATCCTTTGAGCTCTTCCCCTCTTTGCCCACAACACTTTGCATCATAGATAAAACGCTCCACATCCTTCCTATCAGCCAAACTTGATTAACTAAGGAAACATTCTCCCTTCAATCAAACAACTGCACTCAAAGATCTCAAAATGTAATTCTCACAGAAGAGATGGCCAGTAAAACCTTGCTCTTCTCCACATTATTTGCAGAAATTATAGATTTAAATAACTAGAGAAACAGTAACAGCTTATGGCTAGGTTGAGCCAATATAATAGAAATGATAATGCTACCTAAATTAGTTTATTTATTCAGGACTATATCAAACTCCTAAAATAATATTTTACAGAACTAGAAAAATTATAATGAAGTTTGTATGGAGGATGTTGAAGAATTTCAAGGGTAACGATGATATGAAAAGTGGGCAAGGGGTCTAGTAATACCTGATTGAGGTAGTAATCATTAAGAGGATTCAGTACTTGGTTTTTTAAAAAAGAAGTTGGTCAGTGGAACAGATTAGGTACACAGCAAACCAAAGAAAACACTTTGTGTTTTGACTAACTCAAAGATCCCAAGTACTGGGACAAGAATACACCACTTAACAAAAACCTGCTGCGGAAAATGAAAAATAGTCTAGCAGAAATTAGGTTTGGACTAACAATTTATACAGCATAGACTAAGACAAGCTCTGAAAGGATTAATGATTAACATCAAAAGTCACATCACAAATAAAATAGAGAATTAAGAAAAATCACCGTTCAGATTTATGGATAAGGGAAGAGTTCATAATAGCTGTAAAAAATTAAGAACTATAACCAATGCAATGATCAACTCATAAAATTGATGATTAATCTTGTTTCCTATATTTTCTTAGTAGAAAGCTACTGAGCCAGAGATACAGAATGAGACGATAATTTTCAGACGTGGCCAATGTATGAATTTGTTTTGCATGAATATTGTTACTTATTACAGGTGAGGTTTTAAATCTTATTATTTTGGAACTATGAAAGAAAGGAAGACAGTAGAAAGCAATGATAGCCACATACAAAAAAAAAGGAAGAAAAGAAAGAAAAGATGTCAGTGAATCAATAAAAAATGCATTGAAGAGAATAAAAGAAAGTTTACAAAAGGAAAGAGAGTACTATTAAATCTACCATACTAAATTATAAACATATTTTAGTATGATTTCATACAGGGCATCAAGGATGGTACCATAGATAGGGAGTTGGGCTGTGAGTTCAGGAGAGTTCAAATCCAATTTCAGACATTTACTAGCTGTGTGACCCTGGGCAAGTCACTTAATCTCTATCTGCCTCCATTTCCTCAACTGTAAAATGGAGATAATAATATTACCTTCCATATAGGTTTGCTGTGAGGATCACATGAGACAATATTTATATAAAAGCACTATTCATTGAAGACAAAAATGCTTGCTCTCTTTCTCTCCTCCACTTCATACAGTCTTTTTTTCCTATTTTTTTGTTTTTTTGTTCTATTTTTTTTGTTCATGTCCATTGATATTCATGCTTTTCAAGTTCATAGTAATAAAATGAGTGTAGAAAATACAGTATAATTATATGGTTAGATTACCAGAGGAGTCATTAACATGGATGTTGTGTCCTGTTGAATGACAGCAAGTGACAGGATAGGTTAGAAAATAAAGAACCATAGTAAGCACTAAAGCTATTGAAAAGTGAAAAGTATCACCAGAAATCTTCTAGCAAAATAGAGCTCCCCCTAGAAAAGACAACAGATTGTGCTATTGTCATCTCCAATATTTTAAAACTGTGTCTGGTTTTATTAATATAAGGAGTTCCCAATGAGGAACTTGTTTTACCAGTGTAGATTGACATTTTCTTTAGAATCATAGTTTCAGAGAGTTGCTTAGGTCACTGCAAGGTTGAATGCCCAGAGTACACAGCCTGTATATGTCAGAGGTGGAGCTTGAGTCCATATCATGCTGATTTTGAGGTCAATGCCTCTATCTACCCACCATGCCCCACTGGTTAGTTTCTCAGTTAACTTTTACTTTGGACATGAAATATATAGAGTAGATAAGGTTTAATTGACATAAAAGGGAGAAGAGCTAGCTGTGGTATATCAGACATTCCACAGGGCTCTGATCAATTCGGAGAGCAAAACAGGATAATTTAATATCTGGAGGAAGTGTCAAATGCAAGGGAAATGATGAAAGGAAGAGGTACTGATACAGCTTCACTTTGACAATTCTGCCCATGGCCAATCTGTTTAAAGTTTAAAGATGGAACAACTGCTGTGGAATAATAATTGACAAATTCACAAGTGTTTATAGGTCTAGAATATGATAATAAACTTGTTGATTGAACCTGAATTTCTAATATGAAATGTAAGTTAAAAAAACTAAAAAAAACATTTAATAGTCAGTGATTTCCAAGAGTGATGGGTTGCCAAATGCAGCACTGATGTAGGATATATATTCTTTTGGAGGATAGATGATTATGAGTGGTATAGTCTCATAAAATAGAGAGAGGAAGTAGAAGAGAAAACTAGTTGAATGAAAGCTTGCCAAGAGGTCCATCTGAGCAAAGTCATCTGAAGGACATTTAAAGTTGAAAATGCAAAGACAAAAAAAGGGAAAATGGAAAAAAATCTGTAAAAATTATTATAATGAACTTTTAACCATCAAGGACATAGGAATAACTACATTTGAGCACTCACATCATAGAGATATATTCAAGTACCTGAAAGAGTAGAAGGTACTAAAGGCATAGTAAAAAAAAAGTCACAGGTGATCTTTCTAGTAAAAAGAGAACCACAAAACCATCAATGTGTTGGTCAATATATTAACTCTTCCATCTATAAAATATCTTTTTGTGAATCATCAAAGGCATCTTATTGAAATATTAGTAGGGAACATGTGAGCTTTAACAAGTAACAAGAGCATTATACATCATTCACAATTTCACAATTGACTAAAAGATGTAGAGAAGATAAGATCCAATCGTGTCTATTGTTCTTCAATTGTGGGAAAACATTTGAATTGATAGCATAAAATGTCACCTTACGAGTTCTTAACTGACAAGATGTCCAGAGCCCAGCCATGCATAGAAATATAACAGAAATAATTTGCTAAATGACCCTCTGATCATAGTATCAGATGAGGCATAAAACTAGGAGATATGTATATAGTGATGTTAATTACTGTGGTGGAGCAGATGCAGGATGGAGTTCAAATTGATGAGGAATTACTTTTGGGAAGAAAGGTCTTACAGATGATCCCATTCATTAAAGACATTAAACTGGTTTCATCTTTGAGCCTCAGAAAAGTGTCAACTCTTATAGAAAAGATCTATAGTCACTCAAAAGAGTTTGGTCTGCCCACCTACACAGGAAAGGCCAAATAGATGAAGAATGTCTATTGCCCATATAATGACTTGCATTTAAATATAAAATTTATAGAGCTTATTCATCAGGATCTATATATGGAACAGTTGGATAATTAGTTGGACCCAGAGTTGAATAGGAGCAGATCATGCTAGATTGCCTTTAGAAGTTTTCAAAGCTCATTATGACTTCAAATTTCCTGGGGGGAAAAGAAAACTCTTCTTTATAATATCAACATTCTACTGAAACTGCTACCAAAAATGGAACTCTTTATATTTTCCTATAAACTTTCATCCTGTCTAGATTTCCCTATTACTGTTAAAAACATTATCATTCAGGCAAAGCTAAGATGGTGACTTAGTTGCCTAAACCATCTGAATCTCCTTCTAACCAATCATTACAAAGCTTATTGGTCCAGTAAAGGGGCTCTCCCCCAGGACTTAGCCTTAAAAGTAGGCAGTGTTTGGGGATTCCCACATTATAAGGGGGTGAGGGCAAACTGATCACCCCTCCCCAATACCACCTACCATACCAGAGTCAATACCACCTACCATACCAGAGTCGGAGTCAGAGTATAAATTCTAAGAGAACTGGCTGAAAGCACCATAGACTTATCCCTGAGGGTGGTGCAAGGCCTTGGCAGAGAGACTTGAGACCTGAGGCTAAAGAGTGTGGAGCCTGGGTAGCAGAGTATGGAGCTTGGGTAAAGACAGGACTGGACACAGCAGGGAATGGAAATATAGCCTCTGGCAAAATACTTTAAAGCACACTACACAAAGCATATCACATTAACTGTCCTCATTCAGTATTTGGACTTGGAAGGGAAGGTAATACTAAGGCAAAACCCTGAAGGACAGAAGCTAAGAAAGCAATCAATATGCAGGAATCCCAATCCACTAGTGGCAAAAACAAAACAAAACAAAAAAGAATCCCAACAACCTACTGACCCTGGATAATTTCAATGGAGAAAATGAGCAAAATACATAAGCAACAGCAAAGAGTGACAAACAAGCAAACACATACAAACATCCAAACATTCCCCCCAAAAATGAAAATTGGTAAAAAGTTCTTAAGGAACTCAAAAAGGAGTTCAAGAACCAAGTAAGAAAGATAGAAGAAAAATGGGAAGAAAAGTGGAAAAAAGAAGCGAAAGCAATACAAAAAGGAAATATTGTGTATTTTGAAAAAAGCAAATAAAATAAATAAAGTATTGGTTAATCTAATTAAGAAAAAAAAAGGAGTGAACCAAATTAACAGTATCATGAATGAAAAGGGTGACCTCACCTCTAATGAAGAGGAAATTAAAGTAATTATTAAGAATTATATTGCCCAATTATATGACAATCTAGGTGAGATGAATGAATATTTACAAAAATATAAATTGCCTAGATTAACATAAGAGGAAATGTAATACTTAAATAATACCATATCAGAAAAAGAAATTGAACAAGCCATCAAAGAACTCCCTAAGAAAAAATCACCAGGGACAAATTGATTCACAAGTGAATTGTATGAAACATTTAAAGATTGATTAATCCAAATACTCTACAAACTCCTTGATAAAATAGGCAAAGAAGGAGTCTTGTCAAATTATTTTTATGATACAAATATGGTACTGTTTCCCAAACCAAGAAGACCAAAAACAGAGAAGGAAAACTATAGGCCAATCTTCTTAATGAACACAGATGCAAAAATCTTAAATAAAATACCAGCAAAAAGACTCCATTAAGTTCTCAAGAGGATTATTCACTGAGATCAGGTAGGATTTATACCAGGAAATCAAGGATGGTTTAACATTAGGAAAACCATCCACATAATTGATCATATCAACAACCAAACCAATAGAAATCATGATTATCTCAATAGATGCAGAAAAACCCTTTGATAAAATACAACACCCATTTCTATTGAAAACACTAGAAGGTATAGGAATAGAAGGACCTTTCCTCAAAATAATAAACTGTTCTTATTTAAAACCATCAGCTAGTATGCTGCAATGGGGATAAGTTAGAGGCCTTCCCAATAAGATCAGGAGTGACTCAGAAATGCTAGCAGTAGCAATTAGAGAAGAAAAAGAAATTAAAGGAATCAAAGTAGTCAATGAGGAAATGAAACTATTACTCTTTGTAGATGACCTGATGGTATACCTAGAGGATTCAAGAAAATCAACTAAAAGACTAGTAGAAACAATAACTTTAGCAAAGTTGCAGGGTACAAAATAAACCCACATAAACCATCAGCATTCCTGTTTCCAACAAAATTCAGCAGCAAGAGTTAGAGAGAGAAACTCCATTTAAAATTACTCTAGACAAGACAAAATACCTGGGAGTCTACTTGCCAAGACATAATTCAGGAATTATATGAACATAACTACAAAACACTCTTTTCACAAATAAAACTAGATCTAAACAATTAGAAAAACATCAATTGCTAATGGGTAGGATGAGCTAATATAATAAAAATGACAATCCTTCCTAAATTGATTAACATATTCAGTGCTATATCTATCAAACTACAAAAACTCTTTTTTATTGAATTAGAAAAAATTATAACAAAGTTCATTTGGAAGAACAAAAGATCAAGAATATCAAGGGAACTAATGAAAAAAACATGTGAAAGATGGGAGCCTCGCAATACCAGATCTTAAACTGTAGTATAAAGCCATGATGATTGAAACAATATGGTACTGGCTGAGACAGAAGGGAGGATCAATGGAATAGACTTGGGGTAAATGACTTCAGCAAGATGGTGTACAATAAATCCAAAGATCCTAGCTTTTGGGACAATAGCCCACTATTGGACAAAAACTGCTGGGAAAATTAGAAAACAGTATGGGAAAGATTATGTTTAGATCAACATCTCATACCCTATACCAAGATAAATTCAGAATGGGTAAATGACTTAAATATAAAGAAGGAAATTATAAGTAAATTAGGTGAACATAGAATAGTACACCTGTCAGAACTATGGGAAAGGATTTAAGACCATGCAAGAGATAGAGGATATTACAAAGTGTAAAATGAATAATTTTGATTACATTAAATTAAAAAGTTTATGTATAAACAAAACCAATGCAACCAAAATTAGAAGGGTAGGAACAAATTGGGGAAAAAATCTTTATAACAAAAAACTCTGACAAAGGTCTAATTTCTCAAATTTATAAAGAGCTAAATCAATTGTACAAAAAAAAAAAATCAAGTCATTCCCCAATTGACAAATGGACAAGGGACATACACAGGCAGTTTTCACATAAAGAAATCAAAACTATCAAGTACATGAAATAGTGCTCTAAATCTCTAATAATTAGAGAAATGCAAATCAAAACAACTCTGAGGTACCAACTCACACCTAGAAGATTGGCCAATATAACAGCAAAGGAAAGTCATAAATGTTGGAGGGGATGTGGCAAAATTGGGACACTAATGCATTGCTGGTGGAGTTGTGAATTGATCCTACTATTCTGGAAGTCAATTTGGAACTGTGCCCAAAGAGCTTTAAAAGACTGCCTGCCCTTTGATCCAGCCATACCACTACTGGGTTTGTACTCCAACTAGATAAAAGGGAGAAAAATATGTCCACAAAAATATTTATGGCCACACTCTTTGTGGTGGCAAAAAATTGGAAAATGAAGGGATGCCCTTTGCTTGGGGAATGGCTAAAGAAACTGTGGTATCTGATGGCAATGGAATACTATTATGCTGAAAGGAATAATGAACTGGAGGAATTCCATGTGAACTGGAACAATCTTCAGGAATTGATGCAGAGTGAAAGGAGCAGAACCAGGAGAACATTGTGCACATAGACTGATTTATTGTGACACAATCAAATGTGACAGACCTCTTAACTATCAGCAATTCAATGATCCAGGGCAATTATGAGAAAGAACACTATCCACATTCAGTGAAAGAACTGTGGGAGTAGAAACACAGAAGAAAAACATATGAATGATCACATGGTTCAGTGGGGATATGATTGGGGATGGTGACTGTAAATGATCACTTTATTGCAAATATTAATAATATGGAAATAGGTTTTGAACAATGATACACGTAAAACCCAATGGAATTGCTCATCTGCTCCAGGAGGGGAAAGGGAGTTGGGGAGGGAAAGAACATGAATCATGTAATCATGGAAAATATTCTAAATTAATTTAATTCATTAATTAAAAAATAAGTTCTTTCCCTATCAAAAAAACAAACAACCTTGAACATAAATATCCAAAAGTTTCATAGGTTCTTTTGGAGCTTAAAGCACTGATTCACATTACAAAGACAATGGATCATATTGTAATTCTTAGACTCAGAATAATAAAACTATTTTGTACCAAAAAACAAACAACAAAACAAAACCATTACATTCTCATAGTCTTTAGGTTGGCAACTAAGGTGTCATCCTTGACTATTCACTCTTTCACACACATGCCCCCCAACCCACAATTCAATCAAAGCCTATCTATCAATTTAACTTTACATCTTGAATATGCCCCCTTCTCTTCTCTAATAGTATCACCACTCTGGTGCTTGCTCCAATCTCATATCTGGACTATTGAAATAACCTGCTGTTTGGTTTACCTACAAGTTTCTCCCAACTCTAATTCATTCTCCACTTAACTGCTAAAACGATTTTCCTGAAGTAAAAATATGACGATGTCACTCCACATCCTACTTCACTCAATAAACTACAATGGCTCCTTATCACTCCCTAGATGAAATATGTTATCCTCTATTTGACATTCAATATCCTTCATAGTCAAGTCCCCCCCCCACTTTATCTTTCCAGTCTTCTTACATTTTATACCCCTCTCCATCCTCTGATCCAATGAAATTTGTTTCCTCACTGGCTGTCCTTCATCCCTGGGATGCTCTCTCTCCTCAGCTCCTGGCTTCCCTGGCTTCTTTCAAGTCCCAGCTAAAATCTCATCTTTTACAGAAAGTCTTTCCCAATGCCTCTTAATGCCAGTGCTCTCCCACTGTTATTTCCTTATCCTATGGATAAGTATATTTATTGGCACGCTTTTCCTCCACTAGATTGTGAGTGCTTCAGGAGACAAGGACATTCTTTTGCCTATTTTTATTCCCTGTACTTAGCATAGTACCTAGAAAATGGTAAGCACTTAATAAAATAAAAATAGAAAATTGACTGACCAAATGATGAATTTAATCACTTTTATTCAAATTTTATCTATAGAATATTGTTCAACACACACATTTAAAATCACTCTTGAGATGCTGGAATAAGAAAATGTTCACTAATTTCTTCCAACATTCCATTCCAAACAACTTTAAAATAATGCTTTAAATCGATTACTGGAGTGACAGCCAACAAAAGGTCTGAGTGAGAACATTATCTCATTCCAAAATAAAAGGAGATAAAAAAGAGAGATCTGTGAAAGGGTAGAGGAAGCTATCTTAGAAGCTATATGGATAATACAGCATGTGGATAGAATAGAAGCAGCCACAGCCTTGGGAGTTCTCAAGTTAGTGATAGTAAGTGAACTTGGAAACTGGTCAGGAAGAAATTACAATCTGATATGGGCCAAGTAATGGGTTCATGGATTACTGTACAATAGGTGGAGCTGTGAACTAGTTCAAAGATTCTGTAGGGCAATTTGGAACTATTCCAAAGGGCTATAAATTTGTGCATATTTTGACTCAGCAAGACCTCAACTAGTTCTTTATCCTAAAGAGATCAAAGAAAAGGGAAAAGGTCCTCTTTGTACAAAAAAATATTCATACCAACTCTTTTTGTAGTGGCAAAGTATCAGAAACTTAGATGTCCAGCAATTGGGGAATGGATGAAAATTTTGTGGTATATGATTATCTTGATATACTATTGTGCTCTAAGAAATAATGAGCAGGATGCTTTCAGGAAAACCTGGGAAAACTTAAATGAACTGATGCAAAGTGAAGTAAGCAGGACCAAGAGAATGCCGTACACAATAATAACAATATTTTAAGGGTAACCAACTGTGAAAGACTTATTCTGATCAAGACAATTACCCGTGATAATTTTAAAGGACCAATAATGAAAAATGTTATCCATTTCTAGAAAGGGAATGGGTGAATTTTGAATGCAGGTTGAAGCACACTTTTAATAAAATTTATTTCTGCTGCTTAATTTTGTTTGTGTTTTTGTTTTCAAGGTGGCTAATATGGAAATTGAAAAAGAAAATTCCTCTTCTAGTCATAATCACTTGATCCATTTGAGTTACTCAGGACTTTGATATCCTAAATATGAATGGTAATGAATGTGGTAGTGGTGGTAATGAGGGTGATTGTGCTGATGATAATAGTAATCACTTATGGAATGGCACTGTGGGATGGTGACAAGAATGTAAATCCTAGGTTCAAATACTGACTGCACCACTTCATAGCTCCATGACCTTGAGCAAGTCATTTAGCCACTCAAACTCATTTTATTCAGTGGTAAAAATTTGGATAGTTCTACTACTTACCTCATGCCATTGTAAAGAAAATGTAAAGTGCTCTAAACTACGTAAAGTATTTTAAACTGAAAAGTGATATATAGTTGTGCTTTTTAAAATATCCTCATGTTAACATATACTTAACTATAAAATATTTCATAGAAATTATCTTATTTGATCACCAAAATAACTGTGAAATAGATGATGCAAATATTTATTATCCCAATTTTACTGAAGAGGAAACTGAACCTCAGACAAGTTAGATATTTCATCTAAAACTACACATTAAGGAAGCCAGAACTTTAAGCCATGACCATCTTCTGACAAATGCATCTCTCATTCAATGATATGCTAATTTATTTTAGGGTTTTGAACACACTATACAGTTGCTCTAGCTGCATATTTACCTTTCTAATTCAGCTTTGTTTAGACTGCCATTAAAGTTTCTTTACACTTTCTTAGAATATACCAAATAATAAAGGTCCAGATGGGGCAACTAGGTGGTATGCTATATCACTCACCAGGTTTAGAATCAGGAAGATCTAAGATCAAATCTGACCTCAGAATTCCTAGCTGTGTGATCCTGAGCAAGTCATTTAACTACTGTTTGCCTCACTTTCCTCATCTGAAAAGTGAGCATGTATCTTCCAGGGTTGTTGTGAGGATCAAATAAAATAATAATTGTATAGCACACATAGTAGATGACACATATAAAGCACTATGTATGTCATATATATTTTATTATTATAGTTATTATTAAAGGTTAAATGGATTGTCCAAAGTTGTACAAGGTTGCTATCATTATAATATAATAGACCTAGGATTCAAACCCGAGTCTTCAGACTCCAAATCCAGGGTTCACCCTTCTATATAATTCTGTCACCTTGGGCAAGTAGTCTAACCTTTCTGGGTGTCAGTTTTCCTCAATTATAAAAGGAGGAAATTAAACTAGGTGATTTCTAAGGTGTCTCCCAGCTCTAAACCTTTCCCTGAGATTGCGGTGGGGGGCAGTGTGCAGCTAAGGATATTGACAGGCAAAATCAATCTAGCCAAGTATTTAAAGTTGACCACATATTATCCTTGAAGTGGAAAATTGTCACATAAATAATTGAGAGTCAGAAACACAGTAGAAAAAACACCAGCCCAAGATGGAAGATCTGAGTTCTACTCTAGCTCGGCCCCTAAATGTTACTTTAGAAAGTCATTTCACATTTCAGTGTCCTCATCTGCAATATATATATATATATATATATATATATATATATATATATATATATATATGTGTGTGTGTGTGTGTGTGTGTGTGTGTGTATATATATATATATATATATATATGTATGTATATAATGTTGGATTAGTTGCTCTTTAAGTTCCCTCCCAGCTCTAAAAATTCTTTGACTATAGTTTAAAAAATTCTTACTATATTTGCTTCAGGCAGCTGCTTGCGTTTTCCTCACATAATGATGTGGGAAATTGTAGGAGAAAGTGTGATGGGCTAAGAGAAGAGAGTGTCATATGTTAAAGTGGATAGAGCCAGAGCAAATTGTGAAGACTTTTTAAAGTGTGGATAGATCAAATGATTTTTTTAAACTACAGTCTGAGAAAATTAAAAGAGCTTTTGAATATTTCAAGAATAATCTAAAGTACCCATTGGATCTTGTCAATACATCTTTATCTATTGATTAAACAATTGACCTATCAATTTATTTGCCTTTGTGAAGCTTACAGGGTGTATTGTGCAAAATGAGCTAATCAAAAACAGGGCAAAACAGCCAAAAGAAGCAGAAAAGAGAGATGTTATCAGGCACTAGGGAAGTGATACATTCCAGTTGGAACTATGAATTTTCATCTGAGTTTCTGACCAGAAAGGGAACCACTTTGGGTGGTTTAGGTCCCATCACTCTGAAAAGGAAGTGTATAAGTTTTCCCTACATTGTAGAAAATGGTCATAAGCTAGCAAGAAACTTAGCTGCTATTTTCTCTTTAAAATGTATGTTATTACCAGATCTTTTAGGTGTTCCATGAGTCAAGGCTTCTAAGCCAACTTTCCAGGGGGTGGCCTATAGATCACTGAACTTTTCTAATTCTTAGCCCTTTTGATATGGAAATGATGCAAAATCTTGCATATGATCATCTGTGGTCCCTTTCAGTTCTCAAATTCTAAGCACTTTTGCTCTCTATTTGCACTTTGACTCTGCTCTCATAATCTCTCTGGTATAGCTATAGTTTTTATAATATTTAAACTAATTTATATTATACTCCCATTCACTGCTAAAAGTTATGTTGCTTTTTTACCTCAGTTTTACTAAAAATTAATTCCTACAGCTAAGGTCAAAGCCAAGAATGGCCAAGGGACATAAAGTCATGCTATATATCAGCCTCCCTGTTAGTCAGAGCCCCAATTACTTTGTTAAGGCTTAAGGTACTATTTCAAAATTCAACTACAATTACTTGCATTTGGGTCATTTCCCATCATTCATCATTTGAGAGGCTAGATGGGAAAATCCAGATCCTCCTTGGTTTTAAGTGCAGCTCTGGGAGTAGCTTTCAGAGTTTCCAGGTCCATCTGTATTCATAGTGATCCCTATCTGCATTTTTAAGGGCTGTGGGCTTTTTGGTTTTGTTTGTTTGCGGCATGATAGTTGATAAATATGCAGAGAACAATGGCTGCATATGGATAAGGGAGTGGTTAGGTAGCATTTCAGAGTATAAAAACAGTGTTATTCACTCTTTATAAAATTATTCAAGAAAAAAAATTCAGTTTTCCAAACTAACTGACTTGTATTCTTTCTATTAATATGTAGCTGAATATTATTTCTTTGATCTGTTTGTGAATTAGCTTAGCTATATAGGGCATTAATTGGCCAATTGAGGGTCTATAATATTTATTCCTCCATACTCCAAATGGAGTATTATTTGGAGTAAAGAACAGTTGTTGATGAATATATTTCAGAATGGTGCTTGACCTAAAGATCTCATTTTGTATGACAGACAGGATTTTAATTTTTCTTTCTAAATTATTAGTAGTCAAATTTCCCTGTCATATATTCTAAATTTCCATAACAATTCTACTCTGCCCAAAAGAAGTCAGTGGGAAAATGCATACAACATGGCTAATCATTCTTACTCTTCAGAGTGTGTTTTACATAATATTGTCTTCATGAACAGTATCTATGCATATGACTGGATTGAACTGGTTAGAAAAAATCATCTTTTGATAAAAAAAATTAATTTATCCTCATGGATTCCATCACTATTTTTATGTAGATGATGAATAGATATTTATTTCCCAACTTCTCCTTTGAACTTTAGTCTTTATCTGGCTGATTAATAGTTGAACCTAGATTTCCCACCTTTATTTTAAAATTAATGTCTTAAATTGAGCTCATTATTTTCTCTCAGCTCTCTTTTATATAATTAACCAATTGTGCTGTTATTTGTCACTCGTTTCTGAAGAGGACCAATAATATCATGGGTAATGTCTTGACTTGCTGGTAAAGTGGACTTAAGAGGGGCAGAGTTGCACAGAGTTGTTAGCCTCACTCTCTTCAAGTGATCCAAATTTAGTGGCAAAACAAAAGTCAGGACCCACTGTGTATGGCCCAGGATGCAGTGCATGACTTTGGCATCTTCAATGTCTGATCAAACTCTAAGCACTCCATAGCACCTGCTTCAACTACCTTAAAGGCTGTTAGAACAAATTGTTCTACCCATTCTTCTAGGAGGAAGTCTTGACATGCTTGGGGTAGACAGCTTCCTAACTTGCCTATGGATTTGAGGCCCATTGGCCACCCTCAACCTGGTTCTGGCTTGCCTGCTACAATGGTTTTGCCAAGGGGGTGGCTCCATTCTTGAAGCCACAGGTGAGAGCTGGGTGAAAAGTTGACATCAAAAGTAGTTGAGCAGCCCTGAAAAGGGCTCAGCAAGCCCTCCCATCAGAAATATTTGTCTTTTCTGAACACCCCTATAAATTCCCACTAGGCGCTGAGACCTTATGACTTTCCTTTTTTCTTTTCATGGTTCCATACTTCTATCATCTAGGTTCAAAATCTAAGACTCATCTTTAGATGTTCTTTCTCTTTTGGTCTCATATTGAATCTATCACCAAATCCTGCCAATTTATTCTCTCCCCCTAATGACTCTTGAATGCTTTCCATTCTCAGTATCACCTTCTTTGACATTTTAACACGATTAATCACTGTCCAAGATTATAATGTGACCTTGAGAAAGATTTCTTTTGTTGGCAAAAATATTTTCTAAAAATTAAAAAAAAAATACTTCATGCTGCCTCACATGAGGAAATCAATGTTTCTCAAGTCAACATTTATTAAGTGTTTACTATATGTCAGATACTGTGCTAAATATAAAAAAAAGGATAATAATAATAAACCCTGTCCTCAAAGAGCTCACATTCTAATGAAGGAGATAACATAAACAACTATGTACATAAAGGAAAAACTGTAGATAACCACATAAGGATGGTCCTAGAATTATGGGGAATTGCAGAATGCTTCTGGAAGAAAATGAGATTTCAAGGAAATCAGGGAAGCACAGTGGCAAACACAAGGAAAGAGCACATTCTAAACCAGACTTGGGAGGGCAGCTCAGCCAATGAGAATGCCCAGAGATGTAGGTATGTGCAAAGAAAAACTAGAAGGCCAGCATCACTGGAAGTGTCAAAAAACAAAACAAAACTGGAAAGTGTGATAGAGGCTGGCACTAGAGAAAAAGCACCAGACTGAAGAGTATATGAAATTGATCACCTTGACAGGGGAGGGGCCCCAGGAGTGAATTTCCTGAGGAGAGAAGACTCTGGCTGGAGAGCAGTGAGGGTCTCTCTGTCTTGAGACATTGAAGAGAGAAGGTGGATGAAGACTTTCTCCTGAGTGTTACCCACTTTTCCTGCTGATGACTTGAAATCTTTCCCCCCAACACTTCCCAATTGAAGGGACTTCTGAAGAGAAACCTGAGCAGACTTTACCTCAGCTCCTGTTGCCCAGGGGTGAGTCAACCTGACTTTCTCTCAGGGGGCTCAGGGTGCCAAGGCCTGAGTTCCCCCCAAACTCAAAGAGGGAGGAAAAGGGTTTAGACAGAGACAGGGACTCCCTTCTCCCCACTTCCATATTCCCATTCTTCCCTGCCGGTTATTCCTTTTTTATTACTTGTTTGAGTTAACATTAAAAAAATTATCTGTTCCCCAAGCTGAGTGTGAGTAAACAGAATCAAGGGGAGACCTTTCGGTCTCCAGTAGTGGAGGGGGGGAAAGAGAGACAAGAGCAAATTGGGGAGAGAATCTTTAGCTAAGGAGGGAAGGCAGAAGGGGGAAAATCTTCAAACCCCCTCTCCTCTCTGAGCCAACCTGTTACAGCTGCTATCTCCCCTGAACTCCGTTTGGTGGAGTAGGGGGTTCTCTTCCTCTCTCTCTCTCTCTCTCTCTCTCTCTCTCTCTCTCTCTCTCTCTCTCTCCTCTCTCTCTCTCTCTCTTTCTTATACCAAAAGTCCAAATCTCCCCTTTTTTTTTAAGAAAAGGTAAGAAAGGGTCAAATTATGAAGGACTTTAAAAAACAGAAAAAATCATATTTGTTCTTGGAGGGAATAGGAAATATTAATAAAATGAGGTGGGTATGAGGAGTAGGAGGCATAGAGCAACACTTTAGGAAGATTTGTTGGGCAGTTGAGAGGAGTGGGGAGAGTCTTGAACATAATGTTCACACCTAGAATTCCAAATTGTCTTGAAATTGTACAAGATGATGCTACTGGATTGTAGCACTCCTATACTCTTCATATTCTGGACCTAAATCTCTCAAAACTCAGTTTCTTAATTTATTAAATGAAAAGGCAGGACTCAGTTATCTCAAATCTATTATTTTATCTATAAATTTATCATCCTCTGCTGGTATGAACTTGACTATATGGTTATTTTCTTTTAATGCTTTATAATTAGACTTTAAAAGATAAATCTCATTTCTATTTAAGAGACTCTACAGAAAAATAAGGTTTAGAGTAGTCTGACCAAAACCACGTACCAGGTAAAAAGATTTTATCTGTCAGGCTATACATGAAGCCCTGAAGAATAAGCCCAAGAAGGATTCATTTCTATAGGATTTCACCCAAGTCTCTTGCTACTTGTAGATGACTTGTGAATGCGATTGTGGAGGCCAGAAAGGGATGGTAACAAGATCACTGAGTGGAGCCACAGAAAATAATAAGTACTGGTAATGGAAATAACAGAGTAGGCATAAGGAGGAACTCCATGAGGTTTAGGTTCTTTTATATAATTTAAATAATAACTTTCTGACATTTTACAATCCACACTCTCTCCCTTCTTTCCAATCTTCTCCCTTTCCCCAAGATGGCAGGTAATATGATATAGGTTATATGTATGTTATGATACAATACATATTTCTATGTTCATCATGTTGTGAAACAAGAAATATATCACTTACAACAGAGAAAAATTCATGGAGGAAACAAATAAAGAATGGTATGCTTCCATCTGTATTCAAACTTCATCAGTTCCTCCTATAGCAATGGATAGTGTTTTTGTCATGAATCACTTGGTGTTGTTCTGGATCCTCGCATTGCTGATGATAAAGTCATTCACAGTTGATCTGGTCCTTTAGTGTTATTACTGTGTACAATGTTCTCCTGGTTCTGCTCATACTTCACTTTGTATCACTTCATATAAGCATTTCCAGGGTTTTTTTTTATAATTGTCTTATTCATCATTTTTATGGCACAAAAATGTTATATCACAATGATATACCACAACTTTCAATGATAGCTAACCCTTCAGGTTCCATTTCTTTGCTACCAAAAAAAAAAAAAGACTGCTATAAGTATTTCTGTACAAGTAGGTACTTCTCCTTTATCTCTGATCTCTTTGGGATACATATCTATTGGTGGTATTCCTGGGTCAAAGGGTATGCACAATTTTATGGCCCTTTTGGGCATGGTTCCAGATTGTTCTCCAGAATGGTTAGTTCAGTTCATATCTCCAAGAGTGAAAAGTTTAAACTATTCCTCTAGATTTTTAGTTCGATATGGATTAGTAGAGCATGCTAATAATGGTTGTGTCATAAAATGAAAAATATACTCCCTTTCAAAATTCTCCATCTTTCCCTTATTCTCCAGTCACATCACATACTGTACATCAAGATTTTGTAGAGAATTTGGGATTAGAAATGGGATGGGAAAGGAAAGCATACACTTAAAAAAAACACAAAAAGAAATTCATACTCTCAGGGATCAATAAGGGACAAGTTTATAAAACTTTAATGTAAAGGTTTTCTCAGCACTTCTTGTGTGTACCTCATCTCAGGAAAGGGGACCAGAGGTGAGATCCTTTGTTGATGGAATTTCAGAAAGGAACAGAATGATTTTTTTCTGAAACCTTATAGGGAGTTTGTGGCAGAAACACAAGAATTATAATCTTGTATACTGTCAAGTAGTACAGACTCTCTTTTTCTACTTGGGAAGATTCAGTTGCCTCCTTGCTGCCAAGGAGGAATCATGTAATTTAATGTGGTTTGGAGAGTTTGGCTAATCCAGGGTGAAATGTCATCATCACTTTGCATTACTACCTTCACCAAATTATTTTCAAAGCATCTGCAGGAACCTAAGGATGGGCAAAAATATCATCAAAGGTGTTACATGATAGGGTAAAAGTGAAAATCATTCAACATCAACACACATATATATCTTTATTTATCCCTCTGCCATCTCCAAATGCATTTTGTCACTGTTGTATTCAAGGGGTAGTTTATTTGTATTAGAGGGGTTAAGACTTTCAGTATATAGAGAAAGGAAAAGAGTAGAAATCTCCCTTCTCAAAACAGGTTTGAGGGAAGACAGTTGATGTTTAAGGTTGGCTCAGAGAGTGGAGAGAGTGTTTGAAGATTTTCCCCCTTCTGCATTCCCTCTTTAGCTAAGGCTGTTCTCCCAGATTCTTCTGTCCCTCTTGTGCTCCCTCCATAACTCTAGACCAAACGGGTCTCCCCTTGATCTGTTCACTCACACTTGTTCACAGCTTGGGGAACAGACAACTTTTAATATCAAGTCAATCAGAGTAATACAAAGAATAAATACCAGAGAAATATTGGGAAAGGAAAGTGGGGAAAGGGGATCCCTGTCTCTATCTAAACCCTTTTCCCTCCCTCCTCGGGTGTAGAGGGAACTCAGACTTTGGCAGCCTGAGCCCCTTGAGAGAAAGTCAGGTTGACTCACCCTGGGTTTGGCCCCTTGGCCAGAGTTCAGACTCAGGGCAACAGGAGCTGAAATAAAGTCATAGAGAGATTTAAAATGTTTTTCTCAGGTTTCCTCTTCAATAGTCTTTCCAATTGGGAAATGTTGAGGGGGGAGATTTCCAGTCACCAGCAGGAAAGGTGGGTAACCCTCAGGAGAAAGTCTTTTTCCACCTTCTCTCTTCATCTTCTCAAGACTGAGAGACCAACTCCCCTACCAGCCAGAGTCTTCTCCTCCTGAAGATTCCAATCCATTGGGGCCCCTCCCTCATCAAGGTGATCAGTTTCACACATTCTTCAGCCTGGTACTTGTTCTTTAGTGCCAGCTTCTGTCACACTGTGGAGCATAGTTAACAACACTTTCTATCTTTGTGGCTTATGACATATTTCACATTGTTCTCTCTATCCTCTTCATGAAGTTCTCTCTTCCTTTTGGCTTTTGTTAACAATATGGTAGCCTTAGCATTAGCCTCCCTTAATGACATGTACCTTTTATGTCTTTTTATCATTCATTCATTCAATCAGCATTCATTAAGCACTTAATCAAAAATTAATTACAAAAGACACTGTGCTCTGTGTTGGGGGTACCAAGACAAAATAGTTCCTGCCTTTGAAGAATTTACCTTGTACTAGGGTGATGTAACTTGGATCATTAAAATTCTTAATGCAAGATAATTTGAGGGAGGAAAACAACTTTTAAGTGATTCTGATTTTTACAGTGCCCCTTAAACTTCCCATGAGGGCATAGTCTAAGGATCAGTTCTGCCTTTATTCTTCTGTCCACTTTGTCCCTTAATAATCCAATCTCATTAACTTTCCAAGGTTCAATTTTCACCTTTATGCCAATGTTGTCCACATCTTAAACTTCAGTTTTATTTTTCTTCTGAACCCCAATCCTAAAACTAAATCTACTTTCTAGACATTTAAAATTGGCGGTTTCCTCATCTCTTCAAAATAAAACTATTTTCCCATCTCCAAAGAAGTTAGTTTTCCCTGTCATCTTTCCTATTTCTGTCAAAGATGATGTTCTTAGTTCTACTTACAACCTAAGTTCAGAACCTGGGACACATGTTTTGCTCTCTCACCTTCACTCCCCTAAGTTATCAGAAAATCTCATCACTTTGATTCTTTTTTTTCCTTTCCTATTTTGAATGTCTTCTTTTTTTTTGTTACTTATGTGCACAGATGGTTTATGGTACTCTTCCTAAAAGTCCGTTTCTTCTCAAACCATCATTTATATCATATCCATATAAATTTCCCTAAAGCATTGCTCTCTTCTCAATGTTCTTTTTCAAAATCTTTGAATGAAGTCCTATTCCCTACAGAATCAAGTTCAAACACCTTAGCTTTGCATTCAAAGGCATCAGTGTCCTGGCATCAACCTACCTTATCTCAAGTAGTGCCCTATATAGGTCCTCTATTCGATCACTATGGCTTTACTTATCCATTAGGTATAGTTTCTGTATTCCTGTATCCCTGACTGCATTTCCCCCACCTGGATTAACTTTCCTTCAAAATTCACCTTTTGAAACTTTAATTACCATTCAAAGTCCAGTTTATGGCTCATGTCCTTCTTGAAACTTTCCCTCACCACCTTAGCCCATACATTCTCAGGTCTTTGCCTTTACTCCTGCTACTTCCCCATGCAGAGCACTCTCCCTATTCTCATCAACATACACAAGTCCTACCTAACCTTTCAGGTCTGACTCAAATGATCAAAGATTTCTTTTCTTCCTTTAACCTGAATTTTCAATTATTTCCCATTTTGTTTCCTAGACCCATACTACCTCATAATGTTGGTTATATTTTTAGATATATTTTCTTACAATTTTATCAAAGTTGAAGGCAGAGATCATGTCATATACTTCTTTGTCTTGCACATAATGCTAATATAAATAGTAGACATTCATTAAAATTTTATTTCAGAGGAGTTAGGTAACAGTGGATAAAGCAATAAGTTTGAAAACAGGGAGACTTGAGTTCAAATTTGACTTCAGTACTTAAACAGTGTGACCCTGGGCAAATAATTAACTTCTATCTGCTTCATTCTCCACACCTGTAAAATAGAGATAATAAAAACACAAACTTCACAGTGTTGTTAAGATGAAATAATATTTGTAAAGTGATTAGCACAATACTTGGCACATAGTAGATGCTTAATAAATTCCTGTTGGCCAATTTTATTTGAATACTTATGATAGCCTTGCCTAGAAGTATGAGAACAGACTAATTGATCTCTGAAGGAAACTTTTATACCTACAATTATTTAAACTCTTAGAATAAAATTATTTTGTGGAGGCAGATCATTCTACTTTAGCAGACCTTAGCCTTGTTCCCTTTTTTCCCTCTACCTAGGCCTGGCATTTTTGCCAATTTCATTCTATTATGTAATATAGGGATTAAAGGGGAATAAAGGTGATGGAGGAAAAGGGCAAATGGGTTGAGAGGGTGAAGAGATTGTTCTTTCCTTCTCTTCCTTTTGGGGGTAGATAGCCAAGCCCTGTCTCCTTGAAAGAGAGAGTATGTCTCCTCAGAGAATGTTTCTGGGAGATGGAGGACAAGAGACTAGAGAGAGAAGCCTTAGTAAGATGACACAATGCCCCCCTTGAGATCCAATCTATTCTTGAGAGGCAAGATGAATTCTTTTGCTTTTATTTTCCTCAGTGACACCAACTGTCAATTCCCTTCAGGATCTTGCGGCTACTCCACTGCCAAGGAGAGATGTGTTTTCCTTGGGTCTGGCTGTCTTAGATGACTGGGATCAAAAGGTTAACCCCCCTTTTTGGGGAGAGGTATGACCCTTCCCAAATCTTCAGTCCCCTTTACTATTGTTAGAAACTAGCCCAGACCTATATCTAGAGTAACAGATGATTTATTTGGGTTCAAACAGGGAAGGAGGGGTAAGGGTATCAAGTAGGGAAATGGGTGAACAGGAAGAACTACAACTTGTCCAGTTTGGCAAATTGGCCCTCCAACATCTAGGGGTTCAAGGCTTCTCAGTCTTGATCCCTCTTCTTGCCAGCTGCCTAATGGTCCCTATTCCTAAGCTAACTAACTTGAATATAGTAGTCCAGGGACATATAAGGGAGAGAGAGATATTGAAGGAAATCCTTGAAAGGGATCTCTGTGGACCACTCTCTTCAAAGTCCCAGTCCACAAAATCCACTGATGGCTTTGAGTGCTGTTATTGAGAGTTGAGTGAGAGGTATCCAGGAGTTCAGAAAGAGACAGTTGATCCCCAGAGAGAAATGTTTCTTCCCAGCCTAGGAGATCTACCTCTTCCCTCAGGCTCCCAGCTGGAAATGAGTAGCCTGTTGGACATTTCAGCTTATTATTCTCTCCTGGAATTTTCAGTTTTTTCTTCTTGCTCCTCCTCCTTCAGCTAGTCTCTGTCAGAGACTGTTCTCTGCTCAAAGTGGACTATCCCTCCTATCTTAAGATTATATTTTTGTCATATTTACCTTTCTTATCTTCCTCTCCTGCTCCTACCCCAATGGAGTCATATTTAGAACTTTAGAAATCATCTATCCAAATTCCTTATTTTCAAAATGGAAAAATTGAGATGCAGAAAAATTAAATTATTTCTATCCAATCATATAACTAGCTAGCAACAGAGGTGAGTCTAAAACCCATTCTCTAACCTTTTGGCATGATTTTCCTGAGTCATTCTGTTAACCCTGAATTTCTTTTAAGCTCCATTAGATAATGGAAGAATACATTCCTCTCTTGGAAAGTGCCAAAGGAAAAGCTATATTGGCATTATGAAAAATTCAGGGGAACTAGACTTGGTAGAACATGAATGTTCAAATGGCAGTTCTAATTATTTAACAGAAAAAGAGAGATCACTTTCACTAGAAACCCTTGAATTAAGTGTCTGAGAAAGCAAACGCTTTTTAGCAAGTCAGAATTGGGTAAGGAAAATGGGATCTTTATGATGCATAGATGCCTGAACAAATGGCTCCATGTGGCCCAACAAATTAGGGAAATGCAGACTGAAGGAAAGGGAGAGAACAGTTTGAGCCCTCTGCTCTGATGTAAGAGCTGCTACCAATCTGTATGTAACACATCTTCTGAACAGATATCCCAGGAAACAGCAAGAATAAGCAGGCAAGCTTGCTGCTTAATCAAAGTAAAGCTTTTTTTGGCCAGCATTTTCTAAGTATCCCCATAGGCTAGTATGATCTGAAATACTCCATGCCACCAAGAGGCCGTCATTGTTTGATATTCCTTTCCCAACTTTCCTTGCCCACCCATGGCCTTGTTGAAGGGAACAGAGGACCTTGTCATATTATTAACAGGGCCAGGTGTTTTTTCTGGGAGGAATTAGAGGGAGAAAACCAGTGTGGGTCTTGTAGTAGTTGCTCTATGAAATGAAAGGATAAAAAGCCTTCTTTGTTGCTGATAGAGAGGGTTCTGCTTCATAGAGAAAATGTTCACAGAAAGTGAGATGGTTTACTCTGGGGAACTAGATAATGGGTCAGAGCACCATCCCTGGATAGGGAGCTAATGACGGAGAACCTGAAACAACCAAGGCTCCCATCCATACTCCTATGGCTTCTCTAACTCTGGGACATCTTAAATTATTGGTCTTCAGCTTGTTATGCAGGGCTCCTTGTTATGAAGGCAATCATGGTTCCTTCTATGACTGTGGGGTTCCCTGTTTCTGCCTTTGGAGAGTAAAACCATTCTTTCTGGCAGGGTTGAGGACAAAAGAAATGGGTGTGGAACACTGCCAGACAGACATATCTTGATAACACCTAATGGTCAGATTTGTGGGGCTGAAGAGTTAGTCCCTTCTATGAAGCCAGCCAAACCTTGACAAGTTGTGACCTCTGAGCTGTTTGGTGAAGAATAGGCATCCTAGAGCACAAATGGTGGGTTAGGGTCACTAGAATTATGCAACTATGGGGATATTTCCAACAGAGCATATGTAAGGGCTCATAGTCAGAGGGAAGAGAATCACTTTTTTTTTTTTTGGAGGGGGGATGAGGGAAAGAGAGAAGAAAGAAGGCAACGAATAAGGTTACAGACTACTCTGTGGAACAACTTAAAAGAATTTAGATTTCAACTCTCACTTTAAGGCCAAAGTGTGCTTGAGCAGAAGCAGGAATATTTTAAGATTTTCATTTTTCAGCACATATTTGAGACACTTAAAAAAACAGAGAGCTGCTTTTTAATCTCCCATTTTTGCATATTCTTTAGAAACTTGCAAAATGATTTCTAATTAGTGGACATGGACTATCTTCAAGCATGTCTAAAGGCAGCTGATTGTAACTGGACTCTTATTTTTCATTTTATACAGCAGTTATCAGTGGAACAGATTTAGTGACATATTCGCCTAGTATTTATAAAATTTTTAGTTATATCATTTGCACACCCCTCTCCCCAATTCAATGTATTTTTTAACCCGTACTTTCTATCTTTGTATCAATTCTAAGTCGGAAAGATAAGGGCCAGGCAATCTGGGTCACACAGATAGGAAATGTCTAATGCCACATTTGAACCCTGACTTGGCATTATATCTAAAACTCACCTGCATGTCCCTCTAATCAATTTCATTCAGTAAAAATTCATTAAGTGCCTACTATGTGCTGGTACTGTGCTAAGCATTGGAAATACAAATAAGAAAAAAAAATAGTCTTTGCCTTCTAGGAGCCTACATTCTAATAGGGGACGACAATACACAAAAGGAAGTTGCAAGGTGGGTAGGGAATTGTTTTGTGGTGTTGAAACCAAGCAGAACTACAGATGTTAAGTGGAGCAAGCTGTAAACCCACTTTCTATCCTCAATAAAGGAAGACTCAGGGAAGAATTTAGTACCTGTCTAGTCCTTCAATGAGAGGATGAGAAATATTAGAGAGGAAAAAATAGGGATGGTTCAGTGTCATCAATGAATGGCTAAGAAATCCTATAATTTAGAGAAGGAATGGATCCTAGAGAGTACATAATATAATTCTTCATCTTACAGATGGGGAAACTGAGGCCCACAAAAGGGAAGTGAATTGTTTAAGGTGAATTAATTCATTTTAGGAAGCATTTGTTACCAGATTTTAAATTGTTTTATAAAGCAGTAATTATCAAAACTATTTGATACTAAGAAATAAAATGGTAGATCAGTGGAACAGAAGAGACATTCAGCAAACAATAGTAAAAATAAAAGATTATAGTAATATATTTGACAAAAGCATAGATACAGGTTTGGGGGATAAGAAATCACTCTTTAGTAAAGATTGTTGAGATAGAAAGTAGTTTGATAGAAACTATGTTTAGACCAATATTTACACCATTCACTAAGATAAGGTCAAAATGGATATATGATCTAGACATAAAAGAAGATTTCATAAGTGAATTGCAACAGGTGATATGTCAACTTTCAGATTTATGGATAGGAGAGGAATTCACAATAAGAGATGGAGAGCATTGTGAAATGTAATATGGATAATTCAGAGTACATTAAATTGAAAAGATTTGTTCAAATAAAACAAATACTGCCAAAATTAGAAGCAAAGCAGAAAATTGGGAAAGAATTTTGTAGACATCCTCTTAGAGGTCTCATATCTAAAATATATAGAGAACATTAACAAATTTATAAGAATAAGAGCCATCTCCCAATTGATAAATGGGTAAATGATATGAACATACAATTTTCAGATAAGGAAATCAAAGCCATATATAGATATGTGGAAAAAATGTTCTAAATCACTGTTAGAGAAATGCAAACTAAAATAGTTTTGAATATCATCTTACACACATCAGACTGGCTAAAATGACAAAAGGGAAAAATGACATATTGAAAGGGATGTGGAAAAATGAGGACACTGATACACAGTTGGTGGAGTTGTGAACTGATCCAACTATTTTGGAAAGCAAGTTAGAATTATATCCAGAGAGTCATAAAACAACGTTTGCCCATAGATTCGGATTTGTTGGTAACTCTCTTTGTGGTGACAAAGAACTAGAAATTGAGGGGATATCCATCAGTTGGAGAATGGCTAAACAAATTGTGGTATATGTTTGTAATGGAATACTACTTCAGCATAAGAAGTGATGAGTAGGCTAATTAAAAAAAAAAACTTGGAAAGAACTACATGGGATCATGAAAAGTGAAATGAGTAGAACCAAGAAAACATCATACATAGCTAGAGAACTAATACTGGAAGATTTGTAATATTTGTAATATTACCTCCAGAGAGTGAAGTAAAAGGTGGAAACATGAAAGACTTAATTTTTATAAAGATGTCTCCTGGACGATACTTTCTGTGATGTGGGGAGAGTGCGGTGGTGCTGGGACACTTCTGGATTAATCCTATTAATACATTAATTAATTATAAGAAGAAAGAAAGAAATCATGCCTACTCTGTGCTGGGTGCTATGTACAAAGATACAAAGTACCTGTTTTTAAGGGTTTTAGATGTGGTTAAAATAAGTTCATATGTGAATCAAGCAGCAAAACCTTAATTTGAACACAGGTCTCTGACATCAGACTGGACTGACATCAGAATGGAATTAATGTTAATTCCATTCTATTATTATATCATTATGTAATAAATCTTATTCCAGGTTGTTATAATTTGGTCACAGGTATGTTTCTGATATTTCATTTGTGATAGTTTCTAGTCTGGTACTCTGAAGCAAGCAATCGTAATTCAGATATCTGTTACGAACTTTAATTTCCATGGTACCCTAATATACATAAAGCAAATTCTCTTGTTTGCCTTGTCTTTTATTGTCTCTCCATCCAAAAAACACCATTTCTTCTCCATGTATCCAAATTGTACCCATCTGTTAAGCATGTCTGAATTGCTATAGTACAAGAAGTATTAGATTTGGAATATGGAATTTTTAGTTCAGAGGCCAGCAACCTTAAGCAAATGATATGGCAACTCTTCATATCTGAAATGAAAATTGTAGTCAAAATGATTTCTAAGATCTTTTCTGACTCTAAAAATCATATGATTCCATGATACCTGGGGCACCTTCTTTTCTTGTAGGGGTCAACCAGAAAAGTTGACTTAGACTAAAGGTACTCTGTAGGTCCCACATCCACTTAAAAGTGCATATTGCAAGGCTCCATGATATGTTTACTTTTGACAGTTCAGCAAAAGGACACAATTAATTCAAAGCAAAGGCGTTTAATGAGATAGCAAAATAAAAAAAGCAATAAAACATCTTATCCCATAAACCTAGGGGAATACACAAATTGGAAACATATGTAGCTAATAGGCATTATTTTGGAGGGGCTATACGTGATACAGAGGCTAATACATATGTAGAAGGACACCCCATGGGTTTCCTTCTGACACTATAGGAACACAGATAACGGATACTGTTATCATTGAATTGTTTCACTGGGCCCTGTTCTCTGCTGAGTATTTTGTTTCTGCTATTTCCATTCATAAACACACATACTCTCTCTCTGCATTGGATTATTTCTTTTGGTTATCATATAATTTGCCTTAACTGTGTTCTTAACCTAAAATGCTACCTTCTTCGAGGATACTTGATCGTCATTTTGGCTCCTCTGTTTTAGAATGTTGTGACTAGAAAGCCTTTCCTTGTTAAGTGAATGTTACTGGTTCTTTAGTCACAACTAAGTTGATGAGTCATCACATAAAGCTAGAATGCTTTGGACAAAAGTATATATAGCAAGGTTAATATTGTAAATATTAAGTTCATTCTTTGAATTTACTATGTTTTGTTCTGTATCAGAGTCTTGTGCCAGACAACTCTGATTTAGGATTAAAAATTGCTTATAATATTCCCATTTTACCAATTAAGGGAATCCTGTGCTCAGAGGATTGGGAACTCTGCCAAAAGAACACAACAAGAGCTCTTTGGAAACTGGGTTGTGAAGTCTATTATACTCTCAAGATTCTTTGGGATTGGCATGCAAATGAATCTAAGCAAGCACAAACACTGTCCTCCACCCTATCTGTCCACATTCCTGCCTTTCACACACTGAGGTAGTCAGTAATAAATCACCTAGACTTTAAGCCACTCTACAATCCTTAATATGAAAATTAACTTTAGGACAATGCTTGATTTTCTGCTTTGTTCAGGTCTATCTTTTCTATTATGTCCTTTTGGTATTATGCTGAGATTTAAGTTTCTGGACTTTACCTGAGCAAATGATCCCCTACCATTTCTGCTCATAATCCTTTCTTAATCCAAAAAAAAGATAGAAAAGAAAAGAAAATCATCAGATGGTAGATCTTCTAGAGATAAACTACTTTGAAATGAGCAAGATTGATCTTAAGATGACAGAAATATAGTTAAACACCATTCTTTTCCATCTAGGAGGACCTGCCAGAGCTTGCTTTCTTCTGGCATAACTTTTGAGAACCCAAGATTATCAGCATGTCTTGATAAGGTATCTCCTTTTTCTCCTTAAAACAAAACAGCTATTCAGGTTCCTAAGTACTAAACCAAAACTACCCATCCATCCTTTCCAGGATCTTTTCTCTTTACTGTTTACCCCTTGACTTCCTCACTCCTGCCTTCCATTGTATTCAGGTAAAGCTTTTAAACTACAAATTTAACTGCAATTATCATCCTAGATTCCAGGTCTTCCTTCTTTCTCATCATTTCTAGTTATATAATTTTGTAGGGTGTTAACTAAGAACTAAGAAAATTTATTACTAACCCCATTAACCTTTTAAGGTTGTTGAAGACAAAAGTTGTATTTTCTGCCTATTGTGGGATGATAAAGTTCAAAAGCCCCAAAGTCAGCAGGCAAACCTCTCTATCCCAAAGAGAATACACTGCCAAGGTTTATAAACTCAAAGAATTTTATATTTGGACTAGCCCACATTTTATACTTTGAATTTTAATCACCTCTGAAACATACTCAAGGACTAAATATACAACCTCTGAACATTTCCAGAGTCAAAGAAATTACTAGCTCAATTTGTATGGCTCTATTTAAAAAAAGAAAAACTTCCTTTTATCAACCAGCATACTGCCTCCCCGAGTTTCTCTCCCTAGTATTGGTTTTATTTTCTAAAGCTACACAAGATAAGTCTAACCTCTTTTCCATATGACAACCTTTCAAATACTTGAAGTTAGCTATTATGCTCTCTCCCCTGAATCTTCTCTTGGTTCATTGCATTAAAAAAGAATGGGATGGGATGGAAGTCTCTGAACTATGAAAGACAACATGTTGCAAATCCAAGGGGACTCTTCAACATTGCAGGTATTTTCTTGCTTTCAGCATAGACTGCAGAATTCTAGTACAGTTTCCATGTTTAGCCTCAGCCCAACAAGAAATGTTCTGTAAGATATAAACGCTGCCCAACAATTGATTCATGAGAGCCAAGGGACCACAAAATCTTAGAACTGAATGAGACCTTAATCTTGTATACCACACTGAGACCTGACTTTTAACTAGAGCCATTAGGATGCTATTTACATACACTTATTTTCCAGGTGGAGAAACTGAGTCTAAGAAAAGTCTCATTATCCAAAGTCAGCTAGCTCTAGAACTTAGTAGCAGAGCCAGAATGAAGATCTAGATTCTAGTTTTAGATGGCTATTATAACATGTTTTCTTGTTTTTTTTTCCATTCCTGATGGTTATAGTATAAAGACATTACTACAGGTAACAGATTTTTGCATCTTCTTTTTCATTGTGATATTTGGCCACCACACTTACTCCTTTGCAACATGCCTTCTTCAGCCAATAAAGAGTATATGGAGGGTAAGGGATGCCAGGAGTAGGGGGAGGGAAGATGGTCAGTTATTAATTACTGTACTTACTCCAAATGTGCAATATTCATCACAGCCCTGTCTAAATCTCTAAATCCAATGAAATATTTGACCACCTATGGGATTTCTTAGTCCAGGCCCAGTGAAAGACTCTTTACCATTATTGATTGAATACTGACCTCTGCTGGACCTATATATATATACAACCACATTTATAAAATGGATAATTAGGGAAAACTTTATATTGTTTTGCAACATTTGGAGGAAAAAAAATGTTCACCTATGATATAACTGAACAGCCACCCCTTGCCCAAATAAGTCTTTGGAGGTAGAAATGCTTCCCCCCTTCAAATGGTCTTGAAATATAGTTATTCTAGGTTGCTGAAAAATCAGAATCAAGGTGGAAAGAAGAAGGCTTGAGGCTAGAACTCAGATCTTCCTTGTCTAAAAAAAAAAAAAGCAGAGGCAATAAGGTAATGCTGCTCTGTAGAGGTTAAGAACTACAGGGGGAGTTTTCTCTTCAAGTGAAGTATGGGAACCTGAAGCCTGGTATCCAACTGGAAGGTGGAGGAGACCCTTTTATACCTCACTTTTAAACCAAGCCATAAGGATGCTATTTGCCATCTGTCCTGAGTCTTCCCCAAATACCTTGCTGAGCACATCTGGGAACCCTTGGCTCTTTTTTGTAAAGGACATTTGTGGTCAAGGTTCACCTCACAAGAAGTTGGTAGAGGTGCTTGTGTGACTTTTAACAAATGCCTGGCAATTCTCCCTACCCTCAAATTCATTGTTTTTCCCACTCTTCCTGCACTGAGGTCCATCTTGATCTTTCTGGTTGCTAATGTACTGGGCTCAGAAATTATTTCATTAACTTGGTTCAAGCACCACTCTCTCCACAGATTTGTTCCTGATTTCCCTAAATGTTAGTTCCCCTTTTTACCAAGTGCGTGGTATATAACAACTTTGTACTTAAGTTTGCAGGTCAGCTAGGGGGTGCAGTGGAAAGAGGGCCATGCCTGGAATCAGTAAGATTCATATTCCTGATTTCAAATATAGCCCTCTTACTTAGTACTTAGTCCTTGTATGACTTAGTAATACTTAGTATTTAGTAATGGTATGACTCTCAGAAAGATACTTAGTCCTGTTTGCCTCAGTTCCTTAGCTGTAAAATGAGCCAGAAAAGGAAATTATAAACCATTCTAGTATCTTTGCCAAGAAAAACTCTAAATGGATCAAAAATAATGGGACACAACTGAAAAATGACTTAACTGAACTTAAATCTATAAGAGAGACAGGTTAATGGAGGCAGGTAGTGATACTGTAGTGTAGGATTGAATGGGGATCTTGAATTAGGAAGACCTGGGTTGAAGCCTCTGACACTTTCTATGAACTGAGGCAAGTTACTTATTTTTTTTTATTTAATTAATTTAAAATATTTTCCCCATGGTTACATGACTCATGTTCTTCCTTTCCCCTCTTCCCTCCCCACTCCCATAGCCAATGAGCAATTCCATATAATTAATATTTGCAATAGAGGGATCATTTAGAGTCTACATCCTCGATCATATCCCCATCGAACCATGTGATTAATCATATGTTCTGCTTTTCTGCTCCCACAGTTCTTTCTCTGGACATAGATAACATCCTTCCTCATAAGTCCCTAAGAATTGTTGAGGCAAGTCACTTAACTTTTCCAGGTTTTCTCTCAATATCTATAAATTGCAAAAATAAAAAGAAGCCACTGATCTACACAGGTAGACTGGATTTCCTACCCTTAAAATTCCTTAGAGCAATAAAATCATAGTTCTACAACTATATCTCTTATTCTTCATATACTTATATATGAACTTGTTGTTTCCTCTAAATTCAATGAGGACAGGGAGGGAATGTTTCAATTTTTTTCATTATACATGGCCAATAGGTGCTTAATGAATGTCTTTCATTTTAAAATACTTATAGCTATATATGCATACAGATCTATCAAACAATCTGTATTTACAGCAAGGTATAATGGGTAGAGATCCATACTGTGAGCCAGGGGAATCAGTTCCTATAGTTTATACATTGTAGCCACTCCAACCTCTGAGTACCCCCCAACAAGACTCTCTAAGACTTTAAGTTGCAAATGCCTATTGTGAATTTTAGATTTTCTCCATTTTAGTCTTAGAATTCTAATTTGTTCACTTTCTAGTATTTTAATTTGCATGCCCAACTCATTGACCTCTGCCCTCTCTAATTTGTTAATATATGAACTCAAGGATCTAAATTTCCCCCTGAGTACTGCTTTGGCTGAATCCCATAGATTTTGAAAGAATATGTCAACATTGTCATTTTCTTCAATGAAATTATTAATTTCTATGATTTGTTCTTTAACCAATTTAGGAAAATCGTATTGTTTAATTTCTAATTTGCCTCTTGATTTGCCTCTCCATGTACCCTTACTAATTATTATTTTTATTGCATTGTGATCTGAGAAGGTTGAATTTATTATTTCTGCTCTTTTGCACTTGTTTGAAATGTTTTTATGCCCTAGTACATGGTCAATCTTTGTGAATGTACCATGTGCTGCTGAAAAGAAGGTGTATTCCTTTTTGTCCCTATTTATTTTTCTCCACATATCTACTAACTCTAATTTTTCTAAGATTTCATTCACTTCTCTTACCTCTTAATATTTTATTTTTTATTCTATTTATCTAGTTCTGATAGAGTATAGTTTTTCTATCTATTTCATCATTGAGCTCCACTAGTTTCTCCTTTAGAAATTTGGATGCTATGCCATTTGGTGCATACACGTTGAGTACTGATATTTCCTCATTGTCTATACTGCCTTTTATCAGGATGTAATTACCTTCCCTATCTCTTTTAACCAGATCTATTTTTACTTTGGCTTTGTCAGATATCATGATTATGACTCCTGCCTTCTTTTTCACTTAATGCCCAATAGATATGGCTCCATCCTCTTACTTTTACCCTGCGTGTGTCTACCTTCTTTATGTGTGTTTCTTATAAACAGCATATGGTAGGGTTTTTAATTCTAATCACTCTATTTGCTTGAATTTTATGGGTGAGTTCATTCCATTCACATCAGAGTTATGATTACCAGCTGTGTATTTCCCAGCATTTTGATTTCTACTCCCAGTCCTGGCTTTTCTTCTTTCACTATTTCCTTCTACACCAAAGTCTTGTTTTTAATCAGTCCCCCTAATTCCCACCCTTATTTTACTTCCCTTTCTACTCCTCTCCCTTCTCATTCCCCCCTTATTTTCTTTATAATCTTTTTAAACTACCTCTCCTCACTCTCCCTCCCTTGTACTTCTTCCCTCCCGATCAGTCCATTTGTTACCCTTCTACTTCCCTATAGGGCACAAATCTATTCTCTGCCCCAATGGATTTGATTGTTCTTCCCTCTTTGGGTGAATTTTAATGCATGTAAGAGTTGAGTATTTCCTATCTCTGACTTCTTTACCCTTACAGTGTATTGATATTCTCCCCCCTCCTGCCATGAGCTTCTTTGTGACATATAAATTTGTTTCTTTTCCCATTTCTTTTAGTATTAACCTCATTTTGTAGCTCTAGTTGTATATATCAATATATGTATATATATATACATATATATATACACACACATATATATGTATTTGTGAATACATATATCTATATACATATTTATGTCTTGGCATTTCATCCTATACAGTTTGTTACTGTTCCCTCTACGTGTAATTCTTCTAGCTGCCCAGGTGATAATAACAATTTTAAAGAGTTACCAATGACCTCTTTTCTTATAGGGATACATATCATTTTAACTTATTGGGACTCTTAAAAAAAGTTGTTTTTTTTTGTTTGTTTTCAGTTTTTGTTTTTGGTTTTGTCTTGTTTTTCTTTTTTCTCTCTTTCTTAATTACCTCTTGATTATTCTCTTGAGTTCTGTGCTTGGGCATCAAATTTTATGTTCAGCTCTGGTCTTTTTTTTTTTTTACAAATGCTTATAATTCTTCTATTTTATTAAATGACCATAATTTTCCCTCTAAGAATATAGTCAGTTTTTTCTGGGTAATTGATTCTTGGTTGTGGACCTAGTTCTCTTGCTTTCTGGAATATCATATTCCATGCCTTTTGGTCCTTCAGTGTAGATGCAGCCATATCCTGTATTATCCTTACTGTGGTTCCATGGTATCTGAATGACTCCTTCTCAACAACTTGTAATATTTTTTCCTTGATCTGATAGTTCTTGAATTTGGCTATGACATTTCTGGGTGTTGTCAGTTGGGGAATAAGAACAGAAAGTGATCTGTGGATTCTTTCAATGTCCACTTTTCCCTCTTGTTCTAGAATATCAGGGCAGTTTTTGGGGATAATTTCCTTTAGCATGATGTCCAGGCTTTTTTCTTTTGTCATGGTCTTCCAGTATACCAATGATTCCTAAGTTGTCTTTCCTGGAATGATTTTCTAAATCTTCTGTTTTGTGAATGAGATTCTTTATATTTTACTCAATTTTTTCATTATTTTGATCTCGTTGCATAGTGTCCTGATGCCCTCTGAAGCCACTTGTTTCTAGTTGTTGTATTCTGGATTTTAAAGACTGGATTTCATTTCTGGCTTTTTGGTCATCCTTCTCCTTCTGGTCTGATTTTCTTTGAAGGTCATCTTTCATCTCCTTTGCCTCATCTTTCATCTTCTTTGCCTCATTTTCTAGCTGGTTAATTTTGGTTTTCAAGACACTATTTTCTTGTTTTAGTTCAAGTGCCTCTGTTTCCAGATGACTTATCTTAGTTTTAAGTTCTTTCCTCCTTTCCTTGACCTCCAACTCCTATCTGGCTTGCCAGAGCAGTCCAATTCCATTTCCTCTCTCTCTTCTTCTTAATTTCTTCCCTCTATTGTAATTAAACCACCATAAAAATCCCAAACTAACTTGAGTATTTTATTGGGATTGAATTTTAATCCCTGGTGACCACTAATATAATATATTCAGTCAATAATCCTAAATTTTACCCCTTACAGTCTGGCTAATCCACAAAGGTTGTGAGGAGTACCCTAAAATCTCTGTGAAGCTTTTCTTTCCTCTTTCTCTCTTTATTACCTCCTCAGGTCAGTATTTTAAGCATCTAAGTCAGTAGTTCAAAACACATCTGTGAGATCAGGTGAATATAAAACATTTTTTTCTCTTTTCTCCTTAATTTGAATTTAACACATCCATTTTTTAACCTTAACCAGCACGACCCTGCTGTCTTAAATGGGGAAACTGTTTTCGAATCTCCCTTCCCTTGAGGAATAAACTACCCAATTAGCTGACCCTCAAACAATCCAATTAGCCAACCTTCACTGATAATGCTAGCTGGCTAGATTACACTTAACTAGTGGTGCGAAAGACCTGTAGAAAGTCCTGCTCCTGGAGGTCTACTTTCCTTTTTTTCTTTCTTTCTTTTTTTTCCCCAAGCCCCTATATGTCTTTAGTTTTTTTTAAATTAAGTGAAAAGTAAGAAAAACTGGTGAGACCAACTAGGAAAAGTGGAGACTTTTGCTCAAATAGGGAAATGGTTTTACCCTAAAGGGGAAGGAAAGAAGGTTTGTGACCCCTCCCAAATCAAACAAAAACTCAGCCTTAGCCTCAGGCAAAAGGCTTTGTTTTCTGTTCTTTTTTTTGGCCTAGAGGACTTGATTGGATTAAAAGGCTCTTAAAAAGGACTACACCTAGATCTTTTGCTTTCCTTTCCTGACTTTAACCCCTAGCCAGTAGCAACATCTACTGACTAAAACCAAAATTATAAATAATTAGTATATACATACATACATACATATATATATATATATGAATACTAGATTCTATGACATTTTCATGGCATTTGAAAAATTAGGGATATTAAATATTTCAGAATGCCTCCCATTCTTATGTTCTTAGGTCATTTTATTTTTATACTCCTAAATATTGTGACAAGAAATGCTACCTTGAAAAAATTTGAAGCTAAAATTCAGGAAAACATACAAAACCAATTGGATAAATGCTTCTTACAGGGTCAAATGGAAAATACTGACCCCACCCAAAACATTTCTGACCCTTAAAAATCTGCTTCTGAAGCTCTAAATGAGGAAATTCCTTCCTCTGAAATGGAGATGGAAAACACCTCTTCTATAGCTCCGCTACCGGACTGCTTCTCTTGTGGTTTGCAAATCTTGCCTGAAATTACTTCCCAAGATCCTTCTCCTGAAATCCCAACTTCTGAAATCCCATTTTCTCCTGTTCCTTCTCCCACCCAAAAACCACTTCCAATCCCAAGGAAATCTCATCCTTCTAAAGAAATTCTTTCTATTCAAACTGACTCACAGGTACCAAATTCAACTAGAGGCCTTTTTTCCCCTATGAGAAGTACTGAAATAGGACCCAATGGGTATGTGGTGACTCTGAGGCACCATATACTGTTACTCCCTAAGAAATGAATGAATTCACATGAAATGTTCCCACATATGAACAAGATCCCTTTATGGTAACAAAAAAGATGACAGACATATTTTTTTTTCAGTATAATCTGTCTTACAATGACATTAAGAACTTGCTCCAGGCTTTCTTAATGGAACATGTGAAAAATAAAATAATTTCTCATGTCAATAAAGCCTGGGGGGCACAATGTAGCACACTGGCCATCTCAGGATCCCCAATGGGACTATAACAACTCTGAGGATTATTTACAACTATATCATTGTAGGGAGACCATTCTAACTGCTATGAGAGTGTGCTAAGAGCACAGATAAGTGGACAGAATTTTAAAAACATTAAGCAAAATGATGACAAGGCATTCTCCAGATTCATGGACAGAATAATTGAGTTTGGGGGTCGATACCTAGATTTTGACCTTTCTAATGAAAATTGCATGAGACAAATTAGAAGACACTTTGTCAATAATTCTTGAAAAGTGATCAGGGATTATTTTAGAACTCATTGCTCAAGGTGGTCTGAAATGGATCTGGATGATTTGAGAAAAACTGCTCTCTATGTTTCAAAGGGAAACAAAGAAAAAGAGGAAGAGACTAATGATCTCATAGAGAAAATGGAGAAACAATTGAAATATTTAAGAGATAATATTGATAAACTGGAAAAAGGGCATGGTTTGGGGTTTCTAGATTCCAAGTTAACAAGACTCATGCATCACTTTTTTTGGTGGGGTCCCTTCAACTCTTCAGTTTTTTCTACCACGATGAGAGAATTGACTTGTGTTATGAAGCTCACATTTTGTTTTCCTAGTTACCTTTCTTCCTGGTGGCTGGTGTCAGAGGTCAGAACATTGAGGCCAGGATACTGAGAGAACTGAGGGATAAATCAATCCCTTACACTCCCACAGCACTAGTTAGGATTGTTTTAAGCAAGAAAGTCATGGTGCCTTTTGGGTTAACTTTGCCCCTCTGACTTGATCTGTCACCCAGCTATGGACCCTTTGGGCAAAAAAAGTGTATAATAATACTTATTAGGAGTGGGGCTTAGAAATTCTGACTTCAAGGTACCTCCTCTCTGACTCTTTTAACTTTCTTGTGCAAAGACTGGATTTAGCTATCTCCTGATTGTAACAATGAAGATGCTTAGTCTGACAAAATCAGGAATGTCTGTACCCATACTTAAGGATTAAGTATTCAGGAGGATGGCCTTTAACAGACATGTGCAGAAACAGTTGACAGACCCCTGGTCTGTCCTAAGTCAAGCTAAGCTACCATTGGTACAGATGAGACGCAGGAAAGTGATGTAAAACTGTCCATATATTTCGCGTCTTTTCCTCTCTTCGGTCTCTTTCCCAGGAGAGGTGGATCTTGTTGGTGACTTCCTGTGAGCAGGCTGAGCACGAGTTTGATCCTGGAACTTGAGCCTAGAGGAACTGCCTCAGACAACTTCCTTGAAATGGTCACATGGTAAGTGATAAGACTGACTTCCTTTCCCTTGGCTCTAAGGGGAGGCCCCTTGGCCAAGAGAAGTTTAAATTAATTCTTTACTCTCTCTCTCTTAATTTCTTTCCTCTATATTAATTAAAAACACCATTATTTCCAGCTGACTTGGGTATTTTATTATTTGGAATATCCCATGGTGACCAATAATTAAAATATAGTTTAGGTCACAATGCTGAAATTATCCTTACACTTGCCAGGGTTTGTTTGTGTTTTTTTTTTTATCTGTTTTATATCTCAGAATTTCTTACTGACTTGGAAAGTGCTTCTATTAGGGATATTTGAAAATATTTTTATTCTATGGACTAATGTTTGAATCCTGAGGCTCTGACAGATTTATTGCAGTAAAGAAAGAATTTGGGACTTACTTGGTTAATTTCTGGATCTACATTTGTAAATGTCTCCAGCTGCCTTTGTCTAGTCTACTTCAGGATATTACTGAAAGTGGTCAAATCACTCTGTGCCCTGGGTATAGCCACTTTCCTGGTATTGTGGTCAAGACCCTAGAGCCAACACTTTCTTGGTTCAGGTTCAATGATGAAATGAGGCCCCAAATATTTAACAATGGAGGAGTTTATATTTGGTCAGTAAGTCATTAGAGGATAGTGATTCTCATGATCTCAGACACTAACAAGTCTGAGCAACCACAAGTATATGAGGCTGGGACTTTTTATGTCTCCAAACCAGGGAGCTGTTTCAGGGAACTTGAAACCAATCAAGATGCATGGCTAGGGAGGAAGCTATGTCAGAATCAGGGGAGGTTTATCAGGCTATTCTACTACACACCATCCCTTGATGACAAAGTCCAAGTGTTCTTCTAGAAGACCTTCTGTCATGTAAATAATTAAGTATTGCTGGCATTGGGTAATATACTAAAGAAAGAGAAGGAAGAAAAGAGAAAAATCAAAATCAAGTAGAACAAAACCAAATGAAAGTATGGAAGAGTATAAAAGCTATAAGTCATAATCTTTTCCTTCTTCTTTCAGAAAGACGAAGTCTCAAAGTTTCCCAGGCTAGTCAATGTGATAGGTGATTTCACATCCTTGAAGTTTCTAATGAACCAGAACATCACCAAGAACATTATAGCCACAGCACAGATGATGATGCCCCAGTGTAATTCCAAATTTCTTCTCCTGATGTGAGATGGTAATGATGAGCAGGAGGAGCTCCTGGAATATCAAGACTTCTGCATGGACATTTATGGCATAGTCATCAATTCTTCATTCAACATTCTTCATGTGCTTTGTAGCTAAGAGCTCATAAGTCTCCCATTGGCAGCCTATCTTGGTATTTAGATTGTTACTGAGGTTCTTCCTGTACCATCACCCTCTCAGTGTTCCTTTGCCCACTGGCCAAAACCTACTGCTCTCTGAGAGCTACATTCTGAGGAAGAGCTTCCTCCTTCCATGGTGGCTAAATACCCTCCCTTCACAGTGTCTACTACCTCAGAATTATCAACAAGACAACTAAGGAATCTCATTTCTTTCATACATATGCCCCAATGTTATATAGCAACAATTTCACCTTTCCTACACTAACATAATTTCAGCTCCCACATTCTATTAGAAAGAAAGGTGCTTTTTACCACACCTGGCTTGTAGTTCCATTTCTACTACCAGAATAAGTCTTGACCCAAAGGTGTCACAATCACAGTTATTCTTGTATACATTTTGGTGAAGATTTTCCACTGGTAGTTTCTAAACAATGAAAAAACCTTGACATTCAATCAGAGTAGCATATGACTGTGCTTTTGTTCTAGGGGATATAGAACTAAAATTGCATCTTTCTAATTTTGAAGTATAAAATTTCCTTCTATGATCATAGCTTTTTCCCTTCTGATTCATCATTCTGTCTTGTTTCTTTTAAGTCTGGTTTCTAGCTTTACTTCATCTTCCAGTTCCTTCAAATCTCCCTGTTTTTTTCAGTCATTTGCCCCTTGTGGTGTCACTTTATTATTTTCATGGCTTTGACCCTATAGTTAACCAATTCAAGTATGTATTCTGTTTTATTACCCCATCCCCAAGAAAAAATACTAATTTAGTTCCTTTTTGAGGGTAGAATGAACCACCAGAGAGTGCTAAGTCAGAAAGACTTTAGGATCAGAAGGAATTGTCTCATCATGGAAGGGAGATATGTTGATGATTTTTTACTTTGAGTCTTATTTTGTGTTTTATGTATTTTTTAAAAAAACCTTACTTTTTGTCTTAGCAACAGGGCAAGGGATAGGAAAATGGGAGTATAGTGACTTGCTCAGCATCATACACTTAGGAAGTGTCTGAGGTCAGACTTGAACCCATGTCCTCCTGACTCCAGGCAAGGTATTCTATCCATTGTGTCACCTACCTTTCCCCCCTGTGTATTTGCTTATTTGTTATTTCCATTGCTTGCATTTTCTTTGGAGCAAACTAAAGGCTATCCTTTACTCAAATAAATGTCACCTGGAATGCTTGTACAGGAGCTGTGACCTATTATTCACATTTATAGAAACTTGTGAACTAGACTCAAACTATATTTGGAGATTGGTCTTGGAGTCACCCCTGACATTTGACCTAGTGCATGTAAATCCCCAGCCTGGGAGCCCTGAGCTGCCTGTTATGCTCGAATATGCTTGCATTCCTTTTCCAGCCTCTGTGTTTTAGAGCTGAGTCCCCCAAATTTGGGAATATACTTCCTACTGGCCTGTATCTCACAGAATACCTGGCTACCTTCAAAGCACGGCTCAGATCCTATCTCCTACATAAGGTCTTTCTGGATTCTTACTTCCTTTAGCAACTCATGTTAGCATTGTACTTACATTATTTATGGATAACTTTGTATTTATTTACTTGTATACATATCATATCCCTCTAGTTGAATCTTTGCTCCTTGAAGGCAGAGATGTTGGTTTTTTCCTTTTCCTTTGCATCTCTAACTTATGGTGCCTTGCACAAAGTAGTCACTTAATAGATGTTCATTGAATTGAATCAACTTCCTTTTCCTTTTCCCTTTCCCCTCTTGCCTAGAATATTTTATGTCCTGATAAATCAATTTATAATTTTCCCCACACTCCTTTTTCCATTCACACTGCAGCGAACTGTTGAAAACAAATGTAGTTGTCATTTCACCCAGCTGAGCTTATCCATTATGAATTTATAGGATCTACTTTGAATTGGAACCTCACAGTTACAAGGTAACGTTTTTATTCTTTCTTTATTGGTTGTCCAATTCTCATCATCAGATGTTCCAAACCTGCTTTTCCTCAGCAGATATCTTTGTCTTCCACTTTACAGAGAATACAAAAGCCTCTGCCATGAGCTTCCTTTTCTTACTGTATCTATAATTCAAAATTCCTTCACCTTTTTTCTCTTTCTCCTATTTTTGAGAAAAAGATGTCATTTTTCCTTGGCAAGGTTAATCTCCCCTCTCCTTACCTTTGCCTTTCATCATGGTCCATCATATTTCCTCTAGGAACATGCCAGCTTCATCATTTTTTCTGTTTCTCTCATTTTTTAAATTTTCTCTATTTTACTGACTCTTCTTCCATATATGCTGAGATCTATCTCATTCTTAAAAAAAAAAAAACAAAACACTCCATTTGTTCCTATTGTGAATTTTAGATTTACTCCACACTGCTTAGTCTTTAGAATTCTAGCAACCAGGATTGTATACACCCCCACTTAAGAATTAATTGTAGGGGAGGATGGTCTGTGACCTGCCTGTGCTAGCAAGTGACAAATCAGAAACAACTAACCCCCAGGGCTGTCCTAAGCCGAGTTTAAACCACCATTGGTACATGTGAGACACAGGAAGTGATGTAAAGAAAGGCCTTTATATTTCATGTCACTTCCTGTTAAGGGGGCTTTTGTGGATTTTGGCAGCTTTTTGAGGTGGGATTTGACTTGGAGGAGCTCTGAAGCGTGGGTCTAGGTGGGACTGCTTCCCTGAATGGCCACATGGTGAGTGATAAGGCTGACTCCCCTTGCCATTGACCTTTCTGAAGGCACTAGCCTCAGAGGAGGCCCCTCATCTTGGAGGAGGTCTCCTGGCTGGAAGCCAAGCTAGATATAATTTTCTGGGAAGGCCCCTTGTCTGAGGCCTCTGAACTCCCTCTGGCTCAGGCCAGGCTGGAGCAGATCTTCTACCTTTTTCCCTCTTTCTCTCTCATTCTTAATTTTTTACTTCTATTGTAAATAAACCACCATAAAATTCTATTCTGACTTGTGTATTTGATTGGGATTTAGAATTTAAATCCCTGGCATCCACTAAATAATATATTCAGTCTCAACCCTAAATTTTATACTTAACACTATCAATATCTTAAAGTATGACATTATATTTCTTACTTTTTATTGCCAGATTCCACAAAGGGATCATTTACACCCACTACCTATACTGTTTCACTATTCACTCCCTTATTAATCCCCTTCAAACTGACTTCTACCCCCCACAGTTCCACCATAACAATTCTCTCCAAGGTTAACAACTATCTCAAGTGCTAAATCTGAGGACATTTTCTTAGTTCTTATCCTCCTTGACCATTCTGTAGCCTTCATTACCATTGACTACTACCCCTTGGATGTTCTCTCTCTCTTGGTTTCTGTGATACTTTCTTCTGTATGGCCTTTCCCCCAATATCCTTTGTTGATTCATTAACTAACTCCTGTGCCCTAGTCCTGTTCTATGGGGCTCTATCTTGTCCTCTTTCTCTCCACAGTTTCTCAGAGCTCTCTTTAGTTCTCATGGGTTCAAATATTATCTCTGTGCTAATGAATTCTCAGAGCTATATACTCTGTCCTCATCTCTCTTCTGAACTCCAACTGCACATTGTCATCTCCATTCTCCTGAATACACTGCAAACATCTCAAACCCCAAATAGAACTCATTATTTTGCTCCCACATTGTCCTGTCTTTCAAACTTTTCTATTTCTGTTTAGGGTTCTGTTAAATTGAAAAAACACAGAACTTTTAAATAATCAGAAAAAAACACTCTTTAATTAGGAAAAGGGGTTCAATGCTTTCCTCTCAGGCCTCCATATATATATATATATAATTTTGGGAAACCAAGGGACAAGGAAATATGATTGATTGACATTACCATGGTTATAAGGAAATGGGAGTGTAGAAATTGCACTGACATGCTTGGGAAAGAAACCCTTTTATCAAATTGCTTGCCTTCTCAAGAAGGGGGGAAGAAAATTTGGAATTTGAGATTCAGAAAAAGTTTAAAACATTTTTACATGTAATTGAAAAATATTTGATGAAATACAGAAAACATATTTTAAAAATAATATTCAAGGAGATGGCAAAGTATTGCATCTATCTCTAAGCCGTTCCCCTAATTCTAGACAGTGCTACCTTCTACCTGTCTTAGATAAGAATATATGTTGCACATATCACACAAAGCAATCTGTGAAGCTTAATAGAAGTATTAGTCAGGGCACTTGTATTTTAGTCCCAGCTGTAATGGAGAAATGGTTTGGGGTTGGTAAAAGGAAACAGGAATCTGGGAGAGACAGATGATGTTTAGGATTGGTTCAGAGAGAGGAGAGGGGGTTTGAAGATTTTCCCCCTTTATCCTTCCCTCCTTTGCTATGCCTATTCTCCCAGATTTGCTCTTTTCCCTCTTGTGTTCCCTCCACTACTAGAGACTAAATGTTTCTTCTTAGGAAGATGTCTTTCCCCTTGATTTGTTCACTCACACTTGATTCAGAGCTTGGGGAAAAGATAACTACTTTAATGTTAACTCAATCAGGATAATATAGAGGCATATCTGGCTGGGAGAAGAATGGGAACAGATAGTGGGGGAAAAGGGGGTCCCTGTCTCTATCTAAGACCCTTTTTCCTCCCTCCTTGAGTTTAAGGGGACTCAGGCTTTGGCAGCCCTGACAGATAGTTTGGTTGACTGACCCTGGGTTTGTCCCCTTGGCCACAGTTCAGACCCAGGGCAACAGGAGCTGAGGTAAAGTCTGACAGAGACTCCAAATGCCTTTTCTCAGGTTTCTCTTCAATAGTTTTTTCAATTGGGTAATCTTGGGGGGAAGGATTTCTAGTCACAAGCAGGAAAAAGGTGGGTAATCCTCAAGAGAAATCTTATTCAGCCTTGCCTCTTCACTCCACACTGAGAGACCAGCTGCTCTTCAGAGGGAACTTTCTGCTCCTCAAAATTCCAGCCTCCTGGGACCCCTCCTCCATTTAGGTGATCAGATCCACACACTCTTCAGCCTGGCACTTTTCTTATGTGCCAGCCTCTGTCACACAGCTCTTACTTTAAATCACTGGGAGATTTTTGGCCCACCACTTAACCTCTCTTGTTCTGTAAAATAAAAGATTGATGATGGGGCCTCCAAATGTCTATCTAACTCTAATGCTCATTTGGAATATTAGTGTTAAAATATACTTTCAAATTATATGATATAGCTACAAACTATTAGTGGGATTTGCAACAATTGGAAAGGGGTGACTAATTTTTAATAAGGAGATCAGGTCAAATATAAAAAATCTTTGAATGAATATGGCAGTGTGAATCAGGTTCAGGAAAAGGGTAAAGGCTACTATAATGGAAAGTATAATCCCTGTAAGTTTATGATGTCAAATAGGCTTTTTTTCTAGATCATTTCATCAGATAATCTTCAAGAGCTTTGTTTTTAAAAAAGAGATACTTCACAAGTTTCTTTAAAAAAGTTTCCCTGCTAGCAAGAATAGATAGAAAAGGAAGTTTCATTTAAAATAACTGTAGACAATACCAAATCCTTGGGAGTCTCTAAGTGCCACGTGAAACCCAGAAACTATAAGAACATAATTACAAAACATTTTCCCATACAAATAAAGTAAGATTTAAACAATTAAAGAAATATTAACTGTTCCATGGGTAGTCCAAACCAATATAATAAAACTGACTCTTACCTAAATGAATTTACTTATTCAATGCCTACCAATGAAATAATCAAAAAAGATTATTTTATAAAGCTAGAAAAAATTAAAACAAAATTCATCTGGAAGAATAAAATGTCAAGAATGTCAAAAGGGATCACATTTTAAAACGTAAAGGAAGGTAGCTTGGCAATGGTGTTGTTCAGACATTTAGTCACATCTGACTCTTCATGACCCCATGGACCATACACAATACATGAGTGCCTTCTATCCTCCACTATCTCCCGACGTCTGGACAAACTCATGTTCTTTGCTTCCATGACACCATCTATCCCACCTTAGTAGTACCAGACCTCAAACAATTTTACAAAGTGGTAATCATCAAAACAATCTGTTACTGGCTAAGAAATAGAGGGTGGATCTGTGGAAACATTTAGGTACCCAATACAAGTAGTAAATGATGATATTAATCTAGTGTTTGACCAAACCAAATATCCAAGATTTGGGGACAAGAAATAACTATTTGACAGAAACTTCTGGGAAAACGGTTTAATGAGTAAGTGAAAGCTATTAGTTTTTAGACATTAACTCACAGGGCTGGGTTAAAAGAAGTAACAGACTAATACATAACAAAAGAAATAAGTAGATAGAGCAGCACTCAAATACATTATTTTGGGGACAGAAAAAAAGTTCTCCACAATGAGAAGCATGTCTGCCTCTCCCGGTTTTGTGTCATCTCAGCTAGATGACAGTGCTTAGAGCACCAGATCTAGAATCAGTAAGACTTGCTTTCAGATCTAGCCTCAGACCCTTATTAGCTGTGCGACCCTGGGCAACTCATTTAACCTCTATTTGCTTCCTCTTCTATAAAATGATGATAAATAAACTCCTACCTTCCCCAGGATGTTGGGAGCATGAAATGAGATTTTAATTATAAAGTGCTTAGCACAGTGCTCAGCACATAGTAGGAGCTATATAAATATATTATAAATAATAGCTATAGCTATAAGATATCAGTTATAAATAAAATGATATTTGGAAAAAAGTACTAACCCACATCATTGATTTAGAAATCACATTCATCTATTTTATGCAATACCTGAGGATGTAGAATAATTAAGTCTAGTGGCAAAACTAATCAAAGATGATCTGACAACATATCTATGTTTATCTGAATTCAACTCCTTTAGCCAATTTTTTTGTTTCTGTCTCTTCCAGACCAAAGAATAGTCACATCAGCAAGGGAAACAGCTATTTTTTTTAACCCTTACCTTCCGTCTTGAAGTTAATACTGTGTATTGGCTCCAAGGCAGAAGAGTGGTAAGGGTGCAGAAGAGTGGTAAGGGCTAGGCAATGGGGGTCACGTGACTTGCCCAGGGTCACACAGCTGGGAAGTGTCTGAGGTCATATTGGAACCTAGGACCTCCTGTCTCTAGGCCTGTCTCTCAATCCACTGAGCTACCCAGCTGCCCCCCAAAACAGTTATTTACTAAGAGATGAGCGGGCATAAGTTAAAGAAAATAGACATGGTCTACTAGGACCCAGAAGGTAGACCTAGGAGCACTGGGTTGAAAGTGCAAAGAGGAAATTTTTTATTGATGTGGGGGGGGGTTAGGGGGGTGCCTAGCTTTCTAACAATTCCAAAGTAGAATGGGCCTTGGGAAATAGTTGGTTTTCTTTCATTGGAGGACTTCATTTAAAGGCTGGATAACCACTTGGATAGATATAATTTCGAGGGGATTCTTACCAGCCATGGCTTGAACTATTTAACCTCTGAGGTCCTTTGTTGCAATGATAGTAGATGTGATTTTAGAATATTGGGGATGGTGATTGGGATTTTCTCTGTGGCTAAAAATATTTTATAGTTTCTGGGGCTGGTGGAAAGTATAGAATTGGAATGAAGAACTTACTGCTATGCTAAGGCATTGGTAGTAGCACCATACTATATCTAGAAAATCTACACCACATAGTCAGCAAGATTTCAGAGCATCAGAAGAATGCAAATTGCTCCTCCATATGTAAGCTGCTCTGCCATAACCACATATTTTCCTACATGTATGTCCTTCCATCAATGTTCCCAAATCATGTCTATTTTACCCAGTCATGGTGCATGTATTTATAGGAGAATGTGCCCAAAGTCTAGAGAGAAAATATTCTATAGCTTACTTTCTTTTACATGGCTTCTTCATGAATGTCTTTTGCTTTGAATTAATTGTGTACCCTATTTGACTAGTAAAACACTTTGATGAGATATTCATGCAATAAAGTTCTGAAGTGGTTATGGACCCTGAGAGTATCTTGAGCTTGGGGTAATTTGTCTGGACAGGGAGTATTCCCAAGTGCTACATTTACATATCTCAACATTTATCACAATTTTTTGCACATCATAGGAACTTAGAAAATGATTATTGAATGAATAAGACAAGTTGAATGATGGCACAGTGTTCCTTTGCCCATAAATCTGCAATAGGTCTCGTTATCAAGGGTCTCCACTTGAAAATGCCAGGCAGCATTAAGGAAATTATCCAATAATTTTTGTGGTCCTGAGTTTTGGGTGTTGGTAAAAGATCTCTTTAAAAATAACTCTGCTAAAAGCCTGGAACCCATCCAATGTATGGTTATAACATTTAACTTAATTGTGGCTTTTGTAGAAGACATCCCCTTCCTAGTAGCTGAAAACATATGATGCACAGCTGCCCAGATTATGAAAAACCTGCGTAAGTAGCTGTATTTAAATGGAAAAAGAATGAATATATAACAGTATGTGAAAACCAAACATTGATGGAGTCACAGAGTAAAGAATTACCAAATGATGATTTTTAAGGTTGGGAGAACCTAGACAACGGGAAATTGAAATAGGAAACAAAACGTAGGAGAAGATGGAAAAATGGTGCATCTATTACAGATGTGGAAACTGTCTATTTCAAAGAGTGTTTTTAATTTATCAGTTTTTAAATAAAAGGTTCTGCTTTATTAATTCCTTTCTATCCCAAGCGTAATATAGTTGCCCCAAATATTCATTTTACATTCAATAAGAACTTTTTAAAGACCTATACACAAGACAAAAATGAGGAAAAAATCCTTGCCTTCAGGAAACTTACATTATACTGTATTTATAGTTGTTCTCACTGGTATTAGGAGTTAGTAATGTAAAAGTAACAGAGTCAGCTAATAGAAATGATCAAGACAATGAGAAGGAAAGAAAGGATGATAAATTCTATATATCATTTACTTAGATATTTTCATAAATATAGCATACTTAAAGATTGGTGAAAGGAGATCAGAGTCTACATCAACATTTCTGTCAAAGGACAAATCATTGGTATAGTTCTTAAAAAAGGAGAAAAATTAAGAAAAAGAAAGGAGGAGAAAATCTGGAAACAAATCATAAAAGGTCCTAGAATTTCAGATCTGAAGCTGACAATACTTTGTCCTTAGGAAGGAGTAAGCATAAGTCATCACACAGGCAAATATATATATATATATATATATATATATATATATATATATATGTTTTACCATGAATTTCATTTAAAAGTTCTACACACATATTTCTGTTTCTTAGAAAATAAAGACAACCTAGATAGTAAATATAGAAAGAAAACATATAAAGACATCTTAATAATTGAATTTCATCTTAGGCTTCTATTAATAGGAGGGTAAAATTTAAGATTAAATAATTTAGGACCTCTAAATACATTTATGTACCTCATAAATATAAAAACACTTTCTAGATCACTTGGCTTCCTCTAATTATTGTCATTATAAGCATTAAGATGAACTATGTTACTTTGTCTCATTGTCTCAAAGGTTCTTGATAGGAAAATAAGATTTTGAGCTAGAAGGGGCCTTGGAGGTCCATCTAGAAATGGAAGCTTGAAAAGGGAAAGTGACATACACATAATCCGTCAGAAGTTGAGTTTTTCTCAGTCCAAAGTAGATAACCATTCCACTATAGAATATTGCCTATCAGGCCCAGAAGGACTTTTAGTCTTGGACATTTCTATAGGAAGTCTTAAGCAGTAAGACCCATTGTTTCTGCTAGTCAGTGTAATGACCAGGAATTTCACAGTGAACTAGAGCTTTGTTTCCCTATGTAGCTCATGGATTAGGCAACAATACAGTTTTAGTGGGGATCAGAACATTTGTAGTTGTCTTCACTTTCAGAGAGGACCAATGTTATGATGTTGGGGTAAGATAGTGGATGATAGGTGATGTCTTGACTCGCTATGAATTGGATTTAAGTGAGAGAGTTTCAGAAATTCATAAGCCTTACTCTCTCTTCCAAGGTCATTGAAGTCCAATGGCAGAACAAAAGAATACTGTGGAAGTCTTTGCTGTTTTTGATATCTGATCAAGTTCTAAGTGATCCACAACTTTTGCTTTAGCTACTTTCAAGGCTGTAGGGGAAAAAAATGTTCTTATTTACCCATTGTACTCGGGGAAGTCTTCACATGATTGGAGTAGACATCCCCCAGATCACCAATAGGTTTAAAATTATCGGCTTCTCTCAACCTGGTTTAGCCCATCTGCTCAAATGATTTTACCAAGGTATGGCTGCTGTGCATGCTACATCTTCTTGGAGCCACAGGACAGAGTTGGGTAACAGATAGATACCAAAAGTGAATGAGCAACCTTTAAAAGGACTTGGCAAGCTCTCATCCCAGAGGTGCTAGTTATCCTTGAACACCCTAATTAGAATATTTAATGAAATTATAAATATTAGCATGTGCTTATATGGGCATGAGAAGAAAGCATATTAGACTTAAATAATGAATGACTATGTTAAGTGCTGGAGATACAAAGAAAAACAAAAGAGTCTGATGGGAGAGAGAACACAAAAAATAACTGTACAAACAAAGTATATACTGGACAAATAAGAAATGAAAACAGAGAGGAGGTACAAGTTCTCTTAAGTCTTTAGTTAAGGTTTGGCTTGTGCCACACATTAATTACAGATAGATAAATTCATGAGGGATAATTTACATCAGAATTGATTTTTTTAACATTTGAAAGATAATATGACTAATTTAATAAAAACAGCAATAAGAATTATAAATCATAGATGGAAGAAGTTGAAGTTTAAATTGTGTTTTCCTCACAGACAACTAGCAGAAATATTATTATACCCATTTTATAGATTAAGAAAGTGAGGCTCAGAAAGGTTATGTCCAATACCCAAAGATATATGGTTAACAATTGTCAGAGCTGTCTTATGATGTCAAATTCTATGAAGACTGAATCATCAAATTACATAATCTCAGATTTAGGAGAGACATCAGAAACCATCCAATCTACACCATACCTGAAAAAATTCCCCTTTAAAATATTACCAAAAAGTAGTTAACCATTCCTCATTGATGGGGAACCCACTACCTTCCCAGGCAGACCATTCCATTTTGAAACTGCTCTAATTATTAGGACATTATTCCTGACACCTAGCCTAACATCGCTTCTTAGTTTTCACACATTTCTCTTGGTTCAACACTTTGGGGCCAGGCCAATCAAATTGGTGGTGGTGGTTGTGGTGGGGGTGGTCATCTTCTCCTTCTTTTTTTTTTAATAATATTTTATTTGAGCATTTCCAAGCATTATTCATTAGAGACAAAGATCATTTTCTGCCCCCCCCCCCATAGCCTATGCGTGATTCCACTGGGTATCACATGTGTTCTTGATTCTAACCCATTGCCATATTGTTAGTATTTGCATCAGAGTGTTTGTTTAGAGTCTCTCCTCAGACTTGTCCCCTCAACCGCTGTAGTCAAGCAGTTGTTTTTCCTCGGTGTTTCCACTCCCCCAGTTTGTCCTCTGCTTTTGGATAGCATTTTTCTCCTAGATCCCTGCAGATTGTTCAGGGACATTACAAAGCCACTAATGGAGAAGTCCATCATATTCGATTATACCACAGTGTATCAGTCTCATTGTACAATGTTCTCCTGGTTCTGCTCCTCTCACTCTGCATCACTTCCTGGAGGTTGTTCCAGTCTCCATGGAATTCCTCCACTTTATTGTTCCTTTTTGCACAATAATATTCGATCACCAATATATACCACAATTTGTTCAGCCATTCCCCAATTGAAGGGCATCCCCTCGTTTTCCAATTTTTGGCCACCACTAAGAGCGCAGCTATGGATATTCTTGTACAAGTCTTTTTCCTTATTATCTCTTTGGGGTACAAACCCAGCAGTGCTATGGCTGGATCAAAGGGCAGACAGTCTTTTATCACCCTTTGGGCATAGTTCCAAATTGCCCTCCAGAATGGTTGGATCAGTTCACAACTCCACCAGCAATGAATTAATGTCCCTACTTTGCCACATCCCCTCCAGCATTCATCGATTTCCTTTGCTGCCATGTTGGCCAATCTGCTAGGTGTGAGGTGATATCTCAGAGTTGTTTTGATTTGCATCTCTCTGATTATAAGAGATTTAGAACACTTTTTCATGTGCTTATTGATTGTTTTGATTTCTTTATTTGAAAAGTGCCTATTCATATCCCTTGCCCTTTATCAATTGGAGAATGGGTTGATTTTTTGTACAATTGATTTAGCTCTTTGTAAATTTGAGTAATTAAACCTTTGTCAGAGGTTTTTATGAAGATTTTCCCCCAATTTGTTGCTTCCCTTCTAATTTTAGTTATACTGGTTTTGTTTGTACAAAAGCTTTTTAATTTGATGTAGTCAAAATTATTTATTTTACATTTTGTGACTCTTTCTATGTCTTGCTTGGTTTTAAAATTTTTCCCTTCCCAAAAGTCTGACATGTATACTATTCTGTGTTTACCTAATTTACTTATGGTTTCCTTCTTTATGTTCAAGTCATTCACCCATTTTGAATTTATCTTGGTGTAGGGTGTGAGGTGTTGATCCAGTCCTACTCTCTCCCACACTGTCTCCAGCAGTTTTTATCGAATAGTGGATTTTTGTCCCCAAAACTGGGATCTTTGGGTTTATAGTATACTGTCTTGCTGAGGTCACTTGCCCCAAGTCTATTCCACTGATCCTCCTTTCTGTCTCTTAGCCAGTACCAAATTGTTTTGATGACTGCTGCTTTGTAATATAGTTTGAGATCTGGGACTGCAAGGCCCCCTTCCTTTGTATTTTTTTTCATTATTTCCCTGGATATCCTTGATCCTTTGTTATTCCAAATGAACTTTGTTATGTTTTTTTTCTAAATCAGTAAAGAAACTTTTTGGCAGTTCAATGGGTATGGCACTAAATAGATAAATAAGTTTGGGTAGGATGTTCATTTTTATTATATTGGCTCTCCCTATCCATGAGCAGTTAATGTTTTTCCAATTGCTCAAGTCTAGTTTTAGTTGTGTGGAGAGTGTTTTGTAGTTGTGTTCATATAGTTCCTGTGTTTGTCTCGGATGATAGATTCCTAGGTATTTTGTTTTGTCTAAGGTGATTTTGAATGGGATTTCTCTTTCTGGTTTTTGCTGCTGAACTTTGTTTGAGATATATAGAAATTCTGATGATGTAAGCAGGTTTATTTTGTATCCTGCAACTTTGCTAAAGTTGTTGATTATTTCAATTAGCTTTTTGGTTGAATCTCTAGGATTCTTTAAGTAGACCATCATGCCATCTGCAAAGAGTGATAACTTGGTCTTCTCCTTGCCTATTTTGATGCCTTCAATTTCTTTTTCTTCTCTAATTGCTACTGCTAGTGTTTCTAGTACAATGTCAAATAGTAGAGGTGATAATGGACATCCTTGTTTCACTCCTGATCTTATTGGGAATGCATCTAGTTTATCCCCATTGCAGATGATATTAGCTGATGGTTTTAGATATATACTGTTTATTATTTTTAGGAACGACCCTTCTATTCCTATGCTTTCTAGTGTTTTTGATAGGAATGGATGTTGTATTTTATCAAAGGCTTTTTCTGCGTCTATTGAAATAATCATGTGATTTTTGTTGGTTTGCTTGTTGATGTGGTCAATTATGTGGATGGTTTTCCTAATATTGAACCAGCCCTGCATTCCTGGTATAAATCCTACTTGATCATGGTGGATGACCCTTCTGATCACTTGCTAGAGTCTTTTTGCTAGTATCCTTTTTAAGATTTTTGCATCTATATTCATTAGGGAGATTGTTCTATAATTTTCTTTCTCTGTTTTTGACCTGCCTGGTTTTGGAATCAGTACCATGTTTGTGTCATAAAAGGAGTTTGGTAGAACTCCCTCTTTGCTTATTATGTCAAATAGTTTGTATAGTATTGGGATTAACTGTTCTCTGAATGTTTGATAGAATTCACTGGTGAATCCATCAGGCCCAGGGGATTTTTACTTAGGGTGTTCTTTGATGGCTTGTTGGATTTCATTTTCTGATATGGGATTACTTAAGAATTCTATTTCCTCTTCTGTTAGTCTAGGCAGTTTGTATTTTTGTATGTATTCATCCATATCACCTAGATTTGTGTATTTATTGCCATATAATTGGACAAAGTAATTTTTAATGATTGCCTTCATTTCCTCTTCATCAGGGGTGATGTCCCCCTTTTCATCTTTGATGCTGTTAATTTGCTTTTCTTCTTTCCTTTTTTTAATTAGATTGACCAGTACTTTGTCTATTTTGTTTGTTTTTTCAAAGTACCAGCTTCTTGTCTTATTCATTAAATCAATAGTTCTGTCACTTTCAATTTTATTAATTTCTCCCTTAATTTTTAGGATTTCTATTTTGGTTTTCTTCTGTTTTTTTTTTCCACTTTAAACATTATTTTATTTGGTCATTTCCAAACCTTATTCATTGGAAACAAAGATCTTTTTCTTTCCTCTCCCCCCCTTCCCACCACCTCTCCCATAGTCGACGCATGATTCCACTGGGTATCACATGTGTTCTTGGTTCGAACCCATTTCCATGTTGGCATTAGAGTGTTCATTTAGTCTCTCCTCAGTTGTATCCCCTCCCTCCCCCCCCTACCACCCGTAGTCAAGCACATGCCTTTTCTTGGTGTTTTTACTCTATCTTCTGGGGGTTTTTAATTTGATTGCTTTCGAGTTTTTTTATTTGCATTTCCATTTTATTGATCTCTGCTCTCCCTAGTTTGTTAATATATACACTCAGGGATATGAATTTACTTCTGATTACTGTTTTGGCTGCATCCCAAAAGGTTTGAAAGGATGTCTTGCCATTGTCATTTTCCTAGGTGAAATTATTGTTTCTATGATTTCTTCTCTAACTAAACAATTTTGGAGTATCATATTGTTTAATTTCCAATTAATTTTTATATGGTTTTCCACATATCATTACTGATCATTATTTTTATTGCCTTGTTATCTAAAAAGGCTGCATTTATTATTTCTGCTTTTCTGCATTTGTATGCCATGTTTCTGTGACTTAGTGTATGGTCAATCTTGGTGAATGTGCCATGTGGTACTGAGAAGAAGGTGTATTCCTTTTTGTCCCTATTTATTTTTCTCCATATGTCTATTAATTCTAATTTTTCTAAGATTTCATTCACTTCTTTTACCTCTTTCTTATTTATTTTTTGATTTGATTTATCTAAATTTGATAATGGTTGGTTCAAGTCTCCTACTAATATGGTTTTATTGTCTATTTCTTCCTTCAATTCTCCTAGTTTCTCCATTAGAAATTTGGGTGCTATATTATTTGGTGCATACATGTTGATTAGTGATATTTCCTCATTATCTAAAGTCCCTTTTAACAAAATATAATTGCCTTCCCTATCCCTTTTAATCAGGTCTATTTTTGCTTTGGCTTTGTCAGATATCATGATTACCACTCCTGCCTTCTTTCTGTCAGTTGAGGCCCAGAAGGTCTTACTCCATCCTTTAATTCTGACCTTGTGGGTGTCTACCCACCTCATGTGTGTTTCTTGAAGACAACATATGGTAGGGTTTTGGATTCTAATCCATTCTGCTATTCATCTACGTTTTATGGGTGAGTTCATCCCATTCACGTTCAAAGTTATGATTGTCACTTGTGGACTCCCTGGCATTTTGATATCCTTCCCTAATTCTAACCTCTCTTCTTCAGCTATACCTTTTAATCCAGTGATTTACTTTAAATCAGTCCCCCTTTTCCCCTTCCTTGATATGTTTCCCTTTCTAGTCCCACCCTTTTTGTTCTCTCCCCCTCCCCCCTTTTCTTCCCTTCCTTTTTTGTGTTCACTCCCCCCTACCCACCTTGGTTTTCCCTTCTCCCTTCCCTTGTTGGGTAAGATAGAATTCAAGATCCCAATGGATCTGGATGTTCTTCCCTCTCAGAGTTGATTTCCCTGAGAGTAAGGTTTAAGTGAAAACTCTCTTCCTCTCCTTCTTATACGAGTTTTCTTCCCCTCCCCTTCCCATGTGAATCTTTGTGTGATAAAGATTATTCTATTTGGTTTTTCTTTCCCCCCTATTTACACATTACATTTTCCCCACATATTAATATACACAGATTGATATAAATGTAGTCTTTATAGAAGAGAGTTTGAATAAAAGGAAAAGATAACATTTTTCTCCTTTTCCCTTTCCTTCATATTTACCTTTTCAGGTATTCCATGCTCTTTGTTTTTCGATATTGAACTTTCTACCGAGCTCTCGTCTTTTCTTGGCAAAAAGTTGGAAATCTTCTATTTTGTTGAATGCCCATACTTTCCCTTGGAAGTATATAGTTAGTTTTGATGGATAGCTGATTCTTGGTTGAAGGCCCAGCTCTCTTGCCTTTCTGAAAATCATGGTCCATGTCTTATGGTCATTCAGAGTGGAAATTTCAAGGTCTTGTGTGACCCTGATTGGCATTCCTTTATATCTAAATTGTCTTTTTCTGGCTTCTTGTAAGATTTTTTCTTTTGCTTGAAAGCTTTGGAATTTGGCAATTACATTCCTGGGAGTTGTCTTTTGGGGATTTAGTGTAGAGGGTGTTCTGTGAACTCTTTCAGTGACTGTATTGCCCCCTTGTTCTAGGATCTCTGGGCAATTTTCTTTAATTATATTTTGTATTATGATGTCGAGTTTGCTGTTTATTTCTGGTAGTCCAATTATTCTTAAATTGTCTCTTCTCCCTCTATTTTCCAAGTCTATGACCTTGTCATTGAGACATTTTATGTTCTCTTCTAATTTCTTGGTCTTTTGGCTTTGCTTTATTAATTCTTGCTCTTTTCTATGCTCGTTGTCTTCCAGTTGCCTGATTCTGACCTTTAAAGCCTGGTTTTCCTTTTCAGTTTGGTCAAACTGGTTTTGTAGATGCATGAATTTTTTTTGCATTATTTCCCACTTTTCCTCCTAGAAGGCTTCAGTCTTTTTGATAATTTCTGATTCAAATTCTTCATGAGTTTGTGGAGAGTTTCCATTTCCTTTTGAAGGTTTTGGAGCATTTGCTTGTGTTTCCTCTTCTATCTTCTGTATTTTTTATTTTTGCTCCATAAAATGTGTCCAAAATTGCCCCCTTCTTCTTGTTTTTCTTGGTGTCTTGAGGCTTTTCTGTGCTGTTTGCCATCTCTATCTGAATGGGGAGGACTAGTTTTTCTTATCTCTGTCTGGTGTTCAGAGGCTTTAACCCTAGGCAAATTTTCTGTTCTATGCAGCTATTGTTCTGTCTTCCCGGGGCAGCCTGGGGTTTGGGGTGTTATAGCTCTCACTTCCCTTCCGATGCTTCTTCGTCACCTTATATCCACGCTCTCAGCCTGGCTTGGCACTGTCTTCAAGGTATCTCAGTGCCTTTGTGGGTCAGAAGAGCCTGCACTTTGAGGGGGGAGGGGCCATGGCTTCCCGGAGCTCCAAGGGCTCCTGATAGGATTAACTTCAGCTGGGTTGGACTGAGTATTCCCTGATGCAGGGACCTTCCATGAGACTCAGATGGAAGGATCTAGCCAGGGTGCTCCAGGCTCCCCCCCACCCCCATCTCTCTCTGTTTCCCTTCTGTCTGTGTTGGGTGCCCCCGAGTCTGGCTTAGGTTGTTTTCATGATGAGGCCTTCAGAATAGCCGGCCCTGAGGTCCTTTTGCAGGCTCTGAGGTTCCCACTGCTGCCTCGGACTCAGTGCTCTGGGTTCGGGGGGATGGGTCCTGGGACCTTCCTTCTGCCTACCCCTTAGATCTGAGTGATCTTGGGTTCTGGCTTTTGGGGGGCCTTACCTTTTGATCCAGGTCCAGGAGAAGAGTTCCCAGGATCTATCCTGTTGTTCATTTTGAATTTCTGTGCCATAGGAGCATACAGTTTGAGATCAGTAAGGAAGGGTTTCCAGAGATCTGAACTTTAGCTTTCTCTAAGGCACCATCTTGACCGGAAGTCCTTCTCCCTCTTCTTATTCTTCTCCTTCTCTCCTTCCTTATCTTTCTTCCCCTCCTTCCCCTTCTTCTTCTCCTCCATCTCCTTCTTCTCCTTTTCCCTCTCCCTCTTCCTCTGCCTCCCCTCCTCCTCCTCCTTCTTATTCTTTTAAGATTAAGCAGCCCTAGTTCTTTTATTTGGTCCTTATATGACATGAATTCAAGGCTCTTCACTCTTTTGACTGCCTTTCTTTGGACAGTTTCCAGTTTTTTGATGCTCTTAAAATATGGTGTCCAGAACTAAATATGTTTCAGATAGATTTTCATCAGGGGACTATCCCTTCTTTCTTCTTGGGGCTCAGCTTCTCTTAATACTACCCAACAACACACTGGGATTATGGGATCATAAATCTAGAACCTAAAAGGAATATCACAGGCTATTTTATTTTATTGATAAGGAAACTGAGACCTAGAAAAGTTAAGTGATTTGTCCAAGGTTAAGTAATAAGATAGGGTGAGATTTGAATCCAAGTCCTCTGACTGTACCTTGAAAAAATATTTAAATTCAAAAGAAATACCTACTATGGTAAAACAAAATTTGGTACCATAAAGAAGCAAGGGGTGAAATATGAAATGTTAATGTTTCATCTTGGAGAAAATGGATCCTCATTTGAGTATGAGAGATGAGCAGTTTGTGTGTATTTTTAAAAAGTTAACAAATAGTTCTGAATTGAGGGGTGATAAATATGATGGAATGAAGGGGAAAAGAGTGATGCCCTAACAAATCATATAAATGAAATCTATAACAGAATTTGAGAACTTTATTCTTGTGGAAAACCAGTTCCTTTCAAAATAAAATGAAAAAAAAAAAACAAAAATATGTAGAGAACCAGGACATTCAAGAAATTTTTAACAAGACTGCTGGCTGCAACTCTAAGGATATTGAGATTTTATGTTTCATGAGCATATAAGAAACTTTGCTTTGAAGTAGCAATGTTGTCACTAGTGTGACTGACCTCATTTTTTATCACAGGCAACAATATCAATCTTCTTCTTTGTAATTTTAATTTCATCTCAAATATCCCAGGAGAGAAAAACTGAACAATTTTTCAATGTGGAGCAATAGAGACAAAGAAGCCAGGCTGGAAGAAGCTAGAAGAATCTTTGGTTCAAAATTTAGCATTTGCCACAAAAGAGATGATTCCTCATCAGGGATCAAAGTTGGAACTCCTTGTGCTGATTGATTGTGCTGATACTCTCGTCTTTTTAAATGATCGGTGCTTCCTCCAAAAAAATAATCCAGTACAGCTTCTTCCTTCATTTATACTCTCCTCCCCCAACTCATTGGTCCCAGTGGGGAATTTGGAATACTCTTTACTCACCATTGCCACTTAGCTACTCTCCTTCTACTACTGTTGCTCAGCAACATTTTTTGACATTGAGAGTCACTCTATCTAAATGTATCACTTAATCCAGATCCTGGAAACAGTTATAGAATAGAACCCCAGGACATTTCCCTTCCTTTTTCAGTGATATTTGAGCATCTGGCTCATACACTCTTTACTACAACTTCTCCTTTCATATTAGGGGATGCTGAAACAGATGGTAATGTTGCTTTAAATGCTTTAAAATAGCCAGTTCCTCACTCTATTCAACTTCCATGAGTTGCTTCTCTCTTCCATCATTATGATGATCTTATCTTTGATCTAACCACCAACCATAATTATTCTAATTACATGTTCAATAACTCTGAAATTCCTTTATCTAGTCAAAACTGTTTTATTATTCCATCTCTCCCTGTGCATTACTATTCCTAAATCTACTCTTAATTTTCTCTGTGGCCACAAATATCTATGCCTTTCAATACTTTCCCAGGCCTTCATCATTCCTCTTTCCTATCCATCATTCCCTTTCCTATCTTGACCTATTGGTGACCACTACGGTCTACTGTCAATTCTGGGAAGCTAGGTGGCATGGTAGATATAGTGCTGGGCCTGGAGTCAGGACGATTTATCTTTATGGGGTTGGCCCTTGGCCTCAGTTTTCTCATCTAGGACATGGCCAACCACTCTAGTATCTGCCAAGAAAACCCCAAATGGGGTCACAAAGAGTCAGACGATGAAATGATTGAATGACAACACTTTCAATTCCCTTTTTTCTTTGTCCTGTTGTTTTTCCAAACCCCAACCCTAGAACTATCTTTCTGCTTACTAATGGGGAAATTCTAGATGTAAGCCACCCAACTCTGATCTGTGGATCATTTACCAAAAGGACAGATCATCCTGAAAAGATATGGAAACCTTCAGATGGTTCTTATTACATGGTAAGCTCCATGGGGACAGAGATCATAGGATCATGGATACAGAGCTGGAAGAGATGTTAGAGAACTAATAGTCTAATCTCCTCATTGTGCAGATCAGGACACTGTACTAGAAGGCTTATATGACATGTCCAACGTTACATAGATGACTATGGCAAGATTTGTGTCTAGGTCCCCAGATTCTAGAGTCCATGCTTTAGTCTACTTTACCATGCTACCTCCCCTGCCATCTGTTTGTTCTTTGAAGCTCCCTTCCTCAATTACTCTGAAATTTAGTACAATGTCTTCAATATTGTGGGAGGAAGAGGAAAAGTAGTTTAGATCTGTTTCTATTAGTGTGAGGCATTCCAGTATCAAACACCCTTCCACTGATAGAGGTATATAATGCATATATGACTTAAAATCTTAGAGTGTTGCCTGAGAAGCTGAAAGGTTGTAACTTACCTATGATCAGGTAAATAACATGGACCAAAGTTAGGACTTGAACCCTTGTCTCCTTAACTCCAAGATCTCTATCCACCATGATTGGCTGACACTCTGAGTGTCCCATTTATTGAGGATTTCTAATGAATGAACATTCAGGCCATAATATGATGGTTGTTATCATTAGGCAAAAGCCTTAGGTTCTGGAGCTGCCTCCTTTTCTTGTGAAGGAATGATGTCTAGATTTGCTTCCAGGCATGCTATAAAACTCATTTTCTTTGATCTGAACAATGTGGAGGGATCTTTATGAGAAATAATAGTCTTAATTCATTTTTCTGTTGTGGTGGGAAATTGCCTTTTCCTTCCTTAAGTGGTAAAGATAGGCCTTGCTGGTCCTGGCCTCCCCCAAAACCCCAGAGCTCCTGAACTCTAAGTTACTCTGGGGTTTTGAATCCAGACATGGAACAAATAATTGTTCATTCTAGGATTTCTGCTTGTTTTTTTTTCTCCTTTCAATAAAACTTTCCTCTATAACTTTGTTAGAAAGAAAAATATATATGAGGGGAAAATTCAGGGCATCTTCATAGATCTACTATGGGAAAATAAGGGAACATTAATTAAGGTCTGCTCATTCAGCAGGTCTTTTAAAGTCAATATTAATAAGGATTTTGGGTAGAGAGCTCAGGATATACTGGGTTTATGTTTCTCTAAGTAGAAAATAAGACTTTGTGTACCATGATTTCAGAGAGAATTTTTCCTTAATATGGTCATGAGTGGCATTATTTGGGCTAGAGTCCAGGGTGTAAAAAAAGGGAAAGAGAACATAGAGATGTTTTTTTTTAGTTTTTCTTTACAGAAATATGGAGCTCAACAGGGCTAGGTTCATATCTAGAAAAATACAGTTTTAAATAATAGTTGGGGAATGGCAGGAGAATGCTTATCATATTCAAATATTTTTATTGAGCAACTGTTGAATATCCAAAGTAGCAATACAGATATTTTAATATATATCCAGATATATGTATCTCTATAATATGTGCTTTGAATGGAAAAAAAGAAAACAATTTCCAAGTGAGACAGTAAGTGTTTAGAAGAAAAAAAAGCCACGACTTTGTTAATAATCCCTTATAGCTTTTGTGGATAAGAAAAAAGCCTCTTCTACATAACTCTGACATGATTTTCCTAAAATTATAGCAAAAATCTAGGACAGCATTTTCCAACTAGTGCTTATCTGGTTGGATTATTTGGAGTTTTTATGGGAAGAGAATGACCTTGTTAAATGGTGGAGCACCTTATGTCAATGATTAAGCTGTCTAGTCAAACCATTAGTTTTGAATAACTTTTCAAAGAAATATAGCTTTTTGTCTTCAAACTACAATAAAAATATTTTGATAGGTTTAGCAAAGGTTTGCCTAGGAGAAGGAAATGCTTTAGAAATTTGATAGGACTTTTTTGTTATTAGCAGTTCCAAGTAAGAAGGAGAATACCAGTATCTTCCAGTCAGGCACTCAATCAATACGAATTTATTTATTAATCACCTCCCATGTGTTGGGCTCTGGGGAAACAAAGAAATGAAAAACTAAAACAAAGGAATTGGAAAGACAGCCTGAAAACCACTATGTACAAACAAGATACATATAAGACACACTGGAGATAATGACAGAAAAGATTAGCACTAACGGGGATTGGGAAAAATTTTGTGTAGAAGGCAGGAATTTAAGCTGAGATTTGAAGAATGCCAGGGAGGACACAGAAAATAAAAAGAGAGAATTACAGGCATGGGAGACAGTCAGTGAAAATGCCAGAAGTTGGGAGATGGAGTGCCTAGGGTGAGGGACAGTAAAGTGGCCAATGTCACTGGATTGAAGAGCATATGGAGTTAGGGAAGAGATATAGAAAGACTGGAAAAGTAGATTAAAAACTAGGCTTTAAAGGGCTTTGAATGACAAATTGGGTATTTTATATTCAATCCTGGAAGTGATCGTGAAGCAGTGGAGTTTATTGAATGGGGTGGGGAGGAGGAGGTGACAAGGTAAGACCTAAACTCTAGTTGAGATAGGTTAATTTTAAAAATTTTTATTTATTGCATTAAACCACCCAGGTAACTCCTTCCTTCATCCTATTAGAGAAGGCATAGTTTAACCTAAAAATATGGATATATAAAACTGTATTTTACTTATTTCTATTTTATCAGTTCTTTTTTGGGAGGTGCAAATCATTCTTAAAACAATATTTCTGTGGTTATAAATAATTTTCTCTTGCTTCTGCTCATTTCATAATCTCATGTAGGTCTTTCTATTTTTTAAACTACTTCTCTTCTCTCATAGATTTTACATTCCTCTTCCATCTTTAGCTAGGACTTTATTTTATATCTTTCTACCTTACTTGGCATGAATTGTTTCCTGGAGTTCTCTGTATGTCTTTCCCTGATCTGAGGTTACCTGCTTTATTAGGGAAGTCAGTCTATTTTCATTTAAGTGAAATTTCTTTCCCCTTTGCTTATAAAGAGCTCTGTAAGAAACAGCCACTGAATAAATGCTGAATAGAATTAAACTTCAGGTTACTTTTCATTCCTTATCCCTGGCTATGTGTTCAAAGACAAGCCATACCCACAAAAGCAGCTTCCTAGGATTTGAATTCAAACCTTGTCCAGGTATCCAGGGGCAACATTTGGTTTCTGAAGTGCCAGATATACACATGTAGAGAATAGTGGTTCTCTGTTTCTTATTTGCCCAGCACAAGACCATAGATCATCCCACTGAAGACAAGTATTGGCATTTGCCAAGTCAGTTTTGCTCACTGCTTGGCATTCCTGCTGGGATGTTTTTTCATCTTTTCCCCAGTGGGTTGTGGGCTGTGTTGTAACACTCTGCTGGGGAGAAGAAATGGAATATTGGTATCCATGTTGGGGGATTGTTCATCCTGTGCAGTTTCTGAGAAATGATTGAGGCTTTCTTCTGGTTTTCAAATTAACCATTGTCTTACACACACACACACACACACACACACACACACTAGTTCTTCTTTATGACTTGAAAATGAATCTGATGACTTATGCAATTTGGCTTGGTCAGTGTATTGAACATGCTATAGAAAATAGGTATGTCTTTCTCTGAAAATGTAGGCAAAACAGCATTCAATTCATTGGATTGGCACTCATGTGTGGAATCTGTGCTCAAAGAAAATGAACAGTATTTTTCAAACATTAAATATAATCATGAAATCATAACCTATGAATGCTCTAAGGGATTTGGAGCACTCACTTATTCAAATCCTCTCATTCTACAGATGCCAAAAATTATGCCCAATTCCATTTCATTTCATTCAATTCAATTTAATTCAACTAACAAGGAGATGGGGTGGGTACCCAAGGTCACAAAGCTGGTAGCTAGGATTGCAGCCTGGGGCTCTTAGCAAGTGGTATCATGGTATAGAAAGGAGGAAAGGACTTTGTGGAGCTTCCAGTCTTGCCCTCTTATTTTATGGACATGTGAACTAAGACTCAGGAAAAGAAAGTGACCAGCTAAAGAGGGACTAGTGCCAAGTAAGGAAATGTGACCTGCCAGAGAAAACTAAAGGCTAAAGAAGGGAAAGTGATTTTAGTCAAAGAAGGAATCAGTGACAGAAAGGATTAATGAAACAAGATCTCCTGACTCCTCAGGCTTTTACACTCTGACACATTGTGTCACTTAAACTAAAAGAGTTGTTGACTTTAAGAAAATTGTCTTCAGTTCAATATACAATTTACCCAAACATTACAGAATCAAAGCAATCTATCTGTATGGGGCGTTGAGGGGAGGAATTCCTCAAACAACCTGATAATATTACATAAGTTGTGCCACAGTTCAGAGGCAACTAATGGCACATCTTCATGGAAAGTGAATAAATCTATTGGAGTCATATTGATTTTGTTTTAGACAGAAAAGGGCTGTTAAACAATTCACTAAATGAGGATCATCTAACCACTTCTGTGTCCTATAAAACAACAGCTTGGCTTTGGCATTTTTTTCTTTCCTCAATCTTCAGATCTTTCTCCATCTTTTCCCGAGAAATTTTTCTTGTAACTGGGGGTTGTACAGAGGATTGCTGGGTTTCCTTACCTGCTTTGCAGCAATCCCATATGCTGCTTCAGCACTTGGACACTTTCATACTGATGAAGCTCCTAGTTCCTTCCAATGGATCATGGAGACTCATGCCTGAAGTGGAGAGCTTTGGAGATGGCTAAGCAATTCATGGACCTTTAAAAAGGAGTCACCTGTCTCTCATTTGCATTGGATCTTCCCAGCTGCATATTATTATGAGTACCCTCTGAATCATTTACTCGATTGTTGAAGGAAAAAGACTAGTTGCTTTCCCACTATTCTGACCATATTTGGTTGAAAGGGGTCTCAACAAGATAAGCTTAAGCCTGAGCTTCTGAGTGCCTCTTCTCTTTAATGTTTCTTTCCTGAATATACATTTCCCATCCCAAGAAGAGTCATAACTACAAGGCGGTACAAATATTGCAAAGACAGTGGACAAAGGTTTATGTACTAGAAACTTTCAGTTCAGTTCCCTTCTAGGAGGATCTTATGGACTGTGTCCATTTATATGTGTGTGTGTGTGTGTGTGTGTGTGTCTGTGTGTGTGTGTGTGTGTGTGTGTGTGTGTGTGTGTGTGTGTGTGTATCTGTGATCCTTAGCATCTGTTGGGAGAAATAAAGACTATCTCATATCCAAAATTTTTAATGTACACTGAGTGTCTATGTAAGCATAGAAGACCCTGGAACCCAATTTGAGGAAAGTTATATATATATACCTAAATTTTATTGTGTAAATTTCCCTGGAGTAAAACTCTGGGGTGATAATGAGCCAAAGAAAGACACAAATCCTTTTGGAGTTTGGTCTCCAGGACAGAATCTTGTCTGTGTGAGGCCAGAATCCCAAGGGTTTGGGGGGAGAGGTGTCCTAGACCATAGGTTATGAATATAAGTTATTTTGTTCATCATACTGCCCATCCATTCGCACTTGATAGATATTTAATGACACTTAGATCTTCACAAACTTATTACGTGCTCTTAAAGGAAATGGATGAACTAATTATATAATGAATGAAAATAAATCATTTTCAGAAACTGCTGAGTCATTTCTGCTGTTGTTCATTCATTTTTCAGTTGTGTCCAATTCTTTGTGACCTCATTTGGGTTTTTCTTGGGAAAGATTCTGGAGAGGCTTGCCATTTCTTTCTATAGCTCATTTTACAGATGAGGAAACTAAGGCAAACCTTATCTCAGAAGTTCTTAAACTTTTTGTATATCAAAGATTATATCATGTCATGGAGACTACATTCCACTAACTATCCTACATACCAGATGGGTTACAGAGAATATCCTCTTTTGAAAGTAGAATAAATGAGTGATGGTTCAGTATGTTGGTTGGCCCAAAGTCACACAGCTGGTAAGCATTTGTGGCTGGATTTGAATTCAGGGAAATAAGTCTTCTTGGCTTCATCACTGTGCCACCTAGCTATTCCAGAGTAATTTCTATCCCTGGCCATTTGGTTCAACTCAAAGTGATTTTCAATATACCAATTTTGATATATATATGTGTATATATCAATATATCTATATCACAATTATTCAGAAAAAATATATGGGAAATACTGATAGTTAAAATGAATACAGTATATTATCTTGGTTGGTGGTTTGAAGGATGCCTGTGGTCTGACACAATTGAAAATACAATTGGTTGGCCTTTTTAGACTTTCAAAAGGACATAGGGAAACTGAGTCTTTAGATCACTTTAGACAGTCAATAGCTACTTCTACATAATCACTCTCTGCACATGCAACTGTCCTGAAGGCCAGAGATATAATAGCTGTCATCAAGAATTTGATCTATACTTATTGGGACCTCTGTTAGATTAAAAAAAAAACCTATCCTTTGGAGGGTGATTGTGGTTAATTAGGGTATCTAGACAAAAATCACATGCAAAAAAGACTTGGCTCAGTCTTGGCTTGGCCCAGATGGTGTTTACTCTGCAGAGTATTTTCCCCATACTAGGGTCAAATACTGGGCATGTTCCCATGGTCAGATACATGGAGGTCCATGGAAACTGTAATGGCTCCCAGCCTGAACCTACATGTATCACATATAATGATATATAAAATTAATACTAAATCTAATTTCTCTTCCAAACCTTATCTCAGAATTTCTTAAACTTTTTGTATATCATAGATATTATATCATGTCATGAAGACTACATTCCACTAAATATCCAGCATACCAAATGGGCTACAGAGAATATCCCCTTTTCAAAGTAGAATAAATGAGTGATAGTTCAGTATGTTGTCATTGTAGAGAAGGAAAAAAAAAACAACACTTGCCCAGGAATCTGGAGATCTGGGTTCAAATCTTGACTTTTATACTTGCCAGTTCTGAGAACCTGGGCAAAGCACATCACTCCTTAGTATCCTCTCCTCCTCTATAATCAAAGAGTAAGTAATATTTGTACTACATGGGTTTGAATAATAGTTAGAGATTTGAATATTAGTTATGCTAGTTACTATCTAGATGATCTTGGGCAAGTCATTAAAGTCTCTATGATCCAATTTCCTTAACTATATGAAAAAAAGCAATTAGTCTGAATTATCGCTAATATTCCTTCTAGTTCTATATCCTATGATCCTACCTTACAGGGCTGTTGGAAGAAAAACACTTTGTAAACTTTGAAGCATTATAAAAATTCCAATTGTTTCTGCATTTCTATACCATTCAATTTTCTTTATTTTAGAGCTAATAAAATATTACCTGTATAGCACCCTTGCCCAGACAACCTGGTAGCCCATACTGGCTTGGTGATCATTTATGAGTTCTGGCCTGCATTTAATGACATTCTTTTTGTGACTAAGTCTCATTTGGAAATTTCAGAGGGACTCTTTAAGAATTTGTTTACTCATTGATAACAATGAAGAAGTCATTTACAATATTAGACTAAATCCACTTTTGATATCTCATGGAAGAGTTTAAAAGTATGGCAAGTTGTAAAGGCTAAAGAAACTATTACATTCTTTTTTTTCTTAAGAGAGACAGAGTAATATAGTGAAAAGAACTCGGGATTTTCACTCAGGGAACATTAGTTCAAATTTCTGTTCTTGCCCCTTACTACTTGTGTGACTTTGGACAAATTTCTTCAACTCTATTATTGGGATTGGATTGTATGGCTTTCAATGTTCCATTCAATTCCAAATCTATGATCCTCTATATCTCCTGAAACATGTTTTGTGAACTAAATTCCAGAGAAAGTAGCTGTATTCCTTATGGCAGAACCATTATCTTCTTCTGAGTACTCTTGGCTGCCCTGACAGGTGAGATGGTTCCCTACTGACTCCCAATTCTGTTTAAATGAACCTTCTCAACCACCTTGATGGTCCTCCTATATCATAAGTGTGGGTAAAGCTTTGTCATCAATCCTTTTGTTCTCTCTCTCTCTTCTCTTCCCTGGTGATCTCATTTACAGGCTGCAGTTATCTCTGGGCAAATTCATAAATCTACCTGTTCAGCCCAAATCTTCTCCCTATATCCAAACTTCAATTCTACACATATAACCTCTGGCTGGTATATGCCCAGCTGGCACTCAAAATTCAACATATTACAAATTGAATTACTCATCCCCCCCCAATGTTGATTCTCTTCCAAACTTCTCTATTTCTGTTGAAAATAAAACCTCTCTCAGTCACCCAGGCTCAAACTCTGGCAGTTTTCTTTGATTCCACCAGCTCTTTCTTTTCTAAGAGGTAGTGAGTTGGCTGTACCTGAAGCCAGGAAAGTCCTGAGTACAAATCCAGCTTCAGATACTGTGTGACTCTAGGCAAATCATTTAACCTCTATCTACTTCAGTTTTTTTCAGCTGTAAAATGGGGATCATAATAGTACCTACCTCACAGAGTTGTTGAGTGGATCAAATGAGATAATATTTATAAAATGCTTAGCACAGTGACTGGCACATTGTAGGTGCTATGTAAATTCTTGGTCTTTTTCCTCACTCCTTATAAGCAACAGTTTCTAATGTGGTCCTCATATCTGAACTCTTCTTGCCAATAACATTGCTTGTGTCCTGTTTCAGCTACTCATAGCAATAACCTGCTAACAGGTGTCCATGCTTCAGGTCACTCCACACTCTAAACTATCCCTTGCAAAGCTACCAAACAACCATCCAAGGCAAAGGCCTGACCATATCACTTCCCTCCTTAAACATTTCACTAACTCCCCATTGACCACTGGCTAAAATAGAATTTCTTTAGCCTCACATTTATGATAGAAAGTTAGCTAGCTAGAAACAGATAGATGGATGATAGATCCATAGTTATAGATATAATAAAGCATAGATGATAAAGCATGTATTGAACACTAATTCTGTGCAGAGCACAACAAAGTGTTAAGAATAAAACTATAAGCAACAAGATAGTCCCTAGCCTTAGTGGGCTTGCATTCTAAGGTCAGGGGCGAGAGAATGGGATGAGGACTATATAGTTTGGGAAAGCAAAATGGGGGCCAGATTATAAGCAAGGGAAAGTAACAACTCATCTAACAGAGCTCAGGGTCCTATTAGGGAGAGAGTCCAAAATTAAAGTCAAAGGAAAGAGGTGAGGAAAGATAAGGATGATTATCAAAAGTATTGGCTACTTGGGAAATAACATGGCAGCCAGATTCTGGATTCTGGCTTTTAATAATCTGGATCCACCTACCTTCCCAATTTTATTCACATTATCTTCCTTCATACAGTCTATATTATAAACAAAGTAATCTATTAGTTATTCTCCAAATTCAGCCAGCTTTCTTCTATTTCCAAGCACTTGTGGAGGCCCTCATTTATGCTTGGTATGCTTTATCGTCTCTATCTTTCAGAACATTTCCTTCCTTTTAAGGCTCAACCAAGGTGAGAATTCTTTCTTTATTCCTTCAGGTAAGAGTATTCTTTCCTGACTCAGATTTTTCTGGAGTACTCTGTATGTCTCCTTTGTCCCCATAACTCCCTACCTGACATAAGCTCATCTCTTCTTGGAAGTCTTTCCCTTCCCTCAGGACAGGAACTACTTCATTTCTCTCTTTGTATCCCATTGCCAAGCACAATGGCTAACACATATAGCAGTAGGCCCTTAAATATTCCTTGAACAAATTTACTAGCACTTTTCCCACTTCTCTGTCTTAACCTTGAGCTTAAAGCATCATTTTCCTGATGCTACTAGAGGATCATTGGGCTTAGAAGTAGAAGAGATTTTACATATTACAATTCCTTTATTTTTTAGAAGAAAGAATCAAGATCTACAGAGTTTAAGTGACTTACCCCCAGGTCACACAGACTATGTGTGGTTGTTCTAGGATATAAACCTAGCTAAACTTTTTTTTTTTTAAGGGAGGGGAAGGGTATCTATTGACACACGGATATATTACTTAAATTTCTCTCATGTTTCTTTGTATTAATAACATCTGCATTCACGAACTCTAAGAAATAGGATACTTTTACAACCCTATTTCATAAAAGATAAAATGGTAATTGTAATAGGTTGGAATCTATTCTTATTTCAGGAAGTAGTCAATCAGTATCTACTTTGTGTCTATTGAGCTCTGTTTTATGGGAAACAATAAAAAGGAATGAAAGAACTAGTTCATAATAGGGGAGGCTGAGGCTGGTAGATCACTTGAGTTTGGGAGTTATGAACTACACTGGGGATCAAGCCATCTGGGTGTCCATAATAAGTCTCACACAAATGCGATGATCCCCAGAAGTGGGGTTGGGTCAGCGTTTGCCTTAGCTTGCCCAAAAATCAGGCCTCCTTTTTACTTTCTGGATGCCATTTGTAAACCAGGCTGTGCTCACTCCACTTCCTAGCTCCCAGAAATCATGGGGCCTAAGCTCCTTAAGGGTAGAGAATATCTTGTTTCCCTATACTTGTACCCCCAAAACTTAGCATAGTATTCTACACATAGTTAAGTGCTATAAATGCTTTATTCATTTATTCTCTCTTTCCTCCATTTATGTATTTATAGAGCAGGAAAGGAAGAAAGGAAAGATGGAAAAGAAATAGAAAGAATGAAGCCAGCAAGGAAGGGAGGAATCTTATAGATACCATAAAGTCTGATCTCTTTCATTTTATAGAGAAGAAAACTGAAGTCCAGGATACAGAGTGACTTCTCTGAAATTACAGGAATAGTGTCAGAGCCAGAAATTGAACCCAGATCTCTGACTGAAAATTCAGTGTTCTTTCCATTGTTCCTTGCTTATAAACTAAGGAGAGAATGAATATGATCAGATACGTGAGGGTGCTTTAATGGAGAAATTACTAGGTGCTCTGTAAGTCCAAGTTGTTTCATATGCATAAACTTTATCTCCCCAATATAGATTGTAAATTCCTTGTAGCAAGAAACTAGGTTTCATATTTCCCTTGAACTTTGCTCAACATGTCTCAAATACTTAAATTCATCTGTTATGTACCTCCTGAAGACAAAGATAGACTTGTGATAGAAGAGTATATAAGACTTAGATCATAAAGATCATAGATTTGGAGCTGGAATGGATCTTTAACGCCACCTAATCTAAATAATGATCTTGTTGACCTGTTCATATCTGGGAAGTGGGTTTTGGGGGCAGGGAGTACAACTTTATTGAAAGGAAAGTGAGGTGGTGAAATTACTTAAAAGCTTGAAAGAACCTTGAGGGATTTTAAACACCTCCCCTCAAGCACAGGACCAAGCAGGGTGGATTCTTTCTGGATGTTGTAGTCAGACAGGGTACCATCATCTTCCAGCTGCCTACCAGTAAGTATCAGCTACTGCCATTCTGGGAGAATGTCTTCCTTGTCTTGGATCTTGACTTTGACATTCTCAGTGGTGTCACTAGATTCTACATCAAGGATGATTGTCTTGTCAGTCAAGGTCTTCTCAAAGATCTGCATTCCTCCTCTCTGAGATGAAGGCTCAAGTGTAGGGTAGATTCATTCCGGGACAGGATGTGAGCATCTTTTAGTCCCAGAGATCCATGAGATGAACTGGTGCTGTTTGGCAATGCCATAGATGGGAATATCAGGAAACTGACCCAAATAAGTAAAGTAATTACCCAAGTTCAGGGAATGCCAGAGGTAGTATTTAAAGTCATCAAAAAGCATTCATTGAGCACATACTATGCTTCAGACACTATATTATATATACTTGGGATACAAAGAAAGTTTAAAAACAGTCCCTGTCCTTAAAGAGTTCACAATTTAATCTAATGAGGGAAACAATATGCAAATATGTGTACAAAGAAGATCAATCAATCACCTAGCTGGCAAGCTAGCTGACTCTAATCTGATAGCTTTTTCAGAGGGAACACAGTAGCAGTTAGAAAGACCAGGAAAAGTTTCTTGTAGAAGGTAGGATTTTAGCTAAGACTTTTAGGAAAATAAGGGTACCTAGGATTCAGCCCAGCAGAGAAGAGATTTCCAGGCATTGAGAGAAATGCCCCAATTTGGGAGCTAGGGTGTCTTGTGCAAATAGCAGTGATCACTGGTTTGGGTTGTAGCATTACTAGATTGTAGAGCACATGACAGAGTAAAGTATAATAAGACTAGAAAAGTACTTGTACAAGAATATTCATAGCTGCGCTCTTTGTGGTGGCAAAAAATCAGAAAATGAGGGGATGCCCTTCAATTGGGGAATGGCTGAACAAATTGTGGTATATGTTGGTGATGGAATACTATTGTGCTCAAAGGAATAATAAAGTCGAGGAATTCCATGGAGACTGGAACGACCTCCAGGAAGTGATGCAGAATGAAAGGAGCAGAACCAGGAGAACATTGTACACAGAGACTGATACACTATGGTACAATGGACTTCTCCATTAGTGTCAGTGCAATGTCCCTGAACAATCTGCAGGGATCTAAAACTGTGGGAGTAAAAACAGCAAGGAAAGGCAACTGCTTGACTACAGGGGTTGAGGGGATATAATTGAGGAGAGACTCTAAATGAACACCCTAATGCAAATACCAACAACATGGAAATGGGTTCAGATCAAGGACACATGTGATACCCAGTGGAATCCTGTGTTGGTTATGAGAGGGGTGGCAGTGGGGGGGGGGGGGGAGGAAAAGAAAATGATCCTTTTGTTCCAATGAATAATGTTTGAAAATGACCAAATAAAATAATGATTAAAAGGAAAAAAATAAAGACACTTTCCTTTGCACAAAAAAAAGACTAGAAAAGTAGAAAGATGTTTAAAGAGCTTTAAACACCAAACAAGGTTTTATATTTCATCCTAGAGGTAATAGGGAGTCACTGGAGTAAGCTGAAAAGGTAAAGAGGTATATGTGTATTGTGGGGGGCAGGTTGTGAAATCATCAGACTTGAACTTTACAAGGAGTCTTTTGATAGCCAAGTAAAGGATGGAATGGATTTGAACCCAGGTGCATTGACTCCAGTGTTTTTCACTACCTGATAAAATTTATTGCCTTTCAGATTATAGTCTAATAGGAGGATATGCAAAAGAGCTCAGTACAGTATCATGCTGTTCAGTGTTACAACATTTAAGTCATCAAGTATAAGTCATCAAGTGCAAACATTTTAATGACTCTAGTTGGTTTGCAAAATAAGATTTGTAAAATTGATCTTTTAATCCAATATAACCAAGAATCTTGGGAGTGGGGGGAGGAGGATGCCTCTTTCCCTAGATTCTTAGCTAAGTTTTGAATTGCTTATGGCCATGGAATGAATTGTATTTCCTTGTTTTGCTGACAGGCTGTGGAATATGAAGGCAAAATTTAATATTTATTTTCATTTTCTCCAGGGTAGCAGAAAAACAAAGCTGTTACTTGAACCATTCCACTTTGAAATGAAAGAGGGGAAAAAAGACCTGATGCCTTTATCTTGGAGTAAAGGAATGTTATTCAGCAAAATACTCTGAAGCACTTCCAAAATGCTGTTTTTATAAAGTCCAATTCCTCCAAATTTCAGAAATACTACAAATACATTTTCTTCAATAAGACACAACTTTCTGTCTGAAGATCAAATATGATTTTTCCCTCTGTACTTTCTGAAGTCACATTGTAATATGTTTCTGTTAGATGAGCCATAAGCAACTGCTCGTGTGTTTTCCTAACTTGGTTTGGCCAGGAGTTGTGACAGTTGGCTAAGATGATCTTAGTAATCATTTGCCAAAGTGCCACACAATTTAATATTCAGCAGAAACCTTGCTGAGTGAGGCTGAGAGCCAAATTGAGCCTTGGCTCTCTGGAGAAAGGGGATTACCCTAAATAACCACTCTTCTAATGAAAGGGCTGGTAGCACCCTGTAACTCACTGTGAAAATGAAGTTGGCTGAAATCTGCCTCTTTTTAGTCACTGTGCAATGGAAGCAATGACTAGGTATCAGTGAGAAGGCAACCTAATCTTTAGTCTCCAAAGTCATGAAGATTTTCCCTTTTTTTCTTGACTTGGAAAACTGAAGACTTCCCAATGAAGGAATATATGCAGATCTCCATAAGCCACAAAACTTGACAATGTAGTGCATCAGTCAGTGATGAAAATAGGAGGCTCTGAACAATATTTGTGTCCCCCAAATCTGGAGACTTGCTACAAATTTATTCCTATTGATTTGGCAAAGCAAATCTATGTCACATTCTTAAATGATGGCAGGTTATTTTCTAGCTGTCAAATAATCTTTTCCTATTGAACAGTCAGAAACAAAAACATTCACTCATAAAGGAATTTAATAATTTGGAATATTAACATCATAAGTATGTATATAAAAATATTTTCCATTTTAGGAAAATGGCAAATCTACTGAACTAATTTCTTACTGACTAATAATTTCAATCTAAGCTCACAGTAATTTTTCTTCACCAGAGTGCTACAGAAAATATTTCACAAAGTGTTTAGAAAATATATACAATATCTCTCTCTTCTCTCCCCACCCACAATTTCCCTTCCAAAGAAAAGTTCATTAAAACAACAAAGGCAGACAGATTGAAGCTATGAAAAAATAACACTTTAAGACACAAAAATAAATAAATATGTACAAGGGAGGCTATTGACAAAGGAAATCTTTACACTGAAAGCTATGGTGACAAGAACTGAAAGCATCTGAGACTGATAATTTGCAACTCTACTACATGGTAGTAAAAAAAAAAGAAAAAGAAAAGAGGCAGCTCTCTATTAAGGACAACAAGGCTAATCTGACATAACTTTCAAAGAATGGATATTAAGGTTTAAGCCATTGTAGTCCCTGAGCCAAATTCTTCCTCCTCCTTCACACTTTTGTCATTTTGAGAGCAAAGACTTCAGGACTGAAGGTAGAATTTGACTCTATGTCTCAATTCTGCTCGTATATCTTCATGTTCAATTATTTTCTCCTCTTCAATCTGTTTTAGGAATATCTTCTTATAACGGTATTAATGGGAATGTAAAACAGATTTATTTAAAATTGTATCTTAAGGACTATTAAGTACACCTACTTTTTGGATAGTAATGTTTCAGCAATAAATGCTGGCTAAGTTCTTTTATGAATATCTATAGAAAGGCACATTGGCACAGAGGATAGATTGCTAAGGTAAAGGCACGTGGATTTCTCTGAATATATAAATTCAAATTTTCAAATGAATTGAATCTCATCTAAGATAGGCTCTAATGATGTCTCAACCTTGAGTCCTTAAACTTTAAAGTTTAGATAAATTTTATATTCATATAACAATGTTTAAATAATCAGTTTTTTTACATTATGCATTTAGAAATATGATTCTGAGAAGGGATCCATAGGCTTCACCAGCCTTATAAAAGAGATCCAAGACACAAAACAAGGTTATGAATTCCTGTTCTACAAAAATAGTAAGATTTTGTTTTCTGATCATTAATGTTTGCCTCTCAACTTTCTACTGTAGTAGCCAGGTGGGTCACCTGGTCATACCTCCTGGGAGAATATTTCAAGTATTCTTCCACAGAACCAAGCAGAGGAGAATACAAGCAAAAACTCAACATCTCATCATTTGATAATATCAACAAGCTAGTAAAAAATGGCAACTGCTTCTCAGCAGAGAGAATCTTTGAAACTATTAGCCTAGAATCATTGGCTGTGACATTCAAAGATGTATTACATTTTAAAGCATATTTGGAACACTTTGAGCTGCCTTAGGGAAAAGAACAAGCCTCATGCTGTTCTAAGGTACAGAGCAAGCCATCCATTGTCTCAAATTGTCAGAAAGGCATTTAAGGAAGTTTCCAGTCCAGGTTTCCAAGTGGGTCAGCTCTACTCACAAGGCAGCATTTCTTACAGTAAGGGTAGCTGTCTACCTAGAAAACTGAGGCTTTCCATTTTGCTTCCCAGATGGCATGGAGTGAATATTAAAAGTACAGCCTGTGCTGAAGCAAATTCTGAAAAAAGCTCCATTAAAACCAATTGTTGTTTGATGCTAAGTAAAAATGTCCTCTGCTACATAGTACTTACCAAGTAGCCATTCCCTTGTAGCACCCTCAAAACAATTAAGGCTATTTTCAAGAGCTTGAGAATGTCACCCATCTGTATGCAGTCAGAAGGATGAAGCACTTTTGTTATACCCCAAATATGATCTATTTGTGCCAATTCCCTCACAAGCAGGCCAACTATTTCATGGCATATCGGAGAAATTATGTACAGACATCCCAATAGCAGACACTCCAGAATCAGGAGATGTGTAACTTCTGAGTGTATAAGCAGCTACTTTGGCTGTCTGTAGGAACAGATATTTGAAGAGTTGGTTGGATTCCTGGTGTGTGCACTTTAAACCCTTCTACTTTGAGAGTAAAAGAACATAGGGGATTATTTAGATGATCTCCCCAGGACCCTGGAACAGACAGGAATTTTCCATGTATATTCATGGTCTAATTTCTGGGAGGAAAGGGTAGGGTCATGGCTTGCCTCTCTATGCCACTTTTCTTAAAATGGGGGCAGCTCTGTTTACAGACCAAATTATCTTTACCCTTAGGTATCTCCAATCATACTTTAAAAAAGAGGAATATCTATCTTAAATGTGCTATTTGGCATCCTCTAGTTGGCATTTACTAGTAAAATTTGAACCCTGACACTGCTTTAACTTGCAATGCTTTATATGTTTATATGTTACATGTACAGAAACTGTGAAACATTTCAGAAATTTAGCATGTTGACAAGGGTATCTAGATGTTGAGGAAATGTGCTCTTACTCAAAAAGCTAAAGTGTTAAACAATTAGCTTTGGCATAGTTAAACTAATAAATGATTCTTTGTACTTTTTGGATGAAAGAATTAAAAATTGAATGTTTATCTGCTTGAAATTTCACCTATAAGCAAGGCACAAAAAGGAAATATGGAACCAGTATTAGGGGAGGACTTATAGGGAATCAGCCATATATAGTGATGAAAATTCTAGTTTTCTTCAATGTAGGGGAAGAATATGTAGCCATCGATGATGTCCAAAACAACTCACCATCAGTGTAAGTTCTCAATTGGGATTGATTTTTTGACTGTTGTTTTTTCCTTGTCCTCTGGTTTTTTAATATTCTTTAGTTCTGATTGGTGTGATTAAACTCTAAAAAGTACAGTGTTCCTGGTGGCTACTGAGTCATGTTGCCATCAGAGAACTCAGATTTTGGAAATGGGAGAAGGCTCCAACATGGGGAGGAAGGCACAGATGAGTTCCATTGTAGATCTCACAATGTTTGTAATGAAAAACACATCCTTCTAATGCATGGTACTACTTAGGTAATGGCACTTTTATAGTTGGCAGGCTTATTCTTTGAGTTGCTTGTAGGTCTCTGTTTGGAAGCTGATTCCATCCAATTAAAACTTGGTGCTGTGGCCAAACGTGTCTGACATGATGATGTTTTTGTAGAAGTTGTCAGAGTGAACATTACAATAGCCCTTGACTTTGTCAATGACCTGATGGACAGGGATGATGGATGTTTGTTCTCCATCTAGATGGGTAAGTTTTGATGATGGCTTGTCCACAAAAATACTCTCTGTAGAAAATGAAACAAGGAATTAGGTCAAATTTGGACTAGTTTTTTTTGTGCTTGAGCTACTGAGAATTATTACTATGTATTACTGATTAAAGGCACATAGGTAGCAGAGCTATGCAGACTACAATCTACTTCCCTCATTCAACAGCATTGAGCAATATCCCAAGGTTAAGCTGTAGGCTGCCAAGCATTTCTGAATCAAGGTGTTTTAGGTTTATTCATGTTCACATTAGGGGCCTAATAGTTCCTGGCATGTTAAATTAGTTCCCATAATTTTAGGATGGGGACTATATGAATGATATTTTTATAACTGACATTTCAGAAAGTCAAGAAAGAAAAGAAAATCTGGAAACTGCTTAGGAAAAGTAGCTGGGATGTATGAATCAAAGCAAAATTATGCTTACATAAAACATTGTCACAAAATATATCAAAAGTGATTGGAACAACTTGGAGAAAGCCTATTATGAATGATTTTTCCACTGCATACTAAGAAATAATATTTTTAGTATTCAAGATGATTGCAATTTAGGGAAAAGTCATACTTTTCTGAATTAAAAATGTAGAAGCCAAAGTTCCTCTTCTATGAAATATCCTTCCATGTAAACATACGTAATCCCACATTTGGGTAGGGACTAAACACTGATTTCATTGATATAAAGAACTTCCCACATAAGAAAACTCCTAGAAAATTGGCACCTTTGCAAATTTGCAACTAATCTTAGAAAATTGCCTAGAACAATGGAAGGTTATAAGAGTTTCTGGCCATCACCTAGACAGAATAGGTAAGAAACTGAACTTGAACTCAAATTTTCCTATTTCAAAGGCTGGTTCTCTAACCAAAAAATCATGCTGCCTCAACCTCCTCAGTAATGAAAATTACATGGTAGCCGTTGAATGACTTTCAATGAAGTTGGTAAACATAGGAAGATATGTTTATCTTCCTATCATAGGAAGGTTTCATTGATTAGGCAAATGTACTTAGGCTACATATTGGTAAATTTGTTTCCTGAGAAGATTCCTAAATTTGGGTCTGAAGAGCTTTTGAAAGTATCCCATCCATTCTAATGCTTTTAGATAAATTTCACTGTCCTCCCATAACCCTAAACCATTTGTACAGTGGTAGGAACACTGATGTTGGAGTTGAGGCAGCTAAGTGGTACAGTGGCCGGAGCACTGGGTCTAGAGTCAGAAAGGCATGAGTTCAAATGTGACCTCATAGAGTACCTGTGGGACTCCAAGGAAGTCGCTTAACCTCTGTTTAGCTCAGTTTCCTGAATTATGAAATGGGAATAATAACAGTACCTATCGTGTAATATTGTGAGGATAAAGAGATAATATTTGTGAAGAGCTCAGCACAGTGTCTGGTGTATATAAATGTTCCCCTTTGGAATATTTGGGTCAAACAATGCCCTGTGATCTTGAGAAAGGGACACTCATTTAATCTCCCTGTGCCTCAGTTTTCTCATCTATAAAATGGGTCCAAATGTACCCAGAAGTAATTTCCACTTAAGATCTATCATCCGATTATCCTGTAATCATATTCTTCCCAACAAAGATCAAAATGAAGTGCTCCCTAAAGTGAAGTGTCAGAAAGTTCTCTAATAATGAACACCATTCACTCACTGTCTGCATGGGGGTTGGATTGTCTGGATGATGTATGCTTTCACATACATTTCAGAGCATGTCTCCTGCCTTGAGTCTTTCTCCTTTCCACTTTCTGTGGAAAAGGCAGAAAGAGAAGTACACTAAAGAATGAAAGAGTTCTTAAAACACAAGACATCATACATTTTCAGCTATGGTCAACGTACAATATAAGCAACCAGTTATTGAAAAAAATCTTTATCACCATTTGCCTTACATTCAGAAGGCAATACATTCTTTCAGTTTTTATCTTTTGCTGGGACATACATGAAATAAAATATGAATTAATAGAAGAAGTGTTTCTTTCAATCCACACAAAGGAAATATGAGCAGAGAACAGAAAGTCATTCAGGGGAAGAAGAATGGATAGATTGAAGTAGCAGAATCATCATTCTCCTGTGCTTGTGGGAAAGAAGGCCCAGTGAGTCAGGATCCCTGACCATATACAAGCTTCCCACAAGCCAATTCAGCCTTGCTTCTCCTAGTTCATCTTTTCACTAGCCAATGGTTTTCTTCTGGGGGAAGGCAATTCTATGAAGAATCTTCTACTAATGTAACGATTTAAAATAAAAATAACCCTTCCTTACACAAAGTTCAGAAACCTTTAATCTCATATGTACAATTCCTTAGGGGGTCCTCATGTACTGTTATGTTCTACACTTGTTGCAGATTCAGATTTTGGTTTTACACATTTAAAATTTTAACCATTCCCATTTAATCTACCCACCTAATTTCAAATCCAAGCCCTGATTCCTTAGTGTCATCAGGTAATTTTGGGACAGGAGCAATAATTCACTGTAGGCATTGTTCTGGGTGAATTCAAATAATGGACAAAACAGAATTCAAACATGAATAGAAAAATGAAAACCAGTGGCTAGAGGTGTGAACTTTATTTGTCCTAGGCTACATTTTCAAGCAGATATGACAATTTTAAGGAGAAGCCCTGGAAGAGCCATTTTCTCATTTACCACTTCTACAAATGTACCATGACACACTTTGCAATACATAAAAACAGCATGAAAACAAAGTTTTCTACACATTTCTCTTGTTTTTCAGCCTTCTATTTCAGGCTGTTTTACTGCTTTGGATGTCATTGATGTGGATATAAGAGCATAGCATGGTACATTTGTTAGGACAGATTTGCAGACACCCCATGCAGAAGCTAGCCAGAGCACACACTTGCTTGCTGGAAACTTTAGAAATTCCAACCCTCCATCTGAGAGCATCATTGTGCAAAGTGTGCAGGATAAGCAGTTTTTTTTTTCTGGCTAAATCCATGCAAATATTCATTCACTCATTATCTTACTGAAATTTCATGCATTCGATAAAAGGAATGAATATTTTACCTGAATGATCCACCTTTGTTGAAGGAATGCTCTTAGAAGACATTATCTATGCCATAAACATATGAATGTCTAGGTCAATTCCAGAGAATAACAACTAAGTCTACAGCTATGATATGCATTAAGTGTACTATTAAAGCACACACATACACACACACACACACACACATCCACAAATGCACGCACTCATGTTTGCATGTATGAACACATGGGCAGACCCCATTTCTGAATTGGCTTTGTCCCAAACATTTATAAATCAGTTTGAATTCAAACACATTTTCTCATCAAAACAATTTAATGAAATGATTGCTAAATTCCCCTTTTAGTGCATAAAATCCTATTTAAAATAGGACATGGCAGAAATGTAATATTTCTGAGAGTGTCAGGACATGCAGGGGATAAAGAGAAGCAAAACTATTTCCTCCCACTATTTTGGACCTATGAACAATTTAGAGACAAGTCTTTGATACATCCCCCTTTTCAACCTTTCCTACTCTCCTTTATGCATTTCCTCCCCAGGATCCCAGAACTCTCATAATGGACTCATCATTGGCTACTGAAGGCCCCCTCCTACCTGCTTTACTTCCTGCATTGCTCCATGTACCAAAATTGTGTAATCTTTCTTTCCACTCAATCAAAATTCATATTTTTTCAACTATACATGGCTTCAACTAGATAGTAAGAGGAAGGGAAAATGAATGAACTATTTATATATTAGCATTTGGTTGATTGATGTCCTTTTTACAATCCCAAAAGTAGTTCTATTTTTAAGAAGATGCTTGGTTTCCCAAATAAATCTTCAATTTGGTGGTATTTCAGGCAAAGTAAAATAGTTTAGTGAAAAAAAAATTCAGGTTGTTGGTAGGAAAGATCATCTTTTTTCAAAGAGGAGAAAGAGGCAGGGGAAAAGGTATTTCATGAGCAGGATAGCCCTCTCTGGAAGTCTGCACTTCAGGGAGCTTAGTTCCATTAAACTGTTGAGCTTTTTCAAGTATCTTCCATTCCTCCATTTCTGAACCCAGAGAGGCAATAAAACCTCATTTTTTTCAAAAAAGCTTTCATTACAGTTCCAGCAGAGACTTTAATAGTCGGAAGAATAGGAGGATCAGGCAGGGATAGCTTTTTAAATGGATTGCTTATCCTTTATACAGCAGGAAATTACTAAATAAATGTACGTGAGATACTCAAAACACTTTCTTCCCCCAAAATGTGATATAATGGTATATAAATATAAACACCTGGTATCTAAGTGCCAAGGATTCCAATGCTGCAGAGCTATCATGCCATCATTTTTTTAGAATCCAGAATTAAACCATTAAACAAATGGAGTGGATTTTCATTGTATTTCTTGGAAGGCTTTTCAACCAGGAAAGTATTACTCGTTCTTATCTAAATAGCAGCTTACCAAATTCATCCTTGGTAATTCAAAAGGACAACGTTATTTCCTTTTGGAAATATGCTGCCCAAGAGTTTAATGGAATTTACAGGTTTTTCTCCATTCTCTACATATCTCATAAGCTGTCAGTCTTCAGCAGATCATGAGCCTTTTCTTTAATGTTTTCATCACCATTAATATTGAAACAATGTGAGAAACACATTTTGAAGAAATGTGAAATAAGTAGAGAAGAAATAGTTATAAAAGTCAAGATTACACTTTCTCGGTGTATTTTTATACATCAGATTGGGAGGTACAAATGCTACTGATTGCTCTACCCTAGCAGGTAAGAGTCTCATTTTCAGAAGAAATTAGCACTGGGGGGTATTCCCTATTCTCATAACTGACCAAGAGACTTATAAAATTACTGAAATAATCCTTCTCCCAATTTTTTATCTCCTAACTAGAGAAAAACATATTCTCCCTATTTCCCTCTCTCCATTCATTACCCCTGTTCCCTTCTCAATCCTTTCCTCTCAAATCCTTCTATTACATTTAAATAGTATGATTTGGCTTCTTTTGTCTTAGAATGCTGGTGCTACAAAAGAACTCAAGGTTGATTTGCCAAAGTGATGCAGAAACAGATAAAATGTAAAATAATAAAAGAGCCAGTAAGGTCAATTATGTGTGGGCAATGGGATTTGCTCCTACTATTTTCAGAGTAACAGGATATACCTGTTTTCCCAGGGCATTTAGAGAAATAGCATGATGCAAAAGAAAGAGTGCTCAATTTCACATCAGGAGGACCTGGCTTTGAATTTCTTCTCAGCCTCTTGGGCTGTGTGACTTTGGATAAATCATTTAATCATTTGAAACCTTAGTTTCCTCATCTATCAGGTAGAGAAAATTAGACCTTTCATACATTATCTTCCAGGGTTATGAAAACCAAGTATATGTAAAGAAATGCTTGTAATCTTTAAAGTTCTAGGAAAATGTCAGTTTCTATGATTATTATCACTAAGAGAATTTCTGGGATGCTATCAAAATGACTCACCAGGATGGCTGTTTCTTTTGAAGTATGTAGTGGAATTGGATTTAGATTTAGATGTAAGGTAAGTTGAGTTAGAGCCAATGGAGCTTGATGACAATGACTTCCCCAGATTATCTGAACTTTTCTTGATGATATTAGTGGCTGTCTTGCTCCAGTCTGAAAAAAAAAAATAGAAAGATGTTTTTGTTTTTGGTTTTTTTTTGGCACTGCTTCAATTACCACGGAGTGCTTATTACTTATACAACAGGCATTTTTGTCATATTTCTACATACTTTTTTGTGAAAACACATCACCAAAATCTCTCTAAGTGGGCTCATTTTCTGGCATAATGGCAATGGCATTGAAAAGATATTTCTTTATTTCAACACAAATGTGTGCTTTAAAGACTCATTTGAGTTACCCTTATTTGAAGATGAAAACCCAAAGGTTTTCTCATGGCCTTTATGCATTTCTAGATATTTTCTATATACACCAAAAATTTTACCCAAGTTATCTGCTAATCAAAATCAGAGAGAAGGACAGAGACAGAGACAGAGAGACAGAGAGAGACAGATAGACAGACAGAGAGAGAGACACAGAGAGTGAGAGGGAGAGAGAGAAAGTGGGGGGTGTTATTGTCCTTTTAAGGTATTGCCCTTTTCAGTTTAATACTAAAAGAGGCCCAAAAAGTACTTTTGCATAAAGAAAAGAGAGTTGCATCAAATGATGAAGAATGATGTAAGATATTTTCTCTGTTGAAGTTTTCAAAACATTTTGATACCTGGAGATAAATAACTTTTGATTTAATAAAAAAAACTATTTAAAATATATCTGTGAAGAAATGAAATTTTCAGATTAGATTTGAGCAGTTTTTGACAAAAAAATACTGGGGACTTAAATCACCTTGCAAAAGACATAGACTAATGCCTCATTTAAAGGAGATAGGAAGATCTTTTTTTTTTTTGCACGGCTTATGATATCCTTTATTCAAATCACATAGAAAAGCATCCAGAATTAATGTAAAAAGAGTACAGTATTAATGTAAAATGTTCAGTGCATATTAGGTGAACAAGTGATTAGCACACAAACCCATTTTTAAAGGTCTATCTAGTGATACTGAATGTTTGAAATTTCAAAAATTGGGAAAATATGAATATAAAGAATTCAGAGTTTCAAGAACCTAAATAAAATACTTGATTATGTTGAGAACTTAGAGCTACAGAACAAGTTTTAGGGCCTTGTGCCTCATTTAAAAGTGACTATTTTAAAACTTAAAGAGAGTTTTACCCTACAAGAGACAGATGCCAGAGAAATAGTAGAAGAAAGGGAAAGAGGAAAAGAAATTATAGCTATTTTGAGACTAAAGGATGATTAGAAAAGATCTATTAATTTCATTAGGGAGAATTTAATAGTTTTTTAAGTGAAACATGAATTATTGAGAGCCAGGCAGTTCTGATTTAATCTTTTGAAAGACTGGAGTCTAAGCATGGTGCTAAAGAATAAAGAATCTGGCAAGTAAAGACTGGAAAAACAACAGCTGTAGTTAGTATTCAACTAACTGAAAGTTTCAGCTAGTGTGATCCTGACAGGCTAAAGAGAGGCTGAACCTCAACTGACAAGAGGTTTGATCCCACGCATACTATCTGTCTGAACTCTCTAGACATTAAAAGAGATAAAGTCTGACAGAAATACCTCCTTGTCATTTGTTTTTTTCTGCTTTGTTTTGAGGGAGGAAAGTAGAAAAGGAAATGACAGAGTAAATAGTTGTTTTGTTATATAGGAAGAAATTCTGAATTTTAATTGGATGAGTTAGAATCTTAGTGAGTGAAGGGCCTGATAGGGTGGTTTGCCTTATCCAGAAAAATGAACTGTTATTTTTCTTTGTGCTCTATTTGCTACATTTTGGTTAGAAATTCCTAGTCTGGTTTGTAGTACCCAAAGATAGACAATGTTGAGATTCCCAATTCTTTAGCTAAAAGGGAATTGTTAACTTCTCAACTTTTCCTTAATGTTGACTGCAAGTTCAAAGAGCTTGAAAATTTTCTTTAAATCCAAAAATAGAAGAGGATTTATTCAATGGTCATGACCAGTAGTCAAGTGATAACTAAAGAAATGGCTCTGTGTCATGAAGATGTCTCTGAATGAAGCAATGGCATGAAAACCAGAGTTATTAGTTACTCAAAGAACATGAATTTTATAGAAAAATATTTAAAGCAGTTTCTCTGATTAAGACCTCATTTCTCAAATACATAGGAACCTAAGCCAAATTTATAAAAATAGGAGCCATTCCCCATTTGATAAACATTTGGTTAAAAGATATGAACAGGTAGTTTTCAGAAGAAGAAATCAAATCTATCAATAGTTACATGAAAAAAATTCTCTGAATCATTACTGATCATAGAAACATAACAACACAACTCTGAAATATCATCTCACATTTATCAGATTGGCTTGTATGACAGAAAAGAGAAATGATAAATGCTGGATGTGGAAAAAGAATAATACTAATGGACCACTGGTGGAGCTGGGAACTGATCTAATCTTTCTGGAGAATAATTTGGAACGATGTCTAAAGGGCTAAGAAATTGTGTATACTTTGATCCAGAAATACCACTACTAAGTCTGTATCCCAAAGAGATCAAAGAAAGGTAGGGGGAACGGAAAGGACTCATGCGTACAAAAATACTTATAGCAGCTCTTTTTTGTAATATCAAAGAATCAGAAATTGAGGAGATGCCCATCAATTGCAAAATGACTGAAAAATTTGTGGCATGTGATTGTGATGGAATACTAGTGTGTTATAAGGAATGATGAAGGAGATAGTTTTGGAAAAAGCGGGAAGTCTTAAATGAAATGTTGCAAAGTGAAATGGGCAGAATCAGGAGAAGATTGTATACAGTAACAACAATATTGTTTGATGATCAATGGTGAAACATTTGGATACTGTGATTAAGGTAATGATCAAAAATAATCCTAAAGGATCGATGATGAAAAATGCTATCTACCTCCAGCAAGAGAACTGATGAACTATGAATGCAGATTGAAGCATACTTTTAAAACTTTATTTTTCTTGGGAGTTTTTAGTGCATGTTTTCTTTTGCAATATGGAAATACATTTTGCATGATGCCCAATGTATAATCAATATTGCATTGCTTGCCTTCTCAAGGGGTGGGAAAAGGAGATATTTGGGACTGAAATTTTAAAAAATTAATGTTATAAATTTTTAGATTTAATTTGGAAATACTGAATAAAATAAATAAGCACATTTTAAATAGTATTAATTTCCCTTCTTCACGAATGTGTCCACTTTGTCTAATAGATAATAAATGTATTGGTAGAAAAATGTGGCTAGGTTTATGGGTAGATTGTGATATATTTTATTTTTCATTAAATTTGCTTGATATGAATATTTATATTTTTTGTTTATTTCTAAGTAAATGGTTATATTTTAAATCTCCAAGCATCATTATTGTGACTAGTTGTTTTGTGTAAATGAAAAAGCATCAGTTGGGGTTCAGAAGAGGATACAAGAAAAAATATATACACTACAATTTATTTTACCTGAATTGTCTGCTAAACGAAATCTTCCACAGCAGAGATGTCTTCTCCATTGTTTCTGAACATTCTCTTTCATAGCACAGTGAAATACGAATATAAATAAGCCTAAGAAAATGAAAAGAATTATTAATAAAACAACCTTTTGACCCTAATTTCTTCAAAGGAAAATATTCATTCCAGACTGAATTTCTAAGGAGTAGAATGCCCAGAACTAGTTTATAGGGATAGGGTTTTTAGAATGCAATTGAATAATAAAAGACAGGAGGGAACTAAAATGGTTACAATTAATTTGACCATAATATTCTTATTCTCTTTTCAAATAACTAGATTTACCATTCTACATGCCATCATGAAAAAAAAAAAAGTGCTAATACATTTTAGGGGGGTGATAACTGGCATATTGGAAAGAGTTCTGGTCTTTGTGTCAGAGAACTTGGGGACAAATCTTGGATCTACCTTTCAAGCTTATGCCCTTGGACAAGCCACCTATTCTCCTAGAGACTAAATTTTTTCATTGATAACATTGGAAAAATTCCATCTGCCCTGCTTGGTTCACAGGGTTATTGATACAATTATAGAATTTTGGAATGAGATCATTCTCAGAGACTAACTAGTCCCATCTGTGCCTGAACAAGACTCCCCTGTACAACATCCAACAACTAGTTTTCCAGCTTTGCTTGTAGATCTCAAGTGAAGAGGAACTTACTACATTCTGAGGCAACTAATTTCATTTGATTGCACTTCAATATAGTTGATTTCCTTTGTGATCCAATGTATTTGTTTATGCATTTAAAAACAAAGAGTCCATATGTATCATCAAATTGCTGAATTAAGCCAGATGAATAACCCCTAGACCTATCAGCAGGCTAACTGGCTAGGTGTCAGGTCCTAGAAGGAAAGACATTTTTTTTCCATCTCCAGTAGTTATTAAAATGATATAAAATTATGCCTTAGTCTCAGTGAGTCTCTCCAGGGGAACTTGGCCTGGTGGGAGTATGGCTGAAAAACTATGGACTAATCTATGAACAAATCTGGTTTGTAAAGAATCCCTCATTGAAGGGGCCTCTCTGGTGGTATCCCCTATCCCCAAATCCCTAAATGTTTGCTTAAGATCTGAAAGTCCTTTAGCAAGAAAGCATCTCTTTAATTTTCCAAATTATTATGAAATGCTTAAAATAAATGAGATATGATATTTTCCTATACATGTTTTTAAGGTGAAGAAGAATAATTGGTTATCAGGACCTCTCCTGAGTAGAGATCATGAGATTACTCCTTTGCTAAAGTTTTTAGGAATCCTATTTTCCTGGGACAACCCTAGCTTCCACCTAATTTTAAGAGCTGTTGGTGATTGAATGAGATTCCAAATCAGAAAAACTCTTATCTTTTCTTATCTGTCAGACCCTGGGAAAGTTTCTTCATTAAGGAATGACTTTAACAATCTCTTCAATTTTCTATCTCTTAGTAATGTTGTAAGGATAAAGTGAAATACTGAGCAGGAGAAGCTTGCAATCTTAGGAATGAACACATTAAAAAATTTCCAAGTTATCATTACTTTTGTGTGGATTTTTTTGGCAGTGAGATCTGGTTCCATTTGAAATCAGAATGTACTTCCCAGAACAAGTTATTCTACTGAAAATCTGGAATGACTAACTTTTGTTAAATGAATTTAAGTTAATTTGGAGATAATTAGTATACCAAGATTCATTTGGGACCAAAATGTCTCTTTTTCTGGAATTCTGCCATGGGAAATGTGGTAGGTACGCACATCTGGTATCAGGCACATGTGGAAGTATGGAAAGGAATCTTAAAAACCCTCAGGAAGAAGTAGCAACAGATGCAACAACAGAGCCAAGTAGAGCTGAGAGCCTAACACATGGGGATAGAGATCCAAGGGCCATTAAACTCTCCCCTTCACTCCTTCTGCTTGACTATTATTATCAGAAGCAGTTAAATAATCAGTGAACTCTAGAATTCTTCATTCTCCATTTTTAGCTCTGAACCACAGCATTGGGGGAATGTACATTACAGACCAAAACCAGTAATAGCAAGTTTCACACACAAATAATTGATCTCTACAAAAGAATTCTTATCAATTGAGGTATAATTATAGATACCTCAATTTAATAAAGGCAGTCAAGTCCCTCATTCTCTTCTTCTTATATTTCTTTTCTATGACTTTTTATTTTTTGCACATGGTACCATTTTACTCCCTTTTCCTCACAGGCCCTCATTCTCTTCACCCTTATTTGTCTTCTGTTCCATGCCTATCCTGCTCAGTATATGAAAATCTCTAATCAAGAAAGGAAAATACTTCTTAGGAAGTGATTGTTATGATAGTTAATATTTTAAAAATATTTTAAAGTTGGAAAAGGATTTCTGATAATATGTCATTTGATCTTCTCACCAAATTTATGAGGAAAGTGGTTGTGGTCATTATCCCCTTCTTCCATATGGAACTGAGGCTCGAAGGACACAGCTAGTAAGTGTAAAGAGTTGGATTTGAAACCAAGATATTGGGACTCTGAATCCTAGAAGAATCCTTCTTCCACTCCACTCTAGTGCTTCTCACTGCCAGCTGTGTTCCCTGCTCTTTGTATTTCAGCCTGTGGAGTTGCTTTATTGTCATTGTATTGCTCTGCCTTCACATCTTACTCCTGTTTCCTGACTACTTTCATGTAAAAATTTTCTCATCTGAGAGAATAATGACCCTTAGGAAGTAACTCTACTTCACTCTGGTCCAGGAGATCTCTATCCCTTCCTGTTCTTCTAGAGAAAGAGTATTCCATTTACTGGAAGCCCTTATCTCTGAACCCTAAAGGGGCATCCCCATATTTTAGTTTTGTTTATCTATCCATAGCCTGTCTGACCCAAGATTAGGAAATGCTGGGGAAAGGAAGTGGGAGAGGGAGAGGATTAGATTAGAAACCAACTTGGGGAGGGTCAATGATAAGGAAAAATATGCTATAGGATACAACTTTAAGTCTACTCATGTAGTAAACCATCAAGGAGAAGCCATTTAGCAACAGCAGAGCTCTAGTTTAATGATGATCTCTGTGCAGTTTTTGAAAATAGTGAACACTGAGAGAAACAGAATACTTAGGAGTCAACCAAAGTTATTTTCAAGGGTTTTAAGGGCAACCACATATAAAAGAGATTAGCTTTGTTCTGCTTGTCCTCAAAGGGCAAAAGCAGAAGTAAATGAGTAGAAGGTACAAAGAGGCAATTTAGGCTTGATATAAAGAAAAACCTTTCAAGAATCAGAGTGGAATAAGCTGCCTCCAGAGGCAGTGATACAAGTTAGTTATGTACCTCCATCGGTGGTTTGCAGTGAAAGAACAGATGGCCACTTATGGAAGGAGATGCAGAGGGGATTAGTTTTCAGGAACGGGCTTATACTAGCTGGTCTCAAAGGTATTTCACCTCTGAGACTGAAATTCTGTGGTCCAGAATAGAGAAAAAGAATCTGGGATTGTCTTAAACTAAGAAATACAACCACAAAGTCTTTACTAGGAAGGGAATTAGTTTCTCTTATGGCAATAATAAAATATTGTTGGCTTTTCCTTTCCCTTCCCTCAATCCTGGACACAACTGAAATGTTTTAAAATCCCATTAGTTCAAACATCATGATGGAAATAAGAGTCTCTGTAGTTTGGCTAAGTCTTTGTTCTCATTGAGTGTTTGTGTTTGATTTTGCTCTTTTTAAGTTCTTTGCTAATTTATGAAAAACTAACAAAAGACATTTACTTTTCTAACTTAATCAGAATGATGGTTCCTACAGAGGGAAAGTTGGAAAGAACTCAAAACACTAATCAGGACAGGGTTAGAGTCCTGGGACAAGCAACTATTATCTGAGAAAGCTCCTAAAACTTTTTTGACTCTTAATTTGAAAACAGAGGGTTGTTATGACTTATATGAACTATAAAATGGTACGTAAATAGGAGTTTTTCAATAATAAAAACATAAATCTCAGTCTCAGCATATGAAAAATAGAATAATAAAATTTACATGACTTGATTCAATTTTTTTGCAAATTATGAAGTTCTATACAACTGTAAATGTTACCATTTCTTATTTATTAATATTATTGTTATTTAGTATAGAAATCACTTTTTAAATTTGGACATTGCAATGATTATTTAGCTTGTCTGGACAGTTTTTTAAAGTAGTCAAACATTTTTATCCTGGTTAATTAAAAAATTAAAATTAAAAAAATTAATTAACAGTATCCTCTAAAGAGAAACATGCATGTTAAAAAAATTCACCTTCAAGGCAAACAATATTGCCTGCTTTTACTTCCACTGAAAATTAGAGTCAGCATAGCACAAGAGTAAGACTGCTAGATTTAAAGTCAGAGCACTTGGATTCAAACCCCATCTCTGGAGTTTACAATCCATTTGACTTTGGTTAAGTCATTTAGCTTCTCTAGGACTCTGTTTCCTCACCTGTACAATTAAAGGATTATATTTAGATGACCTAAGAGGTCTCTTTCAGCTCTAACTCTTTTATTCTATTTTCATTTCCAAGAAACCTAATGGAACCTAAAAAAATAGGCTTTGAATTAGCCATTTAAATTCCTAGTTAGTGGAAATATTAACTTTTTCAATACTTTTTTTTAACCAAAGGATCTTGATGGGTGCTTTATGTGATAACTACACCATTTCTTTCACTGTGACAGTGAGTGATGGGATATTTTAGGCAAAAAAGATGTCAAATATGGTTAAAAGAAATGGAATATGTCCAAGAGATGAAGAAAGACTATAGGGAGAGTAGGATACATGGACAATGGTGATAATCAAGAGTGCTTAGTGCTTAGTGATTTCACTTTTCAGATAACCAGGTCAATTACAAATCAGACAAAGGAGACTATCTGAAGACTCAACATTTGAAGAGAACTATAAGTCATCTCTTCTGTCAATGGTTACAGACAGCATTGTGGCTCCCACAGTTCTCATAAGATGAGCAACATTTTTCGTCTCTGCATTTAGCTAGGTTGGTCCTTGAAAGGTTGTTAGTTGCTTCCACCCAGCTAGTAGAACTTCTGAGAATACAGTTACTACCTACATCAGGAAGCAACGTGGTATAATGGATATAATACTAAAGTAAGGATAATCTTTGCTTGAACCTTGCCCCTGATATTATCTGTGTTACCCTCACCTGGATATGATCTCTCTCAGTCTCATCTGTAATATGAGGATACTAACAGCACCCATCTTACTGTGTTGTTATGAAGATCATATGAGACAACATGTTAAGTGCTTTGTAAACCGTTAAGTGCTGTATTTTCAAACTCAGTATTTCAAACTCAGTATTTAGTTCAGGGGAATCTTGGGAAATGTAGAAAAGATAGCTGTGAAAGTGGACAAGGTTTTTATGAAAGTGATTGAATGGATGAGTTCTGTTGTGTTGTTTCAGACAAAGGACCATTATCTAAGTGGCTGTTAAATGGTTATGCAGTTCCTTGAGTTATTTCTTGTAGCCTACCAGTGTACTCTTTGGTATACTGGAATTTCTCTAGAGTCAAACAATGAATAATTTATTTCCCAGCAATCCACAGGATCAAAGCCAATATGATGTAAGGATGTAGGTGTTAGGGATGGAAAACTCCTGGTTCATCTTCACTTTTATGCCAATTTAAGATTCGCAGTGAATATGACCAAATCATTGGAATGGCTTAGTTTTCTGAAAACTCACATGCTATCCTTTTTTAGAGGAAATTTAATGTATACTTAACACATTTTTCCTGAATAATTTGTCCAAGTTTTTCTTAGTGTTGAATTTTATTGTGTTATGTTAATTAAATCATTAACAAAGTAAACATCTCCCTAAATTAATCTTACTTTGAGCCTTTTAGATGATTAAATCCTTCTTTTTTAATCATTCATTAAATTTATATTTATTAACTATTTTAATGCTAGCAGATTTGAATGGAGAATTTGAATTTATAATCTTTAAAAAAAGATCTCTTTCTCTGTCTCTCTGTGTTTCTGTATTTCTCCCTAACCCTTTTCCTTTCCCTATCTCTCTCATTCCCAAAGAGCTATTAGATTCTATACAAATACATTAATATCATTTAAAGCTTTATTACTGAGTTCAAGTTGAAGACATTATTTAATATCTAGCATTATATACATACGTATTTCACCAAGTATCTTATTCTAATGGATCTTTTTAATTTAATATTGAATTTACCAAGGGTTCTTGAAGGTTGTACATGCCAGTGGACTGCAAGCTTGGTAAGTTCTTTTTTTTTTAACCCTTATCTTCCATCTTAGAATCAATGTGTATTGATTCTAATGCAGAAGAGTGGTAAGGGCTAGGCAATGGGGGTCAAGTGACTTGCCCCTGGTCACACAGCTAGGAAATGTCTGATGCCATATTTGAACCCAGGACCTCCCATCTCTGGGCCTTACTCTCAATCTACTGAACTACCCAGCTGCCCCCTTGGTAACATCTTAATAAACTGGAAAGGGCTCTTTACCCTGTGGTGGACCATAAGTCTGCTGTCTGAGGAAAGTTGAAGAGTCTCATCAACAGACTGGCCACAGGGTGATGACTAATAGATCATCCAGTACAAGTCTGTGAGTAGCCATGATCTATATAAGTTAAAGAAGAAATGCTTAAACCCAGCAAATGAAAGGCATTTGAAATATTGAATCTTGATACTAAAAGATGCTAATGAAGAGTGAGCTATGTGTATAAAAATTGGCAGGAAGCATCCTAGTGTAGTGGAAAGAGAACTAAATTTGGAGTCCAAAAACCAGAACCCAAAACCCAGTTCTATCACATACTAATTAGATGATCTTAGTCAAGTGGGTTTAATCAGTTCTCTCATCTTGGAGTGGAGAGCATGATTCCTGAGGCTCTATGACACTGGTTTTTGAATCAGATGACCTTGGTTCAAATTCAATCAAAGATATTTGATGTGTAAACTTGAGCTACTTATTTGACTTCCTTGGGCCTCAGTTTCTTCCTTTCAAAAGTGAGAAAGTGGGACTAGATACCCTCTGAGGTCCTTTCTTGCTCTCAATTTATCTCTAGGTCCTATAACCTAAGTTATGTGTTTTGCGTGTCATGTGAAACAATAAGCACAGTCTTTTAGATTTGTGAATATGGCAGCTATATGAAGAATCTGTTATTGCCCCCAATTGTGGTTTCAGTATGGCCACATAAAAAGGGATTTAATAAGTCTGGGAGTAAAAGGAACCCTCTTTTGCTTTACTGGTGATGGAAAAGGTGGAGTGATACCAAAATGCTACTGTATTATTATAGAAAATGTATTTTACTTAGTTATGAAGTGCTTTATAAGCATTATCTATTTTTACTGTTGGGTAGCTAATTTTAGAATTCTGATAAATTTCTCCAGGATTCTGAGAGGTGGGGAGGGGGAGGTTGTTAAGTTTTCTCACATGCTGATGGGAGTACAGTTCTACTTATGGTATCCTTAATTTTGGTTAAAAAAACACCCTAATTCCTACGTATAATGTTGTTGCCTCCTCTTTTTCCTTTCTGGAACACTTGAGCTTATATCTGCTGCACTTTTTTCTTTATATATATATATATATATATATATATATATATATATATATATATAGTAATACTGTAAGTCTGTTGGTATACCATTGATATCATCATGCAGTAAGTAGCTGCTAAAGGAACCTTGGATGACATCTTTCCTACCATAGAGAACATCAAGTTGATTTTTATTTCTTTAGAATGAATCATGCTTTATTTCCAGATGTATGGTCTAAAGTCCTTCAGCAATATTACTTATAATATGTATATACTTCAGTAATTTCTTCACAACTTTTCTAAATCGTGCATGCTCTTTTAAAAGTGATTTATTTATGTCAATGACTTCTTAATTTATATTCTTCAATACAGGGGAAAATAATATTATTTTGTCAAATTACTTCCTGAAGTAGAATAGATAAAATACAAATGAATATTTATTTATAAGTATATATGGAATTTGATATTGCTATAGAGAAAACTCATTTGTCAGCATTTAAGGGAAAAAATAGTTGAAATGACAAACATGTAAGTTTTCTTATGTGGAAATTCTAAAGAGAGAAGAACATGGATTTCCAGTGGAAGCTAGAAAATTATAAAGTTGGATTTGGTCTTAGCTTATTTAAAACTTTTTATTTTTATTTTTTTAATTTCCAGTGAGAAGCCTGAACTTTATCAGGAAAATTATAGTATTAGATATAAATTTTTTTTAACTCTACTGGTTTCTTACCTCTCCTTTTAGCTAATTACATCAGTTATGTTTTTAGAAATTCATATCACCTTATATAGATTTATTGGTTACATTGTACACATAAATTTCTATTTATCTAGAATCCAAATCACCAGAAAGGACAAGCTACTGGATTTGAATTATGTTATAATTTCCAATTTTACAATAAAGAAAAAGCTTGCAAAAAACTAATCGCACAAAAATGCTAACTTGCAAATATAAATACTAGGTTTAGTACAGATAAAACTCAGCATTCTGTTTATAGTTTTAGATATTTGTAATAATGCTTATAATGATGACCTGATGCATTATAAGATATTAATATTCATTCTGAATTTTAAAAAATAACAGTGTATTGAGTATAGTCCTGTTGCTTCTATTTTTGGAAGATAAATTGGTAATTTATAAATAGTAGATCAGATAAGAATTCCTAATTTTCAAATTGTTCTGGATGAACAAAAGTTTATTATAATTACCTAAAAGAATAACATTTTTTAAAATGCATTGAATAGTTCTTAGACTACAAAAACTCAAGACTTTGGAGTTAGATTCTGAATACTCAGTACTGTTTCTTGAAAATGTGTGTGCTTGTTTGGGAAAGAATATCTTTTCTACAAGAAAATCTCAGCAGAAAGTTCTAGAGAATGACTCACCAATATAGATACACAATGCTTACTTAAAGAAAGTTTGAGCTGAAGACATGAAAGCACTTCTAGACTAGAGCCCTTGTTTTATATAAGAGGAAAAGTGAGGTCTAGAAAATTGAATTGACTTCTCTAAGATCGTAGAATTAATTAATGGTGAAACTAAACTACATTATTTTTCCATGAAATCAAGTAAAAACTATTTGGTAGGCTAATATGTTCTGCATTAGTGCCTTCTAGAATGAACTTTCCTTTCTAGGATATTTTGAAGAAAGTACTATCATATATGCATAAATCTGTTCTGAATTTGTACAATTTAAAGTCAGTCTTAAAATGCAGAAATTTATGAAGAACAGAAACTTGATGAGGGTTACAGCATTTTCCCCTACTGACAGGAGGATCATGCTGGGAAAAAGAAAATATCCCAATTCTCATTAATGGAAACAGACCTGAACAGACTGCTGTAGCATTGAAATTGTCTGAAACTGCCAGGAAATTCTAATTGCAAAAACAAGTTTGAAAAAAAGTAGATCAATGTGTCTTTCATGGGTAAGCTATAAAATTTCATTATGTAACACTATATAATTTTTAAAACAAACAGACATTTTCCTAAGTATTTATTTAGGCTTCTTTGTAATGGGAGATACAGAAAAGATAAAAAAGAGGATGTCTCTCTTTTTTTTTTTTTGTAGAAATGGATCATGAAGAAATTTTTATATATTCTTAATACATAGTTTCTCTCCTTTGAGGCTTATTGGTCTGATGAGTGAATATAATGAGCCTGTTTCTTTTACTCTGGTATAGGAAAATAAAGTAGATTATATGTGGCCAAACTAGCTATAATACAATTACTTTGGGAGAAAAAGATTCAGGCAAATTCAATGTCAAACTCTGAGATACTCCTAAGGTCACCCCAGAACAGAAGCTATTCCCACTCAGCAGAATTATTTTCACCTCATTCAGCCTCTTACCCTCATTTCTATTCATAAGATAATGAAATTTTAATAATTATAAATATAATCAATTGCACATAATTACACATTTTTAAGGTTTGGACAGTTCATGTAGAAGAGACTTTGGGATTTTAGATGATACACAATCAACTTGTATCACTAATGGAATATGAATAAAAGAGCAAGAAAGTACCCAACATAACCCTAGGCTTTATTAAAAGAAGCGTCACATCCAAAAAAGTGAGTAGTTAACAGTAGTTACCAATTTTCTGTGCCATATTTTAAGTGGATCATTGGCAAATAATGAGAGAAGATTCTCTGGAATTTATTAAAGAAAGAGATAATGCATTTTTCAAATTTGCAGACAGTACAAAGCAAGGAGAGATAAATAACAGAGTAGAAGAGCAAACCAAGATCCTGGGAGAGTTTGACCTATTATAGGTTACATTTCACAAGGAAAAATGGAAAGCCCTACACATAGGTTTAAAAACAAAATCAATGTTTCAAGTACAAGATAGGGGACTTTTGTTAGGAAGAAAAGTTTTTTTGAAATAGTTCTGTGGATTTTGGTAGACAGCAAGCTCAGTATGAATCACCAGTTATATGGCAGCCAATACAGCCAAGGAAGTATTAAGTCCTCTTACACTGTCTTAGCCTGACCCCATTTGGAGTACTGGTTTTAGCTCTGTGTACCCCACTTTAGGAAGGATATAATTAAGACAGAGAGCATCTGAAGAAGGATGATCAAGATGGGAAAGAGTGTCAGGTTCATACTTGATGAGCAACAGTGGAAGACCCTACTGATGTTCATCCTAGAACAGAGCACTGGGAGGAGAGGGGGAAGGAATGAGGCATCCCCTGGTATCTAAAGGCCTATCATATACATAGAAAAGGAGTTGTACTTCTGTTTAGCCTCAAGGTGAAGAACTAAGAACAATGTGTGGAAGTTCTAAAAAGACAAATTTAGTCTTGATGCAAGGAAAGCCTTCCTTACAATTAGAGCTATCCATTATAAAGAGTAGTATTTTCCATTATAGTAGAAGTTGTCAAGAAAAGATTCTATGGTAATTTATTTGTGGCACATACTATAGAACAGTGATTCTCATGCTTTTTGGTCTTAAGTCTCCTTTATACTCTTAAAATTATTGAGGCTCCTTTGGAATTTTTGTTAAAATAGATTTTATATTAGAAATTAAAACTTTTTGTACTGTTGAAAATAATTTTGACCTTGTAGACTCTCTGGAAAGGTCTTAGAGACTTCTAGGGATCCCTGGACCACTCTTTATCAACTTCTGCTATGGAGAGGTCATGTTTTCAGTATACATGGTACTAGATGACTTTTTAGAGCCTTTCCAAATCTAAAATTCTGTGATTCTGAGTGGCAAGGCCAGCCAAATTTTTCTGCTTCACAAATTCAAAAATGATCTAGTTAGCAAGCTGAGTATATAACTATATGGTCATGAAATTCTTTTGGATAAGTTAATTCTATAGTTCTATATTATCCAAAATATTATCCAATGAGAGGTGGTCAACTGTCTTGCTTAGCTTTTTTAGAACTCAGTGAGATTTAATCATAAGCAAGAGGCAAATCCTACCTACCAGTTGACCCTTTCTGTAGAGCAGTGGATCTTTGTTATTTTTCTGTCATAGATCACTATGGCAGAAATCCATGAATCCCTTCTTGGAATAATATATTGAGACAAATTAAATTAAATACGTGGGATTCCATAGGAAACAATTATATTGAAAATCAAGGTGTATCTTTTCCCCATTTGAGTTCCTGGACCCTTCAAAATTTCTACCTTTTGGCTTAGAAATTCCCTCTTGTATTTACAGTAATAAATATTTTAATAATTAAAATATTCAGTAGAACCTTTAAAGAACTGTATAGTAATTCTTTGAGACGGAATAATTGTTGAGACCTTCTTGCTAGGCAAATGATTCTAGAAACCTTGAGAAACTCTTCCAAGATGACATGCAATAAGACTACACCAAGGGCAAGTTAAAGCTAGATTATAGAAAATATTCAAATTCAATTTTTCTTACCTTGTAATGAATTGAAGATGGAGAAAAGGTACATGAAAGCAATGTTTAAGGGTCCCCAGGCAAAGAAGGCAAAGCCCCAGGTCATGCCCAAGAGAAAAGTGAGGCTAACCACACTCCGTAGGTTCCTCAGTATCTCTTCTCGGAGAGTCCTGTTGCTTCTTTTCCCATTCCTCCCGCAGATCTGCACCATTACAACAATGAACATGGCAACATTCAAGAGGAACATGACTCCAAAATAGCCTGCACAGGTCACATAAAACACCACGGGATCTTGAATCCAACAGCTGTAAAGAAGCAAAATTAAAAAGTAGCCCCTTGTTAGTGATTGCTACCATGGTTTACACTGGTGATTTCCTATTAAATTTTTGGAGAAATGGGCAAGAAATGGTTTGGTTTGGAGTACTGCTAAACAATCATCATATCTTGTTCAAAAAACAGATTCAACTTTCTGGTCCTTAATTTCCTTGTTTATAAAATTAAGGTATGAAATGGATGATAAATTTAAACATTCAATAACTTAGTTTATGCATCTAACCTGTTATAGAGTTTTAAAAACTAAAGTTGATTCTGAATCATGTACAATTTAATTTGTTTCACTGTTTGCCTTTTGTAAAGGTGAACTATTCACTTTAATTGCTTTTTAGTCATGATCAACTGTTCATGTCCCCATTTCAGATTTTCTTGGCAAAGATACTGGAGTGATTTGGCATTTCCTCCTCTTGCTCATTTTAATGATGAAGAATCAAGACAAAATGGGTTAAGAGGCTTGCCCAGGTTCACACACCAAGTGAGATTCTTCCTAACTTCAAGTTTGGCACTGTACTATTCTACCTCACTGCCCCAGACATGAGCCAAAGATCCTAATTCAAGGAAGCAAATTGTACCCTGGAACATATTAATGAGACTCTGGATGGAATATGTGACTAGAATCTAGGTTCTGAAAAGAGAATATATAGCTTATTCAAAAAGAATATAAAAAATGGGCAGCATGGTGGCTCAATGAATTGAGAGACAGGTCTGGAGACATGAAGTCCTGGGCTCAAATATGAGCTCAGACATTTCCTAGCTATGTGACTCTAGGTAAGTCACTTAGCCTTCATTGTCTCATCCTTACTACTCTTCTGCCTTGGATCAATACATGATATTGAACCTAATATGAAAGATGAGGATTTTTTTTAAATACAAGAGATTTCAGGAGGTGGAATATCATTGTATGCTAGGAATATACTAACATGCATGTATATGTGTAAATATTCATGTGAATAATGAGAGGATAACATTGGGGTAAGGATCAAAAAGGGTAAAAATGGAAATAATGTAGGTATATGCAATAGCCTATATGAACAGAATTGAGAGTCCTCAAAGGATAAGTCTTGACTTATCTATTCCTAGAAAAAAAAATTTCTAGGAAATTTTCATTTAATGGCAAGGAAAAAGGGGAAAGAGAATAATGATTGCTTTTTTTTAGCATTTGTGATGTACCAAGCTCTATATAAATATATATATATATATATATATAAATATATAAATACCAAGCACTTTATAAGTATTATCTCATTTGATATTCACCATAAACCATTAAAGTAGGTCCTTTTATTATCCTCATTTTACAATTAAGAAAACTGAGGCAAACAGAAATTAAGTTACATGCCCAAAGTCACACAGCTCAAAAGCATCTGAGGGATAGATTTGAACCTGGGTATTACTTATTCCAGATTTAGTGCTCTCTCCACTGGACCAAGGCAGACATAGCATGGCATAGTAGATAGAAAAGAACTCAGAATTATAAAGATCAGGTTTCCAGACCGACCCCTGAAACACACTGGCTATGTGACTATCATTCCACATTAAATTATTTACTCTTTCAATGGGCTACTCTAATCTCAAATCAGAGGTTTTCCAATGCTGTGCCCTGGGAATCTTTTATTAGAGTTATTCTCCTCCATTTTTTAACTAATGACTGGAAGATACAGCAACGTGTTTATCAGATTTAGAAAAGACATGAAACTGGGAAAGAAAGTTACCATGTTTGATAGCAGTCTAGAGTCAAAGAGATCATGCCAAATTATGGACCAAAGGGCATAAGGTAAAAAACTTAAGAGGAAGAAATATGAAACACTACATTTTGTTTTAAACTTCAGAAATACAAAACTGAGGAGGAGTGGTTCGATGAATGTCCTCCCAAGAAAGATTTAAGTGGTTTAGTGGACTGCAAGTGCAGTGCAATTAAACAGTATACTATAATCTGCCACATCTGAAGGACTGTGCTTGGATCTACTCACATCTTAGGAGATCTGTTGAAAAGATGGAATGTGTCTAGAAGGGGGCAAAGTGGATAATGAGAGAACCAGAGAATATACCACAAAGGGATTGTTTGAGGCAAAGGAGATGTTTTACCAGAAGAGAAAACTAAGAAGGGAGAGGATAACTATTGTCAAGTATTTTTTAGGGGCTCAGATATGGGGAAGAAAATATCGGTTTATTGTGCTTGGCCCCAGAAAAATAGCTGGAAGTTATTAATTTTGGCTTGACTTAAGGGCAAACTTTCTAACAACTGGAACTATTCAAAAGTATTATAGGCTGTAGGAGATAGCACTGGGACAGCACTACAAGTAAGAGGGATTTGGAAAGGCTATCTGTAGAAGACTGAATTTTAGCTCAACTTGAAGGAAACAAGGGAAGCCAAGGTGATAGACAAAATGCTCTAAGGCGGGAGCTGGGGTGTCTTGTTTGTGGAGCAGCAAGAAGGCTTTTTAAGTGCCAAATTACTCACTGACTTCCTTTCCTCTGGTGTACTATGTTAAAACAGGACCCAGGAAGGATGAATGTTTGGCCACTTGGACTTTTTTGGCCTTGATTCCTCCAAAAAAATTCTTACTGAATTTTGAAGTTCCTGATATTCACTGGTGACATTTTTATAAAGCAATTCAAAGTTGGCAAAATATTTTATATGCATTAACTCATTCAGGGCTCACAAATACTCTCATAGAAATTACAGGTTTGATTATTCCCATTTTTCAGATGAGGAAATTGATATTCAAAGGCATGAAGTGAGCCCGAGGTTCTATGGTCACATAGCTAAATATTGGAGAGAACTTCCTAATTTCACATCCTGCAGTCCACCACCACTATGGCACATTGCCTTTTCAAATAGACATCATTTCATTTGAGTCTCAAATTATGTAAATGGACACAGATTCATCCCTGTCATATGAAAAATGAGATGTGACTTTTCCTTGCCAAGAAGCAAAATGGTTTAATGAATAGAGTGTTGAACTTGGACTTAGGAGGATGTAGATTCATAACCTGACTCAAATACTTAGCTGTGTGACTGGACAAGTCATTCAACCTCTCTTGACCTCGGTTCTTTATTGAAATGAGAGAGTTGGGTTAAATGGTTCCAAGGTCCATTCCAACACTTACTCTAGGTTCTCATAATTTAATCCATTATCTTTTACCTTGGAAAACATCACTCTAAAAACAGGGCTTAGCAAATGTTATAATATCTATATATAAGATTCAGCTATCCATATGGTATAGCAAAATGTAGAATAATCACAGCATTCTTTCTACCATGAGAACCTTCCTAGAATACTCTAGGAATTCCCCAATATTCCTCTCTGAATTTCACAAATCCTATCACTTACTTATATATTACCTTTTATTACTATTCATTTCATGTGTTCTCATGTCATACTTTCCCAATTAGACCTTAGCTCCTTGAATGCAGAAATGATGTCTTGGATTTTTTTGGGGGGGGGTATCTCTCACCATTGCTCAGTAGCCAATAGTAGGTACTCAAGACATATTTTTAGAGAATTTATTTTTAGTATGTATTGAATTATTACTATAATCCAAGTGTTGAATTAGAGGTTCCAATCAGACCATTTATTTTTACACTTACTTTGTTCTCTGAAACTCCAAGCAAAGTTTTCCCCCAATAAAACTTGATTAATAAATAAGGGAGATAGTGACAGTCTTTTTGCTAAATACTTATTACTCACCATACCTGTGGAGGTGGGGAAGGATTGAGAGTTTTAATGGACTACTTCTCAATTAGCTATTTATCAATTAAAGATATCTTGAGATGTTCAAGAGAAAGGTTGAATACTAAACTCCCAAAATGATATTATGGACCTCCATCAGAGAACTTAGAGACCCTTAATTATTGAGATAATTATTTCACCAGATATTGACTAGTCAATTAATAAATTAATTCCAAAAAATACTGCCTTTCTTTACAATTTTTAAACTGAAATGAATTTTTAACAGGGAAGTATTCTTGCTGACTATTTACACATTTTAAAAGGATGATTCACAACCAGTTTAGGCATCCTTTATGCAACATAAACCAATCACTAAAAAATTTCCCCCAAGGTACTTTTGCTACTCACAACTCATTGCCTTGTTCCTTGATGTCTCGGCCATAACGTTCTTTTCCATAGATTTCATTTGCATTTGTATTTCTACTTGCTAGAATAACTGTCACCACCAGAGCAGGCAAACCTATCATAAAAGATCATGACATCATAACTATCTTTGATGAAACAAACTAAACTGTCTTTAAAGATTAATCAGGGCAAGAGAGAAAACATTCTTTTTATAGCAATGACTTGAAACATTAACTAGCAGGGAGAAACCATGATTTTTCCCCAGGGTAAGAATTTGAAGGTTGCCAAAAGCTTAATCCAGGCAATGTCCCCAATGAGCATGGTAAATTTTTCCTCTAAACCTCTTCCCCCTCCAAAACTAGTTCTTCCTACTTTCCCAAGGGGGTAGAAACCGATAGGTATATCTTTGGGATGGACTGTAACTGAATTTAAAGAAGCAAACTGAAAAAACTGATTTAATTATTATGAAATATCTATTTTGCATTAGTGATGATTAAGAGATTTTTCTTTCAAAGGAGGAATTTCTCATTCAGGGAAGAATTGAGGGATAAGGAGGAGAGTTCTTGGTTTCGAACATCTTATGAGTTGTGCATATTTCTGATCCAGCTCAGTTCTTTAAATGGTGTTACTTCTGATTCAGGTATGGCAGAAATGACATCAAACTCATAAAGAGCTTCTAATTATGATGGTCTAAGGAATTTGGTAGTTTTTGTTTTGTTTTGTTTTTTTAATTAGCAAAGCAGGACCAAAAGCCAAAATGACAGCTAGTCAGCATCTTATATATTTTGTTTCCAGTTGAGGAGCCAAAACACTTTAATTAAATTCACTATGATCACATCATGTGGCTCCCTTGATGGCTTCTCAGGATTGCCAAAAGTCAGGCACATTTGCACAAGGAAGGTTTTCTTTTCTCTTCCTCAGAACAAATACATCTTCAATTTATCCTTCTTTCAACAATACAAAATTTATAGAATACTCTCACATATAGTTTAATGGAGATACGTTGTACTATAAAGGAATTGTCAAAATATCTACATCTTAGCCATCTAGGCTATGAAGGAAGGTCATCTACCTGTGGCACTTATAGTCTCTTTAATGACATCCTTCTTCACTACTCCTAAGGGAAATAAGTGAAGAAAATATCCCAGCCCTAGGTAGACATGGAAAAGATGTCTCCATGCAGGCAAAGGTAAGGATAACCATTTCAGAAGCCATACTGAGAAGTCTGGACATGCTTTCTGATCACTTGTTCTACCACAAACTTCTAAAGCCCAATCACACACAGGGTAGATGAGTGAATCTTGAGGGTGGAGCACCATGACCAACTCTATTTATTTGGCTTAGAGTTTAAGGCTAACCCATGTGCTTTGAAGCACAATGGGATCATACAACTCAGTGCCAGATGCTTTTTCAGAAGACTTGGGATGGGCTGGTGTTTGGGTACACAGGAAATAGATTTGATGGTGACTCATGGACCTTTCCCCTTAATACCATTCAGAGAAACTATTCTATGGATGATGATATTCTCCTTGAGTAGATTTATACCTCAATATATCTCATTTATAGTAAGAAGCTTTCCTTTGACATTGTCTGTGATGCTGCTATATGAATCTGACAAAGCACATAACCTTTGCTCACTCACCCCAGCCAATGATGCAGAATTTCAATATATACCGGCGAATATAAGTATTGAACACTTTAACCAAAGCAATGTACATGTGAACAGCCTCCAATCCCATCCACGTGAAGGTTGCCAGAAGGAAAAAATGTAGAAGGGCTGCAACAGCTACACAGAGTCCATCAATGTCAAATGAGGTGATCCAACCATCAAGGAGGAAAATTAGATTTAGAAACAATAGGGCAGTACTAAGATTCATCAAGATTTTGGAGGGATAATCTCTCCGTAGCTTTCTGGAAATAAAGTATAGATAGAAATGCTTAAGCAATGACCACAAATATTAATGGAATCATAGTTATCAGGGGGAAGGAATGAGGATTTTGTTTGGCTGTGAAATGACTGATGGAGTACAACCAGATGTAAATAAATGAGGCATTATAAAAGAATGATAGTATCATAGACTTGATGATTAGAGTTCAGCTAGCCCACAAATAGTCCTAACACCAAGAGTGGATAAATGATCTACTCAAGGCCATACAAGTAAGCAGACTCAGGGTTTGAATGCAGGCATTCCGATTAATGATCTTTTAAGGAAAAGATCAGGGACATTTATGAGTATACCTATCTTTCTGTAGGAGATTTTCCCCCCTCTTATTATCAATGAAAATTTTAATGAAAGGAAATACAATTAGTTTATTTCACCTAATCAAAATTTCATGAAAAAAAACTGGAATATTAAAAATAAAATAAAATCTCTATCTTTTATCACCCCCTAATTGTTCTCTACTAATAGTTGATATTAATTCTCAACTTAAAAGCCACTTTTTAAAGAATTTTGAGGAAAAGTTACCAATACGTCTCCTTTCAATTAAAAATCATATAAAGCATATACTGCTAAAACGCTATAGAAGTTTGTGGGAGAGAGAAGATAGAAGTTTGGATTAATTCTATAATATGCAGACATTTTCCCTGACAATCGAAAGAAGACTCTAAAGGTCATTCATATATTGGATTCCCATAAGAAGAATCTATTTTGGTATTGCATTTTATATATGACAAGACACTCCATAAATTAAAACTACTCTGACTTACATGAGTCACACAGGATTTAAATGTTCCTTAAAGCAAAGAAAATTTTCTTGTTTTTACGTTAGAGTAATCAGTAACTTGGATTCGGCAGATGGTGAAATACTTACTCAAAAGCAACATATGTTAGGAGAGTTGCTGCTGAAAATATGGCAGAAACTCCACAGCCAATGTAGGTAATAAAGGTCAGGACTTTCGTGTTTCGTGTATCTATCTGTGAAGCAGTTCTTTGAAGGTCCTACATAAAACATGAAAATGCGTTACATGAATCTTTTCTTTTGCCATGGCTGCTATTTTTCCTTACTGAAAAGTTTAGATTGACTCTATGTAATCACTTGAATATTTAATACATATTATACTGGTGTTATATTCCTATTATGGTGATATATTCCTCAAATATTAGTTTTTTCATGAGTGAAAATGGTATAGCTCCAGCAATATGGTATTGGCTTCATAGTATGGAACTAAAACATACCATAGTTGGAAAACTGACCATGAGTAATTTTTCATCATTTCTCTTCTTTTTAAGCCTTTATTTTCATTACATAAGACAACTGACACTTGAAAATAACATATAGACCAAGTAATGGAGGAAAAGATCACCTCCAAAATTATTCCCGAGTTATGTGATTTATAAAATGCAAAAATGAAGGAATATAAAGATAGTGAGGTGGTTAATACCAGGTTTGGGGTCAGAAGAATATGGGTTCAAATCTGGCCTCAGATACTCCCTAGCTGTGTGACTGTGCATTTCATCCCATTTCCTTAGTCCTTGTTTTTCTGTCTTAGAGTTGTTACTAAGATAGAAAGTAAAGATTTAAAAAAGGAAGAAAAAACTGAAGGAACAGGGTAGTTTGATTTACTTTTTTCCCTTTCTGGGAAAAAAATTACACTAGCCCGATAATGGTTGTTGGATATTATGTCCCAATTTAGGATAAATTAGACAGATGGTATTTGTCAAATATATTTATCACCTTATTTTCTTTCCTCCAGTTATAGTCATAGCTCATTAGAGCTGAAAGAGACCTTAGAGATCATGTAGATCAAGCCCCTCATCTCATCTCTTTTGCAAGCCCCAGCCAGTTGAGTCTGACAATGCCAGTGGGAGTTGTGCTTTGCTATTGACCATAATATGAAAACCAGCCTCTTCTATAAAACAACATAGCCAAGGAAACAAAAATTTTTAAGTACTGGGAATAAAGGTATCCCATGTGACTGTGCTATAAATTTCAAGTAGATCCTCAAATGTTAAAATGTATAAAGAGACCCCATATGGAGGTCCTGAAAGCATCTTATGTGGGATTCTTAAAAGGAACTTAGGAAAGACTCTAAATAAAACTCTAGTGGTCTGGAAAGGCTAAAGATGAACTGAATGTTTCTTGGGCATACCATAAAATGGGACAAATTTTGGAAAGTTTTTCTTCTCGCCCTCCATAGTTCCACAAAAGCAGTCATAATGGGAAGAGGGAAGGAAATGACTAAAAAATTATTTTTATAGATACAGAAAACTATTATTTTATATAATGGTAGCAAGCAAAACACAACTAACAGTAAATTCATAATGAAATGAAAACAATATGTGAATAAGTCAGTCATCCAAGGTTATCATGGCCCCAAATTTAAAAAATTCTTTGCTTTGGAGACTGGCCAAGATGGCAGAGTAGAATGAAGTGGTAGTCTAGTTCTATCCCAGAACTCCTTCACACAGGTTTAGGAAAAGCACTAGATCAATTCTTGATTGAGAAATTCAAGTAAAAAAAATCATGTCATTTTTCCACTCCTGGTGGTGTAAGGAAACAGAGAGGCATTGGATGGTAGAGATTGGGTCAAACCAGAGGTGTGCTTTGCAGAACCTTCCAACAAGAAGGCAAAGGATTGCCCTGAGATCAAAAGCCTGTCTGCAGTTCTACACTGTGGTAAGAAGAGGTCTGAGATCTTACAAAGCCATCTTACCCTGACTTATGTAGGAAACAGGAATAGGTAGCAATTGACAACTCTGTTGATTACTACTCAGTGTTGAATCATAGATCCCATGTGGGCTGAGGAAAGAATCTCTAGCTAGAGATGTCATTCAGGGGTGAGGAATGGTTCCAGGTCCTAGGCTGAATATCTAGCAAGGAGTGACTTCAACAACAAGCAGGAGCTAGGTGGTTCAGATCCTAGGCATAGAGCTCAGTCTCAGTTCCAGACCAGTTTGAAACCTGCACAGTAATAATTAGGGTAAGAATCCCAGATCAAGGGAAAGTCAATAGTACTCTTACTCTGAATCAACTGAAATTCTCAGATGACTGGCAGTAGCTGAGTTCAGCAGTAGTTTACTGAAACTCCAACAGATGAACCCACAGGTGTATTGCTTAGATCCAAACTCAGATGGGCTAAGAACTTAGAGCGCTCTTATCAGGAGGACAGCAATCAGACTTTGCTCTGGATGTGATCATTTTGGAAGTATCAAAGATTGCAGGTCCCCAGACTAAGCTGTCCCAAAGATCCTGAAATCACACATTACCCAATATCTAGGAAAGCAGCAGGAAGAATCTACAGGACATAGAATAAGCCCAGATATTCCCTCCAGAAGTATACAGAACCCAATCCTGACATCAAATCCAAGGTCAGAAATTAGAACAGAAGAATGAGCAGGCAAGCAAACAAAAATTCTGTCTTTAAAAAGATTTAGTGGCGATGGGACACTAAAGGCAGAAAAAGAGATAAGAGTAACTACAAAACATCTATAAGCAAAGCTTCAAAGTAAACCACAACCTGGGCACAAATTCAACTAGAATTCTTTAGAGAGAAGAAGCAAGAAGCATTTTTAAAGCATTAAATATATTTTAACAAATGAAATGAGTGCAAGAGAAAAAATACAAATACATGAGAACTAAAGAAAAATTGGAAAGGGAAATAGTATATTGGAACAAAAATCTTATTTATCCAAGCAACAAATTCCCTGAAAATTAGAATGTGCCACATTAGAAGCTAATGAGTCTATTATATGAGAAACATTAAATCAAAGTTACCAGTTTGAAAAATAAAAAATATGTTATTTCAAAGCAAAAATTAAAATAGGATAATTAATGTTAAAAACAGATCAAGGAGATACAATTTAAGGTCAATCAACTACCCAAAAGCTCTGACTAAAAAACAAAATAAAAAACCTAAACATAACATTTCAAAATATCATAAAAGAAAATTACCCAGATCTCTTAGAACCAGAATGTGAAGTCACAATAGAAAGAACTTCCCCTGTATCTTTTGAAAGAAATCCCCAAATAAAAGCTCCAAGGAACAGTAGAGCTCCAAACCAGAAGTTCCTGGTCAAGAAAAAACTGTAAGCATCCAGAATAAATTCAAGTACTGAGGAGGCACAATTAGGATCACATAATATTTAGTAACCACCACTACAAAGAAGCACAGAGCTTGAAATATAATATCCAAAAGGCAAATGATATAGGTTCACAACTAAGAATATTTTAACTAGAAAAACTGAACATAATCTTATAGTGGACCAAAGGGACACATTATGAAATTAAAGCCCTCCAAGCATTTCTGATGAGAAGACTAACAACTTTTTAAAACTCTGAAATATAAAGAGAAAGATAAAAAGGTAAATATGAGGAAGCAATCAAAAGGGATTAAACAACAATTAACTATGCAGTGAATAGAGTACCAAGCCTGGGTTTAGGTAAATATATGTCTAAATCTGGCTTCTGACAATTATTAGTTGTATAACCCAAGGCAATTCACTTAACCTCTGTCTGCCTCAGTTTCCTCAAATGAAAATGGGAATAATAACAACACCTACCTCCCAGGACTGTTACGAAGATGAAACAAACTAATAATTGTAAAGCACTTAGCACAATGCCTGGCATTCAGTATGTACTATATAAATGGTAGATATTATTGTTAACTTTTATGCTGATATATCTCCCTCTCTCCCTGAGAATCCTATTATCAATAAGGATCAGAGCCAAAGATTAATAAGACAGAGGGCTTAAGAGTAGTTTTTAAAAAGGTTTTGATGATCTTGAAAGAAGAAAGGAAAAGGGAGGGAAAAGGAATTATCTAAAGAGAAGGAAAAGAGAAAAAAGATGAGTTAAAGTGTTCAAGTAGAAGATTATCTGGATAAAGAGTTAGAGGTGGTGGGAATGAGTGGCACTGAAAAGTCATTTTCATCTAAATCTGTTAAAGGAGGAAAAATATACAAATAGTTGAGTACAAAAATATACATGTTAATAAATAGGAGGAGAAAAGGATGGACAAATAAGAAGGAGGGAATATCAGGAGAAGGATTAGTCCTAGTTAAACAAACTAAGAAGGTCAGAGAGTGAAGAGGAGTTTAAAAGGAAGGAAATGATAAGAACTTATGAATGATTTTTAGATAAGGGAAAGAGAAGAGGAGAGCTGAAGCAGATTGCATTGTATTTAGGGTACTTGTACTGTATCCATTGATCTCTTATCCTGTTTTTTCTATAAGAGGGCATAGGAATCTCTGATCAAGCCAATAACCAATCATAATTCCAGAAAACCAAGCTAAAACATGCTTCCTAATTCATCAGAGAAGCAATGGACTCAGGGTACAGATTGAGACACACACACACACACACACATATATGTATATATATATATATACATATATATATATATATTTGGACATGGTCAATATAAGAATATGTTTTGTTTGATTATATATATTTTTGCAAGGGTTTTGTTTTCCTTTCTTTTTCAATGGAAAGAGCAAATGAAGGAAGGATAAAGGTAAATTCTTATTAAATGAAAAAATTGGTTATAAAAAGAGGGAAAAGACTGAATAAAGAAATATTAAAGAGAAGATAATTAATTGGAAAATATAAACATAAGCATATTTCACTTAAGATGTTGGATTTTTAGAAATCTGAATCAGTCCTTTATGTACTTTGAAAATGGGAGATAGATTTTATATAGCTGATGTGTGAATTTGTTTTCCTTAACTATTCATATTTTATGAGGGTTTTCTTTTTTCTTTTCATTTTTTCAACAAGGGGGGAGGAGAAAATTAATATTTAAATAATTGAAAAAATAAAATTGAAATAAAAAATAATCCACTGGATGAGGAGAAGATGTATTGCTTCAGTGGAGGGCACAAATCCCCTATAAATAGAGATTTTTTATGTTCCTGACATCTCATCTAGTATTTCCCATATTTATAAGGTTTTTTCAAACTTGAAAATTTAAACCAGTTAAGCCAAAACATATGTTTTTGCATTAACTATGCTGAAGAATATAACTTTCCTGGAAGAATGACTATAAACCAAAATATGTCTAGATGGAAGTAAAGGAATGAATCTATTTTATAGGGCATAGGAAATCCAGTGAAATAGAAGGATTTTCCACTATTCAGGACAGGCTGGCTCATTTTCAAAAGGGAAAAAAAAGTTGTCATTTTATAGGTCAACTTATATTTTTTGGAAGTAAAGAATAGAAGCCATTTATATTCAGAGGAGAAGAAAAATGTTCTTTTCTGTATTTTACAATTTTTCATTTATGTCTTGTTTTCTTCCCTTGAGACACTTAAAACCTAAAGGTGTCAGGAAAATTATCAAGAGCCCATGAAATTTGGTCAGGCTAAGTGGGTGATGGATCACAGACCAAATCAATAACAGGCTTCCAGGTCGTATAAGGTACTCTTTAGCCTTTCCTCTTGTTATCCCTTTAGACCTGGCAAGAAGAAAGGTATGTGTGAATCCAGGTAATAAGATAGAGCTCACACATCAATATTTTTTTCCTTGCCCATTTTTTTCCAGATTACATGTTGAGACAATTTTCAACAATCATTTTCTGTTTTCCATATCCTTGTGAACAATCAGCATCACCACCTTAATCAAACATCAGATCTAGATCAAATTTCATAAGCATTTGTAGTACCTAAGGAAGCAGTGTGATGTGACTTTCTAATTGGTCTTCCTGCAGCATCTCCTCACTCTAAACCATCCTCCACTTCCTGAACCAAAGGTATGTCCAGTTTGACCATATCATTCTCTTATTTAATAAATTATTTTGTTCCCTATTACTGCTAGAATTGAATATAAAATTCTGTTTGGCATTTTGCATTCTGCAGAATTGAGCCCTATTCTGCCACTTAAATGTAATACTCTATGATCCAACAATGCTGGTCTAACTTCTGCTCATCACAGAGCAAACTCAATAACCCTGTGATTGTGAGCTGGCTATCCCCCATGCCTAGGATGCTTTTCCTCCATACCCTTCCCTCTTAGCTTTCCTGGCTTCCTTGAAGATTCAGCCCAGATTTCACTTACTGAAAGAAGCCTTTTCATATCTCTCTTGCTGTGATTGTCTTCTCTTCGGAATAACCTTTCATTTATACCATATTTTGTTTTTTCATTATCTGTACTACTGGGGTACTACTATGAAGCTCCAGAGTCCTAAACCTTGTTTTAATATTGAAAAGAATGGCTTAGTGATGGCTAGGAGGCTCAGTGTATAACAAGCCAGGACTAAGCCCTGGTTTCCAATATGGTCTCAGATACTTCCTACATGTGTGATGCCAGGCAAGTCACTCAACCCCAATTGCCTAGCTCTTATCATTCCTCTGCCTTGATACCAATCCCAAGTATTGATTCTAAGATCAAAGGGAAAACTTAAGAAAAAGAGAGAAGAACCCTTAAACACAACTATTATGATGTAATTTAAGAGTTCTTTTCTACTCTGTTTTTGCTTTCCATTGGAAAAACATTGATCTTTGCTTTTATCATGAGTTTATTCTTTCCATTTCCTCTCCCCCACCTTCATTACTCTAATACTTTTAAGTCCCTTTCTCAAGATTCAGGAACTTCATTATACTTCTTTCTTTGTTTCTAAGATTTTTCATAGTATTTCATTTTTATTGTCTCAAAAAATAAAACAGGTGGCTTGTCCTTGTAGTAGTTACTCTGAATAATTATTCACATGCTTCATAGTATTCTTCATTTAGAAACAATATTCTGAGTATGGGAGAATGATGACCAGGATAAGAAAGAATTCTATAACATGAGGTTTGAAAAGCTTGTGCCCCAAAGAGAAAAATTATTTAACAAAAAAACAAGGAAGGGATTCTGCACTCACCATCAGAACCCCAAAGTGGGTGAGGTGGTTGCACAAGCACACTGTCTCACTTTCATTTGATTCTTGCTGTGCAACACAGCCAGATGTGTTCCAGCCACCAAAACCTTCTGTAGGAGTAAAGCAATGCAGATTATTACAATATTAGCAAACAGTATGATATAATGGGAAGAGCTTTGGATGTGGAATCAGACAATGTGAGTTCAAATACTGGATCATGATTGTGTGAACTTCAATAACTCAACTTTTCCTCTTGGGGTTTCAGAAACCTCTTTTCTCATGTGGAGGGTAGAGAAGGATTGGATTAGGAGATTTCAGAAGCGCCTTCCAACTTCTTAAAAATAATATTTTATTTTTTCCCAAATGCATGTAAAAACATGTTTTTTCTTAAGTTTAATGTTCTAATTTCTCTCCCTCCTTCCCAGTCTCTTTTCCTCCCATCCCTCACTGCCTAAAAATAGTAATTAATCCGACAAAGATTTTACATATGCAATCATGTAAAACATTTTCCCTTATTAATTATTTTGTAGAAGATATCTTAAACAAAACAAAATTTTTAAAATTGGAAAGGACTTCTTTTTAAATTAAGTTTAATTAATTAATTTAGAATATTTTCCATGGTTACATGATTCATGTTCTTTCCCTCCCCTCCTCCCACCCTGCCTTCCATAGCCAATGAGCTATTCCACTGGGTTTTACATGTATCATTGATCAAGACCTATTTCTGTATTATTGATATTTGCACTCGGGTGATCATTTAGATTCTGCAACCCTAGTCATATCCCCATCGAACCATTTGTTTAAGTTGTTGTTTTTCTTCTCTGTTTATACTCCCACAGTTCTTTCTCTAGATGTGGATTGGAAAGGACTTTTAAAATTTCCTATAACAGCTTAAAATACAAGATACTATGAATGCAATTCCCTGAAGGGCATCCTATTCTTTTCTGTCCTCTAAAGAAGGTAAGAGTTTTGTTTGGTTGGGTTTTTTAAAAAATACTATTCTGAGAAGGATCCATAGGTTTCAACAGATTGCCAAAGAGGTTCATGACATTCACCTACACATACATACAATGTTAAGAACCTCTGTTTTATGTTTACTGTTTGAGTAGTAAGGAAGAAATCTTAACCACCTACATGTAATGGCCAATCAAAGAAAGACTAGAAGAGTAATGGGCAGCCATAATGATCTGACTTTTAAAGGAAGAGGGAAGGTAGTGGCTTGTTTAGCTATATCACCATGGATATGTGATGATTTTATTTCTTCTCTTTACTAGGAGCTCAATTAGCCACACAAAAAGGCTAGGTAAAAAGCCACAAGTAATAAAGGACAAGTTTTTCAAAGTTTACTCAAGAATATCTGTGTTTTCTGATTGTGCCTTGTATCTGATGAAGAGTCTGAGGAGCAACTAGAAGTAATAAAAGCTGCCATTTAATAATGCTTGAAGGAGAGGTAGATAGCATAGATATTATTATCCCTATTTTTCAGATAAGAAAACTGAGGCTCAGAGAAGCAAAAATGTCTAGTGTCTGATTTGGGACTTGAACTTGCCCCTACTAAGTGGCAGAATGGATAGATTATTGAGCCTGGAATCAGAAAGATCTGAGTTCCAGAAGTTCAGGAAGACCTGGGGTCAGGCACTTAGCACATGATTCTGGACAACTCACTTAACTTCTATTTGCCTCAGATATAAGGCAGAACTGTATTGGACTAGAATTAGACCAAAAAACACCTAAATTAAGGAAGTAAAAGGAAAAACTATTAATCAAAACTGGCATTTCCTAATAAAGCATCATAATTCAAATCTCAGAATCTCTCAAGTAGGTAAAAGGGGTGACAGGATTCTAGGGGAGTAGTAAAGGATAGATTTGGTATAATTACTGTATGTTTTAGTTCAAAGACAGTGCAAAGGATCTCGGGGCAGTACCTTTATCTGTAAAATGGGGATAATATCACCTACCTCCTAGGGTTGCTCTGACTATTAAATGAGATATTTTTAAAGTTCTTTGCAAACCTTAAAGTGATATATAAATATAAGGTATCATCATCACTATCACTATTTTACTCTTCCACTTCTTCCTCCATCTTTCTAAATTCAAGGCTCCTGATTCCATGTCCAGTGCTCTTTATGCTTTTAAATAAAGAATATTAAAATTTTACAAGGGATTCAACAAATTATTCTTGTGTCAAAGATGGAGTAATGAATGTTGGATGATAGGATTGATTAATAAATTTGTTACTTATTGAATAACTGGCCCTAAGAAATGGCGATTAATTGATTGCCATCACTTGCAGAGAAGCATCTCATGGAAAGCCATTGTTCTGTCCATCTTGATCGATTACTTTCATAAAGATATAGAAGGCATAATCATTAAAGATCAGATAACTTATTCAATGATATAGTGGGAATTCTAAAAGATCTCAACAGACCAGAAGAAAGTTAGAAATTATGAAGATAAAATATAAATACAAAACATGTAAAATTCTAACATGGAGGTTAAAAATTGATTGTGCAAGGACAAAATAAGGAGATCTGTGGTTTTGTAGTTTATGAGAAAAATACTTGAATTTTTAGTTGACTTTGAGTTCAATATAAGTTAATATTGTGTTATGATAACTAGAGAATGATTGTGCAATTTTAATCTTCATTATTAGAAGTAAAAATGTATAAAGAAAGAGAGGTAATACTCTCATTGTACTATACCCATGTCCAATAACTCCTGGAGTATTGTGCACAATCCCTGCAGTGTCTATGAAGGAAGAGTACATAAGAAATTTATTTTGAACCTTAGATTTTATTAGTAAAAGTTAAATACTACTAGGAGACTAGTTTGTATGTGTGTGTATATACTTTGCTTTTTGTTTAGCCTTAAGGTAATAAGATAGAATTAACTTTTCTATCCACCTAAAATGGTTTTTCAATAATGCAGTCACAGTCACTCAGGTTTGATGAGTAAGAAAAATGACCACCAATTTAAAAGGCAATATGGCAAAGTTCATAGAGAGCCCAGATGATCTAGGTGTAAGTCTTAATTCTGATACAGTTGTCTTTGTACAAGTGAGTAACTTTCTAAGAAAAAGAATTGCAGAGCAGTTGCCAATATCGATTGGAAGAGAGAATTTCATCACTCAGATATCTCTGGAATAATGAAATCAAAAGTGCATACTGGAAAAAAAAGGAACATTTATTTTTAAACTTACTGTTCTTATTCAAGTCCCAGAAGACACAGATAGGATGTAGCACCTAAATGAACATAAGCACAAAACATGTAATAAGGTGTTGAAATGAAATTATTCAGAAGTTATTGTGTTTCAAGGTTTTTAGAGAAAACAAAAATAAACATCAACCATGCCAGTGCAATTTAGCAAGGGCAGAAAACCCAAGAGAAAGTGGTCTCTAACCTGAACTCTTGCTTTTAAATTAACCTGGACTCTAAAGAGGAAGACATGACTTAATTCAAAGCAGGAACTTATAACTTTTAATGAATCAAAAGAAAAACTGATATAATATTTGTTTTTTAAACTATCAATTGTTTTTCTGATGCTTTGTGACCCAATTCAAGCTTTCTTTGTAAAGATAACTAGAGTGGTTTGCCATTTCTTTCTCCAGATCATTTTATAGATAAGGAAACTAAGGGGAAAGGGTTAAATGACTTGCTCAGGGTCACATTGCTAGTAAGTGTCTCAGGTGAGATTTAAATTCAGGAAAATGAGTCTTCCTGACTCTAGGTCCAGCATTCTATCTGCTGCCTCATCTAACTACCCTGACATACTATGATGGAACAGTAAGGAAAAAAAAAAGAAACTGTGAACTTAGTGGTGTCAGGAGACCTGGACTTGAATTCTGACTCTGCCACTTAACATTTAAGTAACTTGGGATAATTGGTAGTTTATTTAACTTGTCTGAGAATCAGTATTACAATTGGATATATGACAAATTATAATTACAAATATAATCCAAATCTTACTTGTGAAAAGAAATAAAGTAATGATGATGATGATGATGATAATTAGAGCAATAGTACTTGCCCTTTCTATTCCCCAAGGATATAGTGGAAACCCAATTAGATGATGAAAAGAGTGTAATAATTGTAAAGGAGTATATAAATATAACCTGTTACTATTATTCTTGTTACAAAATTTTCAGTCTGCTATAATTACTAATATTACTGATTCATTAGATGATGAGCTTCTTGAGAAGAGGTATTGTTTTTGTCTTTCTTTGTCTCCCAGAACTAGCTTGGCACAGGGCCTGGCACATACATAGCAGGTGCTTATTATAATGCCTAATGACTAACTGACTGATACTTCACACAGTTGTTAGAATATATTTTATTTTCCCCAATAACATGTCCATGTCTCTTTTACAAATGACAAGGTCAAAAAAAGAGAGGGGTCCCAACACTTTTCATGCCATGAACTTCTTTGATAGTCTGCTGAAGCCAATAGACCCCCTTCTAAGACCAATGTATGCATTATTTTAAATTCTTAATTGAAGGAAATCTTAAAATCAGTTGGTAAAAATAAATGTGCATTTTTCTCCATCCAAGTCATAGACATCTTGAAAATGTATCCACAAAAACGTTGAGAATTCATGGATTCTAGGTTAAGAATGCTTGAAATAAGGAAAGGTACCAGATTATAAATTATTAAGATTTGGACCTAGTTTACCTGTCTCTAATATCCCCTAGTAGAATGCAAACTTCTTGAGAATACTCTTCTTTTTATGTCTTATATCCCCTAACTCTGTCATAGAGACTTGATTATAATAGATACTTGTAAGACTGTATTAGATTGGATCCATAATAGTAAATAAAATAAATAATTAATTGCAAAAAAATACTTACTTAAAACTAGCTCAGTTGTTCTGTCCTTTTTCAGCCTGTATGGCTGAGTAAATGTTAGAGTTAATATTATACTAATGACTATAGGGGGAGGGTAGAGAAGAAGGAAGAGGAAACTGAGGAGAAAAAGAGAAGGAGCAGGAGGAGGAGGATAAGAAGAAAAAGAAGAAGATGGAGAAGAATGAAAGAGAAAGAGGAATAGAAGAAGAAAGAAAAAAAGAAAGAAAGAAAGAAAGAAAGAAAGAAGAAAGAAAGAAAGAAAGAAAGAAAGAAAGAAAGAAAGAAAGAAAGAGACAGAGAGAAAAAATAAAGAAAGAGAAAGAAAGAAGAAATGAAGGAAAGAGAGAAAGAAAGAAAGAAAGAAAGAAAGGAAGAAAGGAAGAAAGAAAGAAAGAAAGAAAGAAAGAAAGAAAGAAGAAAGAAAGAAAGAAAGAAAGAAAGAAAGAAAGAAAGAAGAAGAAAGAAAGAAAGAAAGAAAGAAAGAAAGAAAGAAAGAAAGAAAGAAAGAAAGAAAGGCAAAAAGAAAGGAAGAAAGAAAGAAAGAAAGAAAGGAAGAAAGGAAGGAAAGAAAGAAGAAAGAAGAAAGGAAGAAGAAAGAAAGAAAGAAAGAAAGAAAGAAAAGAAAGAAAGAAAGAAAGAAAGAAAGAAAGAAAGAAAGAAAGAAAGAAAGAAAGAAAGAAAGAAAGAAAGAAAGAAGAAAGAAAGAAAGAAAGAAAGAAAGAAAGAAAGAAAGAAAGGAAGAAAGGAAGAAAGGAAGAAAGGAAGAAAGGAAGAAAGGAAGAAAGGAAGAAAGAAGAAAGAAAGAAAGAAAGAAAGAAAGAAAGAAAGAAAGAAAGAAGAAAGAAAGAAAGAAAGAAAGAAAGAAAGAAAGAAAGAAAGAAAGAAAGAAAGAAAGAAAGGAAAAAGGAAGAAAGGAAGAAAGGAAGAAAGAAAGAAGAAGAAAGAAAGAAAGAAAGAAAGAAAGAAAGAAGAAAGAAAGAAAGAAAGAAAGAAAGAAGAAAGAGACAGAGAGAAAAAATAAAGAAAGAGAAAGAAAGAAGGAAATGAAGGAAAGAGAGAAAGAAAGAAAGAAAGAAAGAAAGAAAGAAAGAAAGAAAGAAAGAAAGAAAGAAAGAAAGAAAGAAAGAAAGAAAGAAAGAAAGAAAGAAAGAAAGAAAGAAAGAAAGAAAGAAGGCAGGAAGGCAGGAAGGCAGGAAGGAAGAAAGGAAGAAAGAAAGAAGAAAGAAAGAAAGAAAGAAAGAAAGAAAGAAAGAAAGAAAGAAGAAAGAAAGAAAGAAAGAAAGAAAGAAAGAAAAGAAAGAAAGAAAGAAAGAAGAAGGAAGGAAGGAAGAAAGAAAGAAAGAAAGAAAGAAAGAAAGAAAGAAAGAAAGAAAGAAAGAAAGAAAGGCAGGAAGGCAGGAAGGCAGGAAGGAAGAAAGGAAGAAAGGAAGAAAGAAGAAAGAAAGAAAGAAAGAAAGAAAGAAAGAAAGAAAGAAAGAAAGAAAGAAAGAAAGAAAGAAAGAAAGAAAGAAAGAAAGAAAGAAAGAAAGAAAGAAAGAAAGAAAGAAAGAAAGGAAGGAAGGAAGAAAGAGAAAGAGAAAGAAAGAAGAAGAAAAAGTATAAAGAAAAGAGAAAGAAAGAGAAGAAAGAAAAGAGAAAGAAAATCAAAGAAAAAAGAAAGAAAGGAGGGAAGGAAGGAAGGAAAAGAAAGAAGAAAACAGTTAGGCTAGACTACCTAGGAAACTAGACTAGCCTTCTCCCATGGTTACTTAGTGTAAGGAGCAAGACTAGAATTAGAATTCTGATTTTAAGTCCAGTGTCCTTTCCACCATGCCATAAATGCTCAGGGAGCATGAGCTCAGTGTTAAATAAACGTGCCAATATTCCAATGTCATCTCTACCATATTTCTCATTTTCTATATTCACTTGTATTTTTATTTTTAATGAAAATTTTTATAAAGTAAAACCCATAGTTAGACAGGCAATTTTCACATCTGTATTCTCTAAAGAGAGTTGCCCAATCTTTAAAACATTGTCTCTTCAATCTCTCCTGCTGGCCCTCATTTCTATCATTTGGTCAGCTATACACCTCCAACCCTTTAATGAAAGTTGCCAATTTCCCATGATGTAAGGACACCAGGCAAAGTTCCAGGATTGGCAGCCTCCTGCTGCTCCCTTCTTTACTCTGGAAAAGTACAGGTTACCCCACAAGTCATTGGACAGATTTCCAGTAACCATTTGAGATAGTCTAACCCTGATCCTCTCTATACTTCGAGAAGTATTGCTCAAGATATTTTCTTACCTGATTTCTTGTATGTTTGATTATAACCTGGACAGGTTCCTGAAGATCCCGGATACTAATGTTTCCAATACTGCACGCCATCACATAGCTCACTAACTTGTCTCGCTGAGTTTCTACATCCTTTTAAAGAGAACAAAAAAACAATACCTTACACGTACTAGTCCAAGTACACACTTTTATTTTATTGTAGCATTCCAAAATAAGCAAACAGTCAGCAACTTTTACACTTAAGATCTCCATTATAAGAATGTCCTGTTTATAAGATCAAATTGCTGGCTTTCCTCATGGTGCTCTGCTATTTCCCTTATTATCATAAATACACAGGGAGAACATATTGTAAGGCAATTTTCATGAAATTTCACTCTCAATGACTACATTCGAGGCTGGTCAGTTATTGACAATGTGAACTCATAAACAATGCAAACTCATAAAAAGTTGTGAACAGTTAGATCATTTCCTTTACTATGCCAAAAAAATGAGACTGCTTATCTTTTGGAGAAACAACTTTTATAGGTAGGAACGGATTATGGTGTAATTTTTTTTTTGTCTTTGACTTTTACATTCAGACCAACCACTTGACGTATTTATTAATGGATTACATCTAACTAATTTTGGCGGCTCAGTGACTGATTAAAATATATATTGTTCCTTTTGATAAATATTTAATCTACTATGTAAAATTTTAACCACAGAACTGATTGATTTAACTTATGCTTCAAAAAAAAAAAATCAGCTGGCACTGGAAACATTACGATCTCTCTTCAAAGATATCCCTTCCTATAGAGGAAACATGGCACAATGTATAGAGCACTGATTTTGGAATCAGGAAGGACTAGGTTTAATTATCATCCAGCCTAGACTACCTATATAACTAGACAAGCCCTTCTCCCATGGTTACCAAGTAGGGGAGGCAGGACTAGAATTAAGGTCTTCTGATTTTAAGTCCAGTATTCTTTCCACAATCCAGTGATGCCAGAATAGTCATTTAACTAGGTACATGACCCTGGCCAAGTAATTTAATTTATTTGATCCTTATTTTCCTCATCTATAAAAGGAGGGGGTAGAAGATTAAAATATCATGACTTTGCTGCTTGCAGCATTTTCCCGAGTTCTTCCATAGTTCTGGTTGGGTGAAGACCGGGAATCCACCATAGGCCCTCCTTCTTCACTTTCTCTTAATGCCATAAGGACACCAATGGAGCTCTTGGACTGCCCATTTGCCATCCTTTGTACTTGTCTTTCTTCCTATTCTAAATTTCTCTGATGGCATTTTTCAGTCGCATTCTTCTCTGAAGCTCCTCATTGGTTGTTGTTAAAGCCTGTTATTACCCAATAAGAGCCTCTTTCCTGTCCTTTTCATGGAATTTATTTTTGATTCTTCAAGGAATGGTTGCTTCCACGTCTTGCAGCCATATAGCTACCATTGTAGAAAGCTAGTATTGAAAAGAGTTAACTTTATATCTAAGAGAAATGTGGGATCAATAAAGGAGTTTTGCAGTTTCCTCCAGTCTGATCTTCATCCATTGGTCCCTTCTATTCCACCTACACATATTTGGGGAAGCTATATAGACTGACCAACCAAATGTATGTCATCATCTGGACAATATCATCAACTTCATCAACTTAATCTTGTTGCAGATGGTTAAGCCAAACTCTTATTCTTCTGTAATGTTCCAGGTCGAGTTGAAAACCTCACTGTATCAAAGGGAACTCTGAAAGGCTGCACCATTCAGAAATATGCACTCCTCAATTAGGACTCTGATGGATCTCCTCTGCCACAAGATTAAACATTCTTGACCAGCATATACATTCCTATTTTATTCCTAATCTGATATTTATGAACAGGAAATTATCAAGAAGCATTATTTCCATCATATATGGAATGATTTTAATGTTTGGTGAGGGGCATCATATTAGAAGAGAGCTATAATTAATCAAAAACTTCCTCAAATAATGAACACAATAGTTCTTGTACTGGCTATGTTATTCAGTCAAAAGGGAAATATAAAGATGTGGTCCATAATGTGTCACTTTCCTAGGCCTGCTTATTCCCTACAAATACACTTAACCCAGATGCATACAATTCATGTGTAGCTAAATCTCGTAAAGATTTTATATAGTTAATGGTAGCTCATTTTCACTTGGTTGTGTTTTTACCTGTTAATAAAATCTGAAAATTTCCTCCATGCTTTTGGTATCATCTTCAGATACCTTTTTGAATTAGACTTGTAATGCCCTCATAGTCATATATATTCCAAAACATACAACTGATCCCATCTATCTACTTATTCCATATTTATTCTATTTTGTGCCATTTCTGCCTTCTCTATAAGATCTTAGACTTTAATTTTTGAGTCTAAATGTTGTGGATCCATTGTCATTGATGAGAAAAAAACTTATTGATAAAATTTTTTGCACATCTCCCTTTTTATTCTATTTCATATAATTCCATTTTTATCCTTAAATGACTTTGGGATGACTCTGCTTAATTGGCTCTTTTGTCAATTTTTAAAAAATGGTTTAATTCAGTATGTTTCTTGTTTCTGATATAATACTGCTGAGAACCACCCATAATCCTTCATAATATTTTACAAATATGTGTATATTTTAAATTGTCATTGGCCTTGACTACCATCTCTCTCCACTTCATAATTAAGTAATACACTTAGGAACAAGAGCACTTTATTGGCTCTCTTGGTCGTCTTCTTGTGTCAAATACACCAATTAAACCTCTGTATAAAATTAATAGATGTCAATGTTATCTCTACTGGCCAGTCTCTATATTTAATTTTTAATTACTCATTTAAATAGTTAAGGATTGAGTGATTTCAGTTGCATGCCATATTTTTCCATTATTCTTCTTCAATTCTTTTTTTCTAATTCTGACTTTTGCTTTTAAAAAAGCGGTCTAATTGTACACATTTTCAAGTATAATTCCCTCATTTATGATGAGTATCAAGCCTACTTTTGTAAAATACCAAGGTGTCTTTAATCATTTCAAGAGAACATAAAATTCTTAAAATAAATTCCAGATGAGCAATTTTAAGGAAAAATGAGAGTAGGGAAAAAATTAATTGTTTTTAGGATGTCACAACTAATTTGGACAAGAAGACATCCTGACACATCATCCTCTAAATTTCACTGTATATGCCATTAATCTGGCAATGTTATGCACTGTTTTGTAAGATCTGCTCACTACATTATTGATCTTTTGATTTAACTTTCTTTATGCTTATGACTTATCTCCCAAGATGGATTGTAAGCATCTTTAGGTCTGAGACCATACATTATTTTCTTCACAATATGTACTCTCTTGTCTCGTGTATTAAATGTATTTCATATATTACTTGATTGATTCCTAAAGTCAGTGAATCATGGCAGTAAGTTATACTTTCTCTTACTTCTTTACTACATTTGTCTATTGGAAAGGCGATAGTGAAGTTTTAAGGTGTTGAAGACATTTTCCCCCATTGTAATCTGCCTTGAGAAATTTCCATTTTTCTCTTGTAAAAGTCAGGTTTCCTCTGAAATATCCTACATCAACCCACATTTCATTATTTAAGAATCTTTACTTTTAAAAACAAAATATTTTAGCGTAGCTTTTCTAGATAAGTTCTGTTTTCTGAGGCCAGGGGAGGTCATGGGTGTTTGCTGGCAGATTACTCTCTAGGATCTAGAAACAATGCCAATAAAAATGGTAATGTGTGCTCAGCACAATAGCAGCCCATTCTGAGGATGTAAAAGAGCAGAAGGTCATTTGAAATACTAATAAGAAGGCTGATTAAAGCCAAGAATGCTGCTCATTATAAAAACACTACTTCCTTCCGAATGAAAAAAAAAATCCTTTCCCCTCACTTGGTGAATAGTTTTCTTTAATTCTGTAGGCCTTGCTTATTGTTTCTGAGAAGATTGAAACTAATATTTAGCTTGAAAAGAAACTGTTTAAAGATACATTATGTATTTTATTCTATGATTTAATCTATATTTTATATATCTTCTAACTTGTAACCTCTAGTACTGAACCTAGTATTATCTTCTAGTTTTAATTGGAATAAGCTTATTGTATTAACAAGAGGAAAATTGTCTTAAGACAAGTATTTAATACAATTATGTTCTTTATTTCCTTCTTAAATTTTTCTCTAGTATAAGCTATATGTATCTTGTTTTATAACATGACAAACAGGTAAATATGCATTATATGATAAAATATGTACTACCTATATCACACTACCTACCTTCTAGGGAGGGACGATAGATGGGAGGGTGGGGAGAAAAGAATAAAATATTTTTGAATGGAAGAATGTTTCCCTTAGATAAGCATATTTATTATGATTTGTTACCTATATATAATAAATCATATGTATTATATTATTGTTATGTTACATATGTCATAAATAAAAAATAAATCATGACCCCTCCCATAAAAGAGAGAAAAGGTTATTTTTCTATCATTTAGAATATACTTAGCTCTAAGAGATGGAATTTTTTTTGTAAAAGGCCTTCTTAGAGTAAGTAAAATTAATTCATTATATACTTGCCTGGAAAAGTCCAGTTTTGTTGAAGAAAGTAAATTGAGCTCTTCTAACTGATTCAGATTCTTCTTTACTTAAATTCATAAGTAAACTTCGGGGCAAAATGACAGAAGCCAGAGAATTCACTTGACCTGTCTCAAAGTCCATCTAGAGACACACAAAAAGAATAGTCAAATAGTTGCAATAATTTAATCATTTAGCATGTCTGATTAATGTTGTTGATATCCCCCAAAACACAAATAAGTCCTAGATCAATTGTTCCCTTCACAAACATACTCACTTTATCATCTATTTGGATACGGCCTCTCCTGAGAAAGACCTGAGACTAGTCTCTCTTCATACTTTTAAATGTTCAGGATTTGATTATATTCATTTGAACAAAGGAAAGTCTTCAAAAATTAGTAAATATTCTCAAAAAAGAAAATTAGATTTTTCTTCTTTCAAAGCAAAGTTATTAATTCATCAAAATTTCCCTATTCTTTGTAAAATAATTTGTGGTTTGAAAATATCCAGGGGGGAGAAAAGAGGAAAAAAAGAACTCTGGTTTAAGAATAAAGAATATCTATGGAAAGAAGAAAGTTTAAGTTTCATGATTTTTATATTCCAGCACTCTGTACTTATATCAGTGATTAAGTGGCAGAGAAGGACTGATTACAATAGAGTCAACTTCCCATTTAGCTTTTTGGGATAGTCTTAATAGAATGAATTGTCTTTGGCAATGAAAAAAATAAAAACCTACATTTCTCCTTGGTCTTAAATGCATACCTTCACTTAGGGAAGAGAAGATTACTCTCCATATGCTAGTAGAATAGCTGGTTGTCTATTTTGTTACAGCAGTTATAAAACAGTACAGCAAAGTCCATGTTTAAATGTGTCAAAGTGGTCATAAAGTGAACACATCAGAACTTCCACTGGCCCCACTCTCAATATGCTTTAGTCATTCCTCTCTGTTGTAGGAATGTCTGCCTAGCCCATCCTCATCCTTGATATAATAAAAACACAATCATACAATATGACTTACACAGATGACTCTCCTCTTCTGTGAGAGGGAGAACTGACCTCAACAACTGCAGATGAAATATTAGATAATTAAACCACTTTTTGGACAATCCTCTAGTTTTTTATTCATTAAGCAAACAGATACTCCCATGCAACTCTATACACAGACACTATATGTCATTTTTGCACAGTCTAAGAATTTCCTTTCTGGTACTAAATCTTTAGGATTTATAATCCATAGAAACAGGGATCAAAAGGAAAGCCAGACTGACTTTTTCCCCCTAGAGAAAGTTATTTTTTTCCAATGGTTCAGCTGGAATAGAACTGCCTTCCAAAGAACTAAAGATGACCATCCTATCAAGAGTAATGGAAATGCACATGGTGGTTATGAACAAGCTGAAATATATTAATAAGCATCAGCCTGGCAGAAAAGTGAGAGTAAAGAAGTCATCAAAGTATTTTCTGACAAAAATAGCAAAGCTAGCTGGTTAAATAGCAAGAGTGAGGGATGGCAAGTGGATGGTCAGAGTGTTCTACTTCCCACTCTTTAACTTATGGGAGGAAGAGAGGAAGGACTTTAGCATGTTGATTGGACCCACTGTGACCAACTTTGGGGAGAATATAGCAATAGTTTCATGGGCTACATAGGCATGGATAGATTGGGACCTGAAGTAATGGAGAGAACTCTCAAATTGAAGAGATCACAAATCCATGTGAATACTGAGAATTTAAGTACTAGTCCAGTTGTCAACCTTTGGTTATAGGTTTCCAAAGGAAAAAAAATAAATTTTCCTTAAGTTTATGCCTAAAAATCACAACTTTTTTGAAGGATACTCAACAATTTTATCCTACTTCCTACAGATCAAAAATGTCTAAATGATTTTAGAAAGTTTTGAACTTATCCTACTTTGTCTTTATGCTCAAAATTGCTATATTTATCAACTTGAAAGGAAAGAGGGTAAATATCCAAAACATATATACATATCTGTATTTCATAAGGGCATAAATGCCATAAGCTCATACCTGGAAATATGAATCATTACTGTTTGGAAGCCCAATACTGAAAGTTGAACCTTCATATGTCTCTGGCGTCAGAGATGACACCCCCAGAGCCAAATTTCTAGTTGTGATATTCACAGGTACTTCATTACTTAGCTTTATCTTAAAGGCCAACTCATCAATGGTTTTTAAAGCCCTAAAAACATCAAAAACACCATTATCATCATTATCATTATTAAAGAGTAAGCACAAGGCACTTGCATATACTGGGAACTATATTGCAAAGCAATTAAAAAAAATAAAAGTCTGGGACGTTGATCTTCAATGGCCTCTATTAATATCTTGAAAACACAACAAACATACCCATAACAGCAACAAGAGATGGATGGGACCTTGAGAAAAATGTCTGGTCTAATCCTCTGTTTTTAGGCAAGTAAATCCTAAATCAATAAGGACAAATGCTGGTCTATCTTTGTCTTAAACGTTTATCTCAAGGGATAAAATATAGTCTGGAGTATTTTACATTTGCATGAAGAATGAGAAAAGAATCTATTACTTTTATTTTAACATGTATACTGCTCTTTGTAAAACTGTGGATGGACTATTATCCCACCAACACTTAGAATGCATTATTTTTATCAAAACAAAATGTATTTAGGGAAGAAATCAGCACTTATTCATGGGCAGTGACTTAAAAATTTTACCAAGAATTTTCTTTTTAGCAAAACACTTAATTTGATGAGTATGTTCTGTTCTACTGAGGAGTGTTTATTTGCCTGTCTGGATGACCCGGGAAGAGCAGGGGCATTGTGTAACAATGGAGGCAGGCCACTTGCCCAGGGGTGTGTAAGGGCTTTTATAACAGAGCTGCTGGCATCCAGGGATACCCCCAGTGACCTTCAGTCAGAGTCCCTGGAGTAGAATCTTAAGACTACTGATATAAATTCCATCTTACACATGGGGAATCCCAATATTAGTCTTTTAAAGAGCTGTATAAATTATACTCCCAGGGAACATATAATAAAAATTATTATTAGCCTTAAAACGTTTCTATGTTTTATTTATTACATTAAAATATAATAGAGTTGGGGAAACATAGGGATAAGAGATGATAGAATGCATTTAGAAACTTATTTCACAACAGAGCTCATCAATAGAGCTAGCTGAGGTGGGGGAAAAGCCTATTTTAAATGTAAAGCGATGGTTTATTTTTTATTACAAAAAAGTACTCATTTGTGAGGAAATAAAAATGATCATTAACTAAATAAAAATCTCAAGATGAATTCTATAAATTACAGGGTTGGGGGCAGAGCTAAATTACAACACTGCTTGGTATAAGCATAATTTTTGGTCCAATGAATCTTAAAAAACACATTACTCCCAAAATACGCTGCTCTAGTCATCCATAGTGCTGACCCTAAAATTAATAAGTTTTTTTAAACTCTTAAGCTATGTAATGGCTGTGTTTTTGCAAAATATTTACTTTTAGACAGTATGAGAATTACAAAATTTCCCCAAGTTATCTGATTAATATTTTAAATGAAAATATTGCTAAAGTAACAAAAATTATATTTAGGCTTTTTTTTTTACTTGACAATGATTGTCACCTTGGTTTTGTTAGTCCTTCATACTCTATGTATCTTATTCCACTAAAATTCTCCTATAATGTTTCATCATAGCATAGGTCCAATCCTGGTTTTCCTAAGGCTACTACAAGACAGTACAAGATTTAGTTATTTTGTTCAAGCTGGAGAAGCTAGGTACAGGACAAAGGGATTATTATTACATGTTTTGGCCAGTTTCCCATGAACACCAGCTACTTTTGTGTGGGATGATTTGATCTGCATTCATGGAGTCACCACACATCATGATAAAATCACAAACCCTTGAAGTGGAAAAGTAGATACATCTCACAGGATGATTTTTTGACATGTTACAGAAAGCATGCTCTTTAGGGAAATATTGTTGGGTGGGTATCATGTGATTTATGCTTATCATTAAAATTTATGTCAAACTAGCATTTCTTTAATTGCCCCAGTCCTGAAAGAAGAAGAAAAAAAAACTACTTACTCAGAAGAAGATTCCAGCAGTTCATTGTCTGAACTAGTTAAGATATTGGAAAATATAGTCATTACAGTTGAGCCTAGAGTTATATCAATGTTTTCTTCATTATTCACAATTTTTTTGAGGTATTCCACAATACTGGTTATGTTGGCTGAGGTGAGGGTTTGTCCTTCACTAGTGAAATTTAGAAGTTCATTGGCTAGTTCATTTGTAATTCCTAAAAATATATATTTAAAAAAAACAAAGAGCACATGAGAATTTAAGATATTTTTTCCATCTGATATGGTTATGATACTTGCCAATATAACCACCCCACAGAGTCATTTTGATGATGAAATGATGACAGATGATAATTAGCAAAAAATATATAGGTTAGATAACTATGTACTAGAATGACCTTACATTGAAGTTTAGACATTTAGCATGTCCTTTTTATATGTGGTCTTCAGCTTCATTTTATATCCTTTTAACATTCATAAAAGGCTCACAAAAATTTGGTAAGTGACAAGACATTTCATCTACTGGCATGGCTGAGGAAAACTCTGAGGGAAAACAATAAGGCACCATGGGGCAGCTAGATAGCTGACCTAAAAGCCAGGAAGAAATGGATCCAAGTTCTGCCTCTGTGCCATATACCTGCAACTGTTAGTATTCTAAGCAACTAAAAATAAAAGTTGAGAAAGAAGTGCTGGCCTACAATAGGAGAAGGAATTTTCTCACCTGAGAGTTCCCAAAACCAATTACATCATAGCTCTAGTCTTTATTGCAGAGAGAAGAAACCCATTTCCTTGACCCCTACTCTCTGATAATAATTCTTCTATATTAGTAGAACTGCTTTCAAATGTTAAAGAAATAGTTAAATGTCTTTTCACATCTACTTCCTTTTTAATGATAATTACAAATTTAGCTTCCTAACAGACCTGGGAAATAAATAATTTATTTAAAACAATGACCTTTTTTGGTGCTACCACTTATTTTTTATTTTTATACATAACATAATATAACATATGATAATTTTGGTACAGGGTGGGAAACAAAAATAAATGTCATTATTGGTTTAACAAAAGAAAAAATACTACTTATTCACTTACCTGCACAATTTGTTAAATCAGGAGTTCCCCAGTAGGTTTTGTTTGTTGTATCCTGATGACTAAGAAACAAATGTTTATATTTCAATCCACATTCATGTAAACCAAAACATTTTCTACTTGTGAAACAAAGAACTTTAAAAAGAAATTAAGAAAGGCTTTTTAGAGCTTCCTATTAATTTCTAAATAAAAAGCTTTATGATAAAAGGCATAATCAATAAAAATAATCCTAAGCACATTTGAAAAATGGAAGCGTAAGCTTCATAACAATGTAAGGAAGTTCAATTAGTACACTCTGCACTGTACTATATTGCAAAGGTCTGCCAAATGAGCAAACCCCCACCCTTACTGCTAACATCCCATTCCACCCTACCCCTCCCATTATACCAATTCCTCAATTCTAGACATCCAAACCCAGTGCCTTATATGTGAACTCTTTCTCTTCTTACTATTCTCACCCAATTTGACCTATCTCAAAGTTCTATTTTTTGATATTTACTTCCACTCCTTCCACTTTCCCCAAGTTTGCCACTCACCATAATTTGCTCTTTAATCCCCTTCTGGTCCATTCCTATTCTCCTAATTCACCACCCCCAATTTTGTCTTTATATCAGTGTTGATACCATGATCTGTCACTTTAATGGTTTAATCCTACCATCTAAAAAAACCATCAAACCCCAGGTATCTAGGTTCTTTCTTGCAGCATTATCTGCTACTACTTGGTTTAGCAGAAATTAATCCTTTGCAGATCTGAAATTCTGTGAATTTTCATGGTTCCTACATGCAGTATATCCAAGCCAAAGGGTGAGTTTTATCACTGCTAATCAAGGTTAATGTCTTACCAAGTTCGTGATGCAAAATAGCCAGGCTTCCCTTTACATGGCTGTATTTGGACAGCTGGTTTTGTGGTTGACCATTTATACCCTTCAGGGTGTTCATTTTCTGGACATGTCCCTGTGTGAGAAAAAAACACAATAAGATTCATTTGAATTAATTCATTTAACAGGAAGAGTGTTCTAATCAGGTTACCATCTTTAAGACCTGGATCTGGAACAGGTCCTGGAACTGTTCCAGTTCTGCCTCAGGCACTTAACATTTTTGTGACTCAAGTTTCCTCATCTGTACAATAAGGGGATTGGACTTAATGGCTTTGAAGGTCCCTTCCAGCTCAATATTATTATCCTAAGATCATAAACTCATCTCATTAAGTGTGTGTGTGTGTATGCACATGTCCTTGTCTTGTTAGACTGCATTCCTTTTCCATCAATAATCTCAGTTGCATACACTTTTAAAATTTCCATGAGGAAAAAATACAAATGTAAATATAAAAATTAAGTTATCCCACACATGTGCAGTTTGGATTTAAATACATGTACATGTGCCTGAATGTGCAAGTGGGTGTGTTGTGATACCAAAGAAAGAACATGAGAATTGGAACCAGAGAATTCATGTTTAAAATCTGGCTCAATGACTATCTGGGTAATTCTGGCAAAGTTAAGTACTCTAGAATTTAAATTTCTCCTTTTTTGAATCGCGGAATTAGGTGAGATAACTGTTATAATCCTTTCAACTTTTTGAGTTCTATAAGCCCAATACCCTGATGTCCTGGTACTGGACTAATGTTTACCAGCATTTCCCTAACTTCTTTCTTAACCACTCATAACATGGCTTAGGCTTGGGTTCCTTCTCCTTCCCACCTTTGAATGAGATCAGCTTTCCCTAAAGAAGACAAAATTATCCTTGGGAACTTGATTGGCTTTGGCTTCCTAGATACCGCTTCCTAGTCACCCTAAAAGCATAAAAAGTCACAGTTGTGTCCCTCAGACTCAGTAAATTTGTGAAGACCACACAGACCACCATATCATTAATCACATCCCACTCTGATCACCAGAAAGATGTGTTTCTACCTGGTGGGGGAGTGAGGATAATGAGAGGCGCTAAGTGCCACCTTATTCTTATTTCATATCCTTGCTGCTTTACAAAAGAAGATTTACTTTTGCTCTAAGACAGCAAGGATATATGTTTATATACACACCGAACAATTCAATGACTTGTCAATACCTCATTCTGGCTTAACATGGAACGTGGGTTAAGAGTGTTGGCATTAGTGTCACCTCCTACATGTGTGTATATAACAATAACAACAATGATGATGATGATGATGATGATGATGATGATGATGATGATGATGATATGATTATCAACTAGGCAGCATTTTCTATGTGCCAGGTACTGTGCTAAGCACTTTACAACTGTCATCTCATTTGATCTTCACAACCCTGAAAAGTAGGTGCTCTTTTTATATCCATTTTACAGATAAGGAAATTGAGACTAACAGAGATTAAGTGATTTGCCCAGGGTCACACGTTCAAACTGTAAACCTCAAAATTTCTTAGACTTATAAATGTTGGAAATTTCACCATTGGAAATTTCATATTTGAAAAATTTCCTATTGATAGTGGGTCTTGACTATTGGAATGTGAATCCCATTGGCATGGGAGGTTCCTTCTCCTTCCCTTCTTAAGATTACTTTAGGACAGAAACCCTTTGCTGAACAATGGAAAGGACTCTGACCTATGCTTAAGCATAGAACAGGAATTTCTTTGAGTCATGATTGATTTTGGAATTGATACAATGGAGATACTTGGAATCAATCTCCACCCTACTCAGTCCTAACAGGATTGAGTAAGGGCTGCAGCCTAGATCAAAATTTAATTATTCCAATCTCTACCCTACTCAGGTTAACAGAATTTAGAAAGGGCTGTAGCAAAGGATCAAAGATTTAATTATTTGAAAATATGACCTTCAATAGACATGTGCAAAGCCTCTGGGCGGTCCTGGGTTAAGCTAGAGCCTCCATTGGCACAGGGAAATTGATGGACAGTGATTGGTAGATGTGAGAACGGAGGGGAGGCAACTTGGAGGTTTTCCTTAAAGAGAGGGGGATCGGAAGACTGGAGGTGGTTGAGGAGTTTGCCGGAGTGGTTGCAGTGTGCTCTGAGAAGCTTGCTCTGAAGGAAGCTGAAGGTGGGGGCTTCTGAGACTGTTTCTCCATTTTGGTCACGTGAGTATACTGATCTTTTTTCTTTGCCCCAGCTATCTAAGGGCTTGGGCCTTTTGGCCCAGCCTAAACAGAGGGGATATTTAAGCCCTATTCCCTTCTCTCCCTTTTTCTCTCTCTCTATCTCTAATTCCCTTCTTACTCCTATTGTAATTAAACTCCATAAAAGATTTACTGCTGACTTGAGTTTTCATTTAGGAATTACATAGCTGAATTCCTTGGCGACCTTAAATTAATATATATCAGTCTTTTAAAGTGATTCCCTTGTCACAAAACTCAGCTTTTTCTGACTCAAGACTCAGTATTTTCTCTACTACATCACCTATGTATGTGGGTGTATACGCTGAGTCCTATAAGTCTAACAAAGAGATGTGTCTACATACACAGTGACATACCACATGGAGAGGAATGTCCAGTCTCTTCAAAGATAAATATAGTATCTATCCTCATGTGCTCCATGAATGAAAAGACCAAAAGTACTAGATCTTCATTTTCCTTGATAAGATACCTCAACTGCCAAACACAAAAGTATTTCATATAAGGGAAAGAGCAATTACTGAAAACCAGGAGACTTGCATATTAGTCCTTGTTGGATAAGTTTTTGGAAGAATAAGGAACCCAAGTTCACATACATGAAGAGTGTCAAAGAAGTATCAGAGAAGAAAAGGAGCATTTCCCCTCAAAGGCACAGAGTACAGTATGGTCTTGCTGAGAGTGAAGAGTGGAAAAACTTTATGTTATATAAACCCCCACCTTTTGTTTCAATGAACATTACTGACATTTTCAGGGTCCAAAACATTCCTATTCAGATAGAAGTTCTTTTTGATGTCGTTTTCAGAAATAGGTATCAAACATCCTTGCAGCAATGTCCCAATATGCTCCTGGAATTTTGGAGCAGCCATCCTTATGACCCAAAATCTTGCTTCTCTTTTGGAGATTACCCCATTTAATGTCTCCGTCTAGCAAGCCCAGGTTATCCTGATCCTTACATGTCAAAGTGGGTTGCTTAATATATGTTTGTATGATTTAATCTATTAGGATCAGGATAGCCCTTAAACAGAACATATTTTATTTTTGTGAATGGATCTGGATGAACTAGAAGTATGTTTTCAGGAGAAATCAATAGAATAAACTCAAGTTACTTCTGTCAATTCTTTTCATAGTTGATATTAGGCATGACTTACAATATAAACTCAAGGAGAATCACATAATTTCTGCAGAACATCCACATCTCAGAGTTACAAAGAAGGCCAGAAGCAACCAATGCTTTGTAGACTTTGTATTTATCTTAAGCCATGATGCAGCATTTATATTACAGCCTGCCTACTATTTTCTCAAAGGATTTTCTAACTCCTTTGGTTTGATTTTATTTTCCTTTTATCTTTATTTTTTGTTGTTATTTTTGGCAGTTGAGACATCAGTGTGTCTGATAGTGAAATTCTCTGATGCTTTTTGCTTCATATTGCTAAAGAAAATAATTATAGTTCAATATGCAATTTCCCTGATAATGATTTGCATGAATTGTTGTATACATTTTTTAACAAATACTTCATCTCCTATAATAGAGTCCAAGTTTTTTGAGAGCAACAGTCATGTCTTACTAATCTTTGGTCACATTCCTTTATCTCCAGTGCTTAATAACTACAATTAGGTCCTGATTAGCATAAAATTCAAAATTCCCTAAAGTGGTTGAATGTGTTATAATTCACAGTATTTGAAGCTATATTTATGTAAAATATGGTAACTGGTTACAGTCCAGTGGAAAATAGGCAGTGCAAAGTATGCAACCATTTCATTGGATCCATTATTCTCACTAATTGGGACCTGGCTATATCTTGTGTGTAGTAGGTGCTTAATGTTTACTATACTGAATCACTTTTCCATTCTTTCATCAGACCCTTAGTTCACAATATTCACTGACTCTACGAGATTCGTGTTATTTGGTATTTATTTCTGTATTATTTCTTCAAATTCACAATTATAAACCCTGAGAAGCTTCTGAAATCTTATATTGGAGAACCAACAAGTGTATACTTTTAGACTCCCTACAATATATTTAGGTAGAGTTGTATGAAATAGATTAAATAAGAAATTCCTAATTTACAAAGATTCTTTGTTCCATCCATGATGGAAAGTATAGTAGTCAATCAGAGGGGATCAGAAATTGAAGCTTCAGATGCTATTTAGTCTAACTTGCTTATTTTAAAAATGAAGAAATAGAGGCTTACAAGGAACAAGTCATTTGCACCGGATTGCAAAGCCCTTTAGAGGGAAAGGTCAAAAGCAGTTCTTTCAGACTCAAACACTTTATCTGCTGTACTACACTGCCTCTAGATCTTTGAACTTAACACAACATCCACAGCAAAACAAATAGTATAAGCATCTTTATGGCTGCTGGGTGAATTTACCTATTTTAAAATATTACCAGAAATTCTGATTGTGTCAAGAGCTCTTAAAAGATATAGGGACAGGGGTAGCTAGGTGGCTCAGAAGATAGAAATCTAGTCCTGGAGAAGGGAGGTCTTCAGTTCAAATCTTGCCTCAGACACTCTCTAGTTGTGTGACCCTGGGCAAGTTACTTGCCCTGCCCCACCTATCCCTTCCTGTCCTTCTGCCTTGGAACCAATAGTCTTAGTTTAAATTCTAAGATAAAAGGGAAGGGTTTAATTTTTTAAAAAAGATATAATTGAGAAGTCATGAAATTGCACATTATTTTTTAGGATGTTCATGTTGTATATGATGAGGTCTAAAATTATAATGTAATTTTGTTAATTTACTCATGATGAAGTATGTCCAAGTCTTATAAAAGCTATACACCTTATCGTGGGAATTTTCAGTAAGCCACTAGATCATGCATCTTTATGATTTTTCATACTTCTCAGAAAGTTGTTGATTTCCTCAAAATTGTAAGAACTGTATTTTTGACCTATCATATACCTTTGGTTCCACAACAAAAATTCTTACAATTTTATGTTAACAATTCCATTAGAAAATAAACGTCTGAATATTATTTTATCTTTTCAATTATTTTTAATCTATATTTTTCAATTAATCAATTTGAGGAAGAAAGGAAAGTCAGTAATATCTGAGAGTTCACTTAACCATAGATACCCTGTCTAGCTTATTCATGGCAATCAAAGGGATTTTGTTTCTAAGTACAAAGAGCAATTAGGTATAGGTTTTGTCTTAGAAGAATACCAGAGAGACTTAAGAGATGCTAAGAAAAAGCTAAATATTCAGAAACTAAGATTAATTTAAAGCAACTTACCAATTTGTTTCACACTCACAGTATACAGCCGCAAGCCATCACCTAAAGATTCATTGCTTCCTAAGAGCTTCTCCTCAATGAGTTGGCCTTCCAAGCTGATGTTATTGGTGTCATTATAAACTAAAAGGGCCCAAATCATCAACCTGGAAAATAACATTTTCAATGATGGGATTAAAAAATGGGTGAACATAAAATATTTTCCAGCAAAAAAACAAGGGAATGTGTACATTTAATGAAGCTCCACCCAATAAGCTTCTTCCACATAACTTTAAGAATAAAAAAGAAAATCCAAAATAATCTCTGGGCATTAGCAGGAGGTAGAAGACATATCAACAGGTTTATTTTAAAGGGTTCTCTAAGTCAACAATGATTACTACAATATTTTCTTTCTCAAAAAGGTCTTGATTCTTTGTCATGAAACAATATCTGAATGATGTTTTAATAATCACACATGGATCATGCCATTACATAAATAAATTAATTTTCCTCAAATGTGAGAACATCTAAAATTGGAAGCTTTTGAGGCCTAGAGAGCATGGATTTCAAAGTTTAAAGTGATGACTCATTTAATGGTATATTCAGTTCATAAAGTCATAGTAGTTAGAGGTGGAAGTCACCTTATAGATAATCTAATTCAATCCCATTATTTTCTATTTGAGGAAACTGAGGCACTGAAAATTTTAATGACTTGCCAAAGGTTACAAGGTAGTAAATAACTATGCTTGAACAAGTTAAACAACTTCAGTGAGACCAAATGTTGTCATATTGCCACATAAATGTACTATGTAGGCTCAAAAATGCAATACGTTAAAATGTTTAAAGGAGAGTTTTATTTACTTTATCCTTTAGTCATATGTGGTCCTAGGCAGTAATGACCAAAATCCTTTAGAAAATAGCCTTTAGAAGCTGATGTAAATCTATCAGAAAAATACAATAAACCAAAAAATGTAAAGGGCATTAGCAATGATAAAGAAAAAGTATTATTTTAATTTAATTTAATAATTTTTAAATTTAAGATGAAATCTATTCAAAAATTAATCCATGTTTAAACATATTCCTTATGATTTAACTTATAGACCATTTGGGATATAAACACTTTACAGATTCTTTTGAATAACTGTTGGTGAGAAAGTAATACCATAGTTTTCTTTGCCTGGACATTCATCAGAGGAATAGATACCTGATTTTATATTGGAATGTTACTCCTATTTATAAAACTATTTGAAATATTACTGTTTCTATGAAAGGCAGTCTGGTAGAGGGGATAGAGAGCTGATCTCATACCAGGAAACTACTCTTCAAGTCTAGCCCCTGACACATTATAACTGTGTGACACGGCAAATTATTTAACGCCTCTCAGAGCTCTAGGCAATTGTTGGAGATTGTATATTGTAGAGAAGATACTGACCTACATTCCTAAGGGAGTTCCCCATAATAATGAAATCACAGATCCAGTCTCTATTCCTACAGATGACTTAAAGATTAAGTATTACTTATTATCCACAGTTCTTTATATTCACAATCATGTGTCTTTAGGATAATAATAAACATTCATTCATAATATTTTATAGTTTAAAAATGATTTACATACATTTTTATTTGAGCTTTATAACTCTGGTATATAATGAAAATAATATTTTATAGATAGACCTCCCTATATCTATTAAATTAATTACATTAACTAAATGAAATTAATTTAATAAAAATAAATATACATATTAAATATGTATATTTAGACAGAGAGGACTGCAGAAACACATGCGCAACAGAGAAAGAGAGAGTGGAAGAGAGAGAGATATACAGAGAGAATGAGGGAGGGAGGAAGTAGGGAGGAAGAAAAGGTGGGAGAAAGGTTGAGGCTGAAGTAGTTGGGTGATACAATGGGTATAATGTTGGAACTGAAATCAGAAAGACATGAGTTCAAATATGGCCTCAGGCATTTACTAAGTTTAGGAAGGCAGCTGGATAGCTCAGTGGATTGAGAGACAGACCTAAAGATGGGAGGTCCTAGGTCCAAATCTGGCCTCAGACACTTCCCAGCTTTGTGACCCTGGGCAAGTCACTTGACACCCATTGCCTAGCCCTTACCACTCTTCTGCCTTGAAATCAATTTATAGTATTGATTCTAAAGTTGAAGGTAAGGATTATTTTTTAAAAATGACCCAGACTATCATTTTGGATGTGTCTAAAATATAAAATAACTCTCGAATTCAGTAGCAACAACAAAAACAAAATGAGACAATCTTATTGGCATGATTTACCAAAATAATTGGCTGTTTTCCACTTTCAAATATTTTTCAAATGATTTTAATGTCCTTCTGAGGCAATTTGAAAAAAGAAACCTAAGACTATTTTGTGTTGGGAATGTAGTATAGGTTGGATAGATACATGTATAAAATAAAAAAATTCAAGTGCTCTGGGATAGTTTCTCTTATGGCAGGAATATGGTTGGACTTAGGTGCTTTATACATTTCACTGCCTATGTGATAATTTTAGCATGAACTAGAAATTTGAGATCATAATGAAATTTCAGGATCCTATTTTTTCTTTGGATGAATCTTTAATTTTAATTTTTCTTGAGAGTCTTTTAAAATTTAAAAAGAGAAAGACCATATTATTGAAAATACATTTTCTAATACCACACACAATAATTCAGCCATTTTTATATGCCTTCAATACTTCTTATCGAGCATAGCGGTCTAATAAGTGTTCATTCTTGTTATATTAAAAGCCCCATCTCCATAGGGGAAAAGAGTAGATACTAGTGCTGAAAAGTGAATTTGTACTTGACATTTCATGAAATATTATCTGCTTTCAATATCAATAACCATCTATTAAACAGATGCTATGTTTTAGGCGCTATGCTATATGCTGGGGAATACAGCAACAGGGATGAAGTGGTCTTTATCCTCAAGGACAATACATTCTACAAACAACATGTACAAAGATAGTTAAATTTAATATAAATGTATATATATATATATATGTATGATTTAGCCATGCTCTTTGTGGTGGCAAAAATTGGATAATGAGGGGGTGCCCATTGATTGGGGAATGGCTGAACAAATTGTGGTATATGTTGGTGATGGAATACTATTGTGCTGAAAAGAATAATGAACTGAAGGAATTCCATATGAACTGGAAAGACCTCCAGGAATTGATGCAGAGTGAAAGGAGCAGAACCAGGAGATCATTGTACACAGAGACTGATACACTGTGGCACAATCGAATGTAATGGACTTCTCTACTAGCAGCAATGCAATGATCCAGGGTAATCCAGAGGAACTTTGGAGAAAGAATGTTATCTCCATCAAGAGAAAGAACTGTGGAACCAGAAATGCATTAGAAAAACATATGCTCAATCATGTCATGCGATAAGGATGTGATTAAGATTTTGATGTTAAAGGATCCCTCTGCTGCAAATATGAATAACATAGAAATGTGTTTTGAACAATGATATATGTATAACCCAGTGGAACTTCTTGTCAGCTTTGGGAGGGAGGAGGAGAGAGTGAGGGAGAGGGGGGATTATGAATCACATAACCATGGGAAAATATTCTAAATAAAAATGTTAAATAAATAAAAAGAAAGAAAAAATACATAATGTAATATATATGTATATACACATGTATATGTATATGTATATATATATATATATGATATTTGGGAAGCAGGGCAACAATAACCACTGGGTTAATCAAGAAAGACTTCTCTGAGCAGGTGGCCCTTGAGCTGAGCATTGAAAAAAACTAAAGATTCCAAGAGAAGAAAGTGATGAGGGAGAGTGATCTTCTCATGGGGAAGAGCATGTGGAAAGGCTGCAGAACAAATTACAGGTATGTGGTACAGGAGCTGAACCAGTTCATTTGGAATATGCAAGGGATGGGGGGGAAAGGTGGAGGGTATGAGAAAGAAGGAGTAACCTGAAAACTGATACTATATTTTAATTATGAACATTATATTCTTTTATAGTGACTACCAAATATGCAATCTGAATAAGAATTGGAGCATAACATTTTATTTGGCATAGAGTCAAAATTATTCTTCAATATCAATTTACTTTCTAAACTGTTTTTATATTAAAGCATATTAATAGAGACCTTTTGAAGGAATCTTACGAGCAACAAAAAACTATTATTTCAAAGGTAAACCTTAGAAAGCAAAATTGGGCCAAGAACTTATAAAATAAGTGGTTTTAAAGATAGCTTTTCTCTGATTCATAATATCTTTTTATATATGTGACCACTGCCAAAGGAATCACTCTGGCTTCTATGAAATCAGAAAGGAATGGATCCTCTAGGATTTTTTGAAAAGTCAAATAATTTATTCTTCCTTTTTGTGAGGAAAGGGCTGCAGTGACACTGATCACTGATTGCCCAGGATCTTTGTTCAAGATCCCAGTACCTTACGATTTAAACAAAGTATGAAAAAAGAAAAGTTATAAGAGACTGGCTAAATTTTGTGGTAGAGGATCTAGAATATAAATTAAAACACTGACAATATTGTTACCTTTGATCATCTTCAGTACTTCTTTTGACTTTTATCTTCTCTTCTCCGGTGTTCATATGAAGACTATAAATGTAAAAGGATATACTGATTATAATTATGAACGAACATTTATTGAGTACTATGTACAAGGCACTATGCATGTCACAGATATAAAAAGGTATGAAATATAGTCCCTCCTCTAATGGAGCTAATGGGCTGGATGAGAGCTAAGAAGTGAGAGCTACTATAGTTAATTGTTTAATTTAATTTCAGAATAATTTCTTAATAAAACTCTTATCCATATTGGGACTGGACCCAAGATTTAATTGTTTTAGGGAATTCCTATTGAGAAAACTCCCTCCACCAGTTCAGATTTGTGCCAACTCTTCAATGTAGAGAGTAGCCTGGAGCACTGAGAAGTGACTTGCTCAGGATCACTCCATCAGTTTTTGTGAAAGGTAGGAGTTGAGATCAAGTTTTTCTGACTCTGAGGCCAGCTCTTTCTCTCCATTATGCTAAGCTGCCTCTCTCTCATGCTAAGAGATAGGTGGCAAAGTATCCCTATTCCCATTTCATAAAAGAGGGAACAGAAGCTTGGAAAGGCAGTTATTTATGCACTGCAGGGCCCTTGAGTTCTAAGTCCAATGTTTTGTGGGTTTTTTTGGTTATACTAAGCTAACTCTTAGGGGAGCCACAGAAGTTTCTGGGAAGAGGGATGGATACACAGAGTAATATTTAACAGGACTAGTGATGTATGTATACATAGGTTTAGATATACATGCTTTATCATGTATGTTGTCTTATACAAATTATAGATATTATAGATGGTATAGATCTTTAAAAGAAGGCGTCTTGCTTTTTCATCTACTGAATAGCATATTCTACCATTTACCTGATATTGACCACATAGACTGTATAATTCCAATTTTGGAAAGTCGAGTTGAGCTGAAAAACACAACATAATAGTTACAGGGAGAACGGCTGAGTTGTTTTGTTTTTGTTTTTTTTTTTAAGAAAAAAACTTTCAGTTAAAATAGATTAATTTCTTCAAAATGGTAAATTCTTATTAGGAAAATAATAATAGATTTACTCAGCCATGACTATATAAATAACTGCTTTGTGATACTAGTGTTTAGGTTTTAGAACATTAACAGGAAACATCAGTAAAACACTCATCTTTCTCCATCATCTCAGTGAACTTCTCACTGAACCTCAGGGGACTGGGACAACTCCAAGGAACTCATGATGAAAAGGGCTATCCACAGGAGACTGGATGCAGATTGAAATATACCATTCTTCACTTTATTTCCTCCATGGATTTTTCTCTAGTACATGCAGTATGTGTCTTCTTTCACAACATGATGAACATGGAAATATTTATTATATGATAACACATTTACAATCTACATCATATTACCTGCCATCTTCAGGAAAGTGAAAGGGTAGAAGGGATCACAAAATGTCAGAAAAGGAGAGCTAGATAGCACAGGGGATGAATAGAGCACCAGGTGAATGCTCTAGAGCTGAAAAGACCCGCCCTCTAACATGTTCTACCTATATTCTGGCCTTAAAAATTTCCTAGCTATGTGACCCTGGGCAAGGCACTTAAACCAGATAGCCTAGTTCTTGCTGCTATTCTGTTTCAAAACTGGTACTAAGATGGAAGAAAAGGGCCAAAAAATGTCATAAAATAATTATTAAAATTGAATAAAAATACATCAGGAAAAATAAAGGATGCAAAAGAGATGTTTAGGGTATAATATCAGCAAGGTAGTAGTAATCTACTAATTTAAATTAATATTCCTGGAGAATACTCTATTCCCTTTAAGTAGAATTCATTCATTTATTTATTTTACTATATTTAGTTCCTAATCCTATTACATCTACTTTTTAGATGTAACAAATGAACCAAACAATCTTTGGAGACTATTACCCAACCAATAAAATAATATTTAAAACTTAGTTTTACAAAAAATAAAGTATCATTTAACTCAGAATATCTTGTCACTAAGATTCTTATGGAAAATTTGGGAAATAACAAAAAATAAATGTATTGTTCCCTTCTCCATCCCCACGAAATTAGACATTTCATGCTACTCTCTAATATTTCTCTTTATGTTGTGCCTTTCATTAAGAAAGACATTAGGTTTATTCTTGAGTTGCAAAAGGGGGATATAAGGAAGTACATTTATGCCTTCACTTACAAAAACCAAAACAAATAAAAGTTCTTGAAACATTTACTTCACTATTCCCTTTTTTTAATTAAAGGAGTTAAATTCATCTAAACCTAGGAGAATAAGTCATGTCTATGCTTCACAGGCCTTAAAAAAACAGTTAGAATTAAACAAGTTCAAACTGAGAAAAAGCTGTTTCCTCTGATTATGCAGTACAGTTTTATTTGAATACAATAGCGTAGTTTTTTTAAATGTGTTTTTCTTATCCCTTTTGATATCTGATTTCAAAAAAAGTTAGGGAAAAGGGAGGTTCTAGCTTGTCTAATTATGATTTGGTTTCACTCATTTTCTGAAATTTGTTTAAAGGGAAACTTTCTAAAAAATATGTTAAATCCAAAACTTTTTGACTTTTGATGGAGTAAATTAATATTTTAAAAGTTTTTCAGTTATTTGGAAAACAAATACTTCAAAATGAAAGATTTTAAAAGAAAAAAGTTTGCCTTTGCATCTTCTCTTTTATTTTTCTTTCATGTATTTTTTAAAAAAATAAATAGAATTCATTTCCAAGTAGATTAGCACTTCCCTCCCCTTCCTGAATCATAGGAGACATCCAGTAGACAGATATGTATATATAGTTCATATTTTTCATGTTTCCATTTTTTCAGTTTATTCTCTAGGGGCAAACAAATATGTAGTTGTACATAATATTCTCTTGGTTCTACTCATTTCTCTGTTCATTATCTCATGTAGTTCTTTTCATTTTTTTAAATTAGCCTGCTCACAGATTCTTATGATACAGTAGTATTCCATCACAATCATAAACCACAATTTGTTTAGCTATTCCCCATTTGATGACCATCTCCTCAATTTCCAGTTTTCTGCCACCACAAAGAAAGCTGCTATAAGTATTTTGGAACATAATAGTTTCTAGTTTCTTTTCCCTTTTTCTCCCATGTTTCTTAGTGACAAATCAATATTTGCTTTTTATCATATGTGGGTTGTTTTAGAAAATGAATTTTTGAACAACCTTTGACTTAATTAATTTTATACATTTATCATTTTACAAAGCTATGGGATCCTAGGAAATTTCTCAGTATAGGGACCTTTTTAAGACTAGCTTGCAGAGTAGGTACAAATCTATGTTAGCAGAGGAAATTCATTCTTGGAAGTACTAAAGACCCAAGTGATGAATTTCTCTATAGGAGCAATAAAATCACACATGATATTTCCCCTTCCCAACAAAAAATTAATAGAGATTTCTTTGTTTCATCATATCAGGAAAAGTCTTGTTCACCAATGTTTGAATATAAAAAATGTATTTTAAGTAAAACTATATGGTAAACATTTTATATTTAGCTAATTACTTGAAAAATACAGGGTAATCTTTTAAAATGAAATAACTTTTAGAACAAAAAGTAAATTATTTGAATCTACATTTGTAATAGCTAAAGAAAATGCTGGTTAATATTCCTAGAAGTAAAGAAATTTGGAAAATATCATGACTAATATTAAACTCTTTAAGACCTTCTCTCTTCATTATCTTTGAGGATCTTTATTGTGTGATGTATAAAACATGTGAAATTAAGTCATACCTATAAATCAAAATAATTTATTTACTAATGACCTGTAATCAACATAAAACCTCAGAAGATTAGCTCTAGAAGAAGAAAAGTAAAAAGAAACAATTATCTTCTTAATAAAAAAAATATTAATTCAGTCACAGAATGGTGAGCATGATGTTATATGGTTTAGAGGAGTATGATTATGTTTACATATGCACATATATATTTGCACAAATATCTATATGTGTATAGATATATATGCACATACACACATATATCTTTATATATACATATATCTTTATATATACATATATATACACAGACACAGAAACATATGAGCATACATGCTTCTCCTCTGTACCATATAACTAAATAGACATATAAACACCTAGAAGTATAAGTATATGTGCACACATATAGTCTTCCATCATACCATATAGATGAGTATCCAGTACTATGTGGCTGAATTTTTGTGTCTTTTTCATAATGAAACATTTTTTCACTAAATTTTAGGTGGAAGTAAATATAGATTTAATTTTAAAATATTTGTTACAAGGCAATATTTATATAAAAAAAGTATTTTCTTAGGTCAATTGTTTTTCTTTATTTTTGTATTCTCAGCTATAATTTTCTGATGTTTTCTACTGATTATATTCCATTAGAAAATAAATTATTGAGATATTGCAGGTATATTTTCATTTTACCAATTTAATATTTTATACAGTGAAGTCAGGATCTTTAAATAATCTCTCTGGTGAGATAGAAGGCTTTAAAATAATCTAATATGAGTTATGAAAACACACAAAACCACAATTAAAATATATTGCAAATGTTCTTCAATTCTGAGAATGATATCTAGCATTTTCATTAGCTATAACCAATCAATTCCAAAGAAATGAATTTTTTATTATTTCATCTAAAATTAAAGAAGCACATGAATGCCTTTTTCTAGTAATTCACATTACATATATATATATAGAGAGAGAGAGAGAGGAAAATTCATTTTAATGCTGTATCATTTGCTTGTTAATATCAATTTGTAATATTCCCTTCTCTATCAAAAGGCTATCACTTACACTAGGTTCAAAGGGATGCTCTTCCCTGGGCAATTCAAGGAATATCCTTTTCTTAAGGTAACTATTTGGTACCTAGATTGGACTGGACTTCACCCAACTGGGAACCTAAGTTCTGTTTACTCTGTAAATAGGACCTGGCTTGATTTAAATTCCACTCAAAGTGGGATGAGCTTCTATTCCTGTCCTCCTCATTAAAGTTTGGATCATAAAGAAGAAACTAACCAGAGTGAAGTGTTTTCCTTGCACAGTTTGCTGGGTGCTTCTGAAATCTTGTAACCAGGTCACTTTTTCAGCTAACCTTAACTCCTCAATAATGGAAATCAGGAGGTACTGAGAGTTTTTAGTCCACGCCCTCCTTAAGTATCCCCCAATTTAGAGTTGCTTTTTTCTGGTCAGAGAAGATCTATTAATTTGTTGTCAGGAAAACAGGGGTTAGTTAAGATTATCCAAGACCCTGTCCCTTGGTTTTTGATTACTGAATCATTGACAATTAATTCACTGATTACTAGATAGACTAATTAACAAATTCATTTTTCATACCTAGAACTGTACCTCAGAATTTTATTCATCACAATATATATGCATATATAAAACACATATACATATATATTCTTGAGGATTACAAAATATAGACATTGAGGGATCTTTTTAATATGACAAAAAATCTATCTAAACACAACAACATTACATGCAATAGGGATATACTAAGAAGCTTTCCCAATAAATGCAAAAGTAAAGAAAGATTGTTTTATTTTCTTGCTAATACTGGGTTGAGTTCTAAGAAATGCTATAATATTAAACTATATCAATAGGAGTAAGAAATTAAAAGTATTAAGATAGGTAAGGAGGAAAGAAAACTATCCCTATTTATGTATTATATCACAGTTTACTTAGAAAATTTTAGGAAATTGACAGATATGCTCATTTGAAATAGTAGCATTCACAGGATGCATAAGAAATCCACAAAAATAAAAATCATATCTATATAATAATAAAAATATCCTGGAGACAATATTAGAAACTTAAGTACCTTTCTCAAAGGAAAATATCTTCAAAATGCAAAAAAAAAAACATTAGAAATTCAATGTCATAAACCATATTTAACTTCTTTATAAATTCACTTACAAAATGTCCCTTCAAAGAAATAAAAAGCAACATAAATCTCTGAAGGAGTATTCCATGCTAATGGTTTGGCTATACCAGAATAGTAAAAATGACAATACTATGAAAATTAATTTACAGATTATTAGTCTAACCCAAAATATGGAGAAGCATGGAAAGACTTATGGGAACTCATACAGTGTGAAGTAAGCAGTCAAAAAGCCAATATACACAATGAATATAACAATGTAAATGGAAATAGCAGTAGCAAAATGATCAAGATTAAATGATGGGACATTTTAATGACTAAATTTGGCTCCAAAAATGGGCAGCTAGGTGGTCCAGTGGATAGATTGGCACACCTGGAGTCAGGAACTCATCTTTTCAAGTTCAAATCTGGCCTCAGAGATGCACTAGCTGTATGACCCTGGGCCAGTCATTTTTTGCTTCAGTTCCTCATCTGTAAAATGAGCTGGAGAGGGAAATAGCAAACCATTCTAGTATCTTTGTTAAGAAAATCCCAAATGGGGTCATGAAGAGTCAGACTGAACTGAAAAATGACTAAAAAACAACTTGTTCCCAAAGAAGACATATAGGAAGATATGGTATAGGTATGGAAATTACATATTATGTCAGATTTTTCATGTCTTGCTTAGTTTTGCAAAAAATTGTTCTCTTCATATTAATTCACATCAGCATCTTCTCTATAACTTACAGTCTAGAGCACTTAGAGGTCAAGTGCCTTAAGTCACAGAGTTTTCCTTTAGTCAAGACCAGACTTGAATCTAGATCACCCTGGTTTTAAAGCTTTCCCCCTAGCCAGTGAAATACGCTGGTTTTCACTCTTAATATTGAAAAATTCCAAGATAATAATAATTAAAAGCATATTCTTACAAATATTTAGTTTGCAGAAAATTTCATATACATTATTTCATTTGACTCTTTGTAACTCTTTGAAGTATTGAACAACAGGTATAATAATTCCCATTACACAGCTGAGGAAAATGGGGTTCAAAGAAGTTAAATGACTTGCACCAGTGATATAACCAATTTGTTATCAGAAGTGGGATTTAAATGTGTCTCCCTGATTCCAAGACCATAAATATGTTTTAAGATTATTTTAATTTATACAAAATATCCCTGTTATTACACTTAGAAAGCTAGTGAGGCTAAGCTGCAGATCAGCAAGCAGGAACTGGGGGTAATGTCCCTGAGTAATGTACCAGACTTTCTCCTAATGTGACATTGGCTGCAGACAGCAGAATTAAATAAGGAGAAGCAAGATTCCTGGGGTGGTTTTTATAAAGCTTAGACCATTGTACTGTTGCCATTGAGTTGATTCTTTTTGAAAATATGGGAATTCAGTGAACCAGGTGAGATTCCTTTGTAGTCATTTGTGGTCTGTTATTCATACATGGCTTTTCTAATGCATTTCTGTGTTCTTCTGTGTCTTCTCTATCCCTGGGAAATCTTGGGTGCCAGGGCACACTGAGAACTCCCTGAATTCACAGGCTGAAAGAGTATTTACTTATATAAGAGTCTTGTAAGGATTTCCTTACAAAATCTCCTAATCCTTTCCTGAATTTCTTAGATGTGCCTGTAAGTTGTGGGACCTTGAAGTCCTAGTTTTTAGGGTCCTGGAAGTATGTGGGATTATTTTAGGGAAGCAGATCCTCACTATGTAAGGGGCTAAAAACTCTTGAATAGTTCATATATGTATGCATGTGTGTATGTGTTTGGTGAAACTGGCAAACATTTGAAAGGTACAAATGGTGGAAAAATGTGATTTGTTAAAATGAAAATAGGAGACTGTACTATATCTCTCTTTATATTCCACATTTCACATATCATATAATTTAAAAATACAAGTTGTTGATGTCTATTTTGAGATTTAGATTGAAAACTGCTAGAATAAAAGACCTACATCTGTTCCATTTATATTGTGTCCTGTTCAGTCTGGTCCTTTATAAGACCTTGTAGATAAGGTAGATAATATATTCAAAAAAAGAAGAATGATGTATACGAAAGAATTTCTTAGTGGGTCTTATGTTTCCATAGACTTCTGCTCTTGCTCCTGAAAATGTCAGTTATTTCTCTTACTATAGGACCTAATTTTCTAGATGAAAATTTTCAGGGCTATTAAAGAATCTTTTTAAATTCCTTAAAGCTTTTGCTGACAAATTGTCTTTATGCATATACGAAACCAAAGGAAAAGAATTTTACATCAGATACTACCCACTTGTTTAACTAAAGATTTCATTTTAAATTATCCCCATCAGTTATTTATTTTGATGTGTCTTCAAAATTCTATTATTTTTAAAAGGATGTTCTTAAGTAAATGTTGACTTAAAAATTCAAATATTCAATTATTTTAACATTAACTGATTTTTATGTTATTCCTATTTAACTTGTATGTAAAATAAGATTATTTTAACTGCTATGTTGTTTTTAAAGAAAATAATAAAATGAAGACACTTTCCTTCTAATCATTCCTTGGAGATCTAAGCAAAGAATAACATTTTCTGGTTAAAAACGTTATCTTTTTTTCTATTTAGAAAACATTTAGCATAATGTGCATGAAAATTCAAATTTTCCCCACCATAAAATGTTGATAGCCCTTTTTGATCTCTTACTGATAAGATATTGCATATCATTTTGTAATTATTAGCACTCTTGTAGATAATTTGAAATTTTGATGGATTTGAGAATGTAATATTAGCTGCAGATATTATAGGAATACATGGAACTCTAAAAGAGGACAAAGATTTGGCCACTACTAGAATATCCTGGTTGAAGAATATATTCCTGTCTTTTGTATTTGTGATAGAAAGGGGAAAAATGAAGCTTAGACTTAACTTACCCATTCTGCAACTTTGCTCTGTACTTTCACCTCAGGTTGGTGTAGCATGTTTTGAATAATCATTGAAATACGGTAAATTATGCCATCTGTCCATGGAAAATAACATTTAGAAAACAGTGTATTCTTTTCATAATCATACATATAATTTTAATACAAGTGATGGGAAAAAACAAGCAGCCTCAAAGAAGTCATTTATTTTCATAACTAATTATTTTTAGACTCATAAATAACCAGTTAGGTTCAACTATCAAATTTAATTCTAGAGCTCCTGTGTCACTAAATCACATTCTATATTTTAATTGTTTATATTATTTAGAATTCCATAGCTTCCTGATTTTTCATTTTTGTCTATTTTTTCATAAGCTAAAGTTGTAGTTCATCCCTTTTTCATATTGTATATTACAGATGATGACAATTGAGATATAGACTTGAAGAAGATATTAGGAATAGGAATTGACTTAAACAACAATAAAAGAAACAATTCAGTTAGTCCTATGGATCTTGTTAAAGATTACTTTTTTCTTTAATAGCAACTGGAATTAACTTCACTAATTTTTCTATGCAAAACAATGACAAAGAAGATAGCAAAAAGGTTACTGAATTCTTCGTATCCCTGTGCCTGGCACAGGACTTACCAATCTGTAGACACTTAAATACTTGTAAAATTGATTTGAATTCTGCAAAAAAGTTAATGTTTTGCCACTGAAAAGTTCAAGGTTAAACTGATTATTTTTTACTATAAAACAATCAGATGAAAGGCAAAAAAAAAAGAAAAGAAAATCCAGACCTTACTTTTCTGCATGTTATCAAATAAGAGCCATTAAAGTCCCATTCTGATGTTTCATCCCAGCATGAAGAAAATTCCTGATTCTCAAAGTCCATGCAGTGAAGCTCAAATTTTGGTGAGTCTTACCAAACTAGAAAGATTCAAGTATTGACCTGGGGATGACAGTTTTCTGAAGATGAGGGAAAAGGGGCTTATTTTCAGGATTTAACTGCCAGTATATGGGGGTTAGGGAGAACGGCCCCAATCACAAAATAGAATATCTAAAAATATTGCAGCCTACTTTGTGGGGGGTGGGGGGGGGGGAGAATATCCTCACTGATCAAATCATGGATCTTTTGAAATCTTAAAGTAAGATAATAAATATGGACTTTGAATCATTTTTCCCAACTAAACTACCGGCTTCTACTACAAAGACAAATTTCTAGGTAGATCAAGATTTCTAACAGCCATGATAATCTGGACAAAAAGATCAAGGGAGAATGAAAAAGCTAAAGTGTTTATTTTTAATCTATTATTACATCAACTATCAATTATATAGACAAATCAAATCTGTAGACCCTGTCAAATCCCATCTCAAACTCTAAACTAACATCTTTAGCTACTTCCTATTGGTATAGGAAAATGAACAAACCCACACATCAATGTATTTCTTTTCTCTCAAAAATGCTCCATCAGAGAAGTTATCAGGTGATAAAAAGTATGTGTAATGCAGAGCAAAATAAGCAGAACTGGGAGAACATTGTACACAATAACAGCAATATTGGACAATGATGATGATCTGTGAAAACTTGGCCACTCTCAGCAATGCAATGATATTGGAAAATCCTGAAAGACTTATGATGGGGAATACTATCTCCCTCCAGAGAAAGAACTTTTGGAATTGTCTTTCACATGACTATTTTTATGGTTTTATTTTGAAGTTTTGGTTATGTATATGTGCTCCTACCACAGTGACCAAAATGGAAGTGTGTTTTGCATGGCAATAAACACAAAATTAAAAATAAAATGGCCTCAACTTCTTCCCTTCTTCCCCTTCATAACATTTGATTTGGCACACTACATTGGTTTGTAGAAAGTGTCCAATAAACATTTGTTTAAATTGAACAATTTTTAAAACCTAATTTGTATTGAATTTTTTAATTTACCTGACGGGCTTTTCTAAACTTACATGAACTGAATTCTTCTTGGCATTTTATTAGGGTTCAGGGTCAAAATAGAGAAACATTACTATTTTGAAAGATTTATATATATTTTTGAGGGAAGAGAGGGCGAGAGTATGTCTCAAGAGATGGAATATTCTAGCATAAACTTTATGTTTATTCAGTTTTCTTTGCTCAAGGTTTGCTTGGGAAAGTATAAAAATGAAGTATACACACACACAAACACACAAGTGAATGTATGATCAACATTAAAGCGAGTTGAGATTGTAGGTAAGAATGGGTAAGAAAGCAAAAGTATGAAAGCTACCAATAAGAAAAGCCCCACCCACACTATCATTATGATCTTACAGCATCCAAGTCAGGGCCAAACAAAGCCAAGAGCACTATCCTTAATAAATTTGGGTGACCAGAAACAACTACATTGAAAGTTTAGGGTTTTAATGTGTTTGGGTAAACTTATTTCAGTCTATCAAATTACTCAGCCTTTTTAGTGAGCCTGATTTCACCTTCCTTTTTGAAATGAAGAACGATTTCATGGAAAGAACACTGGACCTGAAGTCAACAGAGATTTGGTTTGGAATCCTGCCTCCAGTGCTGACCATTATGATATTGGACAAATCACTTGTCTCTCTGAGCCCCTCAGTTCTAACTTTGCAAAAGGAAGTGAATATCACTTATATTACCTATTTCACAGAGTTGTGGTGAGGAAAGTAGTTTTTAAATGTTAAAGCCACATACAGATGACGCACTTGCATTTGTGTATGTGTATATATGGACATATATGTATGCATATATACATATAAGCTATGATTTTAATTCTTCTTTGGGACAGTTTATTTGGGATTATAGATTCTAACTTCTCGATTACTCTATATTGCTCTCCAACTTAGTTAAAGGATGTTCTGAGCATCTGAGGAAAACCAGAGTTCCAGAATTCTGAAATCTATTTTAAAGATTCTAAAGGAATTTTGTTGAGGGTTTATCAAAGCTGAATATTTTAAGATCTACCACTAGATGGTGACCTAAAGCATGTTATTGGCTAGTTCATAAAGCATGATTCCTTCCCACTATCTGGAGAATACATTACTGCTCTTTGGTGATTAAAAGTGAAATTTGAAGAAGAAAAAGAAAACACAAATCGGTGTATGGTAGGATTTTTTAATTAAATTTAATTTTTTAATTAATTTTTTAATTAAGGATAATTTTAATTTTAATATTATGAATATTTATGTGTCTCTAGAATAATTTGTGTACTTCCTTTTCCTTTGTTAAATGTTTTCCAGTCTACTTTTTTTTTTACCTTTGAAAATAAGGATATAAGGCCAATATCACAGAGCATGAATGAAACCACTTTATAAATCTAGTCATCTCCTTTCAGTTGTATTGGTTAGGAAATGGAAGGGCAGAAAAACTAAAATGTAGTAATGGATTATACTAGTTAGTTGGCTTGCAAAGCTGTCATGAATGTTATATTACCATATCTAATATTTTAAGTGACTGCTAAAAGCCATGATATTTTCTACAAACAACTCTAAATTCTGTCTAGCTAATTCAGTTTATTTTTCCTAAGTTTCACTGAACAAACCGACACCATCGTTAACCTCTGATCTACAAAAGCAGTTAAGGTCACTGGGTGATTCACATAAGGAAGATAAAATGCCTTTTGAAGGCTTGGCAAGTCGAATTCCTGGTTTATCGATTGGTTTGCTGGCTTATTGCAGCAGAAGACACATTGTTATCAGAGGAAATGGATGATCCATGATGTGTTACTGGAGAGGAGATACTTTGAAATGGCAAGAAAAATTGATGGACAATTTTCTTTGTGCTATCCTGGAATCTAAGCTGTCCTCACATAGAGAATTAATGGCTACTGGGCCTGCCAGAATGGAAAATGTATGAGTTAAATATTCATAAATTATGGAGGCTTCAAAAGATGTATGTCCTGTCTACTGAAGTCCCTCATTGTCATGAATAGTAGCTGAATCCAAACTGTGCATTTCTCAAAAGAAAACACTTAAAAGTACATCTATTTTCCAACTGAGTGAAACTTCTAAGACTAGATTCAAAACCTGATTCTTTGGTATGAATCATGTGATGAGAAAGTATCCAAAAAAGTCTGAGGGTCCTTTTCAGGAAATCCCACATTAGTTAAATGCCTTTTATTTGACCTATGAGTAATGCTACTTCTTCATAATTCCATATAAGTTGCAGAAGTGAAAGATTTTGATTTAGGTTCTTTCCATGGCTGTGGAGTTAGCAGTAAAAAAGAGACTTATGGTGTTGAGAAGATATTAAAAAAGTCATTAAATATCCTAACTGTGATTCTGGGGTATTCCCCTCCCAGGTGATTGAACAGAAGGGGGAACAAACTCCTGACTGGAAATAACAGACAAGAAACTGGATTTAAATAAAAAGAGATAAAGAGGGGAAATTACCACTTTTCCATTGGTTTTCCTTGGACTGAATTTCATGTCTATACCGATAGTCGGTCAGTGATTTTCCTTTCACTGATAACATTGTAGTACTACTTTAAGAGCCTGAAGAAACAGTCTCTTTTGGACATTTAAGGTTTTGCACCTTCTGCATGGGAAACTACAACTTCAAGAATTTCAAGACCCTGAAACTACACTATGCACATCCTTAGAAGCCAGCTTCAGTGCTTTCCAGTTTCATGGTATTTATTTCAAGTTATAAGGAATCTTAGAAGAAAATCTAATGCAACTTTTTTTAGTTTACAGAAGAGGAAACCAAGACCTAGAGAAGTTAAGTGATTTGTGTAACATCAACCAGCAAAACCAGATTTTGAACTGTGGGCCTCTCATCCTGCCACTCCTTCCACTACTCAGTATTGCTTCCAATGAAAAGGTGCCATAGCTTTTAGACACTGAGACTCTACATTTATCAGAACCTAAGGATCTTACAATATTCCAAAATGCAAGTAATTATGCCCATAGCTTGAAGTATTATATCTAATAAAGAAGCAGAAGCTACTGGGCTAGGAAAAAGGAATGACACTCTTCCATGACTAGAGGAAAGGGGGAGAAAATGTTGCAAATTGGATGGCAAAAATGTTTGCTACTTGGTCTAAATTCCTTATCACTTAATCTTATTTTCTTTAAGATATCTCTAAGACATAAAGGGCAGCTAGTTGGCACAGAAGATATTGGCCAAGCCTGGAGTCAGAAAGACTAATCTTTCTGGGTTCAAATCTGGCCTCAGACACTTACTAGTTATATGACACTAGACTAATCACTGACCCTCTTTGTTTTATTTTTCTCATCTGTAAAATAAACTGTCAGGAAATGTTAAACCACTCCAGTATCTTTTCCAAGAAAATCCCAATGACATCATGAAGAGTTGGATACAACTAAAGTGACTAACAAGAAGAATTAAAGCTGTAGAAAAAGGGCGAACATTCATTAGTCAAGGAAGATCCTCACTGGGAACTTCTTAAAGTTAATGAAATGCCAGGTCTAATATCTATCTCTATCCCAAATATTTAAAATCAATGTTCTTTCATATTAATATATCACATGATTAATTCCAAGTATTTCAAAAAGATTCAGCAGAAAATAGGAGGCACTGAGCAAAGATTCTAAATAAAGGATATGTGCAAGTAGAGTATTACCACATGATAAAGATGTAGCATTTATCCTGTGGAAAGTCAACCAATCTCTGGGCACAATTACATATCATTCCCTCCTTTCTTCTCCAGAACACTTCCATGTCCTCTCTATCTACCAACTTGTTCTTTTCCTTTTACCCACTTCTTTTCATACTTAAAAACTCTCTGAAAACTGGCTTATGATTTTTGTGACTCAGCTAAAAGAGTTCTCTCCAAAGTAATCATCTTTTCATTGAAAAATCCAATTGCCCTTTTGTCAACTTTCCTCCTTCCTGCCTTCTCTATACTATTTGACACTGTTGACCAATTTCTCTTCTTGGATGCTCTCTCTCTCTCTCTATTCTCTGAACTTGATACTACTTCTCCTTATTTTCCTCTTACTTGTTTTATTTTTCAATCCTTTCCTTTGCAGTTTCCTTTACTGAATCTTCATATATAATGTACCCAGTAACTATGTATTAAGACTCTGTACTGTGCCCTCTTTGCTTTTCTCTCTATATTTTGACTTGGTGATGTCTTTAGCTCCTGTGAGTGCAACTATCATCTCTATATATGACTCCCAAATCTATAAACACAAATGAGCATCACATTGACTAGTCGAAATATTAAATAAGATGTCTAATAGGTGTCTCTCCCTCTAAGTCCAACTCTCTTCCAAATTTCCTATCTATCTATCTATCTATCTATCTATCTATCTACATATCTATCATCTTTCTCTATCTCTATGTCTCCATCTCTCTCTCTCTCTCTCTCTCTCTCTCTCTCTCACTCACTCACTCACTCTCTTCAGTTGACAAATATTTCTATTTCTCTTCCTACAATATATTATCAGTCTGATCCCTTCTCTCTTCTCATATAACCTCTATAGTTCAAGGTCTCATCACTTGTTGTCTATTCCAGTTTAAAAGCTTTGCAATTGGTCTCCTTTTCTCAAGTTTCTTCCTACCCCAATCTATCCTTTATGAGTCTACCAAAGTTATCTTCCTAAAGCACAGTTCTGAACATATCACCTCCATTCAATAAACAACAGTTGCTCTAGTTTATCTTAGATGCAGATGAAATTAATTTCTTGCTTGCCTTTTAAAGCTCTTTACAACCTGGCCACTTTCAAGCTTCCTAATCTTACACATTACTCCTTTTTATGGACTCTATTATCTTATCTCTGCCTTTGTATTGGGTGTTCCCCATGAATGGAATATTCTCCCTTTACATCTTTACCTTTTATAATTCCCTAGTTATATTAAGTTCAAGAAACTTACCTTTTGGAGGAGACCTACAAGCTCTGAATGTCTTTCCCTCTATAAAGTATATACCAACTACTCTGTATGTATCTTGTATATGCCCTATATATGTACATATTGCATAGCTCATTATAAAGCAAGTTTCTTTGAGGGAAAGGAGTATTATTGCTTTCCCCCACCCTATTTTCATATCTCTTATACAGTAAGTTCATGATAGGTGTTTTTTGATTGATTACAAATGGTAAAATTGTAAAATTTTTTAAAGGAAGTATCATGGATTTAAGGAAAGAATACTAGATTTTGAGTTAAAGGATAATTCTGATTGCTGGTCAACTACCTTGGGCAAATCATTCATCTTTTCTGGGCTTCAGTTTCCTAACTATAAAAGTCAGAGGACTGGATCAAATGATCTCTAAATTTCCTTCTTTTATTCCCATCCACTGATCCATATTGCTGTGAACAATCTTTGAGGAACTGATAGGTATAAAAAGCAAGACTTTATCATCATTAGCACTATTATTACCTACCATCTAGCCACCACCATTAACCACAACCACCACTATCATTATCCTCACTGTTATCTCCTCATCTTTTTGATAGGCTTTAGATTTAAATGGTCTCAGGACAATGGAAAAGAACATAACTGGATTACAATAAACTAATGTTTGCAAATGTAGTCTTTGGACTTTTTCCAACATCCAAAATAGCAGAGTAAAGAATGCTCTGAGCTCACCGAAACAAACAAACAAAAAAGCCTCAAAAATGTATGGAGGGCAGCTGGTTGCTCAGTGGATTGAGAGCCATCCCCAGAGATTGGAAGTCCAGGGTTAAAACCTGACCTCAGATACTTCCTAGCTGTGTGACCTTGGGCAAGTCACTTAACCACCATTGTCTTGCCCTTACCACTTTTCTGCCTTGAAACTAATACACAGTATTGATTCTAAGACAGAAGGTAAGGGTTTAAAAAAGAGGAGTATGTTTTCTTCAAAATAGTATACGTAGCTATGCTGATTCCAAATTTTATAGAAATAAGGTATTTCTATACAATTTGTAAAGCAGGTAGGTGGTACAAAGCTGGTCCAGAAGTCAGGAAGACCTGATTTCAAATCTGGTCTATGTCTGATATTTACTAGCTGTGCAGCCTTGGTTAAGTTCCTTAACTCTGTTTACTTCCGTTTCCTCACATGTAAAATGAGAATGATAATTCAAATCTCAATTTATACATAATATTTTTAATATTTTTCAGCCACTTAATTATGGCCTAGAATAGCATTGAAAAAATATTTTTACCTATTTCTGGCTAATTGCTAAGAAAGTAGAATATCTTTAATAAATATGCTGAAACACTTATTTGCTGATGGTACTAAACATCTTGATTCTCTATAAAGTCCTTCTAAAAAGAGAAAACAACTTAAAAATAAATCATAATGTGAATTCTGATGATGGCAATAAAAGAGTACAAAACATTTTGTATATATACAGAAGACTCCAAAATGCTGATTTCTAGAAATTGTTCAAAGTATGTTTTTAAAAATAGATGCTAAAAAGATGATTCATACACAAGTAATTGTCACCTTCACTGAATTTCCTTCAATTGATTCTATGCTGATTATGTATTTATACATGGATTTAAAGAATAAGGCATACTAATGAATTGTACTTTATCTATAGAAATCACTGGCATCTATTATATTATTCTTCCATTTTAGCATTTCATACTTCAGTGAATCCATCTAAGTAAGTATTCCTTCCATTTGTAAAAACTGCAACCTACTTCATACATTCTTATCCAGTGTAATTTTTGCTCATGTTTTTCACATATTTACTACAAAGGTTCTTGCAAAAGTTCTAGGAGCTTTCCTTTAGATTTTTTATTTTTCTCTGTACCTGTACTGTATGTAAGCTTCCCATTGGTAATTTGTTATTCTCGTGACATATATAGCCCATCTCATCTGCCTATGGCACATTTCCAAAATGATCTTGAACATGGGGCATCGTTGAAAACAGATGATAATTCACTTGTGTCCAATCTATTTCTTCATTCCACAGGCCTTTGCATAACTTACAATTTTATTTTTTGAAGACTGGAGTGTTCCAAGATTTGTAACTCTTTTCTTGTCTTCTAAAGTACTGTTGATTTTGAGGTTTTCTATAACAAAGTGATTGTCAGGCAGTTTGAGAAGTATAAAAGTGTGTATAAATTATTTTTGTCTAGAAAGAACTTGTTTTCTTTTTATAATTACTATTCCATGTAGAAAAAAGTAACATATGAATTTTTCTCTTCAGAATATTATTGATGGGAAAAAGTAAGTCATTGGTAACCCATTGTTAAAAGAACTTTTAGTAAGTAGATATATAATTTAAAAGTTGTATCCATTTTTCTTTCAGAACAAGCAAAAATAACCTAGATGTATTTCAATGAAAGAATCACCAGATAGCATTTACAGTATTGTATAATGACTTTAAAGCTCTTTTGGTTTCAAAGTCAAAATTTTACCCTTCACATCTGTAATGGTTCCCCCAAAAAATATGACTTTAATTTTCCTTTAGGGAATTCCAGATTCTGGCTCATTTTAGATTATTCTAATATATTTTCCCATTGTGGTAAAACCAAAATGTAGAAGATGATGAAAAATTAGGAGGACTAAAAGAATGACAACAGACTTTTTTCAAGAATTTTAGCAATTGTAATAAAAATGACTCCAGTTCTGCTCCACCAAGTCCAGGCCTGTAAGAGAAGTATCTATGCAACAGAGGATGTGTCAGTAGTAGAGGGAGAAGTCCACAGAGGCTCTTTTGTATGTCCATTCAAAGAGTGCATGACTGAATCACAATTATAATATTCCAAATTACTGGCTGGAGTCCATATAAAATATGCACTGGAACCTTTGCTTGTTGCTACTTTTTTGGAGACTAATGGAAGTTGTACTTCATTATAAATTTTCTTGATATGGATATCAGAAGCATACTAAAACACTGCTCCAATGACTCCTTGATTTTATGATTCCTCTGAAATATATACGTGTGTGCATGCACATGTATGAATGCATAGATGTACTGCTTCCTGCAAAACTGTACACAGTTCCAACAAATGTCCTTACAGAAGTAGATGCAACCTCTAAAGGAGAAAGGCAAAGTGAGTTGTATGAATTTTGTTTCTGTGGATCAGCAGTTCTTAACTACAGGAAAGGATTCAAAGGATTCATGAACTTGATGGCAAAAATTACTTCTCCTTTTCAATATAACTGGTTTCTTATGTAATCTTATTTTATGCTTTAAAATATTGTTCTGAGGAGTTTGTAAAATTCATCAGACTGTTGAAGAGAAGGAACATGACATGAAAAAGGTTAAGAACTTCTTATCTAGATTTTGGTTCTTCAGGTGACAATGTTATATGTTCAATCTGCAGAAGTCTTTTTCTCAATAGGCCAAATGGATAGAAAACAGGTAATTCCTATGCTGCATAATGAGGGCACTTCTCTTCCTGAGGTAGTATTGAAGACAGATTGGGGTGAGGGCTACTTGAGAGCTCTCCTTCATTATAAAGTAAGCAGGAATGCTATATTTCATAGACATGTGTGTTTGAAAATGTAAAAAATAGAAATTCAATTCTTTCTCTCCTGTTGTTTAAGTGTATTATTGGTATTGTATTATTAGACCAGGGACTTCAAAAATGGCATGTGAAATATAAATAGCATACATGAAAGATACAAAAGTTATTAAAAGACAAAAATGCCTAATTCATTACACAGCAATTCATGGATTTAAAAGGACTGACATCTCCTCCCTTGCAAAAAATGGAACACATACAAAACACTGTCCTTTTGTAATTGATTAAAATGACCCATCAATAGCACTGACTTCAGTAAGAGATAAAATCAATATAAAGGGTTTTTAATTTAGTTTTATGAAATATTAAAATCCAATATTGTTTCTGAACAGACATGATACACAAAGCATTATAAATTCCTAATAGAAACATTATGCTTTTGAAATCACCATTAAAATTAATCCTTTTATTTTTAAAATTTTAAATAGCTTTCTTCCAAATGACAGCTCAAGTAGAAAATGGAGAGAAATGTTTATTAAATTCTACTGATTTCATTTGCCCCAAATCAGTTATATCATTAATCTGAACCACACAAAGCAAAATAATACTCCATACATACTACTCTTCCAGATAAATGAAGAAATATGTATGAGAATACATGTGTATATCTAGATATAGATACACACATAATATACATCTATATATGCCTGTTTATCTTGCATAGCAGGCAACTGATGAAAGTCTTGGGGTTTTCCTTCAGAATAAAGTTGTTAATTGCTCAAAGACACTACAAAGAAAAATGGGAAAGATTTCTTACCATTCCTTTGGTTATCGACTCTATTAGTAACAGGCATGTTAGTGGTGACAATGGGTGGTGTAGTAGGAGAGTTTACAGTAGCTGGCAATAAAGATGAGAGAGATGTAATCTTGCAAAGGAACACATGACCGTTATATGGATAAGCAATCTATCACTCATTAATGCATGATAATAGATACATGAGGGTAATGGAAACCATCTCCTGCTAGACATTAAATATCAAAAATTCAAAGTTTATGATAAGTAAGGAGAAGAAATAAAGGGATAAGTTCCATACCCTGAAATGGACTCATTTATCATGATCCTGGGTAAAAAGCTACATAAAGGTTCCAGAAAAATCATGGCATCATAGAGATATTCTGGACTGGAAGTCAGAAGATCTGAATTCTAGTCCTGAATCTGTATCTGTTACCAATTTCCTTTGTGTCCTCCCTACATGTCATTTTAACCTTTTAGCCCTTAATTCACAATTGTCAAATGAAAAGATTTGGCTAGCTGATCATTAAGGGTATGTTTATCATAGTTAAATTTTAAATCTCTTAAATACTTTAATCTTAAAATTCTAGGCTTCTACAAAATTAAGTTATTCCGGCTTTTGCCACATCCAAACTAAAGTGAAATCTCCAAGGATTGATTTTTTTCTCTTTGAGAAGAGAAACTTCTCAAAAAGAAACTTACAAATATTAAGAAAACCAAATCAGAAACAAATGTGAAACAAATCAATCATTTAAAGATCCAACTAGACTTACTAAGCACTATTCAATGGACTGTTATATAAGGGCTATCCTTACAAGGGCGACATTTTCAAAGAATTACATCATATCTATGCTGTTAACACTGAAATTCACAGATGAGAACCTCATGTACTGCTTTTAAAATGTTCCTAAGTATTTGGGAAAAGATACATTTTCAAAGAAATATAAGAAAAAATTTTCAAAATGAAATAAGATTCAAAGGAATATGTGTATACACACATGCATGTACACATATATAGTATGTGTATATATATATATATATACATCTCCACATGCATAGTCACATTTGTATGTGTATACACCATACAATTAGCCCTTTTTAGAAAATCATTATATGTGGGTAAGCATTTCAGCAAATGTCAGAGGTCTTCCGTTGGCCAGAGCTCTCTTTTCTTAGAGTATGACGTAAAAGATTTCCTATCTTTCCCTCTTTCATTTCTTTTCAAAAGTGGGCACATTAAATTCACTCATCAGTTTAAGTGCAGCAATATGATAATTCTTTGTATGGCTGAAATTTAATTAGATTTCACACTTTCTCAATTGACCATGATCCCCTATAGTAGAACAGTTATTTTCCCCCCTCAGATCCAAGGCAAATTTTAAAAATTCAGAACCAAGTTTTTCAAACCTTTATGTTGATTTCTCCCCCTTTTTATTATTAAAGTATTAACAAGCATGGTTTGAGGGAAAACATATTTTTTTCTCCTTGAATTCAATTTATAAAAGTGGTCATATTTATGATTCCATATTTCAGAGGATCCAGTACCTCTTTTGACATTGAATTCATAGAGGATATGGGTGAAAGGGGTCACGAGGATATTAGGAGCAACAAAGGGAAAAATAAAGATGAAATTCATTATTATTTTAATAATTGTACTTAACTGTAATTATATATTATTGAGTGCACTGCTATTTAGTACATAATATATAATTGATGTAATGTATAACATGATATAATTATTTCACATAATAATTATCTGTAGTAGTGTTAATTATTATTGCTTTAATAATAATAGCAGTAATACTGAAAAAGCCTTAAGTTATTTTGAAATCAAAGTTTCACTGTAAATGATAAATGTTCTGGCAGTCTCCAGTTAAATTAGCAGAGCATTACGTTTACTTTCAATATTTGTTCTCATTTTATGAACATGAATACTTCCTTAGAACATTCTGCGTCAGGATTAATACAGGACCTTTGCAATCTGCTTGAGAAGAAAATAGAGGAAGAAATGAAATCAACTCTTGTTAAATAGTCATGTAATCATTCACATTTGAAATAGTAAAAGCTTTATGGAAATCTGCTCAGACTGTATGAATGCATTCCTTTCTTTATGCTGTATGTACAGTACACCCACACAACTAAGAAGACTTCCAGAAATCTTTCTATTTTTCTGGTGGCTGGCTTGCAAAATTAGAAAAGAAAAAGAAAAAAAGTTAAAACTGAAAACCCAAACAAAAACAAAAGCATTATCTAAAAAAAGCATGACAACAAAACCGAAGTTTAAAAAAAAACAAAATTGTTGAAATGATGTCATATTCCTACCTTGACAAAGGGTTCCCAGGTCTGCACAGCTAGTGAGTTCTGATGCTGGCAGTGGAATCAGATATGAACCTTAATAAACAGAAACAGATCATTACATAAGTTTGACTTACAATTTTTTAAGCATACAAATTAAAAAGCATATAGATAAAAGAAAGCAAGGTGTAGAAAGGAGCTCCTAGAAAAGGAATCAGCAGAACTCATTTTTTATTTCAAATGTCAGTGAAGTACATACTATGGAAAAATGCATTGTGCTAGGGGCTAGGGATACAAGATGTAAAATCATAATATCTATCTTCAATAAGCTTAAAATCTAATGGGAAGAATAATATTTCTTCTTGTTCAGTTGTGTCCAACTCTTCATGACCTTATTTGGGATTTTCTTGGCAAATATATACTTGAAATGGCTTGCAATTTCCTTCTTCTGTTCATTTCACTGAAGAGGAAACTGGAGCAGAGTAAAGTGACTTCCCAGGGTAACAGAGCAAGTTAAGTGTCTGATAATATCACTACACATATAATTAGCATAACAGTAAGAATCTGATTATATACTTAGAAAGAGTCAAACAGTATAATAATGTTCTTGGAAGAAAACTCAGTGAAGATCAGGGAAGGTTTCATGGAGGAGGTGACAGCTGAGCTAAGACTAAAAGGAAGGATGTAATTAGGCATATATACAAGGGGAGTCAATTTCAGATGAGGCACTACTTCATCGCATATTCTGCTTTCATATGGAGAAATTAGTGCTAACAGGCAGGAAAATACAATTGTATGAAGAAAAAGAGTTATTTTGAAGTGATAAAAGAAATTTGGGAGAGATTTGAGGAGTGGGATAATGAATGAACTGTGAAATAAATTTAATGGTTTAAATCATCTTGTACAGTATATAGGATGATGCCTTATTTGTATGTGAATAGTTTGATGGATTAAAGGATACAAAGAATGAATTTTTATTTATTAAAAACTTGATCATATGTGAATATGAAAGAGCATACATTTAAAGATACAGAATAAGATTGGGGATTATTTTGAGAATTTAGAGTTATTATTTAGAACTTAGAGTATTATGATCCCTCAGTTTATTTGCATATAACTGCTTTGAGACTAGAGAATAAGCCTCATGAAATGAAAATCATATCTATTTGGAGATCAAAGGATGATTAAGTAAGGGCTGTTTATTTCATTAGGGAAACTTGATGAGTTGTTATAAGTGAAGAGTATCTTATTGAATATCATGAGGAACTGATTTAAGCCACTGAAATAGGCTACAGAGGCTGGCTGGGGAAGGATCCAATCCATTCTACATTATAAATTTTACCAAAATATTCCCCTGCTGAAGAACCTTCATAGACTTCTTACAGCCTTAAGATAAAATACAAAGTCCTCAGTTTAGCATTTAAAAACCTTCACAAATTGTTCCCAGCCTTCCTCTCCAGACTTACTGTGCAAGACTCCCATTCACTCATTTAGATTCCTGCCAAACAGATCTTCTTGTTTCCTAAATATAACATTCTATATAAGTGGATGTCTCTGATGCACCAGGGTGCTCCCTGCTCCATCAAAGTAATGGTGAAAAAAGGTAAAGGAAGATGAGCAGGGTAAGGGAGGCAATGTTGGGGGGGGAGGGAATCAATTCAGAAATTATATTCACATCCCAATAAAGTACCTAAAGAAGGAAGGAAGAAAAAGTAAAAAGGCCTAATTCAACACAATTTCTTTAACCCCTTGAATCACCATTATTTGTGAATGGTTGACACTTCAATTTCAACATTATAAGGTGATAAAATATCTCTCCCCTAGTATCTCAATCCTAGTTTTTGAAATAATGGAGTTGTCTGAGATGAATTAGATACAGTGGGTTCACCTCTATTTTATTCATTATGTATCCTATCTGACCTTACATATATATATATACATGCATACGTATATATAGTCTTCAGTAATCCACAGTATCAGTGGAAGGTATATGTTGAAGTTAAAAGGATTCTGGACTGAGAGTCAAGAGCTCTGGAGTTGGCATGACTATCTCTTACAAACCATGTGACCTTAGACAGATGACCATCTTTCTGATTCTCTATTTCTTCACCTGTAAAATGAATACTTTGTTATAAAAAAAGTTCCATAATATCTTTCAAGTTCAGATATTATGTAAAATACTAGGAAGTATAGACCCGATTATTTTTTAAAGCCCTTAATATTAAGTATTGGTTTCAGGGCTAAAGAGCATTAAGAGCTAGTGAATTGCCCCAGGTCATACAGCAAGAAAGTATCTGAGACCAGATTTGAACTGAGGACCTCTCATCTCCAGAACTGGCTCTCTCTCTTCACTAAGCCACCTAGCTGCCCCTAGATTATTTGTAATGATAATGATTCATCATGGCAGAGTAGAAAGGGAACTGGAACTGTAATTGTAAGATCTGGGTTCAAAACTTGGATCTGTCACCTTTGTAATTTTGAGCAGTCAGCTTAACTAGTCATCTTGACTCTTGTTTTGCCACTGGACTTTGAAACTGAGTAAGAGAGAGTGGGGGAATATGACTTTGCCCAACTCTGCCTAACATATCCAATTTATGTATAAGTCAAAAGATATTACTAGTGATGTCATTTTGGCCCTTTTCAAGTAAAAGAACAATCAACCAAACAAACAAACAATTTACATTTAATGCAATTTAATAACATTTTACTTCTGTGTCTCATTGTTCTCATATGCAAAATAAAGATGTTTGACAAGATGGTCTCAGAGATTTATTGTGGCTCAAAAGCCATGCTCCTATAACTTAGTGCCACTTAAGAAATCTATCATTTTATTTATTCAAAATTGTTTGCACTTGCAATCTTTGTGACTTACTTTGGGTAAATACACTTCATTTCAATTTCCTTATTTGTAAAATGAAGGGATTAGACTAGAATATTTCTATAGTCCTTTGTGGTTCTAAAACAGTTGATCCTGAAAATTCATCATTAACTAAAATTGGCTTGCCAGAACTTTTTAATTTCTACTCCATTCCATTTTGAGAATATTTGTACCTAAGAGGCATCCTGCTCAAGTCACCTAAGAATGAAACCAAAAACAGGTGGTTTATTTTTATTTAATGTCAACTTTCCTTGGCTAACAGATTTACAAAACAGAAGACTGTTAAGGAATTAATCAAGATAATACTCCCTGGAGGACATCAAAACAGTAAACATCAATAGAAGGTTTTGAGAAATTGGCTCAAATCTGCTTGTTTTCATAAGCACACAAAGCCTTAATGTATTTTTGTCCCCTTTGTTCTGTTGATGCAATAAAGATATCAGCTTAATATTCGCTGCAACATTTGTGGATTCATTTTCATGGGCATATTGACTCTCAATCATTGGTAGGTAAGACACCAGCAGCAAATATTTCTATGTGTTTCTCTATCTCTGTCTATGTGTCTGTGTCTTTCTTCTCTCTTCTTCCTCCCCATCTTTCTCTCCTCCCCCTTTCTTCCTTTCCTCCCTCTCTCTCACACTGGGTAGATGATATAAAGTATGGCTAAAAAGACTGATGTTGAGTCTATAATACTTTACATCTAACATCTGGACACTTGGTTATATTTAAAGACAGAGATAACTTGTTTATCAAATTTGCAGATAGCAATCTAACATATTAGATAAGAAACTAAGGATATAAAGAGTTTCTGGATGGCTAGAATGATGAAGTGACTCACAAGATGAAATTTAATACAGATGAATATTTAGGCTCAAAAAATTGACATCTTTAGCATAAAATAGGGAAAACTATGGCTAGACAACAATTTCTGTGGAAAAGATCTAGGGGGTTTTATTGGGCTGAAAGTTCCATACAAGTCAACTACATCACATAACAGTCAAAAAATAGCTTTAACAATTTTTAAGTGCATTAGGAGAGGTATATTATCAAGGTCCTGAGAGAATGCAGCATTTCTTTATGTCTGCCTTGGTCAAACCAATAGTGGGATGATGATATTCCATTTTTGGCACCACATTTGAGAAAGAACAATGACAAACTGGAGAATCTATAGATTAGAATAACTAGGATGATAAGGGATTTCAAGGATCAGTTGGAATAATCACAGCTAATTATCTTAAAGAACATAACTGGGGCAGGGGATGGGTGTTTAGTGATATTGGCCTTTTGAAAAACTTTCATGTGCCAAATAAGATTCGAGGTTTGCTTAGACTCAGAGGATAGAACTAGGAAAAAAGAGTGATAGAACTAGGAAGAATGGACAGAAGTTAGAAAGAGATATATTTTTTGCTTGAGCAATTACTTCTCAACAATCAAACTGTTTCACAGAATAGTTTAGATCAGGAGATATCAGGTTTCCCTTTGTAGAAGGTTTTCAAGAAAAGACCCATTACTGAACCTTTGTTAGAAATATTATAGAAAGGATTCCTGGACTAGAAGGCCTCTGAGGTTCTTTTCATCTCAAAGATTCTGTAATATTAAATAAAATATTTTCTCTTCTTTCTCCTTAAGATTAAACAACAACAAAAATAATAACAATCATTATTGGGTATATGTCTATAATTTTTGCTTCTGAAGAGGCTGAGGATGGTGGACAGATTGAACTTTGGAATTCTGAACTATGGTAGGGATAAAGATGATAGGATGTCCACACTAAGTCTAGCCAAAATAGGTTGATCCCCTAAGCTGCTTGAAGGGGTGTAAAATGGCCAGTGTATCAAAAAATGAAGTTCTGTGTTGATCATACATAGTCGCTATGAGTGACTGTTCTACTTCTAGCCTGGTCAGAGGATGGAGAGGAAGGGAGGGAAAGAGGGAGGAAGGAAGACAGAAAAACACAGAGGAAAGGAAAGAGGAAGAGAGGGGAGAAAGAGAAAAAGAGGGAGAGAGAAGAAGAGAAAGTTTTTCATAAAATTAAACAACTGTTCTAAGTAATTTATAGAGTAGCATATTCAGTGGAAAAATTATCCTTACATGTAATTAAAGGAAGACTATACAATTCCAAATAACAAAGTATTTTACATAACTAAAATGATGATGACTACCAAAATCTTAGAACTGTTCTAATATTAAAAAAAGAAAAAAAGGTGAAGTTGAATTCACTAAACCTGAACTTCTAAGGGTTTATAGTAAAGTTGAAGAAAGAAAAGTTATTAGTTTATTTCAACTAAAAGGGGGAAAATCTGAGATGGTCTAAGTAAAAAACGGTACAAGTTAGAGTAGTGTTATCCAGATTATTCTGTAGCAGACTGGAGTTCAATGTAATCATGAAGAGAATTACTGTAAAAATTATAATAGAGATAATTTCCTTATGTAACATAAAATATGCTATACAGCATCTATGAACAACAAAATCATTACCTATAACATTTTCTCAGTATGAAAACAGGCTTAATTTTCTCATTCTGGTGGGGCAAGAAGAAATGAATGAATTCAATATAGCGAGTTAACTCTAGAAGCATTTACTATGTCACCACTACTTGCCAAGCACTCTGCTATGCACCATGGGTACAAAGTAAGGGGGAAAACAAAGGACAATTATTGTTCTCAAGAAGCTCACACTCGAAGGTAGGGAAACATATGTGAATATCTGTGTACAAACAATATAGAGATACAGAATAAATTGGAGATAATCTCAGAAAGAAGGTATTAGCATTAACAAGAAAATGGAAAAGATTTTTATCAAATGTGAGATTATTTTTATGAGTCTTGAAAGAAGCCAAGAAAGCCAGGAGATAGGGATGATGAAAGAGAGATTTGCACGCAAGTGGCACAGACAGTTAAAATGTACCGAGTGAGATGATAGGGTTTTGTGCAGTGAACAGCAAAGGAAGCCAGTGTCCCTAGAATGTAAGTAAGTGGAGAAGAGAATTAGAAGATTGTGAAGGTGGAAGGGGGCCAGTTTATGAAGGCTTTTGAATATAAAATAGAAAATTGTTTATTTGATCCTGGAGGCAATAGGGAGCCACTAGGGTTTATTGAGTCTGAAAAAAGGGTGATGATGACGGGAAATCAATTTGGGAAGTTTACTTTGGCAGCAATGTGAAGGATTGACTAGAGTGAGAAGAGACTTGAGGCAAAGGATCAGCACCAGGGTGATAACAGGATCAAAGGAAATGAAGTATGTATGAGAGACATTATGAAAATAGAATCAACAGGAACTAGCAATAGATCAGATATGGAGTGGATTAAAGAATGAAGAATTGAGGATAAATTGAGAATCTGGGTAACTGAGAAGATTGTAATACTTTCCATAGTAACAGAGAAATTAAAGAGGGAAGGATTTGGAGGAGAAGACAATGAATTCCGTTTGGATCACAGAGAGTTTAAGCTATCTAGAAGTTTTCCAGTTTCAAATATCCAAAAGGCAGTTTTGAGTAGGTGAGCTGAAGGTTCAGAAGAAAGGTTAGAATTAAACAAATAGAACTGAGTATCATTTACATGGCAATAATGACTGAATACACAAGATTATTAAGCAAAACAATGTAGAGGGAAAAGAGAAGAAAGAGGTCCAGTATCAGAGTCCTAGAGAACACTCATTATAAGCAGGCATCCTCTGGATGAAGATCCATCAAAGGAGCCTGGGAGACATTCAGATAAGTAGAAGAGCAGTGTCACAAAAACTGAAAGAAGAGTGTCAAGAAGAAATGGTCAAAAGTATCCAAAATTACAGAGGGATGAAGTAGCATGTTTTTATAAAAAATAAAATAGTGTTCACATGTGCTTTCAGCATTCATTGAGACAAAATGCTGGAATCTTTAAGAAGGGGCAACCTTCTCTGTAAATTTTTAAACCAGAAATAAAATTACTAATACAAATAAAATCCATTAATTTTTTGATCAATGATAGAAATTGGCCAGTGAAAGATTTTATTCTACTCATGACATTTAGCCACGATATACTCGCAAACATATATATATATATATATATATATGTATATATATACATATATATGATGCAGGGTATACTAAATAATATAGGCATTTGTTTTATTTATATAATACACATATGTCTACATACATGTGTATGTAAAGTGAAAATGAGCACTTATCTATACATATACACATACATAGAAATGTCATAAAATTGGACTTAGCTACTGAAATTCCAGAGAAAAAATATTTTCTATCATTATAAAGATGCAAAGAACTATTAAATAACTAAAATTTTAGTTTTAAAAAAAGGGATCCATGAAGAAAATTAAACTAAATAAAAATTGTCCCCAAAAAATCCCCTCTTCAGTCAGCAATATTTTAAGTTTGTGAACAGGCATGCTGACTTTAAAATAGCTGAAATTTTTACCAAGAATATGTTGATCTCACTATGACTGGGAGACTCATCAAGTGGATCCCAGGTACCATAATTTTGATAGTAAATGTTTTGTTTTACTGTCATACTTTTGAATTCAAATTTTATTTATTTTAATAATTCACACTTGGAAAAGTCATTGCATTTTCTTTTGAGAGTTGCTCTTGGAATAAAAACTGCATATTTAACTGACAAGGTCAGTTCAATGGAATGTTTGGAATGCAGTCCTATTTCTTCATTGGTTATTGCATGATCATTAGTTCTGAGGAAATGAATTTCTATAATCAGTGAATAACAATGGACTTTTGGGGAATGGGTGGAGTGTAGGAAGGTTAAAACACTAATAATATATAATTTTATTTATTTATTACAATTTTGCTCAGTTAAAAGGCATTCAAATAATCTGTTATAGGTATTTCCTGGTAGTTTATAACTGACACAGCTCTTCAACTCCCAAAGATGATCATTAAGCAGCAGGAAATTCCTTCCCCATCATTTCTAATCCAGGCCATGAGTAAAAGTAATGACGCTATTAAAAGTCACTTTGAATTCAGGAAGACCACTATAAAGTAACAGGGCTAAATTCCACTGAGCATGTGAACATTCAGTCCCCTAAATGAAGTCATCGTTGATGTACTTAGTCACTAGCAAGTTATACTTCTATACCAAACCCATTCAAATTTGTTGAAGGTTGTAAAGTTTGAAGAAAAAAATATATGGAGGTGGGGGGAAGCTTGAAGGCACTGACAAATGAAACATGGAGACTTCAAATTAGAAGTCAGAAGAATCTCTTTTGATTATTCTGCTTTTGGCATACAGACAACACAATTTGATTTAATCCAGTCAACAAATATACTTAGCTGTGTAATATGTTCTCGGGGTTACAGATTCCAAATAAAAAGACTTTTCTCTCAATAGCAAAGATTTTGCAAATGCCTCCATGCATAGACAATGCACTAGTTGCTTAGGGAGTTGGAATGCCTTATTTAAGGTCTGAAAAAGAGGGGCCAGGTCAAGAACTGAGAATAAAAACTGTCAGATGGACAAATCCAAAGAGCACATTGAGAAGTTTGAGATGTTAAAAGAAAAAAAATGAAGTTTCCACTCTATTGGGAGGATTGAAGGAAACATATAGATGAGAATTAGAATATGTAGAGGTATGAAGTTTGATAATCACTTGGGGGCTAAAGAGAGCAACTAGGTGGCACAGTGGATAGAGTGCCCAACCTGAAATTAGGAAGAATTGTTTTCATGAATTCAAATCTGGCCTTAGGTACTTGCTAGCTGTGAGATGCTGAGCATATCACTTAATTTTATTTGTCTCCATTTCCCCAGCTGTAAAATAAGCTAGAGAAATGGCAAACTACTCCAGGGTTTTTACCAAGAAAACTCTAAATGGACTCACAAAGAATTGGACACAATTGAAATGACTGAACAACAACATAGAAGGTAATATTACAGTTTTATCCAATGGACACAAAGTATATGGGCTCTGAGAATACAAAGAGAAATGAAACATAGACCTTTTTACCAGAGGGATTAAAGTCTACAAGGTTGCTATAATATATTCATAAATAATTTTGGTACAAGAGAGATTGTGACAAGTATAAACAGAAGTACAAGGAAAATTCTAGAAGGTATCTGAAAAAGATCATTTTGAACTGTGTAAAGGTTGAAGAGAGAAATACGAGAAGTGTGGGCATCGTAGGTCACTGGAAAAGACACAGGATTTGGAGTCAGAGAACCAGGGTTCACTTCCAGACACTACTATTTATAGCCTATTTGATTTGTGGCAAGCCCCTTCACCCCAATGAGTCTCTATTTCTTCATCTATAAAAAGAAGTTGGATTGAAGAATTCTGAGGTCCCTTCCAACATATGGCTCCTCAGTTTGGCCTGGAAGGAAATTCAATCCTTTGAAATGGTGATGGTTGGGGGTTAGTAGTTCATTCAAAGGCACAGAGATGGAATTGATCTTTATACTTAGATCCACAATGAACAAGTCTTACTGATAATACTAGATTATACCTACTCATCTTGTGTACATAGCTAGTCAAACAAAAGAGGGTGAGGTGAGGCTGGGCCAATGAAGGAATTCCAAAGAACCTGTTTTCTCTGGACACTTAGAAGCTCTGGGCTACCAAAATTGGATGTTTAAAGGGGTCATTATATGGAATAGAAAGCAGTCACTCTAAGTAGCTGGTGCCCTGACCTTTCAATGACTGGTAGGGGATTGGCAAAATTAGGCATCTAAACTAGAGGGCACTCAAATAAAGGAAGCACATGCTGGCTTATTCACCCAGTGCTTGCTCCAGTTGCTCCAGAAGGTTTTGTGCAAGCTGAACTGTGGTTAAATTTGGAGGTTCAGCTTGTGATAACTTCAGGATTGGGAAGGGCTAACTGGGGAAACACCACCCAGCCCTCAGAGCATTCTGGAGTCTCTTTCTGGAAGAGGGTCATAATTGACCATCTTTCCACCCACCCACCAGGAAATACCTCTGAAGTCACATCACTTAATTGCCTCCTACCTCCTGCAGGGAAAGTGTGGGCCAGACAGTCAATAAACTTAATGGGAGGGCAAGCAACAGAAGCTAATCAGTTCCTCAGACTGACAAAGTCTGGTGGGGGATGGGACAAGAAGCTCTCACTTTCTAGGTCTGCCTCATTCAAATCTTCATAGCTTTGTTTGAAGTGCTGTGGATTCCCTCTAGGTCAGTTATGTTCCTGTTCCAAGATAAATTCAATATTTCACTTGAAATCTAAGCAGAATTTATTTTGGGAGTCAAAATCAGTTCCCTTACATTAGTGGGAATAATCAGGAATTGACTATATGTAGTGTTACTGATAGTTTTAATCTCTGATTTCATTGGTTTAGGAGATGATTGGTGAGGAAAAGATTAATCAAAACTAGCAATTACAAAAATAATAGGAGCCTTGCTTGTATTTTAATTAATACTATGGGGAATACCAATATTTTATTTACTTAAGTAATTTGCTTTCTGCCATCTGACAGGCTTCAGTTTAAGTCTGTAATGTGAAATGTCAAACACAACCAAAAGAAGATACCATAAGAGGTCAAATGGTTTCCTTTTACATCAGACTTTACTCTGTTGTTCTTTACAGTCAGGTCCTTCTGGATCTCAAGGATAACTTGTGAAATCAATAGTTTCTATATGTAAAGACTATCTAATGATTGCCTAGTTGGATACTGATCTTGTCTATTTTTTTGACTTAAGGTAAATTTCCATCCAAAGTATCAGTTAATTCATTAGCTCAACTACTTTTTTTTTAATTAAATCAGTAGGGAGGAATAAGAACTTTATTGCTATTTAGTACTTTCCTCTTTTAAATCTAATTAAATTTCATCTTTAGATTATATGGTGACTAAAAAATAGAAGTATAAATATGTTAATGATAGATCACTAAATATCATGTGACACATGGGAAGTGAGCAGGAAGCTTTGACTAAATGTTTTAAAAAAGAACAAACAAACCCCATAGCAAAAATTACATTTTGCAGAGCTGAGAGTCAAGTTGAGAAAAAAAAAATAAAACAAATATAGTGATGAGGAGGGAAAAAAAAACCAACCTTTCTCCTGTTTTAGAGACATACACTAATTTATTGCAGACAAACAAATTTTCAGAACAATGGGGAGGAGCTCAGGAAGGAAAGGTCTTTTGCTATACATACTTACCACAACTTAGGTTGTTTTCAGCTTTCAGAACTGAGGTCGGGATATTCCAAAAATCATTTTGCCAGTCGACAACGTTCCCTTTCACATTACAGCTGAGGTTGGACAGAGTTTTGGAATTCATGTTAAAATTCCAAAGGCGAAAGTTGTAAATGTCCCCTTTTAAAGAGGCTATTTCATTTTGGTTGGAACCCAGCAGCAATTTCCCATTCCCAGGAATAACCTTGCTAATGGTAGAATTGCATATAACTGTTTCATAGCTCCTTTTGAAATTCACGCTGACAGAGCCTAAAGAGCTATTCCAAGTTAGGCACAGTTGTTCAAAGTTTTCAGTGAAAATATCTTCCTGTGAATCTACTGATAAAACCTTGTTTAGTGGGCATTCCACACCGAAGATAGAGAGGAAGTATCCCCTTTTGACCTTTCCAAAGCTCAGCAATTGTGTTGATGAAGCATCTGAGTAAGAGAAAGCTATCCAGTCGTCTTCATTGCCAATTTTTGTTGCTTCAAAACATACAGTGAATGCACTGAGTTCTGGAATCGAGACAGTTTTTGCAACAGACACCTGGTTAGCATCTGTGGTCTGGGGAATAATGACTTTCTGATTCCTCAGGGACACAGCAACTAGTACAAAACACAGCAACAATAAAAGAGAACACAAAAAGACATGTTAGTTCCAGAACTGGGACTTGCTAAAACCCTAATATACTGCATTTCTTTGCTATGGATCAATTTACTGGAACCGTGCTTTCCCCTCATTCTTTGGCACTCCCCTCGGTTTCCTTGACCATCCCACTACTATAGCCAACTCATTGCCAAATTCTCCTACACTAGACCATACCCCTTTTCTGTGATCACTTTCCACCATAATTTCTCCCTTGATTAACCTCCTATCCTTAAGGCTCACCTCTATCAGGCCATCTATTTGTAAGCTATTGGGGTAGATATTGAGTTAGTTATAATATGAGGAGGCACAGAGAGGCCCAATAAAGGGAATCCCTACTCATTCAAAGCCTTGGCTAGATCACAATGGGAAACCCTGGGGACTCAGGCCAGCCAAGTCACTAACTAGTGAACAGATTTCAGTATTTGAATTGTGGAAAACACCCACATATGATCAGGGAGGCAATAATTCTATGCAGTTTCTGCTGCAGTTTTTAATATTAGAAATTTCAGAAAGAGGAAAAGGGTAATTTTATTGTCTATTATTTTTCATGTTTAATTAGGAGAAAAATCTTAAAAAAAAATAAAATCTGAGGGACACCTAGCTGGCTCAGTAGGTAGAGCTCCAGGCCTAAATTTGGGAGGACCTGGGTTCAAATCTAGCCTCAGATACTTCTACCTGGGTCACTCTGGGCATTTCAATTAATCCCAATCACCTAGCCCTTACCACTCTTCTGCCTTGGAACTGATACTTAGTATTGATTCCAAGATAGAAGGTAAGGATTTAAAAAAAAAATTAAAAAGGAGCATAATGCCTTCTGACATTTTCCAACTGTACTCTCTATCATAGACTTCTCTTGATGATAATGTGCTTAGCTGGGAAAAAATGAAGTTAGATTTCCTTTTTAAAGGGGAAACTAATGAAAACCAAACCATCTAAAACGGGAATAGAAAAGATACTAAATACACTCATTACACTGTTTCCAAATAGCATAATGTCCATCCAGTTCCTTAAATTTAGCTACCTCCTAGTTCTCTTCAGTCCATAAACTTATTGAATATGTGTAATAAATATATGAAATCTCAGAGAAGGTGCTAAACTTCATTGGTAAAGGGTAATTTCCTCACGCAGGAAATTCCTGTATCAGTGAAATCACAGGTCCAATCCCTTTCTGTCTATAATGGTGAGAAATCAGTGTGGGCTTTTGGAGGAGTTGTTACTCTGATGATTATTATGTACAAAGGCTACATTCATTTCAGAAGTATCCATTCAGCACTCAATATTTTTTGAGATAAACGCCACTTTTCCGGTATCTATTATATTCACTGAACTATGAGTATCACATCTTAAGAAAAACATTGATAGAGTGCCCAGATAAGGGTAATCAGTAATGTGAAAGATTTGGGGATGGATTGGAAAATGTGTGTGTGTGTGTGTGTCTGTGTGTGCATGTGTATGTGTTTGTGTCTCATATCTCTCATTCTGTAGGACAACTACCTATAGCTCAATAGATTGGATCTCAGTTGATGAAGTCTAATATTATCACCCAATCCACAGGTTCTAAATTCATATAATTGTTCTATCCTACATCACTCCATCTTTTCCACAAAAATAGCATGAAAAACTTTGTCTTTTTACAAAACCAAAATCAGGATTATTTTAAATGACTCTGGAGAGATGGAAGGAAAAAATACAAAGTCTGCCTCAAGTAATTTTTTCATCTCTCATCAAATTTTTAATTGTTTCCCATTAAAATAACTCTGGGAAATTCTGGCTCTCTCAAGGCAAGGGTATAAAAAATATGAAAAAGGGGAAGCTAGGTGGCACAGTGGATAGAGTGTGGGGTTGGAGTCAGGAAGAATCATTTTTCTGAGTTCAAATCTGGCCTCATATACTTATTAGTTGTGTCCCTGGGCAAGTCACTTAGCCCTGTTTGCCTCAGTTTCCTTGTATGTAAAATAAGCTGGAGAAGGAAACAGCAAACCACTCCACTATATCTGGCAAGAAAACCCCAAATGGTGTCAGAGAGTTGGACAGTATTGAAAAATGACTTAATAAAAACTATAAAACTATGATTACAGATTTAAAATGTACTTTAAATGTATATCATACACAGTATTAGATATGATCAATTTTCAAGAATATACATATGTACTTTGGTAAATAAAATAGCATAAAATACTGAAAACACAATTTCCTTTGAAAATTTTGAAAGTATTTTTGCCCTAATTACTTGAGGTTCATCATGGAAGATTATTTCAAAAGTTGTACTAAAAATAGGGTTTTTTCTTTAAAGTCAAAAGTTTTGTAGAATTCTTACATTTAGAATTAATAATATTTGTTCTCATCTATAAAGTTAAATTATGAGTATGCTTTCTAATTATTTTGGCACAGAAAACAACTTAATTTTTTTAACTAGACAAGTGATTTCACTGGTCCTATAAACAAACTCCCTCCACCAGTATAGATTGACATCTGTTCTCTTACTTATCATCTCAGAGAATTACACAGGACATTGAGAGATTATTAAATAACTTGCCTAGGGTCACTTACACAGTATGTGTTCAATTACTCAACCTGAACTTCAAGAAGTAGGCGAATTGGGGGGAGTCGGGCAAAAAATGAATCCTCCAGCTTCATATCAAAGTTGTTAGTTTATAATGCCTTATTTATAGTCATTGACATGTTGACATTCTATACTTGTACCCTGGTATAAATCTTGAAAGGATAGCATTCCAAAAATCAAAAATTAATCCACAGATATACATGTTTTAAATTGACAACTGAATTAGTTATAATTACAAAGACCTAATTACTAACAGAGAAAACAACTTATGCATATTCCAAATAGTCTTCATGTTTTCTACATCTAAATAATCTAAATAATACAGTCCTACTGTAACCAAATCCTGGACCTGGATCTATATATTGTTCAGTTTTGACACAAACTTGCCTTGAAAGTCAAATTCAAATCACAGACTTAAAGAGCTTAAGTCTGCCTTTGAATTCTGTTGTCTGTTTACTATAACACATGTTAAATAAAAGCAGAAGCTTGGCACTTCTTTCAGTTTACATACCTCGGATGTAGCTGGCATTGAAGCCTTTCTTCGGGATGCTGAAGTCACTTGAAAAGGACACATGCATCTCATTCGCACTTGAGTTAAATGATAAACCCTTGGCAGTTGCTCCACAAAATTTAGTCTGGCTTTCTCCATTGTCAAGGGATAATGAATCATAAATGCAATCGGGAGCTTCTTCAATATCAAAATCATTAAATGTTATTTGAATGATGTATCCAGTTGGAGCTCGGAGGGTCCACATGCAAACCTGGCTGTTTGGGTATTCATTGGGGTAGCATGGAGAGGTAAAAATCCCAGAAGGGTTGGAGAGTGTGACTCTGCAGTTGGCACATCCCCAAACTGGTGGACAAAACAAAGAAAAGAATATTAAGGGTAGGAAACATCAAATAAGAACAGAAGTAATGTTTCATATATTAGAGGCATTCAAATATAGGTCATAAATACATTGAGTTGTGGTTATGACAAGTTATATGAACACGTGATGGAAAAAATATCTCTCTCTATATATATATATACAAACAGTATCTAGAAAAGTAAAGGAATATAAAATTTGAGGAGAATAATAATAGCTGATATTGTTATATCCCTTTAAGGTTTTCAAAGTACTTTACACATATTATCTTTGATCCTTAGCAGCACCCCGTGAGATACATGGGATTATTTTCTCTATTTTACAAATGAGGAAACTCAGTCTCAGAAAGATGAAATGACTTGTCTAGGGTTACATAGCTTGTAAGGCTGAGGAAGGAGTCCAAGTACAGCACTTAAATCTGTTGTGCTATTTATCTGCCACAAAAATTCAACAAGCTGAAAATGGAGAGAATGCACACAGAGTTTAAAACTACATTTTCTCTTTATGGGGTTAAAGAAAAAAAGTTGATTCTGCCTTCCTTGCTCTCTTCCTCCCTCTTCCCTCCATCCTTTCTTCCTTACTCTTCTCTCTCCTTCCTTTTCTTCCTTCTAACTTCCTATTTTCTCTGGCTGCACTTGCCTTTTTACCATTTAGTGGAGAGGAGGAACTCTTGCTATCAAAATAAGTTGGCAACTCCACTGCAATTTATAGAAAGATTTGCCAAGGGCACCAAGAGGTTAAATGAATTACCCAGAATTACATAGCCAGTACGAGTCAGAAACAGGATTTAAATCCAGGTCTTCTTGGCTTCAGAGTGAGCATTTATATATTCACTGTGCTATGCTGCTTCTCATCCTTCATACAGCTTTCATATTAATCCTTCAATATATACCTGATGGCATCACTCCCTTTTCCCAAAACCTTTTAGTGGCTCTCTGTTATCTACTGCCACCAACTGTGAAATAGGAGACATTTTTATATTTTAGTTGAAATTCCTAAGCATCTAATAATCAATTGATTTCATATTCATGCAGTCCTTGTCATTATTCCTAAACTTATTGGATATTTATGTCTGTCTATATAGCTTTGAGGACACACGGGGAATAGATTTTCCAATGTTTATAAGTCATATCTGGGGGAAAAGTAGTCATCTTTGAAAGCTAGGTGAACTATTTCAGCATTTGTTCTTTAATTCTATTAACAACTTTCTTAAATACTAAGATTTAGAATAATGGCTTAAAATCAAGTACCTTATTTCAGGGAAATATTTTTGTCTTTGAAGTAATTTAAAGATAGGAAATATTTATTTGTTGCCATTGTGGGCAAAGCAAATTATTATCTACTATTGGATTTCATTGGGCAAACATTTATTTAGTTTAGTGCATGCTATAGACATAATAATGCACTTACGTGCTAAGGGCATAAAGATTAGGAAATGACAAAGATAATAAATTAATTGATAGATAAACATATTTATCAGGTGCTTACTGTGTGCCAGGCACTGGGCTACATGCTTGGGCCTACAAAGAAAAAAACATATATGTATGTGGATATTTACATATATTTGTGTATATACAGATATAGGGGTTAATGCCTATAGTTTATGAAAGAAAAGTTTTCAGTGACTCCAACATGAAAAAGTCCTGCACCAAAATGTGTTTGGCTTTATGACTATTTTACGTTACTTGCCCATAAATATTCAATAATTGAAAATCTGTAAGAAAAAGCCAAAACTATAAATATTTATTAAACATAATACTATATATAAATATATACATGTATAAACATTTTGCAAAAATCTATATCTTATTTCTCTCCTCTTTTGTAAAACAGAATTTTTTGTTGGTACCCCACCCACATATCCTAGTGCCTCATTGTAACAAGAAAATACCACTTTTTAAAAAATTATCCTTCTGGAAAGGAATTTCAGATCCCAAAGGATAAATAAGACAGAGATATATTTTAATAGTTTTCAATACAGAAAAATTCAATTCATGTAGTAATTATTTTACTATATTCTGTTGTTAGGAGGCAATTGATGATAAATATATGCAAATTTTAATGTAATTATTTGCTTTTATTAAAGTATACAGGAAATACAGCCAATTCAGGAAGGCTGAAAGACTTAATTAAGCTATTTGGCCAATTGAGCAGGGATTGCTCCTTGGAAATAAGTTCAAAACAATCTAGTTCTACAACTACACACACATGTACATACACACATGAACTACTGTGCTTTAATCTTACATCCTGGCTTAACACTAACGCTAAATAATAACAACTCTTTTGTCCTTTATAAAATTAAGTAATACTTCTAAAATGCCTAGTACAATGTTTGGCACATAGTAGAGATGTAATAAATTCTTATTTTCCCTCTTTGGGTAAATACCATGATCAAAGGTCACCAGGCAGTTCTTTTAATGCCATAGCTGTTTTCCCACCATTCAGACCCCCAAGTTGTTGCATAGCTGTCCCAAAGCAGGCTCTTCAGTGGTCTGGTAAAGTTAAGAATGGAGCAGCTATGTGGCACAGCAGATAGTGTTGAGCTTGGAGACAGGAAGACCAAAGTTCAAATCCAGCCTCAGATACTTATTATGTGACCCTGTGCATGTCATTTTAACTCAGGTTGCTTCAGTTTCCTCATCTGTAAAATGAGCTCGAAAAGGAAATGGCAAACCACTTCAGTATCTTTGCCAAGAAAACCCCAAATGGGATCAGAATGAGGTGGACATGATTAAAAAGACTGAACAATCACAAAGTTAAGAATAACCATAACATATTGCTTTTATATTATTTTTTTTGTTTGTAAATCCTTCCACAACAGCTCTTTGAGTCAAGTAGTGCTATATTCCCACTTTACAAAAAGGGAACCAAAATTTAGTGATAGATGAATAGTCACAGTGACACAGGATGTATTCTGACTCCAAGGCTAGTCTCTTTCTATTTTACATTGCTGCTTGTGGAATTAGAATGTATATAGGAGTTTAGTAAGGGTTCTGCAGTCTCATCAAATGCTATTTGTGACATTACATGAGCCTTTTGATTATCATTCTAGTTGAGGTAATTCAGGATAGATGAATAATGATGTTTGAGAGCTAAAACAGACAAGGAGATGAAACTAAATGCTCCCTAACAAAGGGACCCTAAAGAGAAACAACAGTATTTCATTTCACTTGCCCATATATTCTCACACCTGCCTCCTTCTCAAAGAACAACCCTCCCACCCTACCCCCATTAAGGCTTAAGCCAATTTTCTTTTTTGTAGCTTTGCTGAATGGTTTAAAACCAGACTGAGGCAGAAGTGAACCCACAATGGTTTTGGTATGAAAGCATTCCATATTCAACTGGTGGGAGATAATAAACATGAAAAAGATCCAAACCATTTGAGTTCTTTGCTTGCCTCTCTCTGTCTCTATTTGTCTTTCTCTTCTGTTTCTCCTCTCTTCCCCTCTTTTTGTTCTACTTTCTCTTCCTTTTCTTACTCCTTCCCACTTTTTTTGTCCATGTTCTCTCTCAATATTTCTGTTCTGTCTCTCTATATCTCTGCTTCTGTCTCCCTCTTTTTCCCTTTCTCTTTCCTCTTCCTTTTTTCTTTCATGCTTTTGCTTTCTTTTTGTACTCTCCCTCTTTTCCCATTCTCTATGTTTTTCTCTGCCTCTGTTCCTATGTTTCTATCTCTTTCTGCTCTCTTCCACCACCTTTCTGTCTTTCTCTTCTCTTTATTCTCTCTATCTCTTCCTGTCTCTATCTATGCCTTAGCATTGGCAGATGAATAAAGTTCATACATTAGTATGGAGTTTGTGGATGACCAACATCTCTCTACCAGTTTATTCATTTTTGTTTAAATAATTCAAGTGGAAACTGGAAAGCAACTGGTCTAGCCCTCTGATGTCACTGCACTAAATAACAGATCTCAGATTTATCTTTCATAATGGTTCTCATGACACAGAATCTAAATAAACATTGCCTAATTATTTGTAGATACACCATAATGTAGAAAACCAGATCAAGCATATCCTTATACTGACAGTGGTTGGCATTAGCACAGCAAAAATATCCAGGCCTAGGTACATATTGTCAGGGATCATACACACCTTTCTATAATATAATTATGTACATACATACCTAAAAGAGTGAATATGTTCAACTTCTTGACAGATTTTTTTAATCATTATCATCTCAGTGCTATAATTAATACCAACAGGAAAGATAGAATAACAACCACATTTAGTCTGACTACCTATTGTAGGTACACACTCATTCTTTTAAGATCCTGGATCATCAAGTCATTGCTTGAACACTTCTATGTTGTGGAACTCTCTTCCTCAAAAGGAAAATAATTTCATTTTTTGGACAACGTTCAATATTAGAAAGTTCTTCCTTACAAGACAGGAGATTTTGGCTCACCATAATTTCCACCCATTAGTCTTAGTTCTTTTGCCTTCTGGAACACAGTAGAATCATTGCCTTCCAAAGCAGCCCATTTCACTTTGGATAGCCCCTTATTTTTAGGAAGGTGTTTTTTAGCCTTTTGCAGTTTCCACCCATTACTCCTACTTCTTTGTTCTATCCAAACAAATAACTCTAATCTCTTTTCTTTATGGCAGCTCTTCATTTATTAAAGTGTAGTTTTTCTTAACCTCTGGTTCTCCTTTCTCCTTCAATTCATTTTCATATAATATTTTCTTGAAATGCTTCACCATCCTAGTTGCTCTTCTCCAGCTGTCTAATATGTAGTGTCTATTGCTGAAACTTATTCATTAGACATGGTTTCATGAGGGCAGAGTAGAGGGCCTGTTGTCTCTTTATTCCTGGATGTTATGTTATATCCTTCTTAAAGCAATTTACCACTATCATCGCTTTGTTGGGTGCCAAGTCTAATACCCTTACCATAGTGATCATCTTCCCCTGGATAATGATCCAGTTTGTCAGTATCTATGGCAACCAAAACTGGGAAAGTATTCAAAAGGGAGTTTAATGTAGGGTACAGTGAGACAATTACCTGCCCTTTGATATTGACTATTTCTTTCAATTCTGTCCCCCAAAATAACGTTTTTTGGCTGACCACCTTAAATTTCTTATTCATAGTGAGTCTGCATTTAAGCAGAATTCATAAGTCATATACTGTTGTCTTGACTAGTCTCCCTGGTATTAACTTTTATATGTTGATCAAGCTTTACATTAATTGTGTACTTTTTTATATCTATCCCTCATTAAACTTCATCTTAAAAAAAAAAAAAAAAAAAAAAACTTCATCTTGTTTAATTTATTTCATCGTAGCAATGTTTCCAGATATTTTTGTACCCTGATTTTGCCATACATGGTATGAGTTTTGTATCATTCAACAACATATCTAATAAGTGTGTCATTATAGTCTCTACTCAAGTCCTAGATTAAAAAAGTAAAGTTTATCAGAACAAAGTTAAAAAGAGTTTTGAAGCATCCAATTGCAGACCTCTTTCCATGCTTATATGTGTATATATATATATATATATATATATGTGTGTGTGTGTGTGTGTGTGTGTGTGTGTGTTAATTAACACTGAGCATATAAATTCAACCACCTATGAATCAACTTAATTTCATTACCAAACAAACCATATCTTTCCTCTTATCTATGAGAACATAATAAAAAATTTTAAATAATTTCCTAAAATTCATATATATATTATATATATTTTATATATTCTATAGCTAACATTTATATAGTGCTCACTATTGCAGGGCAGTATGCTATGCCCTTACAATTATTATGTCATTTGGTCCTCACAACAACGCTGGGGATGGCTGCTATTATTATCCTCATTTTATAGATAGAGCAAACTGAGGCAAACAGAGGTTAAATGACTTGCTCAGGATCACACAGCTAGTCAGTGTCTAAAACAAGATTTGAATTCATATCTTTCTGACTCCAGACATGGCATTCTACAATGTACATTGTACAACCTAGCTATATTTACAACATTTCCATAATTTACTAGTGTAGTAGCTCTTTTGAAAGAAAGTCAAAGAAGAAATGTTATCAATAACTCTAAGGGGTCATGAAAATGATTACTATCAGAAGCTAACATGGAGGGGACCAATGGCTTGGTAAACAAAAGGAAATGATTACTGATAGCCAGCATAAGACAGGAACAGACTGACTAATCTGATATTTAGAATTTAGTGATGGGATGTCAACTAAACAGTTAAATTTGGGCAAAGTTTGTGACAACTGCAAGTGATTATTAAATGTGGTAATTGTAGAAGAGCTATATTCAAAGGGATTAAGTCACAGCTATGCCATAGATTTAATAACTACTAACATTTACCAGGTAACACTACAAGCCACAAATAAAAATAGATTACCAGAACTTCTTAACATAATGCCAGGAAGTTGGTATGGTCTTATTTATTTGGCTAAATGAAATTCTAACTTACTGAATTCATAATGTGATTAATTTTGATGTTAGTGATATTTTGGGATGAAACTACAACATATAAACAGGAAATTCTCCATTTTTCAGGAGAAAATTATCTGTGCTTATTTCTTCTGAGAGCCTTCTGGTCATTCCTCTTACTATAAGCAATTTGAAGTGGATGGGTAAAGTTAATCATTTATTTTTTAATGTTAGTGCTGATTGTATGTCATAAAAGTAGAATAGGGGATCTTAAATCAATAACTAAAGACCTGGGCTTATCCATATACCCTCCAGTAGTTAACTTGGCTAGTTGAGAATTGATGTTCACTGGACAAGCAGTATCATTTGAGCCAAACTTTCCAAAACAGCCTTAATTTAAGAGCATCCAAGAAACTCAGGTCTGTGCATATAAATGGTAGCATGAAAAAACGATCCCAAGTTGGGAGTGAGCAAAGTATAGACAAGACTGATGTCATTTTGTCCATAACAGGACACTTTTTCATATAAACAGCTTCGGTAGTAGGAAACATCTAAGGAGAAAACCACTTCTTATTGTTGATGACCAAAAAAAGCAAAAGCAGAATGGTTTCCTAGTAAAACTTTCCATTTTACATGTGGGACCCATGTTTAAAAATGCCATCTGTCTCATTATTTCAGATTACTTCATCACTAATGAAAATTACTTTTAGAAATTAATAGCTTACAATGAAGAAACATTTAAACTCTCGTTTAACTTCCAAACCTAAAACTTTTGTTAGAAAATCTCCTTGTGTTTTTAAAGGTAAATTGTTACAAAATGAACTTTACTTTAAAATTCTCTACCCATCTGTCTCCAATCTATGTAAATCTGCAAGTCTGTCAAGTGACTATTCTATTTATCACATATGCAAGTCTATTTTCCTTTAGATTTGAAGAAATTTCATCCTGTAATCCACAAGTATTCATTAATTACTTATTTGCCAAAAACTGCATCAAGCACTAGGGATCCAAAAAAAAATACGAATGTTCTTGTCCTCACACTCTGATGGAAGAGACATGCCATGCAAAATATTTAAAGACATCTGGAAGGTAACCTCAGAGTGAAGGTTCACAGGAAGAAAAGAGAAAGACCTACATGAGATTTGTTTTGAGTCTTGAGGGATTGAGGTAAAGAATCAGATTATTTCAGTCCTGGGGTGTAGCTAATGCATGGTCAGAATATGGAGAGGAAGAGTAAGTAGTTCCAGGAATATAGTCACAAAACGGTATATGGGGGGAGTAAAGTGAAAGAAGATTAGAAAAGTAGGAAGACAGAAGATTGTCAAGAGATTTGAATGACAAATAAAGACCATATATTTTATACTGAAAGCAATGTGGAATTATGAATCCAAAACCCCAAAATGAACAGTCATATGAGTACTAAAAAACAAGGGGAAGCATAAAAGAAAGTAGTAAATAATTGCCGAAGCTAAAGAAATCTCTCAAAACAATATATCCACTAGAATTCAAAACATAGTGATGAAACAGACATTAAATGAGGAGTAAAGAGATCTGTGTTGTAGTCTCAGATTTGTTGCTTATAATGTAATTTGGGGCAAGCTCATTTATTGGGGTAGGGGGTCTCAGTTTCCTGATTATAAAAACAAAGAATGGGTTGGCTAGTCTCTTTCTGCTCTAGCTCTAATTATATAAAGATTCTGATACTATGTATGCATAAGGAATCAGGACTTTACACCCAACTCAATTTCAAATATATCATTTTCAAATAGGATGGCTTAGAAGATTATTAGAAATTCAAATGACAAAAATGGGGGCTATGATTAAGGAGAGAAACTTTGAGCCAATAATGATTAAGAAGCAACTGAGTATAAGAGAGTGTTTATTAAGTTTTAGTCTGAATGAATTCATTTGTCTACTCTGGAGTTATGCCTTGAATCCCTAAGGGACTGTCAACATAGGTTGAATGTGGGAAGAGTTAATGGTCCTCAAACATCCTGTTTTCTATGGTACATTTCTACTACACAAGGAAAAGCCCACACTTATCCAATAGTTCTAATTGTCCTCTCTGAATATTGCTGAAGCCAGATTATAGAATGTACTATGTCTGGGAATGCAAATTTAAAGCATGATTATGGTCAGAAAAAAAGGAGAAAAGAAATGGCTTCATTTATTTAGAGTACCTATTAACTGGGTTCACAACACCTACTTAGCTTAACTCTGCTTAAAAAAAAAAACCTGCTTCTATTTCATTAGTTTTTTAGACTATTTCATTAGAAACTTTTGAAAAAAACAACCGTATACTGGCCATAGCCCCTAACAACACATCAGCTAATTTCAGTATCTTACTGAATTGGCAATAAAGAGACCTTGAGTCTGACCCAGCAAAGGAATTAGACACAAAACACCATATAACATCTCCTCATTTGAATTTTCTCAGCTCTGCCTTGAGGGTACTGCCTCACTGACATCTCAAATACTCTGTAAACCTGAAAAAGTCTATAAATTATATTTATCTACTTAGGGCAAAAGGTCCTTAAGCCGGAGTTTATAAATTTGACTATGTAACATTTTTGATAACTGTATCCAATATACTTACTTTTCTTTGTAATCTATTTTTGTATTTTATTTCATTCATTTATATCCATTATCTGCGGGACTGATAGGCTTCACCAGACTGCCAAAGGGGCCCATGATAGGCACAGACACAAAAAAGGTTAAGAATCCCTGCCTCGTGAGGGAAATCAGTAATATTTTTCAAAGATGTGGTATCCAGAATAGCTTAGCAATCTACTCACTCACTGGCTTCTTTCCATTTTATCTTTGAAAAGCAAAAGGAAAGGCAATGCAACAGAAGTTATATTTAAGGAATGTACAACTTGCTATAGATAGGTAAATAAGGTCACACCTGCAGACAAGCAACAGAAAAAGCCAAACCACAAAGCTGTGTCTGGGCTGGATGGCCTACCGAGCAAACAAGACACTACATTTCAAATATGAGACATAAACATAAAAAACAGAGCAGGTATAGTGTTTTAAAGGTTTGAACTATGGCAAACCTCTCCAGGGCTGGACCAAGTAGAATTTCTGGAGGCTAAGTGGGAGGAAAGCTGGTTGCAACAGGTTCCACTGACTCTATCATTTTAAAGAATGGTATGTTAAGTCACTGGTACTTTCTGTTATAAGCTCTCTGTACTTCTACTATCGAATTAATTCTATGCAATATTCACAGTACTGTTTAAGGCACTGAAGAAAAGTCAGTTACAATTATAAGCCTTTCCATGAAGAAATTGAATATGAAATAGATTTGAAGAGTATGTTACTTAGACTATTATTTTCTGCACTAAATTAACAGAAGGCAGATCCTATTGTAATTACCAGTGTCTATAAGTTTTGATACAACGAATTCTAGATAACTACAAAGAACCTAATGCAGGGATAATTTATTTTTTAATTCTTATTTTACAGATAAGAACACTGAAATCTGGATTAAAGAAAACTGAGTTAAAGTTTAGCTTAGGTTAAAGGAAACTGAGGATTTTAGGGATTTATGGTTGTCCATGTGTTTTACAGCTGGTGAATGTCTGAGGATGGTTTGGAATTTGGGTCTCTTGACACCAAGACCAGGGATATTTACTATATACCACACTGCCTCCTGATCATCCGTAGTCATTTTAGAAATAAGACAATACAGCATGTTCGATAGGATCAAAAATTTAAAGCAGAAAGGAACTTTAAAGATTACCTAATAAAAACTCCTTCATTGTTTAGATGCAGAAATTTAAGCCCTAAGAAGTTGAACAACATTAGTGAGTTCAGAGATATTAAATAGAAACAGGATTCAAACTAAAACTTTCTAAATCCAAATAGCTTTGTCTTTATAACAGATTAAAGGATGAGTTTAAAATTCCCGAAAAGAAGAAGATAACTTCTAAACTATTGGGGTTTTTTGGTTTAGGCAGCTTAGCATAGCACAGAACAAGCTAGTTTGTAAATGATCTCTCTTGTTTTACTACAATATTTGTAAAGTTATGGTGAATGATACTGGGGAAATGAGACACCATTCCCTTACCTTGATTTACTAGGAAAGCTTTTCATATTTCTCTATTGAAAAAACTATTACTATAGTTTTTGGATTTAGAGACATTTTTTTCAAACCCTGATTTTCTGGCTTACTAACAACTCTGCAAAGGAAACAAGCTAGACAATGGTGGGGTAAGTGATTTGTCCAGAGTCACTTTGCTAGGAAGTGTCTGACACCAGATTTTAACCTAGGATTTTTTGTCTCTAAGCTTTGTTCCCAATCCACTGAGCCACCTACCTTATTCTTTTTACACTCTTAAAAATAATCCTCTTATATTGATCATTTTAGAATAAATGAGGACTATAATTTGTATCTAAGGTTTTTTCTAAATATATTTTTATGTATATAATCATGTGATTCTATTTGTTTTTATGCTTATGCTATATGATTATTTTTTCTAAATGTTGAAATATTCTTGCATCCCTAGTATATATTCAAACTGTTCACTGGAAATAATTTTTGTATATTCTACTTTGTTCTTTTTGCTACTATTTGACTTAAAGTTTTTGTATCAATAATTCAATACTTAAATATAATAATTGGTCTGTAGAATTTTTCTGATCTGTTCTTTCTTGGTTTAGATATTAGGATCATATTTGTCTGATAATGGAGTTTTATAGCATGTCTCTTACAAGTATTGCTAATTAGGGTAGCAAAGATATTAAATGTTCTTTCAACATTTGTTAGAATTCACCTGTAAGTCTGTTTGCACCTGTTTTTTTTTTTTAATGGTTTCTTTAGTACTTGTTCTAATGTGTTGCCTGAGATTTTGTAAAGATTTCTTTTTTTTTTTTGGTTTGTGAATTTCAGGTCTTTATATTTTGGAAGATACTTACCCATTTCTTTTAGCCATTAGTTTTTTTTTTAATATGCTTACATACTTAATATTTATAACATTGTGGTAAATAATTTGATTTCTTCTCTGTCATGAATTCAGCTTATTCTTTTTTTACTTTGGCATGATTATTTTTTCTCTCTCTTTAGGATCAGATAGGCTAATAGCAGCTAGGTAGCACAATGGATACCGTACTGGGCTTGGAATCCCGAAGACTCTTGTTTTTGAGTTAAAATCTGGCCTCAGACAACTATGAGCTATGTGATCTTGGGCAAGTCACTTACCCCTGTTAACCTCAGTTTCCTCATTTGTAAAATGAGCTGGAGAAGTAAATGGACAACCACTCCAATACCTTTGCTAAGAAAACCCCAAATTGGATCACAAACAGTTGGAAAATACTGACTGAATAACAACAAAAAAATAATAGATGATCTATTTGTTAAACCTTTCAAAAACAAGTTTTTCATTTCACAATTCTATAATCTTTTTATCTATTCTAATTATCAGTACTTTGGCTTTCTTATTTATTTTGGGTTTATTAATTCATTAGTCCATAATTTTGAAAGTGTATAAAGACAACTAGGTGACTCAGTGGTCAGAAATGTAGGCCTGGAGTAGGAAGGACCTGAGTTCAAATTTAGCCTCAGACACTTTCAAGCTCTGTGATTGAGCAAGTCGCTTAACCCCACTTCCTAGTCTTTACTGCTCTTCTGTCTTGGGACTGATACTTGTATCAATTCTGTGACAGAAGATTTAGAGTTTTAAAAAAAATTAAAATTAAAAATAAAGTATATGCTCATTGAATCTTCTCAAATTTGTCATACATGTTTTCAGATATATTCTTCTTCTGGGAACTCTTTAGCTGAATCACAAAATTTATGATCTTCTTTCACATAGTTAATTGTCATTATTCATTGTGCTACCAACACCCACTTCATAACCCACCAAAGGAGCTGAAAACAATATCTATAGTCCATACTGTCCTTGAAAATCTAGTCCTGCACTATCTGGGCAATGCTGGTATTTACTGCATATCTTCAACACATAATTTTACAATATTCCTCTATGCCACTCCTGCCCTGGTGCTTACAAGACTTTGTCTGATCATGTCTGGCCATGATTAGTAAAGACCACGAAAGTCATCATCAAAGTTTTTAAAAAGTAATCCCCAAATAAATAATAATAAAAATTAAAACTAAATAACTAAGAAAGAAGCATGATTACAAATAAGATTATTTTAAAAATTTCACAAAACAAGAAGTACTCAATGTTAATAAAGAACTAGGCAATTCTTCTTCTGTCACTAGTATCAAGGCATTCAAGATTATTCCCAATGGATATTGATCTTGCACTATTCTTGGGATTTTTATGAAGAAAGTGTTTTGATAATTGTAAACTGTGATCTCATCACACATCATAATATTTATGTATTATGATGATGCTAACACAGATAAATTGTGTAGGGAATATACTGCTTTTAATGAGCCAATCTAATTATGAGTTGAGAATATCAGTTGACTTCTGTCAAAATTAATCTGGATGAAGGCATAAAACCTTTTTATCTCCCTTACACTAAAAAAAAGCAGTTTTGACAAGCCAAGTTCCTTTGAAATTACTAGATTGAATTTAAAATCCTTGGGACTGTTTCATTCTTTTAATTTGTATCTCCAGCACCTAGAATACTACCTTGCACATAAGTGCTTAATAAATATTCATTAAAAACTACTTCTTGAATGACAATGAAGTTATAGGTTTATTCTTTCCATCAAGAGAAAACTAATCCTCTTCCATCTTCACAACTATCTGTTAACTTTCTTAAATTCTAGCAGGTACAAACAATTCTTGATTCCTTCAGCAATTTAAATACAAACTGTGAGAAAACTCTCCAAAAAGTTCAATATCATACATACATACATACATACATACATACATACATTCCAGGCATATTCCTGCCTGGAAAACCTTCAACCTGTCACTGATTTGTACAAGATGAAATATTTTTTCAGAATTAATGAGATTTCAACAATATACCTTCCATATTTTATGTGTATGCTAATGAATATGTATGTATATATATATATATATACATATATATATATATATGGTAAGAATACACAAAGGCACCCAAGGCATAAACTGACATTTTAAAATTAATTAGGGTACCAATTTTTTATCTTTAACAAAAATCCTTCACCTGGCATCTGTGAAATTTTAAAAATATTTCAAAAACTACATTTCAGTATACATTTGTATACATTTAAAAAATTATTCTGAGGAGGAGTCTACAGGCTTCATTAGAGTGCCAAATGGTGCATGATACAAAAAGGTCAATAATCTCTGATTTATAATAAATCCTAGCAAAATTAACTAATGGAGAGCCTGACTGGTGTCATTATGAAGTCAAAAAATTAAAGGAAAGCCTTCATGGGACACTGAGTAGCCTCCCCACCACACATGATAAGTTAATATGGCATTGCTGAAAGTTACAGAGGAGGCAGAGGTGTGGATGGCTGAGTTAGATACTGCTAGAGGAAATACTCATATGGATGAGATCATAGAGATCCCATAGAGATTCAGAGTTCTACTTACAATTCTATTGACTAGATCTTTATTATAGACATTACAAACATGATGACATTACCTAACATTTTAACATTACAATATTTTTTACATTTTTAATATTTAACAATTTTAACCTTTTACAATAACAATAAAATTACTTAACACTTTATGGTATGCGAAGTATCTAACATATATTATCACAGTTGATCTCCACAACAACCCTGTGAGGCAGGTGCTTTTATCTGGATTTTACAGATAGCTGTATCTAATATCTGTATTTTAAAGAAAAGGAATCAGCAATCGACAAATGTTAATAATTTGCTCAGGTTCTGAGCAAGAGTCAACCTCCACTCTTCCTAATCTCAAGGCAAGCATTCTATCCACTACACCAGCTCTGTGACTTGTTAAAGTCTCTGAAGTGGTAAACTACTTGTAGGAGGATCTCTATCTTTCTTTTATTATATGTATCCCTAATGCCTAGTAGAATAACTGGCAAGTTTACTGAGTTTGGTTGAATTCCTATCTCCAAAACGGAGATCATAATGCATACTCATTGCCTAGCTCAAAACACTGTTATAAGGATCAAATAAGACATAATGCATTAAAGTCCTCATGACCTCTTAGGATTCTATTTATTGAATTCTATTCATTTATTTATTTTAGATAATTATTTAACATCAGTCCAATATTCACTAGCATTAAAAGTCACTTTAGATTTACATACTATACATCCAGAGAATTTTCTCAGAAATATGAATACAAGTAATCTTGTTACCTCACACTGTACCCTTCTTAGATGTTCACAAGTAAACTTGAAAATAAAAGAGCAATATCACAAGTATTATTCTGAATACTTTAAATGAAATTCCCATTTGAATTTGCTTTTGGATTCTAATCACATCTTTCCAGCTGAATTTTATATACTCATCAGGCATTTACAACACCATATTCTTGACTGCAGACATTTCATTACTGAGGCTGGAGCCTTTTCTGTAGTGTTTCAGTTGAAAGGCATGATTGTGTACTTCTACAAATTATTTGACAGTTACATTGGAACTGCTGGACTTCATAAGACAAAAGCAGCACTATCTACTCTCCAGTCATACCGATTTACGTTGTGACTTCCTTTTTTAGGTACAACGTTACTACTTAATACTTTGCTTTTGACATGATACTTGGTGATGTCACCATAGCTTCTGCATAAAAGCACAAATTCTGGTATTTATCTGCCTGCTAAATGAATTAACTTAGAAAGAGGACTTGCATTGTGTCATTCAAAATTGAGGCTCACTTTGAATAAATTTGCTTGCTGTTAAATAAGAGTGAAATTTTAATGATGGTTTTGAAAAGCAACCATCCTCATTCTAAGTTACTTGATTCATCCAGTTAAATAGTTATTGAACTTGAACTAGGGGCAAAGTACTGCACTTGGCACATGGTAAGGAAAGACAAAAATAAATACAGCTCTCTTGGTTTTATAGAGCCTGCAGCCAAGTAAGAGAGTTAAAATGCATATGAAAGTAAATATAATACAAAATAGATTGTGATAAGCAGACAAATAAAACACTGGGGGATTTCAGAGGCTAAACAGAGATCACTTTTGATTAGGATGTCATTAGAAAGTCATTAAAATGCCTTTTTCTTTCTTCATTTGTATGGGGATGGAATTGGAGGAACACCAAAAGAACATTATACCTTGGCTCAGCTGAATTGACCCAAAGGTTGAGAAAAAAATCATATTCTGACACATTTGTTAACATTTGAGAAAAAAAGGGGGCAGAAGACTCCATATACACCAAGAAATCTATATAAGCACTTTTCATGGTAGCAAAGAACTAGAACTAGCAATTGCCCTTTCATCTAGGAATGGCTAAATGATATTTTGTACACAAGTGTAATGAAGTGTTAGTGGTTCTGTAAGGAAAATCAACATAACAATGAAGGACTTACATGAACTGTTGCAAAATTAAGTGAAGCCAGAGAAACAATATATAGAATGACAACGACATTGTAAACAGAAATAACAATCAAATCACCACCAAAGAAATCAGACCTGAATCTCGATTGCTACTAACTCATAAAGAATATACTTGGCCACAAAGGAAAAATAAAACATATTCCCCATTCTCCTTTTCTAAAGGTCATGGTTCACAGGTACAGAACCTTAAAATGTTAGGTTTTTTCAATTGGTTGCTGATTTTTTTCTCTTCCTCTTTTTAAGAAAAATGCTTTATTCAAAGGAAGAAGTGAGAAGAAAAAACACAGAGGAAAATCTACATAATATAAAAACAATACATATCAACAAAATCCACTTTTAAAGGTTTTGAAGACCCTACATTTGAATGATCAGGAAATATCAGGAGAGAAAAGAATTTTTTTTGGTTGTAAGTTGTTTTAATTAAAGAAAAATTTTACTATCATATATTAAACAAGTAGTTTTAGCCTTTTTGTTCCTACATAGAAAGACATTTGCTTGAGGGAACTTCTTTGTAGAAATATAGAGATGCACAATAGAAGAAAAGAATTAGCAAATGTATGGGGACCCATGCTTGCCTTCTTTCTCTCAGAAACAAACTTAGAAAAATTAGAAGTGAAAATAAACCAGTGGCTGGGTAAATCTATGATGACCCATTTATTTAAAGTTCATATAGCTATTGCTATTATAGTAACTAGTACATGAAGTTATGCTTCCTCTCATCTCATTCTACGGAATGGGGAAAGGGCTCAAGAATTTGGAAATCCTGGGTTCCACCCACTGTAATTTTAGAATATTTTCATTGGCACTTGACTCAAACTTGTAGAAATAACAACATTTGCTTGCTAACTTTGCCTTGTGAGATTATTTTTTCATAATGAAAACACCACAAACTTTTTAAAACTAAAGATTTTTTTAAAAGCACTTTTACATACATAGTCGTCCCTTCCCTCACCCCTAAATAACCATGATAGGGCACAAAAGGTCTTATTATGCTCTCTAGCTTAAGATATCAGACTTCATATCATTTTCAAATAAGTCTCATACAGTAAGCCTCATACATATAATTTCCTTCAACAAATATTTAATTACTAATGAATTAAAATATGATGTAAATATCATATTTACTTTCAGGGCTGGACTTGTCAGTAGGAAACTGTCTATAGGCTGTGATGTGAGGAGGAGCATGGAGAGCCACTTACCACAAAAAGATCTCCTTCACCACCTTCAACAGTACTTAGGCTTTCATCATTAAGGGAGTCTTGTCTTTGGTTCTTTAAATTGTGATTTATGAAGCAGAGGACAGCTCAGTAGCACAGTGGATAGATTACTAGGCCAGGAGTTGGGAAGACATAGATTCAAATCTGGCCTCAGACACTTCCCAGTTGTGTGATCCTAGGGAAGTCACTTAACCCCAATGCCCAGCCCTTATTGCTATTCTGTCTTAGAATCGATATTTATATGCTAATGCTAATAAGTAAGTAGTATATATATTATTACTTCCATTTTAGAAATGAGGAACTTGAGGTTTAGGGAAGTGAAGTGACTTGTTCAAGGTTTTATAACTAATAAACAGTAGAGTCACAGCTCAAAATGAAGTTCTTTGACCCAATATCCCCTGTTACTTCCATTCTATCACAAATGGTTCTAGTAGAGAGGAACAGAAATAATGGGGGGGGAATGGGAAAAGATATTCATAATAGCAATAGAAAGACAACAATTTTTACAATTTTGCTTGAATTTTGCCGATTAATCTATAACTGCATATGTTGGTTGCTGCTCATTTTATAGCATTTTAACGTTGAAAGGGGTCTTTTATCTCATTTAGGCTATATACACTGATAGTATCAAAGTACACAGAAGCCATTTTTAGCAGTAGTGCACAGAGATTTTGGCTGGTTTTTGCCATTTGCCTAGAGTTGTACTATTCCAGAAACCTTATTACAGTCCATTGCAGTTGAGGTCATATGCACTTGTAGAATGACAAAAGGCCCTTATTTTTATTCCTGTTTATTGCCTTGGAAGGTAGAAAAATGCTACATTAATTTCTTCTGTTTAAAGGAAACACTCCATAGTGGGGAAAGTGCCAATGAGGAGCTTAATAAGGGTGAGTCTCAAGATTTATCCAAAGTAATAAAATGCCACCATTTTAACAGGGATTGTTTTGGTGGAAAAACTTGAAGTCAAAAGACCTGGTTACGTGTCCTCTTAGCCTCAGCATGTATAACATAAGACATTTAACCACCTTAGCCTCTGTTTATACATCAGAAAACCTTTCAGATTTCTTTTCAGCAATAAAATACGATGATTCTATGACTTCTATAGAGAAATAAAATGTAGTGCCCTTACCCTCTTATCCTCATTGCTATAACATTTTCTTTTTCTATAGTGGTGATGTTTCTGAGGAAGGTAAGAAGCAAAAGTGGAAGTAGTTATAATAGAAAAGATCTATATACATAAAATCCTAACAAAACTGCACAGAACAAAAGTGGCATAGATCAAAATCCCAAAATGGAGGTTCTTTTCTAAACCAAATTCTGAAATAAAATATTTTATTTTTTTAGATTTAAATTTACTGTATAGCGTATAGTATAGTGGAGAGAGTTCTAGACTCAGGAGTCAGGAGAAATGGGGTCAAATCCTATCTCAGACATTTATTAGCTATATAATCCTGAGCAAGTCAGTAAGCCTCTTATCTGTAAAATGTATTGGAGTTGACTTCTAAGATCCATACTTGCTCTAAATCTATGATTTTATGATGCTATTAGTCCTCCTTTGAATAAAGCAAAATTGTATGAAATAAAAATTAGGTTATAATAAAAATGTATTTGTTTAAAAGAATTCTCTTGATTACTATTCAGACTTAGCTAAATTATATGGAAAATCATGTTGTGCTAAAGCAAACAGAAAATGTCAAGTTACAAGGATGATTTAGTAATGATCCATAAAACATGGATTAAAAAATTGGAAATCACTCAGTTATTTAGAACAATATAAACAGGAAAGTTTTTTTGTGGGGAGGGTTCATATTGGAATAACAGATATCATTTTAAAATATTGCAAAAGTAAAAAAGTATAATGTGTTCTTTGAAATGAAACAGGAAATTAAAGGATAAAAGAGACCTCTACAGTGTATTATCTGAAATCCATGTACAAATTGTCCCCTCTCAATGAGTCCCATGATTACAACTACATTTGCCTCTTCAGTCTGACCTTTTAACATTTTATCCTGGGTTAGATTATAATAGTTCTTTAGGAGATGAAAGCTGAACTTTCATGTTTCCTTTGATCAATCCTCTTGAGTTCCTAATAAACATCATTTTAAAAGTATACAGCACTGGAATATAAAACTATCACTCATGCTTGTTTTTTCTTAACTTCTGGTCAACAGGGTGGTGCGATGATTCTCAAAACTTTAATTTCACCACTACATTACCATGTAGCTAATGGGTTTGGAAAAAAAAAGAGAGACCCAACCACAGAAAACATATAATCACAGTAGCTCTCTGTAAAAGCTACCTAAAACCTCATTGATTACGACACTTAAAATGTTCCCTGTGAAGGTCAAATTCAAAACATATTCATGAAAAATAAACCTTTATGTTTAGATTTTAAACTTGTTAGCCAGAAAAAACATAGGAGCTTGGTCGTGAACACCAAAAAAGCTAAACTAAGAAGGGAATAAACTCTATAATGAATCCCCTCCTCACCCAACCATAGCCTATCTTTGGTTTTCATCTATAAAGTTCACATTTGGAAAAACACTCAACCTTCAGCCATCCTCATACACATACACATAAGCACACACACAGAGTCCAGAATAACTGAATGATCATATGTTCTAGAGATAATAAGTCCCAATCTGTCCAGACAAAAGGAAAAATAGGGAAATTGGTGATAATCATCCAGTACTTTAAATATTAAATATTATTTAGGAAAACAAAGGGAAAAGTGATAGTTTTAGATCTTTAGGAACTTACATACTGCTGGAGAAAATAACTGGTACATATTTAGGTATATAAATACATAGCTACATATGCATATATGATTATGTACAAAATACATAAAAATTAATATATGACATATATGGAGAGGAAAGGACAAGCAGCTGGAGGAGAGATGTGCACCAGGAAAGATTTAATTCATGAAATGACAACAGATTTAAATTGAATAGGAGACATCCAGAGTGAAAACACACGGACAGGAGATTGAATGTCTGGTTTGAGGAATAAAAGGCTACTTTCACTGAACTTTAGAAGCAATGAGGGATTTTTAATAGGGCTTGAAAGGTAGGTTGGAGTCAGATTATTAAAATTATTAATGATTAAACCTACATTTAAAATCACTATAGTAGTTGTTTGGAGGATAGATTATTTGAGTAGACAGACCTGAAATAGGCAGACTAATTAGGAAGTTACTATAATAATAGTAGTCCAGATAAGAGGTTATAAAGTCTTGAATTAGAGTTCTGACTCGATTATCTGAGAAGTGGTCAAATGCAAAGAAGGTTGTGAAAGTAGAAATGACAGAAATATGGTAAACAATTGGATGTGTAAATAGTGAAGAGCTGAAGATGACATCAAAGCTGTGACCTTGGTTAGGAAAGTCCATTAGAAGGATGGGTTTGGATTCAGTTCCTCTTTGAAAATGTTGAGGCTGACAAGACATTCAGTTTGAGATGTTCAGTAAGTAGTTAGTAATGCAGGACTGCAGCTAAGAAGAGAGAGTAAGATTATATATAATATAGTGAAATGGGAGTTATCTGCATAAGAGTGATAACTAAACTTACAGAGTGAGACAAAAGGAAAAAAAGAGAGCTCAGATAAACTTAGTAATTATAAAATTTATATGATCAGTTCAAGGTAGTAAAATGGCAAAAGGCATATGTCTGTGTGTATTTAGCCACAAAGGCAAGGAAAGATAAAGGATGATGGCTCTAGTGATGTACAATCAAGTGAGGACTTTTTGAGGATGGGGAAGACTTGTGTATGTTTGAAGGCAGCAGGCAAAAGGTCAGTGAATAGAGAGAGGATGAAGATTAGTGAAAGAGTTGGAATGGTACTGAGAATAATTTGCTAGAGGAGATGGGAAGGAATGGAATCATTTGTACACTTGGGGGGGGGAAGGAAAATATAGTGAGTGAAGGCATCTTAGTGATATAAGATGAGGAAGAGGAGGAGAGAAGAGGAAGTTTTTGGCAAACTGCCTCAGTTTTTTTTTTTTCAATGAAATGGGATGCAAGGTTCTCAACTAAGAAAAGTGGGAAGGACAGCCAAGAGAAGTGTAATTGTTTTTAAAAGCCTCTGAGTCAAGGGCAGGTGGTGACTTAGTAGACTAAGGGCCAGGCCCAAGGCAGAAGGTCATGAGTTCAAATCTTACTTCAGATATTTCCTTGCTGTGGGTTCCTGGGCTAGTCACTTAAACTCTACTGCCTAGTCCTTACTGTTCTTCTGCCTTGGGGCTAAAACACAATATTGATTCTAAGATGGAAGATAAGTACTATTTTAAAAAAAATTAAGTCTCTGAATTGAGTGGGATCATGAATGGATTAGTGAGGTATAAAAGGATTGCCTTGCTGCAGTGAAGGCCCAGTGGAAAGCTTGTAATATGTTTGTAATGGACCCAGTTGGCAGTGTTTCTATGTTTTTCTCCAGCTTTGTTCAGCAGCACGTATATAGAAATGAAGTCAGAAGTGGTATAAGTAATTCTATGCTGGAACTTGGCCAGAAAACATCATGATGGGACAAGAAAGCAAGGGAATTGAGAAAACAGCATGAGGTAGAACTGAAATAGTTCACCCAGGGGTAAACAATGAAAAGAAGAAAACAGTACCTGGTACAGGAAAGTTAACCTGAGAAAAAAATGAGAAATAAAGGGATTGGAGATAATGGTGATGACTAATAACAAAGGTAGGGGTAAGTGAGGGGACCTCAGAGTTTAGAGGGAAAGACAGAATGGCAGAAGACCATAATCAAGTACAGAAATTTCACAATTCTTAAACAGGGAGATGAAAACTTGTGAGTGACATCAAAGGTATGACCATCCCTATGTGTACATAAGGTAGGGCAGAGGAGTAGGAAATGAGTAATGTAAAGAATTGAGAAATGAGGATATTTGAGGTAGTGTCTATAAATGCTGACGTACCCTAATATGAAAGCAAGAGTTGAGCAAGGTACTGAATGCATTGAGGAAGGAGAGTGTCTTAGAGATTGGAAAATGAAAGCTATTAGAATCTTGATTGAATGAGAAATATGAATTGAATGAACTGCAAAGAATGAGCTCAGCAACCCTTTTGCAACTTGGTGTCTAAGAAAGTTGGCTGGAACAGAGAGGTTACATGATTATATGTTTACTTCTCTAGACTGTTCAAATTGTCACTGAATGACAAAAAGTGCATTTTCAGTTGATGAAATAATTTTATTATTATTTTATATAAAACATAAAGTGATATCAGGGAAGAGGTTCAAAACATCCCCACAAATACACATGATTTATTACTTCCCATCTTGACTTTTATTCATTCATTTTACATTTAATCCAAAATGAATCTTTTGAACTTTATATTCAAATAAACTTGTTATAAAATAAGCTCCCCATGAGAAAATCTAGACCTCTAATAGCATTTAATTTGGTTAATTAACTAAGAACACATTTAGTGATGTTGCGTATAATACTTGTATTTAAAGTTTATATGCTACTATGTCTATGATATCACTTAAGCTTCTCTAGTTAAAAAATGTTACCCAAAAAGAAGTAGAAAGTTGTATGAAAAATGGCTGAAATACATAATACACAGTGAATTGTAAAGAAGAAAAATTATCATCAATGAAGTAAATGAGTGTGACCAAAGATGGGAATAGTCATTATTAGAAGGGTTCTGGAAATACAGGATTACAGGTAGTTTTGTGAACTGATCTTACAATTCTTTTTTTTTTTTTAACTCTTACCTTCCATCTTGGAATCAGTACTGTGTATTGGTTCCAAGGCAGAAGAGTGGTAAGGGCTAGGCAATAGGGGTCAAGTGACTTGCCCAAGGTCACACAGCTGGGAAGTGTCTGAGACCAGATTTGAACCTAGGAACTCCCATCTCTAGGCCTGGCTCTCAATCCACTGAGCTACCCATCTGCCTCTTGTTCTTACAATTTTTAAAAGGAATTTGGAATTATATTAGTGTCCATACCATATTCTTTCTATATGTATTCTACATAGACTATAAACTATAATGCTTATAATATATTAATGTTTATAAAATGTCTATATCCTGTGAATCAGACAGCCTACTTCTAGGCATATATACCAAAGAGGGAAAAGACAGAAATGAAATTTCAATATAAACCAAAATATTTCTAATTAATATTTTATATAGCAGAAAAAAAACTGGAAACAAAGTACATATCCATCATTTAATGGGAATGTCTAAACAAACTGTGACATATGTAATATTATTGTGCCTTAAGCAATTCTGAATAAGAAAACTATAAAGAGGCATAGGAGGATATAACTGACCTGATAGAAAATAGAGTAATCAGAACCAAGGCAACAATATAAATAATAATTACAAAAATGTAAATGTGAATAATAACAACAAAATCTCAACAGAATATGGTATAATCATTATTAAACATGACTGGACCAAAAGAAAAAACTGAGGATGGAATTTATTTAATATCCCAGAGTCTCAGTCTCCTTTTCTTTGAAATGATGTGGTTGAATCAAATGGCTTTCAAGGCTCCAACCAGCTTTTTATCTCTGAAGCTTTAAGCCTTCCTTCCTTCTTTGCAGAGTTGTAAAAGTAGTCTATTTATATATAATACTTTATATAGTCAAACCTGCTTGATGATTCATTTTAATTGTCTCTTTTCTCCTTTTTTATTCCTTGTTTTAAGAATTGGCTCTTGGAGAGAGAAGTATATGCTGGGAAATGAAATCATAAAATATATCAATTTTTAATAAAATGAAATCAAGAGATAGCTAGGTTGCTTGTGGATAGAGAGGTAGGGCTAAAGACAGGCGGTTCTGGATTCAAATGTGGGCATTTAATTTCCCTTGTAAAATTGAACTTAATATGGTATCTCTCTGACAGAGCTGCTATGTATCAAGATGAGCTATGTATGATGATAATATATAATCTTTGTAAAGTGCCTTGCAGACTTTAAAGTGATGTATAAATTTCAGTTATTATCATCACATACTTTTTCACTTATATGCTAGAAATAGAGCCATTTGCTTGGCAGTTTCTTCATTTGGGGCAATCAGTGACATTAATCACTTCTGAAGAAAGTCTTACCACTTAACATATCTCACAGTATCAGCTGTCTAAAGGAAACACTTTAAACACTGTTAATCGGAAGAGTCATTAGACCTTCTAGCCTAGGAAATTCCCTTTCTGTAAGACTTAGTAATCACAGACTTTTAAATATTCTCCCACATTGTTTAGGGGGAAAAGTTTGAACATGTTAATGCCATTCTGGATACATTTTTGGACTGATTTACGTGGAGAGGATTTAATTATGATGCACCTTTTAAAAGGGCAACATCGTATTTTGCTAAAAATTTAACTGCCTAGTATCGGGCTACATATGTCAACTATTAAACAAAATTTCAAATGATACATTACAATAATTTATATGCTTCAAATCTCTTTTAATCTAAATTAATATGATGTAAATGAAAATTTATTTATAACACCCATTAAGTTTATGTAATTTTTCTTATCATTAATAAGAAACTATGCAAACAAAACAAATGCATCAGTGACACTTTATCTAGACTTTTTAAAGAAGTAATCTGTGTAATCATTTCCCTGTATTGAAAAAAAAAAAGGTCCTTTCACAAGCCAGGGTAATAAATCAGTTAAGAACACAGAAGCAGAAATGAGGAAATACGTTTGGATGTCCTTTGACTTGTACCCAAAACCCTGCCTGGGCCATCCAGTGGAACAAAAACTTGAATTGAACTTTGTTAACTGTTGTTTAAACCAGATATGTTTCACATACTTAATCTTGAGTTCAGATAAGCTTTAAGGAAAGGAATTTGGTACTGTAAATTTCAAGTATTGGGAAAGTATAGAGGAAAATATCTTGGAATGCCATGAGTTTCATGTCTCCATCTAGAAGGATGTGAATTGACAACTTCCCTTTGAATTTTGTTTTCTTTTTCCAGATAGTCCACAAAGGATGTCTGGAACTTTTGTGCTGTTAAGTAAGAAAGTTGACATTCTTGAGTTAGTAATAAATCTAAATAAAGAGTAGGGGCAATATCTGTGTGTGCATTTTCTTATTAAAAGTAGGTGTGATTTCATGATTTGATGAATTCAATCTCATTTCTTAAGCAACAAGTGAAAAATGTGTGATGTGCATTTTTCTATAAAAATGTCATATATATTAAACTACATTGACTCTATGAATTGAAGCTTCTGTATTGAATGAAAAGACTTATTCCTAAATAAGGGTTTGAATATTTGTTGTTCTATTCAGAAGAGTTGAGTCAAATAAAATTATGGAAAACATTTGAAAATAGTTGACCTCTTAAAAAGGCAAATCTTACTTTACTTTTTTAATTGGGAAGTAGTCTTTTTCAGCCTTATAAATACAATTATAAGATGCAATTATTTATTCATTTGATTTATAAAAATTCATTGTCTTTCAGAAATTGTTCTTAAAGGTATAATCATAACTTCCTGCTTCCTCTGTATATTTTTATTTACTCTTAATGAATATTGAATAACTTCTTAAAATACAAACTGTGCATAACTTCTAATATTTATGAGAGAATGCTGGGGAAGGATGGGAAGAGATCTGTGATATCATTGATATGCAGAATTGGTGAGGAAATTTCCCCTAGCAGCATAAGTAGTAGTATAGACATGGTCTTTTTTACAGTGCATTTCTTCCTAGTCAAAAAATATTTGTATATTCAACTACATTGATCTCCATGAAGTGAGGCTTCTGTGTTCAATGAAAAGACTTTTTCTAAAAATTGTTTGTGTATTCTTTGTTCTATTCAGAAGAACTGAGTCAAATTAGATCATGGAAGAAAACTAGGGACAAAGAAAATAATTAAAAATATTTGACCTCCTAAAAAGGCTATTTATAAAACCCATCGCATGATGTCAGTTATTTCTCAAGAAATATTACAATAGTGCCTGGGTCACTAAGAGATTAAGACTTCCCAGTGTCACATAGCCAACAGGTTTCAAAGATGGTACATAAAGCCCAGTCTCTCTCTGGAAGCTTGTTCTATACATTTTGAACATGTATGTTCAAAAAGGAGAGTATTTTAAAACATGTTTAAATATATACTTCTCTTATTCTAATACAAATATCACATTTATATGAAAGTAGGCAGGAACTATGCTATGGGAGTATAATGCAGAGAAGACTATTAGATTCTTAAAGACTGTGTCTGTCAGCTGAGCATGAGGTCTAGCAGGTAGCATGTCAAGCTAGAAAGGCTTTGGGTATAGACTGGTATTGGAGGAATATGTAGGGTGTGAGAGATGCTGAAGGATAGAAGATAATTCCAAAGTCACAAACCTGGATGTGCTCCTGATATAAATAAGGAAATTAAGGAGATAGTGAAGTTTATGAAGGGCCTGAAACCTTCAGGTACTGTATTCTATAAAGCTTTTTTTTTCAGATAATAATGGGTCATCTTTGGTTAAGAGAGTCTCATCACTAAAATATTAGTTGCCAATTGATGAAAAACTTGAACCCAGAAAATCATTAATCATCCACTAAGGTGCAAAAGGATTGTTGTATGCTCAGGAGAGCTCATAGCAATGAAATCACAGATTTTTCAAAAGTACTAAAGAAATAACACGAGTTTTAGCAATCATCTTCAAATATGAAATATACCTCGCATGTGTTCCAAAATTCTTACTATAGATTTAGCTCAAATAACTTGAAGTTTTTAAACTCTAATAGCTTTAAACTGCACTAATACTTTTGGAACATCTTTTATATAATTTCCCCATTCCCACAATACCACCACTCAAAGGAAATTATAGATGTACTTGAAACAATTGTCAAGCATGGAAACATCTCAAATACATTCTTCTCTCCCTCTTTTTGAGGTCATTTATTAGTGCAACAATAATTCTTTCAACCTGAATAACAAAATGTAACACTGTGTGAATGAGGCACAGTGGATAGAGTGCTGTGTCTAGAGTTAGGAAGACACATCTTCCTGAATTCAAATCTGGCCTCAGACACCTTATAGCTGTGGGAATCTGGGCAAGTCATGCAACCCAGTTTGCCTCAGTTTCCTCATCTATAAAATGAGCTGAAGAAGAAAATGGCACACTACTTCAGTATTTTGCCAAGAAAATTCCAAATGGGATCAGGAAGAGGCAGATATGATTGAAACAATTGAACTACAAAAATATCTTATCCACATGCAGAGATTATTTTTAAGTTAGATAGAGAGATGAATTTATAGAAAAAATATTTAGCGACAGAGAATGCAATATATGGGCATCATTATTGCCCCAGCACACCTGCAACTTGGAAGCCTAGAAGCCTCAAGTAGCCAACAGTGAATTTAAAATACAAAGAGATCATTGGGAGTTCCTACCTACTAATTCAAACATTCTAATCCAACAATGGTTTTTAATATTAGGGTCATAATATCAGATATTGAAGGCTGGAAGGCACCTTAGAGATTGTTCAATCTAACTGCTTTGCATTTTTCAGATCAAGAAATTAGGTTTAGAGTGAGGGAGATGGTACCTAAGGGCAACACAGGCAGTAGCAAGAACTGCAGAACCTCCAGATTCCAAGGTCAGTGTCCTACCGGTTCCATCCTGCTGCCTTTATTAGAAATCCTGGGGTATATAAGCATTTAAGAAGCCTTTTCAGGGCTGTTCATCCACCTTTGGTGTCTATTCTCTTACCAACTCTCACCTGCGGCTCCAAAAAGCTGAAGCATAGCAGTGGCCACACTCTGGTAAAAAAATCATCTCAGCAGATGGGCTAAAGCAGATTGAGGGTAACCGACAGACCTCAAACCCATCAGTGAGTTAGGGGGGTTTCTACTCCCTCACTATCAAACATGTGAATACTTCCCCCCAATGGAGTGGGCAGAGGAGAATAATTTATTACAGTGGCAATGAAGGCCATGAAGGCTGAAACAGGAGCTGTGTAGCAATAAGAGCCTGATCAGCTATTGAAGATGACGATCATCCACTACATCCTGGACCATTGCTGGTTAGCCTAATTTTGTCTAGCTACTGGACTTTGATGATTACAGAAGAGAGTATGAGACTAATGACTGCACAACTCTACCTCGCTTAAACCCATTTTACATAAAAGTCAAGACATTACCCTGTGATGTCACTGGTCCTTTTTGAAACTGAAGGACAAACAACATCAGAGACAAAAGTAGTATATCTAAAATTTTTCGTTTTAAAAAGTGTCAGTTTTTGAAATTAGTAGTATGATCTGAAAAGAATGATGCAATACCTGAAGTTTTAAGGTCTTTGCCAAACTCAATTCTCCTCTTAAATTCCTTATTTATGTGAAAGGCACAGTCAGTTTTGTCACTTTTATAACTCTTCAGTATCCGTAACACACTACATTCAAAGAGTTCCTAAGTCTTGGTGATTCTGTCTCCACAATATGTCTCATATTTCAGCCCTTCTCTCTATTCCCACATTCAAGACCCTGTGCATCTTCTCTTGCCTAGGGTAATGAAATAGCTTGCTCCCATATTCCCCCTGCCTCGAGGTTCTACATCCCCCAGATGTTGAAATGGCATTCCTAAAGAACATATCTGGCCGTGTCAACCCATGGTCAAGGATCTTAGTCACTTCCAATAGTCTCTTAAGATAAAATGAGAACCTTTTGTTTAGCATTTTAAAACTTTTTATAATCTGACTCCACCCTATTTCTGTAGGTTAGTTATACACTACTCTCCTTCATGTCCTGTATGTTTCAATCAAATTAACCTATTTACTGCTCTTCATACACATGTCATCTCCCATTTGCATATACTTTTTCTCAAGTCCAGAACACATTCTTTCCTCATCTCCCCCTATAGAATTCCCAGTTTCTTTCAAAACTCAGTTTGCATGGAAATGGAAGACTATATGACAAGGTCAGGCAGCAGTTACTTTTCCAATTTGGTTAGGATATAAAGCAAATGAAGGAAAGTTGTGCAAAATAAGTTTAAAAAATAGGTTGGAGCCAGGTTGTGGTGTACCATACCAGACTTAGCTTAACCCCATGCCTGAAACATAGTTATAACAAATTATTCAGTACCTGTTTGGCAATGTGCAAAATGTGTAAGGAATTGAAAAAAAAAAAGGGCTGCTTTTGCCCTCAAAAGATGATATTCTCCTGGGAAGTCTCTCCCTGCTCCTTTGTTTTTTTAATCTGTATCTCTCCTTTGCCCTTATCTCCTCTTTCCCACTTCTTTCTGGTTCCCACCCTGCCCCCACTGTCTCTAGAGTCCCACAGAATTGTATTTATCTTGTGTATACTTTGTGTTTTACTTAAATACACATGTGTTGTTTCCTTTAACAGAACATAATCTCCTCAAGAGCAGGGATGGCTAAATTTTTGCCTTGGGATCCTCAGTATTTTGGGTACTTTACCTATTAAGTAGGCATTTAATAAATGTCAGATTGATTGCCCAGGTTTATCAGGTGTGCTTCTGCACATTTGTCATGATAATGTTGAGTATAAAATAAGAATAACCAGCACAGTTACTTGGACACATACAATGATTTTGATAATAACCCAGAAGATATACCCTTATCTGGTATTCTACCACAACGTGACTACAACTTATTTTTCTAGTCTTATTCTATACCACTCTCCTTCAGATACACTATATTCTAGCCAAATTGAAAAAGTAGCTATTTCCTGACCTTGTCATGCAGGTTTCCATTTCTGTACATTCAGAGGGATTAACCTCAAACCTGGAATATAGTTCCAGCAAATTATCCAGTATCTACTAAGCATTGTGCAAATGGATTAATGAAGAAAAAAGATGAAAATTAAGCCACCCGTACCCTCCAAAAGATGTTATTAGACTGAAAGAGTGGTCCCTCCCGGCTCTAGTTTTTATTTGTTTTTTTAATCAATTTTTAATTTTTTCAAATCACATAAAAGTTTTTCATAATCATTTTCTGACACAGCAACCTATGTTCTCTCTTCAACTTTTTCATTTATTTACATCTCTCCTTTATCCTTGTCAAAGTCTACTTTCTTAACATAAATTGGTTAATTAGAGATCTGTCATTCTCATTGTACTAGACTGGAAACATTATGAGGGTAGGGATTATTTAGTTCGGATCTTTCCCCAGAGTCAAACATAAAAACTATAAAATGAACAATTAAAAAAATTGAAGTCATATATATTTATTGAATCCTAAATGAATATACAATACTCAGGGCTTTTGTATTTGCATTATATTGCCCACCTGCCCCCCAGCAAAATGACCAGTAGTAGCATGTGATGCATAGTGCCATGTACAAAACTTCATCTTCTCCTAAGTCTCATGTTGCTCCATCCATAGTCCTGAAGTAATTTATAACAGTTAAGGAAGGGGTTAAATTCAGCTTTTGCTCTCTAAGAAGTCTCCTGCTAACACTGGTAACCATGAGAATAAAAAACACTAAACCATGTTAAAATTTTTGACCAAAAAAAATGTTCCTGAAACTACCTGTTAATTCTGCACCCAACTAGCAAAATCTCTGGATAAGGAGAAACAATGGTTTCCAAAGCTAACCACAGCTTCAATGCATATGGCTAACAATGTAACTCAGAGGAAAAGAATAAGTCTATTCATTAGCATTGAGCACTTTGAATCAATTGAATAAAAAGCAGAAAAACTCATGCAGTTTCTAAAGTTTCAGTGATTCAGCACTTATCCCGGAAACTTTTACCTGGCATTAAAGAAAAAGAATTATAATGAAAAGATGAATTGGTTTAAGTAACTTCAGAGTGGTTCTTATTCTACAGGGGTGTGAGATTCAGTGTTCCCCTTACCAGTAAAGAATTCTAGGAGCACATGGAAACCCTGAAGTCACTGTCACTGTACGCAAACATACATAGATACAGGAATCAATTACAGCAAGAGTATTTTTTGTATTTATCATGAACAATAGTATTGTTCTACCCCTTGGGCACTTCCACCAAGCTAGGGTCTTGGGATAGAAAGAGAACAACAGAAGGCAATAAAGCACATAATCAACACGGGCAGCCTTGAAAGTTGGGTATATTACACCTAAGGAGAAAAGCAAGCCCTATATAATAGATTTTCTAAGTTTCTTGTGCAATTTCCTTTTTCTTTTCTACAATCTATAATCATTGTTCAGAACTTAATTTTTTTTAATAAAATTAGAATGGATAGAATAATGCTTACTGGTGATCATCCTAAAATTGACCCAAGGAACGATGTACCTCCAAATTCATCTGATCACTAAATATAAACTCTTTTCAGAAGAAATGTCTTCCTACTTACAAAAGGAAAAAAAAACGGAACCACAAAAAACTGAAAAATAGGAATTTTCAAGAAAAAAAACTTTAAGTGAAATTCCAAAAAAGACTCACTTTCTTCTAGGTTTTGTTTCTTAATTTTAAACAAAAATAATTAATTTTAATCATATACACACTGTTTAATATGTTTCTCATAAATACATAGGCAAAATGCTTCTCAGTAGATATTCGATTCTCAACAATGACCAACTGCTTTAAAGAATACTGTCTTTTATTGTTTTTGTTGTTGTTGTTGTTGTTTTGGTATTCCTTAGGTTCTTTGTCTCTCATTTCTATGAACAGGTTACTACATTACCTAAGGTAATAAAAGTGGAAAGAGAATCACAGTTGAGTTATCTTCATTTACGTTTTCTTAAAGGTACAGTAATCAATTTTTCTGCTTACACCAGTGCCACTGTAATATTCTGAGTGGATTAAAACTGTATTTGCTCAAAGAATTCTCATACCTTAAGTTCTGGAGGACACATAGTACTATATAATATGTGTAATACTATAATTACAATGCCAAGTTCCCACTATGGGAACAGATCCCCTTCACACCTTTATTCTTTTGATAGAGGATAAGGCAAAAGAATGAAGATTATAAAATAAAAGTACACTAATAATGTATTGGAGAGATAACCTATCATACCTAAAAGAGTATTAGACTAGGGAGTCTAATTCTATGGCAATAATGCCTTCCCCATTTCTTTTCCTCTTAATTTCCATAAAAATTAAATACTACCTTGTACAGAAAACCATCCTTGACACTTTAGCTTCTAAGGTCTGCTTTCCCATCCAAAAATTACCATCTATTTATTTTGTGGGTATTTAATTAGGTACATATCATCTTATCTCTCCCCCACCATTGCCTTGAGGTAATTTCTATTTCCAGTGTCTAAAGGGTACATAGTAGGCATTTAATAAATGTCATATAGAAGTACCTACCAGTTCCAAATTCTATGACCATGTGACCCCTGGGTAGAAAACAACATGCTATTTCTAGTTTAAGTTTGTTCAGCCAATAGGGTAAGAATCAAGGCTCATTTATAACTAATGTTACAAAAATTCAATTTTGCTCTAAAAGTCTTTAACAGTCAGGTGACAAGAAATTTTTAAGTAGACTAAAATCTTCATCATGTAGCTTGACTATGACTTGAGAAACAGAATATTGGTATCATAAAAAAACTCCCTTTTTGTGTGTTGGGAAATTGATATCTCCATCTTACTATTTATTCTTCCCAACCCCTTTCATTATCCCCTTGACCTTCTTCAAATGTTCATAATAGAAAACTGTGATATTTGCTATATTTAACAAATAAAGTTATGATTCTTGTTCTCAATTATAAAAGAAGGTGAATAGAATACTTTAGATTTGTAATTTTTTAAATCCCATATCTTATTTTACTTGTATGATTTTAGTTGATTTTTTCCTCAATTTCAAAATAAAACAAAAGACTTTTTATTCACAGCCCGAGTTATTTTCTCATTTGATAGATAGGATTATAGAACTTAAAAGAATCTCCAAAGCTAACTAATCCAAGCCACCATTTTATAAATGAAGAAAATAAGACCCAGAGAGGCTCAATGATTTACCCAGGGTCAAATAGAAGAATCTGAGGGGAGATTTAAACCCAGACCATCTGACTCCAGAGTTAATACTTTTTCCAGTGGACTAACTATCCTGTTTCTCACCAGACACTTCCAATAACTAATAATCATTAATGAGTTTGCACTTTATTGCAGGAAATAGTCACATTCCTGAGTGTGTATTTTCACTGGTTGTCCCTGATGCATTGAATCCTTTCAGTCCTCATCTCCATCTCCTGGCTTTCCTGGCTTCCTTTAAATGTCTGCCAAAATCCTGCTTCCTCCATCTTCCTTAATTCTAGTGCCTTTCCTCTGAGATTACACCCAATTTGTCCATTCTATAGTTCACTTGTATAAATTTATCTTATTTATAGTTGTTTGATTACCATCTCCCCAATTAGACTGTGAGCTACTTGAGAGCAGGAATTGTCTTTTATCCTTCTTTGTATCCCTGCCTGGCACATGGTATGCACTTATTATATATTGACCAATTGAACTATGCTCCTTTCAAAGAAACCAATCTACCCATCATTTATTGACTTTGATTCTGGGAATGAGCACAGATCACCATATTCTAGATGTAATAATTTTCTTCCTATTTTGAACAAAATATTAAGAAAATAAACTTTACACATTATGATAAATCCTTTGTACATATACATACTGACTTCCATTTAGTTACGTGCATATTCATATGAATATGTAGCATAGATTATGCTCAAGTATTTTGCCAAGAATCTGGGTATATGCTCTATACCATTCTGGTGAGATATATACTCTGACCCTGATTATAGGAGGTCCATGACTCATCTTTCTCCATTGGTGCTCAACTATGTGTTGTTCTTCTCCCTTTCACCCACTTCTACCCCAAGACTGGGAATTGTGTTAAAGATAACTGGTGACTGAACTATGCCACTTGCACAATAAGTTAGAAGGAGTGTAGAAAATCAGCCTCCCTCTCTTTTGGGCCTTATCTGATTTGGGATAAATTTTGCCACTGGATTTCCAGAAATGAAAGGAGCAGTATTAAGACATTGGTTCAAGTTTTACCTTTGATACACACTGGCACTATTAATGTGGACAAATCATTTGACCTCTCCACGTTCTATACAACTCTCTGCAATCTTCTGAACTCCCAATATATTACCTAAGGATCTCAGGGTCTTGGATCCACCCTGCTACTAGACCCCTTGGATTATAGGGCCTTTTCATCTCCTCTGGTGTGGAACTATCTTTTATGTGCTATCTCTCCTAATTAGAGAGTATGCTCCTTCAGAGAGGGGACTATTTTGGTTGTCCCATCTGTATTCTTAATAAAATGCTTTTACGTTTATCCTTTGACACAAACTATATAGTTCATTATTCACTTCCTATATCCTTTTTCTTCTCAAGTAACAATTTTTAACTAGGAAAAATGGATAAAAATATTAATTTTGCCCATGAGACTGTCTATTTCCTATCTTGGACTTCAAAGTCATGAGGGATACATTCTAGTTTTCTCCTGGCTGTATAATTTTTTTCTCAGATGATTCAGCAAATGAGAGTCTGATCAGTTTTTGTCTGCTTTCTGACATGTTTCAGATGTCCCCTCAAGGAAGATCATATACCTTCCATTAATCATGTCATGTCTGCCCATGGCTGCTTCCATACATTTAAGCAAAGAAGTCATAATAATCACTAAATATTGTAACATGATTCCTCTCTGGTGCTAAATTTGCCCATTCTTCTGTAGAACACAGGCCCATCCCAAAAGTGAGGATTTGTCCTTTTATATTTATAAGCTCAAGCTTAGAGCTGGAAGGGAATCTGTAGAAGCAGAGCTGAGAAGGACATTACATATTATTCCTTCAAACTTCTTCATTTGAAGAGGAATCCCAAAGAATAAAGTGCTGAGCCTAAACTCACATGGCTAATGAGAAATAGAGCTAGAATTGCAACTCCAATTTGTTGATTCTCAGTCCAACAATTTTTTTTTCAGCTACATCTCATTCTCATGTTTTAAAATTGAACTACAGTCACTCTTCCTCTAAAATAAAGTGACACAATCCCTTTGGGACTGAAAAAAGAGAGAAAAATTTACTCCCACCCTTTAATACCAGATTAAGGCAAAGAGTCACAGAGGTATATAAGTGCTCTTCCTTGCAAAATCTCGCTCAATCACAAAAAAGTATGCAAATTCAATCAGTAAGCTAAAGCTAATGTGGAAAATTTTTCATCTCTTTAAAAAATTTTTTATCAATTACATGTAATAAGTTTTGATCTAAATTGTCTCCTCCCTTCTTTTCTCCTCCCTTCCAGAGCTGGAAGGCAATTAAATCTGGATTATACATGTATTATCATATAAAACATATGTGGAAAATACTTCAAAGAAACACTCTTCATAGAAAATTTTTGATAATACTTGGGGGGAAGGAACAGGAAGAGAGACATTTACTGGGATAGTTTATTATTGTAGGTTTTTGGCCAACATATACATCATTAGAAATATAGATTTGAAATAGTCATAATATCAACAAAAGAGGATCCCTATAGCTATTGTATGGCACCAGTTTCTTTTCTTTCTGTGTCACCTCTGTTTAATAGCCTTCTACTAGCCAAAATATTAACATTGTTTTAGATCATTCATCTTCCTCCTTAAAATATTTTCTGCTTTAACTCTTTCCTGCATTAGTGCATTAGTACATTTTCTTCCTAACATCTCCAATAAGCCAAAGTATAGAGATGTAGTCCTTCAGCTCTTCTATCCTTTATCCTCTAGCAGGATGAAAAAATTTAATGTACATTTGGCATAATTCACAAATATGAAATATGTTCTCTCCCTGATGAGACTGGGTAGGTGATAGGAGGCCAAGGTTTGTGGAAACCAGAAAGCCTGATGAAACCAGAAATCAGAAATATTTCCCTGCTATAAATCCCATCTTAAAATGGGTTAGAAGTTAAGAATGCCATTGGATAAGCTGAACAAGTACACTAAAGGATCCAGTGATAACACAAGATTAGAGATCAAGGACCAACAGTCCATATAATCTGACATCTACTATTTAATTGATGAAGACCCAAATACAAGAAACAATGATGAAATACTCTGTGGATATACATCATGAATATACATCAAATGTGTGGCTTAGACCTAGCAAGATGCATCCAAGTGGAATGGAATAAGCCATGTATATTTCAGCTATTTCAGTGAATACAGTGTGTCACTCGCAGGTCACAGAAACAGTTCCTATACTTACTGGGTTTCAAGTTGTTCAACTTTATCCTTTTTTTTTTGAGTGGCCCCAAAAAATTCCCCTTAGAATGTTCACCTAGTAACTTGGAAATTCTTTTTAGTGTACATGCAGAGGTGTTGTGAGATAATGGATGTAAATCACTTTGCAAATCTTAAAGTGCCAATCATCAGGCCTCCAAGCTGGCGATGCTGTCATTTCCTGAGCCTTCTACTGCATTCTTGCTGAGCTCAAGCAATAGTTACAGAGCAATACAGGCATGTTCTGGGTAATGCTTAACAAGCAGGCTGTTAACAATTAACAGCCATTAATTTTTCTTAAATTTTTATTAAAAACACTTTTTAAGTCTAGACAATCAACAAAAAAATAAATCAAGTCCGAATTCAGAGTGCCCAATTTCTAAATGTTCACATTGAAATTTTACCACTGCCTCTGGCAAGTTGATTAGGACTTTTCTAGCATACGTCTATCTACGTGATTTCATCCTTTAATCCTGGAGTTATCTTGAGCTAACCCACAAAATGTTAATTAACACAAATTTATCCCATCTAAATCATCCTGGAATTCTTTAGCAAATGCAAAGACACTTAAAGACTGTCTGTTTTCATTAAGAAGGAAATGGTTGATAAAAAAAGAGAACCTGGCTTTTTGTTTATTTTCTTTTCTTAGTTTTTAGTCATTTGACTTGGTTCCAGCAAGATTATTTGGATATTTATTGTTTTATTATAACAATTAACTGCTACATAGTACTTTGAAGGTTGCTAAACACTTTCTAAATATTATCTCATTTGATGTACACAACAACCCCTCGAGTTGGTACTATTCTTCTATATGTCAAAAAAGCCGTTCATATAAAAGATTCAGTTCCCAATATCATTAAGTTTAATTGGCAGAAGCTAACAAGAGTTTAGGGCACAAGCAAGAAGGTAGATCCATTCTAATCGTTATCTCAATGAATCCTCCTTGTCTTCAGTCTTAGGGCTAAAACAAAAACTATCTTTTGCCACTGCTATCATTCCATTAAGAGGTGATCCATTCTAGCTCTACTATCTAAACTTTAAAATATGTCCAATATCTGTCAATCAGTAAGTCGAGGGCTTAACAACTTTTAGATGTCTTAGTGTGGCTTAGTTAAGAGGATAAGAACAAGAAAATGATGACACAGATATATGTCCAAGCATGTATCCATCTGGACTATAGCCTCCTCGATGCTGAAAGTATAAAGTAGACTCATGGTTCATAATGATGTCAGGGCACAGAAATTAACACCAGTTCTTCAACTGAATCTGAAGAAAACCCATCAGTTTCATGCTGTTACAGTATAATAGTTTCTGCCTTTACATTTTGAAGTTCTAGCATATTCCTAAATATTATGATGGTGGCATTGCCATTATTTCACAAGGAGAACTTACAAACTGGTTGAACATTGATCAAAATGCAAATGATGATATTAAATGATAGAAAAGTAGAATGTAAATAGAATAGAAGATCTTAGGGAGCAGAAAATATTTCTTTTTCTTTGTATCCTCAGCACCTGATGGCTCCCAACATAACACAATGCCTTGTACAGAAGAGAAATTTAACAATTATTTTCTGCATTGGATTGAAAAATAAGTTTCCAAAATGAGTACAATGAATAACCAAGGATATGTCAACTTTTGTCTCCCTCTTAAGAATCCCTTATTTTGTGGTGCAATAAATCTCAATGTTTTGGATCAGGATGTAAATAACACTAAATAACCAGGGTGATGAATGACAAGAGAAAATATTCATTTCCCCAAGAATGTGATTTAGGATAAAACAGCTCATTATCCAGACCAAGCAGTCTCAACTCTGTTTAACCCAGATTTCCTACAGGGGAAGGCTAAAAAAATTTGTCATTCATGTAGAAAACAAAAAAATAATACCACCAGGCCAAGAGTTTTCAATGTGAATGTTTATTTTTTAACAAAAAAAGTTTTATTTCTGTATAATTGCATTTACTTGAGATATATTGTAAGGTAGTTGGTAGAATGGATATAAAAGTCTGGTTTGGGAGTCATATAAGTAAACTTTCCTCACAGATTGTCCATGACATAAATTATGCATATGCACCATCATTCTTTTTGGGGAAGAGGAAGATTAAAATAGATGTTATGCCCCAATTTTCTTTCTGAGATTTTCAGCATCTCAGAGGCCCTAAGCCAGGCTGATGGTGGCTATGCCAATCTATTATTTAAGATCTCTATCTAGGAGGATTGTATTACATTCTGGAACAGTGCATCCCACTCTGATTGTTAAAAATGTTTTTTCTTATATTTGACTTCAATTTGCTTATTTGCATTTTCTACACACTTCAAATTGAGGATCAAGTAAAATAAGTCATTTCCTTTTTCACTTAAAAAAAATCCTTCATAACCTTGAATACACTGTCCTTTCTCATCTTCATCCCAACCTCCATACTGGTTGTTCTTTCTGTCCATTCTGACTTACTAAAATCCTTCTTGAAATGTGGTGCCCACAACTGAATATAATACTTTGGTTAGAACCTAACAAAAAAGAATTAAATGGTATTATCAACTTCCTAAACTTTGATTCTGTCTCCCTTGATGCAAAAATTTCCTTAGTTTTGTTTTTTGGAAAGAAAAAGGGAAACATTTGGAAGGATAGTTATTATATCCCTTTACAGAGGGAGCTTGCAGTAGTATAGTTATACCTCCAAATATTTCAGATAGTTTACTTATCTAGTATTTCTTCCCCCACAGCCAACTTTTTGAAGATAATTAAACAAATGCAAGAATGTATAAATCTTGTGCCAAACTTGTATTTGGACAATTATTTACTTTTTTTTTCTGAAGGGTTAACATGAATGGATTTTATAACTGATTTTTAAACTATCCCTTTTAAATTATCTCCCATTCCCCTAAGTCACAATCTAACCTTCAGAGGCAGCTGTGACCCAGGCAAGAGAGAAGCTGGCCTTGGATACAGGCAGACCCAAGTTTGAATTGGGCTTCTGACACATAATGACTGTATGATTCTGGACAAGTAACTTTATCTTTCAGTGCCAAGAAAACTAAAGCTTTGGGTTGTAGAATAGTTGCCCATCTGCAATGGAAGAGGAAATGTCCTTAAAGGGAAATTCCTATACCAGTGAAATTTCAGGTCTGTGTCCCCTCCCCAAAAAACTAATTCTTAATGATACGAAATATGACTGTAATATTTATGGCTAAAAAAGAAAGAGAAATAATAATTTCTTTAGTTTCATTAAAATTATCTAACAATCTCAATTTAACAGGTATTTGTTGATTATTTAACATGAATATTTTAATATCAATTTAACATGTATTTATTGAATATCATTTTACTAGGTAACTCTTAATATACAAAATAATAAGATATAGGTATTTATGTTTTATAATCATAGTATTATAAATTTAGGACTGATATTAAGTCAAACTTTTTAATTTTACAGATTTGTTATCTGAGGGATAGAGGTTAAGCAATTTTATTACAGTCACAAAGTAAGTGGTGAAACAACATTTGAACCTAGTCTTCCTGACTGAGTCTAGCATTCTAACCAAAGCTCCATACATTCTTTTAAGTAGTTAATAAATGCTTTAGGAAGGAAAAGGAAATGATGGTGGGAATATGGAGGATTCAGAAAAGATTAGTGGAGGAATTTGCATTTGAGTTGGTTTTTGAAGAATATGTGTGCTTATATTGTCTGGAACTGGAAATAGGTATGGTATTGGGAAATGGCTGAGCAAATTATAGTATATGAATGCAATATAATACTATTGAAGTAAGATGAAATAAGAAAAGGGACAATTTCAGAGAAACTAGGGAAACTGTAAGAATTGATACAGAATGAAGTATGCATATCGAAAAGGATAATTTATATAATCACAACACTGTAAAAACAAAAATAACTTTTAAAGATAAAAACTCTTATAAATGCAGTGACCATGTTTCCAGAGGATCAGTGACCAAGCATGTGGAGGTCATGGACTCCACCTTATGTAGAGGTCATGGACTGAAGATTCAAATTGAGACATATATTTTTGGATGTGGCCAAATACTGAAATCTGTTTTGCTTTGTATGCTACTAAAGTTATTTTTTCTACTTCAAGAAGAGGAATGAAAAAGAAAAAAAAACTGCTCATTAATTGAAAAAAATAAATTAAATTTTTAAGAAGAATGAGACAGATTTTCAGACATAGCTAATGTGAAAATTGTTTCTCTTGGATAAGCATGTTTATTATAATTTATTACATATTTATGACAAACAATTTTAAGTAGAAAAAGAAGGTGTAGATAATCTGTAGGCAGAATCATGGAAAGGGCATTCCAGGTAGAGGGAAATTCATGTGAAATTGTGAAGTCAGAAGATGGAGTGCCAAACAGTCCACATTTGGGGAAATGCCAAGTAGTTCTCTTTGGCTGAAGCCTAGATATTCAATGAAAGGAAATACTACAAACTAAGCCTGGAAACATAGATTAGAGGCAAATCATAGAAATTCTTTAGAAACAGCTTAAGGAGTTTGGAATTTTCTGATACAGACAATGAATGGTAAGGCATGACAAGGAACATTCTGAGCAGGAGAGGCAGAAGGATGAGAACTGCACTTTGAGAAGATTATTTTAACAAGAGTATATAAAATGAACTCTAAGAGGAAGGAATTGGAGGTTAGGAGAATTCTGAACTTCCAGTTGGCTTTAGTTAAGAGACTCTTTATACTTCTGACCAAATTAAGAGAATAGGATAGAGAATAGGAAAGAAAAATTTCATCAGTTATTTTGGAGACCATATTAATAGGTCATATATTGATTTAGAGCTAGAAAGCTTCTTAAAGGATATCTAGTCTCTGAAGGTCATCTAGTCCACCGTCTAGGTGAAGAAACCGAGACCCAGACTTGGTAAATGATTGGATATGACAGTTAGGTAAGAGGGAAGAATTGAGAATAACTATGAAAGCTTGAAGCTGAATGGCTAGGCAACATTCAAAAGTGAAAGATTAACATAATGCATAATTTAATAAAATGTCATAAATTCTATAAATTGTGAATCGAAGTGATAAGTCACAGAATTAAAATCTAAAGTTGAGGGGAGAGGAGGGGCAACCCATAACTGAACAACAATCCTCTCTACAATGTGGCTAGCAAAGGACCATCCATCTTCCACTTTAAAACCTCTAAGGAGGAAGAACCCATGAAAGCATCCCTTTCAAGTTCTATATAGTTAGAATTGTTAGTAAAAATTTTTTTTCTGACATCAAGCTTAAATTTACCTTTCTGAACTTTCTACATAGTTCCTACTTCTTCCCTAGTTCATTTTCCCAATCACACAGCCTCTCACTTACTTAAAGATAAGTGAGTGTTATATCTTCTGAGTGTATTTTCTTCTTTTGGCCAAAAAACCCTCTAATCCTTTCGATATACCCTCCTTTTGGAATGATCACCATTTCTCTAACCACCCTGGCTGCTTCTCCTTTTCTAGGTACATTCTGATTTGTCAGTGACCTTCCTCAAATTCCTGGCCCAGGCAGGTAACAATAGCATTATTATCTCCTGTTCTCTAGCCACTCAGTCTCTCCATGCCTCCCAGTGGAACATCTGCATTTTGGTATGCCTTTTTCTATTACTATTTCAGATTGGTTTGCCTTTCACTAAAGTGCCTGACCTGAAGTCAGGAAGACTCGTCTTCACAAGTCCAAATATGGCAACAGACACTTAATAGCTGTGTGTCTCAGAACAAATTACTTAACCCTGTTTGCCTCAGTTTCCTCATTTATAAAATTAGCTGGAGAAGGAAATGGTAAACCTCGCTACTATCTCTGCCAAGAAAATCCCAAATGGAGTCATCAAGAGTGGGGCATGAATAGTAATAAAATGGAAATAGTTCTTGATCAATGATACATGTAAAACCCAGTGAAATTGTGCATTGACTAAAGGAGGCAGGAGGGAGAAGGCAAGGGAAAGAACAGGAATCATGTAACCATGGAAAAATATTCTAAATTAATTAAGTAAATAAGTATTTTTTTAAAAGAGTGGGACTGAAACGAATGAACAACAAAAAGAACCAACAATTCTTTTCCCAGATATCCTATTTTCTAGTCATGCCTCCCATATCTTAAACTTGTGAAGTTGATTTTAAACCAATTTTTGGAAAAGATATTAATCTCTTTTAAATATGTTTTCATTTTAAAAATCAGATCTCTGGGATCCAAACTGTCTATTGATTACCTATCCCTCTTTTAGGGGGAGAAAAATAATAAAACCTATTGGAGAAGCAGCCTGGCTTTATGGATAGTGCACTGGATTTTTAATCAGCAAGACCTGAGTTCAAAACATGCATCAGATACTGACTAGGTGACCCTGGCAAGTCAAGTGAGTATGCCAGTCAGTTCATACCACTCACATACCCAGAATCTCCTTTTATTTTGTTTCTCCATCTATAGAATGGGAATAATAATAGAAACTACTTTACAAAGCTGTTATAATAATGAAATGTGTTAATTTCTGTAGTTCTTTACAAACCTTAGAAAACGGTGTATATGTTTGCTACTACTGTTTTTATGGTTCATATCATATGCAAATTTGATAGGTTTATTATCTTAGCTTTTAACGACCAACGTCAGATTCTTGGGACACTACCTCCTTCCAATTAACATTAATCCATTAATGACTATTCTTTGGGTTCAGCCATTCAAACAATTCTGAATTCACATAAATATACATCTTTCCCCTATATTTCAATATAGTACAAAAAGATAAGTTGAAAAACTTTGTTATATATTTTTCTGAAATCTAACCATACAAATCCAAATTATTTCCAAATATATCAGTCTAATTAACCTGTTTTTTTTTTTAAGGAAATGAGGTTTTTCTAGAGTGACTTGATCTTGACAAAGTCATAAGGGCTCTCAGGGATCATTGCTTCTCTTTCTAAAGATTCAAGAACCTTCCCTTTAGTAGCACCTTATTTAGCTTTGCTAAGAATATAAGTACAACTCACAGGCCTATTATTGGTACCTTCTACCTTCTTCCCTATTCTGAAAATTAGGACATTTCTGCCTGTCCTGCCCTGCAGCACTTCTGCTATTCTCAATAATATTTTTTTTTAATTTCAGATAACTTCACCCTTCAGTTCTGAACTCTCTCCCTCTCCTGCTCATTGAAAAAGCAAGAAAAACAAATCCCATTATGAATATGTAGAGTCAAGCAAAAGACATGCCAAATAAATAACCACAATCATATATCCATGCTTTCAATTTTCTATGATATATTTTTGTCTAGACCTTGTGGGTTGAACTCAGTCAAAGAAGCTAGGTGCTCTCTTATACCATCTCCTCAATAGAGGGAACTTCAAAAAATCCTTTACTGAATCTCAGTTAAATGAGGACAATTGACAAAAACTGAGAATATTAAGGACTAAGTAGTTTTATAAACTCATTTTAATTGCCCACTTGTACTAGTTATGCCACTTTTTGAGTAGTGTCAATAATATTCTTCCAATCTCAATTAAATATAATAAAATGGATTATAAAATCTTGGTCTTTATGTGTCTATATTTGATAAGGGTGTTTCAGCAATGAGTAAAACTCAATTAGATTGAATTAATGGTAATGCTAAAGAATTGTGTATTTTTGGTTTCTTCTTGTGGGGGGCAGTGAATGTCACTACATTTCTATCATATAACCTGATGGTTATACCAGCAAAAATAGAATAAAAGAATCCCATTTTATTATAGGCTTTGCAGATAGAAAATTAGCTCCACACAAGACCATAAACAATAGGATGTGCTATTAAAAAAACCAAACACATAGCTCTTTACACTCTAGTCATTTTAAAATTCCATGCTTTAAAGGAATCGTTTAATCCAAAGAGAGGTAAAATAGAAACTTTGTTGCCCTCAATTCCTGGATTAGGGATGTCAAAGATTACATTTTAGTGGTGACAGACTCAGAAATCTTTCCAGTCAACACCCTAGTGCTCACTGTACAGAAAGTTTAACTCACTCAAGTTCAACAGTCACTGGTAATGTTGATTTAAAGACCTGATGTCAATGGCTCTGGCATGTTTGGCCTAGGATCATTCAATTTCCTGCAGGTGAGGGCTGACTTGTCCCAAGTTCAGATGGTTATTTATGGTTAATGGAATTTAGTTATAAATAGACCCAGCAGGTAAGGGATCTGTGCCCTAGAACTGGACTCAGGCCCATTCTAGTCTGTTTTTCTAAGCCCTGTCCTAGGCAGTAATATTCATCCTGTAGTGTCAGTTTCAGGGCAATAATAAGATTATATAGGAGAATATTTAAGGATTAATTTTTAAATGGTCCTGAATTAGGAATTATTTAATTTGATCTCTAAAATCAATATAAAATTAAAAGCTAGAAAACATATTTATATAATCTAAGAACACACATGGAGACAAGCTGTAAATTCCTCCTTTCCAAATCCCAAATTAATGATGACTTAGGGTAAATGAGTCTCATAAAACATCTAGTAATAGATGATAGATAGATTTTCCTATACTAGGTATTATTAAAAAAAAATCAGATATGTTGCCTGAATCAGTAATTCTGGAGAGTGGGGAAGGGAAATAAAATGGAACATTAGAATTTCCCAGTATTTCACTTGCCTAGGTTTAAAGTAAAGAATATAATTTTTTGCTACAATTCTGTATATTCACACATTGCATAGAAAGAAGATTTTTGTATGGTTTTAAACTATTCATATTCTCATTTTAACATATACTTCCCAGTTTTTAAGATTTCCTCTATATTGATATGAAAATTTTAAGTCTTCCCTAAATAGTTTTCCTTCCTTTCTATATTTTTTCAGTATGAAAGAACAAATTCAGATGCCATCAGCTTCTATAAATGGAATATACTCCCCATTTGCTCTCTGGCAGGGGAGAGAGGCTAAATTAAAGTAAGGTACAGGGAAATGGATCTCAAAGAGAAGAGGGAAGTTAACTGATTCTCTCTCTCTCTCTATCTCTCTATCTCTCTTATCTATCTATCTCTGTCTCTGTCTCTGTCTCTGTCTCTGTCTCTGTCTCTCTCTCTGTCTGTCTCTCTCTCTCTGTCTCTCTCTCTCTGTCTCTCTCTGTCTCTCTGTCTCTCTCTCTCTGTCTGTCTGTCTGTCTGTCTGTCTGTCTGTCTGTCTGTCTCTCTCTCTCTGTCTCTCTCTCTCTCTGTGTCTCTCTCTCTGTGTCTCTCTCTCTGTCTCTCTGTCTCTCTCTCTCTCTCTCTCTCTCTCTCTCTCTCTCTCTCTCTCTCTCTCTCTCTCTCTCTCTCTCTCTCCCCTGCTCCCAATGCCTTTTCACAGTCTTCCTTATTAAACATATTGCATGAGGAATGAATGTGGGTTATAAATGATGTCCCTGACATAGATTTTCAGGAAAAATTACAGTTTAGTACAAATATACAAAATCTATCAAAAATTGAATTTACAACATAATTCTTATTAGTATCTCTAAAGATATATAGCAATCTGTAGGGACTCATGTGGCAAGTATTTGAGTCCCCTTTGATTCCTTTAAAAAAATAAAATTTTTTTCCAGATTACATGTCTATACAGTTTCTTTATATTTGTTTTCTGATATTTTTCAATCTATGTTCTCTCTATCCCTCCTATTCCTCTCCAAGAAGGCAGTTAATATGATAAAGTTTGTATTTTATCATAAAATGCATATTTCCTTGTTGTGAAAGAGGATATATATTGCTTACACTAAAGAGAAATTTGTGGATGAAATAAAATAAAAGGATGATATGTTTCAATTTGCATTCAGACTCTTCCTTCTTTGGTGGTGGAAATCCTTTTTTTTTTCTTGTCATGAGTCTCTGAGAGTTAACCTGGATACTTATCTTGTTAATAATAAACTATTCACAGTTGATCATCCTAGTTATTATTAGTGTATTCAATTGTTCTGCTCACTTCATTTGCATTACTTCATATGTCTTTCCAGGTTTCTTTTTTATTATCTTGTTTGTCAATTCTTATAGCTCAATAGTATTCCATTACAAGCATCTTTAACAATTTGTTCATTCCAATTGATAGATATCCCTTCGGTTTCCATTTCTTTGCCACCACAAAAAGCTGGTAGACATATTTGTTTCTGCAGGTAACTTCTTTTGCTCTATCTTTAATTTCTTTGGGGCATAGACCTAGTCGAGGCATTTTAGGCTCAAGTGTTTTGCAAAGTTGGATAGCCCATTAGTCAAGGTTCCTTATTGTTCTCCAAAATGGTTTTATCTGTTTGCAGCTTCATCAGAAAGGTATTAGTGTCCTGATTTTCCATACCCCCTCTAGCATTTATCATTTTCCTTTTTTATCATTTTAGTCAGTCATATATTTGACTCAGTTGTTGATATAATTGAGAAATGAAGCCTCTGTCAAAGAGTCTTGGTATAAAGACTTTTTTCCAGTTTGTTGGCTGCTTTTTAATCTTGGTTTTATTACCTTTGTGCACACCTTTTTAATTTAATGTAGTTAAAATTATCTATTTTACATTTCATAATGTCCTCTATGTTTTTGGACCAAATTCTTCCCTTATTCATAGATCTGACAGGCAAACTATTTAGTGTTCCTCTAATTTGTTCAAGGTGTCACCCTTTACTTCTAAATCATGTATCCATTATGACTTTACCTCAGTATATGCCATGAGGTATTGGTATATACCTAATTTCTGTCATAGTGTTTTCTAATTCTTCCAGAACTTTTTTTCCAAATACAGAGCTCTTCCAGAAGCTCAAATCTTAGTTTGTCAAACACTAGTTTACTAAAATAATTTACCATTGCAGGTTGAGTGCTTTATCTATTTCATTAGTCTTCCACTCTATTTCTTAGCCAGTACCAGATTGTTTTAATGGTTGCCGTTTTATAAAGAGATCCATACAGCTAAGCCACTTTCATATTTTTTTCATTGATTTTCGTCACATTTTAGGTCTTTTGTTTTTCTAGATGAATTTGGTTAAGATTGTTCTTCCTCTATGAGATAATTTTGGGGGGGGTAGTGTGGTATAACAATGAATAAATAAATTTAGGAAGAACTGCCATGTTTATTATATTGACTAAGCCTGACCATGAGCAAACAATGTTTTTCCAATTGTTTAATCTGAGTGTATATATGTGAAAAGTGTTTTGTGGTTGAAATCATATAATTCTTGGGTTTGTCTTGGCAGGTAGAATCCCAGGTATTTTAGATTGTCTACAGGTATTTTAAATAGGATTTCTCTTTCTACCTCTTGTTGTTGGGCTTTTTTGGTAGTTAGAGAAATGTCTTTGTTTTTTGTCCTGCAACTTTGCTAAAAATGGTCCCCTATGTATTTCCAGGGGCCCAGTGGAAAGATTTGGCATCTAGCGTTCTGATGTTTATGGTCTTTCCATGGCCATTACGGGTATAAAAATAATATGAGACATTAAAGTAAATAATAAATGTTGGAGGGGATGTGGCAAAATTGGGACACTAATGCTATAAGGTTGCCATCCTCTAATTTTCATATTCAGTCCTATTCTCTCTCCTGAATTCTAGGCCCTATAGACATCACCTAGATTTCTTAAAAAAAAATCTCAAAATATCCAAAATTTAACTCTTATAATTACTTGAAAATTATTTCTTCTCGCCAACAAAAATCCACATAAACTCAATTAAAACACTTTTTTTAGCATAGGCAATAAAGATGTAAAGTAAAGATGCAATAAAGAAATAAATAGTTCAAGGTTCCAATTAATTTGGAATGAGAGATGAATTCTTTTCTTTTAATACAGAGATGATATTATAAAAGATTAATGAAATTAAAGTAGTGAAACTTGCCACGAATGGCAGCAAACATGGACTCAGATGCTCATACTATTCCCATACTGAATATCAGATCTTCCCCTTTCCCCCATCCAATCAGTTGACAAGTCCTGTCAGTTTTATCTCTGGATCATATGGAATCTGTCATCTTCTCTGTATTTATACTATTGCTATATCAGATGATACTACTGTTACATCATGCTTGGTGAAAGATGACACTTTCAGAGGAAAATAAGGGAAGGAGCATTTAAGATGCAGAAAGGTACTGAATAAAGCACTTTCCATTGAATTTAGCCCTGTCAAGAGGCTGAACAAAGAGTAAAGTTTTCCTCTACTGATTCATTGGGTTATAAAGATATCATTTTTCTAGATGAAATAGAAAGAAATAGCTAGAAGGAAGAAACATTTATACATTCTGTATATCACTTGACATGTAAAAAAGATCTGAGCCTTTGTCATTACTGAAGAGTTGCTGGAGGCTTTGAACTTTCCTCCCTATATTATTTCTATGGATTTCTTAAGTTTCTTCAGGTCTTGGGATAATCTCTATAGCATTAAATGGAGAGCATCATAAAGACGTTTTCCCCCTTGCCCCAGTTAGAAGTTTCAACTCTGCATAGGCACTTTCCACTAAGCACTTGGGTGAGGAAGACGAAATTGAATTCAATTAGCCTAATTAATTTAGGAATGAAAGACAAGGACAGTTGGTCAAGGTGTGAAAGAAGAGATATCATTATAGCCTCCAAAAAGCCCTTTTTGTGAGTAGGGTAGCTACAAGCCATGACTTTTAAAACAGAAATGAACATGTACTAACTAGTCTAGAGTTTGTGACCTTGGTTTTCTCCTTATATAGAGCCATAATACTTTTCAAGTAAGGAAATAGCAGACAGAGAAGAAAATGAGGGAAACTATGGAAGTGGTGATACTGATAGTCAGACTAGCTCAAAGCATTCTGTGAGAACAAAATGAAGGGTAGTACATAATAAGAAACACAACATTGCTAAGAGCAAGAAACAGTGACTGCAACAGCATTGTGGTGATTATAGAGCAAATTTGGAAAGAAAAGATAAATGAGACCAGTACTTCAGGGGAGCTATGGCTGAACAAAAAAGCTAAAGCTAGCACGGTTGCTTACTATAAAGTAAGGATAAAGGATGCCCAAGGTCGTGGCAAGGAGGCAAGGAGCAAAATATTCTATGTTATTAGACCATCAAAGATCATCTGGGTGACAGCTACAATAGGAGATAGAAATGGAAAGCCATGTAAGAAGGAGAGATGGAACAACCAGTGCTGGACTGATAAAAGTTGAGTATGCACCGACTGGGAATTTCAAGTTATTTGGAGAAAGGAAGTGCTAGACTAAGACTAGAACAGTGTCAGTGCTTTTCAGAGATATAAATAATAGTGAGAGAGGTGGATTGAACCTAAAGGTAAACAAGTGAACAGAGGAACAGAAATGAAATCTGCCATAGAAACACTAAAACTGCTTTTATTGAGGCTCCTAATTCCTTCATGGGGCAAATAGTTGCCTAGTATAATATCATGAGATTTGGGGGGCTGTCCCAAAAAGTTTTGTTCCAATAATTAATTGATAATTGTTTTGAATTTGAGGTGAATTTCTCAAGAAAATGGTTTGATTCTTGCCTATCTAAATGATAAGGTAACTAAAGTACTGTACATTTGCAAAGGAAATGCTGTTATAATCCAATAATTAATCAAAACTAAGATGAAATTAGTGGACTGTAAGCTGGGAAAGGCAAGGAAACATTGCAAATGTAAAATCAATGATCAGAACATTTCATGTACTAGGACCACTCAGCCACTGTCTGGGTCATAGAAATGTGAAGGACTAAAGGGAGAAGGTAGTCTCCAGGTGGATAGGGGTAAGTGCAGACAATATGCTAGTCAAATCTATGAAATATTTACATATCAGCTATTAACTGGAGGAGTTCTTCATAAAGAACAAAACTTTCTTATCAGTGCTTTAGAAGAAAACTTGTTTAAACTGGTATTACCAAGAGTATGCAGTTTTGAAACTTTGTTCCATGACAGTACCAGCTACAATTCTATTCCATATCAGCATTGGTTTGACCTGAGTATACAGAAATCAAGTTTTATATTATAGGACAGTCTGTGCTTTATTTGTTCATTTCAAATGAATGGGTTTTTTCCAACTTGACAAGAAAATTGCTGCTACACTAATTCCAGTTTCCTCCCAATCCTCAAAGACACATAAAAGGAAAAGCAACAATTTCTGGATAGTATTTTAGAGACCATTCTTTTCAACTGAAACAAAAGCTTATTTTCTCATCTTTTTAAAAATTTTATGAGGCTTTTAAAAATAAAACACTGTTCAAAAAAATCAGAACACTGAATCGATATTCTCACATTTAGAAACAATTTTTTATTGAATAAAGATCAAAAACATAAACCAATATAGTTTTAGACTAAGAGGAAACATTATTCTCATATACTGAGACCATAAAAGAAAATAACATTTTCTTAATCTCTCATTTGATATTCAGTCTTGCATAATGCAGGAAGATTTTTCTAGATAGTATAAGTTTATTTAAAAAATTATCTATTTTACAATTACAAAAAAAAAGGCTTTTAAAGAGAAATTTTAATAAAAAAGCAAATGGCAAATGTAGGCAAATACAAACCCAGGCTCTTAAAGAAATGCATTATCTATTTACAAGCACATGCACATGGACAGTCACACACATACACACATATATACATCTTTTAACCTCCTACAACCTAGTTAGGTATGTCATCACAGTACTTTCTGTAATAACTGAAGGCATGAGGTCTCTGTCTTCACTTAATAACTGATATGACATTAGCATGAAAGGATAGGTTTATTGCTCCAATGTTAATTAAAGCAGCAATGAAGGGACATAGCTGAATGAGAAATATTCCTTAGGACAGAGTCACTGTTCATTGTTTCAGTCATCTTATACTAGATTCAAGAGGCAGAAATTTGACAGTCGAAAACTTGTGATCATATTACATAATGTAAATAAGTATGTCTGTTGATCTGGGCCAGTGATTCTGCTGAAATTCAAGATAAATTTTCATTTCAATTTTTTACTAGAATAGAATTTTTTTAAGAACCACAATCATGAAATCACAAAATATTTGAACTGGAATGGATCTTGGAGGTTTTAATTCTACCTGAAGCATCAACATGTTATAAAGCACCCCAAGAAATTATTATACTTTTTTCTTGATAGAAAATCCCTAATTAAGAAAATCACCAATTCAATAATTCACAAGGCAACTTATTCCAGGACTTTTGGACAGTTCTAAACTATTCAGAACTTTTTCTGGTATTTTTGACCTGACATTGACATCTCCAACTCCTACCAGTTAGTCTTAGTCTTTCCCTCTAGGGTCAAGCAGAACAAATCTAAAGCATCTTCCATACAGAAGCCTTTTAGAGACCTGAATTCAATGATCCTATATCTTCTCCAAAACTTCTCATTTCCAGATGGAATAAATGTTCATCATTCTTTCAGTCCAACTTTATGTGGTCCATTCATCATTTTATTTATTCTTCTTTGGACATAATACAAGCTGACAATACTTTTTCCAAAAATGGTAGCCCAGATTTGAATATAATATTCCAGATGCTATTTAGTCAACACATAGTACAGCAACACTATGACCAACCTTATTCTGGACTTTTTCAAATTTAATTTTGGACTGCATTAGTATTACTGAATATCATATATGGTTGGCTCATGTAAGCTTAAGGTTATATTCTGCTAAAATTCTCAGGTCCCTTTTGGTTAACCAGTCATTGATAACCAGTTCTTCTTTTGGGTTAATAAAAATTTAATATATCCATGTAGCACTAACCAATTATTTCTATTAAATGTCACCTTGATATATTCACTAATTTCTTCCAGCCTACTGCATTTTTTTGAATCCAGATTCTATCATCCAGTGTATTAGCTATCCCTACCATATTGATAATCCTGTCATCTATGCCTCTAAAGAACAACAACATAAAACTTGCATTTGTGTAGGGATTTATTTTGAACTTGAGAAATATTAAAATTCTTTCAATGATCCCAATATTCTTCCTAAAATTAAGTCACATTTTAAAGCAATGCTCTTTTGGTAATTTTAAGTAGTTTCTTGTCATGGGATCTTGAATCCATATAAATTGCAGCATAGAAATTGTTTAGATTTTTAAAAATAGCAATGGAGAGGTGCATGGTAGGTGTGAGTAAGATACAAAATATTATAAACAAGGACTCCCATAAGCCATGTAAGGGATGCCATCAAAGTAATAGATGATAGAAAAAGAAGGTGGATTAATCACATAGTAACAGTGGGATAGATAAGGTGAACTGCCCTTATTCCCCTCCATGAATTTCTTTATCTAGTGACAGTAATCTCCTAGCTATTCCTTGTATACAACATTTCATCTCTTAATTCTTAACAATTTCACTGGCTGTTTCTTATGCCTGGAATACTCATCATCATTTTTAAGTTTCAGCTAAAGTCCCACCTTCTGCAAGAAGTCTTTTCCAGTTCTTTTTAGTGTTGTCTCTTTTGGACTATTGTAGACTAATAGATAGATAGATAGATAGATAGATAGATAGATAGATAGATAGATAGATAGATATAGATACATTATTATTGTTCAGTGATTTCAGTCATATCCAAATCTTTGTAAGCTAGATGGTGCCTGTTGGGTAGAGCACTGAGCTTGGAATCAGGAAGACTCATTTTCCTGACTTCAAATCTGGTCTCAGACAAATACTAGCTGGGTGACTCTCACTATGTCCCCTAACAATGTTTGCCTCTGTTTCCTCATCTAAAAATTTATCTAGAGAAGGAAATTGAAAACTACTCCAGAATCTTTGCTGAGAAAACCTCAAATGGGATCATGAAGAGTTTAACATGACTGAAAGGGATACTCTTGCCTTCTCTTTGTTTGGAGTTTCAATTCCTTGTTAATCATCACAATTCCATACTTTTCAATCTGAAGGTCAGAATTGAAAATAGAGGCAAAATTAAAATGTAATATTTTGCCTTCTTTCTAGGGACCATAAGCTGTCCCTAACTCCCAAATACTCTAACTAGTCCTCCTCTTCCTTCTCTGAACTTCCTCTTTCTTCCCATAGAACTTTTTGTAAATGTCCCTCTTGTTGCTCTTTTTAGCCAGAGCTTCAATTTATTCTGGGCTTTAACAATTAATTATTTCACTGTGCCTCAAGAACTTTCTCTTGTTTAGGGGGCAGCTAGGTGGCTCAGTGGATTGAGAACCAGGCCCAGAGATGGAGGTCCTGCTTTCAAATCTGACCTCAGACACTTCCTAGCTGTGTGACCCTGGGTAAGTCACTTAACCCCCATTGCCTAACCCTTATTGCTCTTCTGCCTTAGAACCAATATACAGTATTGATTCTAAGACAGAAGGTAAGGGTTTAAAAAAAAAGAACTTTCTCTTGTTTAAAAGACATAATCAAAGACATATATAACTAGAAGGTCAGTGAATTAGACCTGTAGAACAAAATTGAACATGTTGAGTGTTGCATTAATAGTCACAAAATATCATAATATCTTATGTTCCACTGCACAGGGTAGATCCATTATGGAGGATTTATGTACAGAAGGGCAATGACAAAAATCTAATACATTGTGAAGATGTGAGTAGGCTACTATTTCTTCTATATCTTCTGTAAATACATATTCTTATACCTCTGATGGAAGAAATTTGGGCAAAGACAGAAAAATGGATCTGCAAGTAAAGAGAGCTCAGATCATTGGAACACACAGACCGTTGGGAGATGGGAGAGATACAGTTCCAATGGAAGTTCTGAGAGGTAGGCAGTTGGGACTCCAGCTGCCTAGGATTGACTTGGCTGCTTCTGCCTGAAGGAGGACAGATGCCCTTCATTTCCTCTCTGGCCATTGCCTTCTACTTATACTGTGAGCTGAAGAGATATTTGGTCTTGCCCAGAAGAGACTTGTTAGCAGTTATTATCTACCCTCAGGGGGAGATATTTTTGTTTTCTGAAGACCCTTTATTTCAAAAGCCTTCAATCAACAAGATGGTTTAGAATTAGGGAGACCCTGATTTCCCTCTTTCCACAGCCTCATCTTATCCCCTTCTCCCTAAAAAATAAAAGACCCTTTAGTTAAAATATTAGTTTGTTTGGTTGATTATTAGTGGGAAAATTACAACTTACCATCTGTGAGAAAATCTCCATCAAGACAGTTGGGAAGGAAAACAGGAAGTAGTGTAAGGGAGAGGCCCAAGATTCAGCCTCTTTTGCTTACTTCCTGGTGCAACATCTTTAAATTCCCCACTATGATTCACCAAAGTTTCCATCTCTAGTACATACCATTCTTTAAGACAATAAATATCCCCTTTTTTAGAAATAAATTCAATAAAGAATTTTAAGTAACTTTTAAAAATATACAATTCATGGAAACTATTGATTTTTGACTGGGTACCTTTCTCCTCCTCTCTCCAAAGGAATAAAGTTAATAGCACCCTTGACACTAGCTGTGTATTCATGGTCAGTCACTTAAAGTCCTTGAGTCTCAGTTTCCCCATCTTTAAAATAGGGATCAATCCTAGGATTGCTATAGAGATCAAGAGTATTGGAATTAGAAGCATAGGTCTCATGACCATAACCAAACTCTATCACTATGAGGCCACAGTAAGTCACTTAAGTCATCCTGGTTTTAAATTTCCTCACCTATGAGGAAGTTAGACTAAATGAGCCCTAAAGTTCCTTTTTTCTTCTTCTATCTAAATGATATAATTATTTTGCAGGCTTTAAAGTGCTATACAAATGTCAATTTCTTATTATTATTATGACTAGTGGCCATTATTATCATTATCATTGATGTGCCTAGAATGCAGTTTTTGTATTCAAGTATCACATTTGAGGCATTTACCTAATACTAAGAAAAGACTGAAGATTCTGTGCCCAGTCCTCTTCAATCACTCAGCCAAGATCTTTTTCATTGTACAGATGATAGATAGAAATGACCTTTATTTGCTAATACTCCTCCACAGGTGCTTCAGAAATATAATTATTCTGACTGATGCTTTCAACTCTCTAGTTATTTTGTAGGCCTCCTCAACTCTTAAGTACAGCAGAACAAAAGGCTTTACAGACATGGAGTGCCAGGTGCTGTCTGGGTCAGCCTCAGATTAGAACTCTCAAGGGCTTGACTCAATTGTACTTTCTGCTTTCCTTGCCCTTGTATATTTGCTAAATAATTAAAAGTGTGAAAAGATTTTCATATCATCATTGATGAAAAGAATTCAAAACACTTCAGAATAAATAAGAATAATCAGTGGTTTGTTTGTTTTATACCAACAGCCACAGAAAGTAAGAGAGTGGGTCACTGGTTAAACCTGTTACAGCTAATTGATTAGAGATGTTAGTTAAGAACATTTGCCTCAGTTTCCTCATCTGTAAATGATCTGGAATAGGAAATGACAAACCACTCTAGAATCTTTGCCAATAAATTCTGAAGTGGGGTCATTTAGAGTTGGACACAACTAAAACAATTCAATAAATAATACAAGCAAGCAATAGCTGCCTGTTGAAAAAAGTGACATTAGCCACAAGTTACATAAACTAGTTAAGTAGAGAAGAGAAGTTATCTGTGAAAGGAATTTTTAAGCCAAAGGGAAAATGGAAGAATAGTAGGAATAGCATTTTTTATTGAGGAGAGGAAAAGTGGAAGGCCTGTGATAAATGCTATGCAAATTCTGTGCTAATAAAAACAATACATTTGCCTATTTTAATAAAGTAAGGTTCTCATGAACATCCTTTACATGTTTCTCACAATATGAACTTAATGTTTCTTTTCCCTTAAAGAGAAAATCTGATGAAACTTAATTTATAATTTTAGTACTGGAATTCTTCCTGCCCTACTTCTTCCTGAAAAATGAACTCAAAACATACATAAAATTACATTTTTTAAAAAGGTTTGTCTTTCAGGGAACTATCATTTTCATTGCTTCTACAAAGTGGTTACTAAAATACTTACCACTTCTCACTCCTAAAACCAGTGGTCACGCACATACATACACAAAAGTCCTTGGAGTTCTAGCTCATTTTAAAAAAGGGCTTTGTCCTTATGCTAATAACATGAAGAAAGAAGAAATACTATCACATAAATCTAGAGAATAATACATGAAGGTCCTTTTTTGTCCATCTTACGGGTACAGTTTTTCAAAAAGTCAGGTTGTATCCACTGATTGAACAAGAGACAAAGTTGCTACTTGGCAAATAGCAACATAGTAAGTGATTAATAAATGCTCATTAACTGATTGACTATGCACAGAAACAGAACATATGAAAGTAATTTGCCACTTATATTCTGTTCCTAGTAAGAGGGTGAAGCCTGCTGCTTTCATCATAAACTGGTTACTACACAGGTGTTGACTAAGGCTTTTTTTCTATAACAAAGTGTTCTATTGTGAATATTTTCTTGTAAACGAGATCTTCTTTCTCTTTTTAATATCCAGGGGTGTCCCAGGAATGGGATCACTGAGTCAAAGGGTATGAATAAGTTTAGTAACACACAACTACATGTTTTCAAATAATTGACACTGAATGAAAATAGCTTTTAACCAAATATTTTCCAATCCGGACTTATGCTTTCAATTCTTTGGTCTTAACACAATTTTAACTGTTAACTTACTAATAAAGCATATTCTAACAATGTGACTTCAAAATCATTCATTCATTGATCAAGCATTTATCAAATTCCTACTATGTGCCAGATACTCCATACTGAAAATGAGGAGTCAGTTTTATTACTGAAAAGATCTCTTCATTTTCTTATCTTTAAAATCTTAATCATTAAAACCACTTGCAAAGCTAAAGTTCAAGGAGAAAGTTAAGTAAGGTTCAAAAGAAAAGGAATTTAAACATGAAAAGGGTACAACTTTGCAAGAAAGGATAGAAACCTTACAGTCAAATGAGGAATCTTGATGTTGAATTGAAGTCTCATATTGCCAGCTACCTGCTGGACATCTTCAAATGCACACCCCCATCTCAACAAGCATTACAAACTCAACAAGTCCAAAATATAACTCATATTTGCTCCCAAACTTCTCTTTCCTTCAAAATGCCTCACCTCCATATGGCACTTATCCAGATTTGCAACACTGAAACTATCCTTGACTCTTTTCCCTCCTTTAAATCCATTTCCAGTCAGTTTACTTCAATGACTCCTTACAACCTTTGGGTCAAAATACAAACTTCTCTATTTGGCATTTCAAACCCTTCTAAACCCCAAGCTTCCTAAGCTTAAAGTACATTATTTTCCTTCATGAATTCTGCATTCTTACAAAACTGGTTTGGAATGTGACCAGGAGAAGCAGTTGATGGAAGGGAGCAGACCAACTGAAGTCTGGACCTCTTTGGTTTGAGAGACAGGAAGAAGTCTGTTCTCTGGGCTTTTGGAAACTGAAGCCTGAAGGTGGTCTCTGGTTTTAAAGACAAAAGAAAGGACAAAGTCCAGCTCTCTCTCTGATTAGCTCTGTTGTGATTCAGTGACTGAATTTCAGACCTGTCAGCCCAATTTCCTAAACTGATCTATATCCCACCATCTTTCAATCTAAAATTCATCCTAGTATTAGGGAAACCCCAAACCCTCTTTCCTTCCATTTCCTTATCCTTCCCTGTCTTCCCCAATAAACCCCTTACTTAATATAGAGAAAAGAAAGAGTATTTCATTTGAGACATCATAAACTCACCCTTGAGTTGATTAGAGAGACCAAAAGGAGAATCAACAGGAAGGGGGGAGGCAAGAAGGGAGGGTGAGGGGAGGAAGAGGGAGGAAGGGAGGAAGGAAGAAGATTAACAGCCTGATCTGTAGTTATCAATTACCATTCAAAATAGTCCCTTATTACAATTTGGTAGCCAGACTGACTGAATTCGTAATTCCTGAAGACAAAGATGTTTAAGCAAGTGATCTGTGGGGTGGTAGTACTGACAGCTATTGCAGGCTATTGGATTTACAATATCCTGTATAGTACAATCAACGATTGTTGATTCTGTGGAATATATAATCAACACCATAATGTTCATACTCAATATACCATTTCAAAAAGAAACCATTCTCTGGCAAATACTGACACAGATCTATGTTATTTCCATGGTTGCAATACAAACTGTGACTCCTAACTTAAAAAAAAAAAACATTTACAGATATGTAATTCCTAAAACTACAGCACAGATCATGGTAGTGGATACCAACTTGGAGACACTAGTTAAGAACATGTTTGAGGAATTCTTGAAGGCAAATGGGCTAGATCAGATAAAGAATAAGCGAAATGGTCAGGCAGAAAATGCACCTAAGGATAAAGAAAGAAAAGCCAAGAAAGTAAAGTACTGTGCACAGGGTATTGACAATGACAAGGACACCAAGGCAAATGATGAGGCTGAGAAAATCTTTCCACTTAAAGAACTTACCAAGATATCTAATACAGCTGGTGTGCTGCACTAAAAAGTTCTTGGGCAGTTTACTACCCAGGAATTAGACTCAACAAAGAAAAGGTTCCCAAAATTTATCAACAGGCCCTATAAAACACATAAGGAGCTAATACGTGCTTTTCTAATTTTTGAACCCAGTTTTGAGGATGTGGAATTTCTTCTTGCAGTACTTTTTAGGCCCCATGAGCATCACCAGTTCATTGATAGGACAAGGTCAGAAAGTACCCTAACAAGTTGGCCTACAAAGGAGCATAGAGAGGACTTTGATTTCTCTAATCCCATCAGCATGACCTATCTAAGGAAATTCAGGGAGGACTTGCTCCCTGAAGCCATAAAAATGTGTTGCTCAAAACCAAATGCGTGGGGAAAATTTGATAGGCTGGAGCAAAACAAAGGAAAACATTCAGCTTCCTTTATTGATTGCCTGTCTGAGACAGCTGAAGCTATAATAAGTGTAAAAAGGGATAAGGAAAAGTCTGTAGCACATGGAGACAATTTCTGAAAGGATGCACACCACATCTTAAAACTTTTTTCAAACATTATATTCCTAGATATGATACAGTGAATTTGACTGAATTAAGAGATGCTGCATCACACATATATGACAGTCACACAGATCAAAGTAAACAGGTGGAAGATGTGTTATAACAGTTAAATTTCAAGAGAGGAATGGAATGAAAAACTTAGTAACTGCTAGAACAACTAAAGATTCAAATGGCAGACTTGGAACCAACATTCAGAGTGGAGGAGGGGGATCTGGCCAAGTAACATTATATGAGATTAACCTTAGCTATGATTTAAAGTCATTTTCCAATGAAGTAGAGGATATAGTACAATCAACCTCAGATGAAGATCTCTTAGAAAATGACTTAAATCAAGAAGATATGCCTGATTGAACTATATAGCTAGCAGAAGGTAGAATTTTACATGGCACTGAACAAAATCCAATAAATAACATAAGGATTACAGAATTCAGTGACACAGAATCTGAAACAGAGTCAGAAGGAATACCAGATGGTGTAATAATAATGGACCAAATTAATGATTTAGAACAAGAACCTTATGAGTTTTACAACCTTTATGAGGAAGTGGACAAAGATTGGAATGTGTGTAACACAAATGAGAAAATTGAATACCTGAAACCAGAACAATCAAAATTTTATCAATATGATGATGATGATGATGAGATCTTTGGGCACAGAACAAGTTGTATACCATTGGAGAAACTCTTTACTAGATTAGGAATTGATAATCAAGAAGACTTTATAGAGAAATTGAATTACATGGCTTATACAGATACTGATTATGAATGGGAAGGAACATATTAAAGGAAAAACTGGAGGGGACATAGATATACAATTTCACATCTATTCTCTAACTTCAAAAACATGACAAATACCATTCATGCAGTAACAGTGAAACCAAGATTGGTTTGAGTTCTGTAGGGTAACATACAATACAAAACCTTATGAAAATGAAGACTAGACTTAGGTAAAGAAAAAGAAAAATATTCTAACAAAAAGAACAACTAAGTAATTTAATCACAACAAGAAAACTCCTAAGCTTTTAGTAGCAACCTCCAACTTCATAACTATGACAAATACAAACACCACAGTAATGGAAGATAGGAAACACCTAGAATGCTATTGAAGCATAGATTCACATTGGATTAATTTGTTATCAAAGATTTTAATACCAACTTATAGATGAGAACTGAAACAGGTTATCCATATCTCTCAACCTTTATCCTAAAACAAATCTCTATCAGAGAAGGAAGAGAGGGAGGGTATACCATGAAGATATTACCTCATAGTTTTAGATAGCTCACAAAAAAAAACAACAATGCAGTCATGTTATCAATGAAGATACATGCATATGACATCTGATAAATAAAAGTCCTAGTCATAAGTAGCAACACGAATAGTCCTAGCAATAATCAATAACAGTTCTTATAAATGGGAAGCCTATAAATGGAAAGTTATGAATGAAAACCTATGAATGGAAAGCTATTAAAGACCAAAAAAAAAATACAAGAGAGCATTGCACACGTCAAAATGACAACCCCAACATCTATAAAGGTTGATCAAAAAGATCCATGGTTCCATGCTTTGCATGTAAAATTGCATCACATCCATAACATTGACTAGCCCTAGAAAAAAAATCAACAACAGTTCCTATGAAAGGAAAGCATACGAGAGTATGAATCAACAGAAAAAAAAATCATTTCAAAAGCAAATAAAACAGCTCTGGAAAGGAATATAGTCAGTAAAAGAGACAAAAGGAAAAACATGCATTTTAAAAATTAGCTCCAAAGAAAAGTCTCTACATAGTCTATGCAAAGTCTCTGCCAACAATAGTAACAACAAAGAAAGTAACAAAGTTATTTAACATGAAAACATAACTCCATAACCAAATGAAATACATTATATCCAAATTCTATCTCCAAGATGTATCTACAAGACAGCAAACAATAAATCCCCTGGTGAAAAAAATCAAACATCAAAAGATAAGAAAACTTCAAATTCATATTCTTAACACAAATCTAAGAACTTAAACATATTGCATACACCCACTTATGAAGATGATCATATGTAAAATTTACTTCCGCACATGAAGAACAACTAATGAATACTGACAAGCACTTATGAAGAATTCATATCTTACTTCCATGCACAATGAAAAATTTCAACCTTACATACATGCACATGTAAAAACCTTACACATATACATGTGCCTGATTATTCCAGTATGTTCCTGAATATTAAAGGACACAGGACATCAATCAAGAGTGATGACAGACAAAATTTGAAATGCAGCACAGATGAAGAGAAACCAAGACACATGGTTTTCTACAATTAACATCAAAAGAACATGGAAGGACTTTGAAATTTTGGACTTGTGATCATGAGGTTATGTAAGAATGTGACATACATGTCATCATCACATATATACATACATATGCTATACATAAATACAATGTGGAAGATCTCATGGACTGGGTAAGTATATAACATATGCATAGTTGCAAAACACAAAATTCACACCGATATATAAATTTTTGTGAAAAATTCAAACAGACAGAAATTTCTTATCTGTATGAGTTTGCACAGAAATTAAAACAATGTATTATATTTGTACATATGTATAGATGCAACTTGTATACATATGTGAATACTAATGTACTAACTAACTATATTAGAATAATTTATTAATGTTCTAATAACTAACTATAGGGACAGATTAGAAAATTTGTTCAAAGGCAGACATATACTTAAATATAGAAGTTAGATTACATTATGATTTTAGGTTAACAATTGTTAGTAATAGAAATTTTACTTAGTTGAATTTATAGACATTAGGAGTTAAGAGGTACATATTCAAAATACTGTTAAAATTGTTTAAAAGTGTTACATGATTTGTTGTTATGTTCATAACTATATTCATGTAAATTCTTTACTTACCTAAACCCTTTTCCTATACCTAAACATAGCATAGAATTAGGTAGACAGAATAGCTAAAATAATTTAGGATTTGTTGTTTTGGAGGGTAGAGGAATATTTAACATAGTACAATCTTAAGAATTAGATAGTTAGAAATGTAGCAATATATATCTAAAAGGTAAGTACCATGAATACAAGATGCTGGCTGCATCATTTTTTCCAAAGACAAAAAAAAAATAATCCTGAACATGTTACTTTAAATTCACCATAATCTAGTTACCATTTACCTCTTTACTTATAGTCATTTACTTATCAGGTGCCCTGGACAGGGAAACAAAGATAAAAACAAAACAATCCTTGTTCTCAAGGAGCTTACAGTTTCCTGGAAGGAAACAACATAAATACAGATAAGTAAATAGAAACTATATAAAAAGTAAATACAAAGTAACAGAAGGAGACTAGCAGTTGGAGTGGAACTGGGACAGGGCACAGAATAGATCTATAAGAAGTGGGAGTTGGACTAAGCTTTGAACTAGTCTAGACATTATATTTTAGCTCAAGTGAGGTGTAAGTACTTTGTAGGTATAGGGAAGGGAATCAGGAATTGCAAAGTAAAATATAGGGAAGAACAAATAGGCCCATCTGACAAGAAATCTGAGTGCAAGAATGAAATTTTGAACAATAAGTTTAGATAGACTATAGTTAGATTGGGAAGTGATTTAAATGCTATTCAAAAAAGTTTATATTTAATCTTTTCCAGTTTATTTCATATCACTTCATTTCACACAATCTCTCTTGTAATTAAACTGACCTTCTAATTCTTCCCCATTTAATACATTCCATCTATCACCTCCATGCCTTTGAATAAGAGGAACCCCCACCTGGATGGTGTTCTCTCCTCACCTCCACTTCTAGAAATTTGTAGCTTCCTTCAACACACAACTCTAGTGTCCCAACCCACAAGAGCTATTCCATGCTTCCTCCACTCCAGCTGGTGTCACTCAATATTTTGCAATATTTTGTATATTTACCTACCCGAGGGTATGCTTTGTATTCCCTCCCCTTAGTCCCTTATGACCTCTTAGAAGGCAGAGATTTTTTTTGACATTTTTTGTCTTTCTAACTCTTTTCCTAGCTTGGATCTTATGAGATGCTTAACAAATGTTTGGTGAATTGAATGAATAAAGAGTCAACTAACTGGAATGGGTAAGAAAATAGAATAGAATGGAACTACCCAGTTATAAGTACTCCCTATAGAATTATGCTGTAAAGAATTTTTTAATTCAACTACAGTGATTTAATAAAAATAAAATTCAATCACTAAACTTATTACCAAAAAAATAAGCACAGATTCTTAAGCTGAGTTCCAAGGGAGTATGTGGATAGATTGAAGAAAATCCATGAATTTGTATGGGAAAAATTACATCTTTATTTTCACTAACCTCTAATTGAAATTTTAGCATTTCTTTCATTTATGAATGTGGGCACAAACATTATTCTGGGAGTGGTCTATAGGCTTCATCAGACTGCCAAAGGGGTCTGTGGCACACAAAAATGTTAAGAACCACTTAGATGAAAACATTTTAAATGTACATAAGCATTTTAATTCAACCTACCCTAAACTAAAATTTAACCTTGCAATTTCTTAGAAGAGAGGAATGGTCAAATTAAAAATAAGAAAAAGATTATATAGACATGTTGAACATGAAAAAGAATAAACTAAGACTTTGAAACAATAATGATTTGTGTGAAAATATATTCTATAAATCACTAATTCTTTAGTCATGTTTTTATTCAAGCTCTCCAGAAACAATTTCTGAATCTCTCAATAATATATCCTATCATCCTAAAATTATTAATATTTATTAGTTTTTCCAATGTTTCTCCTAAATTCCTGTTGTTTTGAGTTGAAACAGTCTAGTTGAAATATTATCCTTTAAAATATTTATAGATAGTAAAATATTGTCAAAAATTTTTCTCTTTTCAAGACTAAGCACTCATAATAGGCATCATCTTTATTTAGTACAGACATTAGCCGTTTGGTTGTTTTAAAAAGGTTTATTTTATCTCTTTTTTACCACAGTAAACTTCCATCCTTAAAAGTGACCTTCCTTTGAGGTGGTGAATAATGTCTTTGGTTGTACAAAATTAAACCTATTTCTGTCAATGTTGGGTCACACCAATCTTCATGAGTTCAAATCTGAGTTCAAACGTTTATTAGACATATAATCTTGGACAGATCACTTAACCCTTTTTGTCTTAGGTCCTCACATGTTCAAACGTTTATTAGACATATAATCTTGGACAGATCACTTAACCCTTTTTGTCTTAGGTCCTCACATGTAAAATGAGCTTAAAAAGGAAATGGCAAACTATTCTAGTATCTTTGCCAAGAAAACTCCAAATGGGGTCAAAAACAGTCAGGCACAACTGAAAACAAGAACAATAACAACAACAACAACAAAACATACTAAGCATTCATTTCCCTTTTGGTCCTGCTTCTGGCTCCCAAATTTCTAAACCATAGTATCTTATTCTGTAATCCTCCTCAGGCATAGTGGCTCCTTGCCTTGGAACATTCAACCATTCCTGAGACGTCCTCAACTTGAAATATTCCTCTGTTGAGCCTGCTCTCTCCACACACAGAAGCCTCCTCTTGGAGCTTCCATTTTGTGGATATTCCCATGCTGGTCTTCGTAGTTCCAGGTCCTGTTCCTGACTTCCAGACTTCAAATCATTCCCTCAGGACTTCTTTCCACCATGCCTTTAGCTTTTCAGAGCTCTAGGGTGTACTCTCTTCCATTATTCCAAGGCAGCTTCTTGAGGGCAGTGACTGTCTTTCTTTTTCCTTGTGTTTCTATTTTTTTAGCACAGTGCTTCAAGAACTTAAAAAAATGTATTTATATGCTTCCTTGCTTCCCTTCCTTACTCCATCCTGGAATTTGAAATTTCCATCAAAACTAATCTGAAGCATCATCTTCTACATTTAACTTTTCTTGATCTTTTAAGAATTCTTTTGCTTTAAAATCACTGACATTTAGTCAGAGGTGATTTGAGTGAAAGACTGTCCATGTATGCATTTATGCAAACAATTTAAGGCACATTGCTTACAAAATAGAAGTCAATTTCATTCAACATTTAATTATTAGAAACTATAGGATGCAATATTGGGGTATCTCCTGTAAGTATTGCCATTATTCACATGACAAAAAAAATATTCTTCTACAGAATATACCTTTAACCAGTTTAGGTAATAGGAAGTAATAATCAAATAAAACATTTAAAAAGTGTTCATTTCTGTTGTTATAAACACCAAGAATTACCAACCTGAAAGGCAAATAACATATGTCAAGGTAGCCAAGACCCACAGAGGAAAAGCAAACTTTATTGTTTACTGAGACATGAGGTCTTCATCAGTATTATAAAAGAATTTTTGTGGTCATGGACTACAAGTAAAAGATTTTTTAATTACCATTCTGAAGAGAGATGAGATTAACATTTCAAATAAAAAATGAATGTTGGCCTCTGATGAGCCAACCAGGAGGCAATTATTGGCATGCTTGGCCTGATTTAGAGAATTCAGGAAGGGGTGGAGATCATTTCTTCACATTGCTCCATTATAAGGTACTTGGAGCTCAACCTCTCCAAAATCCTGAACATAGAAAAAAAGGAGATTGAAAAATTCCAGAAAATATCTTTATTTCCCTAAAATCAAAACTTTCTTCTTTCCCCAAACCATTATAACAATACTTTAAATCAGTAGTCAGAAAATATCTAGGCTCTGTCATATTCATGTTTAGACAAGGTGATGATGTTGTTAAAGCATTTATAAACAATCAGAATTTAACATTTATTGTCTACCATGTACAAGGAATGTTATCAGATATTTAAGATACAGACAAATGAAACAATATTGCATCCTAAGGACCACTGGTCCTTGGTAATAGAACTTTACTGAAATCACCAAGTGTTGTCTCCTCTTTTTGAAAGTGAGATCCTTGGGAACAATTATCATACCTTTCAATAGCATTTAGTATAGTGCTTTGCATAGCATTGCATTTAATAAATGATTAATTGATTAATTAATTCATAGCTTGAGGAGATAATTGGATCAAGAAAAGTTTGGAGGTTTTTGTTTGTTTGTTTGTTTTAGGATAAAAGATACTGACAGGTTTATAGGCTGTAGAAAAAAGACCAAAAGAAAGATAAACTGAAGATTAGAGGAGGGAGATGATTGAATGGGCAGTTTGCCAGAGGAGGTGGGAAGGGGTGGGATAAAGAGTACTTGTAGAGCTGAACAGCCAGCTCTTTATTGGAAACAAGTCATGAAGAGAATAGAGGATCATTTCAGGGGCTTTTAGAAGGAGAGGAGAGAAGTCAGAGTTCAAGGCAAATGCCCTCTATTTTAACAGTAAAACACTCAAAGAGAAGAGGTCTTCTGAGAGGACAGGAGCAGACATTCTTTGGAAGGTTTGGGAAAAGAAGAGAAGGTTTGGGACAGCATCTGTGTATAGTATAATAGAAAAAAAGATTTGGTGTAATAAGGGTCCAAATGAGATTAAAAGGATAAATTTGTAGTGGACTCTGGCACTTAAACAGAAACAAAGGAATTAGACAGTGGTAGTAGATCCAGGGTTGAGATTTGACAAGGCATACAAGTAGATAATGTCAAATTAATTAATTAAATTAGCTAATTAGTTAAATTAGTGCTAACATAAGATATTAAATTGTTTCATTATTAGATAAAGTTTGGGAAATATGGGAAGTACTCAACTACGGATAACACAACGTCATTAGGAATTATCTGTATGGCTAAACTCTCATGTAGCTTATAAAAGAGCAGTGAATGAAATTTTTAAATTTTATTTCTTTTTAAAAACCCTTACCTTTTGTCCTAGAATCAATACTGTGTATTGGTTTCAAAGCAGAAAAGGCAATGGGAGTTAAGTGACTTCTCTAGTGTCACATGTAGGAAGTATCTTAAGTCACATTTGAAACCAGGACCTCCCATATCTAAGCCTGTGAAGTTGTTTTTTTGTTTTTGTTTTTGTTTTTTAAGAGCAGTACTTACCTGGCCAAAATTTAGATTAGAAAAAATGCCATCCTTTATTCATTTGAGGATCTGCACATATCATGTCCACACTAACTTATTTATGCAGGTCTTGGGTCAAGACAATGGATTTGGTTATTTTATTAAAATAAAATAAGATACTAAAAAAGTCAGGAGCAATATAAGTAGAATAATGGAATAAAGTGAAAATGCAAGTAGTTCGATTTGTTTATTAATTGTGTCTGGCATCTGGGCTCTATATCGTATATGATGTGTAATGAATAAGAGTGCATGTAAAGTATATGGAGCCTAAACTGAATATTAATTTTGTCATTGGGGGTGTTAAGGGTAAATTTTAGGGTTGAGACTGAATATATTATTCAATGGTCACCAGGGATTTAAATTCTAAATCCCAATGAAATACTAAAGTCAGAATAGAATTTTATGGTGGTTTATTTACAATAGAAGGAAGAAATTAAGAATGAGAGAGAAAGAGGGAAAAGGGTAGAAGATCTACTCTGGCCTGGCCTAAGCCAGGGGGAGTTCAGAGGCCGCAGGCAAGGGGACTTCCCAGAAGATTAAATCTAGCTGGGCTTCCAGCCACAAGGTCTCCAAGATGAGGGGCCTCCTTTGAGGCTGGTGCCTTCAGAAAGTCAGGGAAAGAGGATTCAGCCTTAACACTCAACACATGGTCGCCTAAGGGAAGCAGTCTTAGGTCTCCACACTCCAAGACCTCCAAGACAAGAACCACAGCAAAAAGTCCCACTCACAGGAAGTGACGCAAAATATAAAGGTAATTCTTTACATCACTTCCTGTGTCTCACATGCACCAATGGTGGCTTAAACTTGCCTTAGGCTAGCCCAGAGAGTCAGTCAGTTGTTTCTGATTTGTCACTTGCTAGCACACAAGAGTCACAGACCATCTTCCCTCACACTTAATCCTTAAGAGGGGGTGTATACATTCCCAGTTGCTAGAATTCTAAAGACTAGACAGGGTGGAGTAAATCTAAAATTCACATGGGTCTATATCTGATGGTCTTCTTTTGATGTATAAAACAAAAATGTTCCAGAGCATAGACTGTTCATGATGAAATATAACAGGCCAGTGCCAATATGAATTAAAATAAATTCTTTAATTTATGAAAAAGTGATTTTAATTATTAAAATATGCAGTTATTTTGCCATAATATGTTGTTTTATCTTAAGAAAAGTATGACTTTTGAATAGTATTACATGCTATTCAAAGAATTTTAATAGGCAAATCACAATGTATTGGCATTATTTCCATTATGAAGAAAAAAAATCATTCAAAAACATGCCTTGGCTATTTTTAAAAGTAGTATTAGGTCTATTGCCACTATCTTCTTTGATAGATCCATGTTTTGTGTTAATCTGGGTTACTCCTTAGACTGTTATAACCTGGAAACTCTCTGTTGTTCTTCCATCTGTGTGATTCTTTTCATGTCTTTTCATAATCCCTTCAAAGAACACAGCATCTTCTTATTCTTTAATTATCTACGAGCCATCAATGTACTACTCTTGTCCATCTAGTCTCTCACTTCAGTTATGTGAGCAAATCTACCCACTCTTTCAATCATATGCATCCTGGCCAATGTATTCTATACTACTTAGATTTATAATTCATCACTGGTAAAGCCTATCCATATATCCCATACACTTCTCCATTGATATTTGGGTTATTTGTCATTTTGATGCTCCCAATGTCATGACAGACCATGAGTTAAAGTCAGGTAGGGTAACAAGAAGAATGTGGGTATGAAAGATATAGGCTCTGGTGGCAGAAAATAGTTTGAAGTCATAGCAAGGAATACATGACTTTTCAAATCCAATTCAATCTAAGAGTCTATTCATTTCTGGATCTGGCTCACTATTCTATAGTGTCTGTCTAGGATATACACATACACACAAATGTATATACATCTATAAATATTATGTTTATCTACATATATTTATCTTCTGTAGATATAGATGTATATCTACATAGATAAATTGAAGAACTAAATTAAGGGGTTCTCCATTTAGCTTCATATAGCCATCAATGTTTACTTTTCATTTTTTTCACTTTGAAATGAGTTCAATCACTTTTGCATTATTTTAAATTTTCATGGAAGCTTCTGTAGTATTCCAGAATGAAGAAAACTAGGACTTCACTTACAAATAAGGATAGAACCTTAAACACATATAGCGAATCACTTTGTTGTTATTGTTTGAACATAGAAAGGAATGCTACCAATGATATGAAATATGTACCAATCTTACTTGGTATGTTTAATTAGAGGATCATTGAACAAAATACTTCTCTCTTCATAAATGTTGGGAAGTGCATAATTTTAAAATATAGAAGATCATAAACTCTGATATTTTTTCTACCATTTTGGAAAGACTCCCATTATGGGTCCAGCAACAGACAGTCAATTTTCTAAGATCAGCCTACAGAGAGGTACCAGGTGATGTTTTTTGCTTTTGTTATTGTTTTTGATACTGGAAACCTGTGAAATACAGAAGTCTTATATGGGAAGATTTCATAAAACCATTTAAGTTCAATGTGAGACTTTGAGGGAACATTTTAAAATTTATTTTGTGAATAAAATGCACTTAAAATACTTATTTAAAAGCAATGGATTTTTTACTTCTATATATCTCTCAATTACCCGTGATACTATTTAAAAAAAAAAAACTTCACTGTTGAAAATATCTGGATAAGCTTTTTCTCATGTTTTTATCAAGGATATCATTAAAGAACATTTAAAATTGTGCATACACATGAAAGCTCAAATATAGACCCATAGTTGCTCATATATTCTTGGTTGCATCTGTTTTAGTAAAGGAAATCTACATGTAATATTTTCCATTATTTTAGGATCCTGCAACTTTTGGATTAGCTTGAAATTTAATATATGAGCACCTTTAATATTACTTCTAGACAGATTTCTCTTGTATTTATTTAGTTATGTCCTGCCACTCTTCCTGACTTCACCTTAAGTGCCTTTATAATTTATTTGTGTGATACATTGGGTACTTTGATCATAGAATCCAAATTAGTGGTTTCATCATCATTGTTAATGAGAAGGTATTACTATAAAATTTTTTGCTATAAGCAGAACTGTTTTAGGTTACATTTATTTGTTGTCCTCCTTCCAGTTTCATTGACAAATAATTTAATTTCTTTTAGGATCATCTTTCTTAAACTGTATTGCACATTAAGCTCTCTGAAAGTTAATTTTCTCCTCAATTGCTTTTTTAATTTTTTTTGTGTGTGAGCTTATACTACTTGTAGTCTTCAGTCATACTACTTGGTAATGTTTTGCAAACAAGCATGTACTCTAAATCAGTATTGCCTTTGGCTGCTATGCCTCTCTGCTTGGCAAGGAGCTTGTGTTTTCTGGCTGAAGTACTTTCTGTCCTCTTTACTACTCTTATTATGGTAACTGCTTAGCATCAGTTAAGGTTCTCTGAGAAGTAGAAATACAGTCAATTTCTTTATATTATCATTTTTCCCACTTCCCATTTTTCCAGAGTTGACAATTTGTTTAAACAGTCCAGGAAGGAAATACTGTAATTAGTGCCCCCTATCTTTACTCTTTCTATTTTTTTTTTTACATTTTAATTTATTATTTGTTTATTTTAAGCATTCTTTTCTTTTTAAATTTGAGTCCCAAATTCTTATCCTCACTCCAACCCCCTCCCAAACCTATTGAGAAGACAAACAATATGATATCAATTAGGTATGTAAAATCATGCAAAATATATTTACAAGTTAGCCATATTTTTAAAAACATGAAAAAATAACGTGAGAAAATTATACTACAATTTGTAGTCAGAGTTAATCAGTTCTCTCTTGCAATTGATAGCATTTTTCAGCATTAGTCCTTTGGAATAATCTTAGATCATTTTATTGATCAGAGTATCCAAGTCTTTCACAGTTGGTCTTCATTTCAACACTACTATTATCATGGACAATGATTTCCAGTTCTTTCCCCTTCACATTGCATCAGTTCATATAGGTCTTGCTATATTTTTTTGAAATTATTCTGGTCATTTCTTATACCAGAGTAATAGTCCATCACAATCATATACCACAACTTGTTTAGCAATTCCTCAATTCTTTACCACCACAAAAAGAACTGCTAGAAATGTTGGTACATATAGGTCCCTTTCCTTCTTCTTTGATCTCTTTGAGATACAGACTTACCAATGGTATTGCTGGGTTAAAGGGTATGCATGGTTTCAATGTCCTCTGGGCACAGATACAAATGATTCTCAAGAATATTTGGGCCAGTTCACTACTCTATCAGCAGATAATTTGTGTTCCTATTTTTCTCTCATCACCTCCAGAATTTGTCATTTATGATAAGTATAAGGATGTACCTTAGAGTTGTTTTACTTTGCATTTCTCTAATAATGATTTCAAGCATTATTTTATATGATTATAGATAGCTTTGGTTTTTTCTGAAAACTCATCTCTTTTGATCATTTTCAAATGGTCAATCTTTCATAAAATTGACAATACATATTTGAAAATGAGGCTTTTTATTGGAGAAATTTGATGTAACAACTTTTTTTCTATGCTAACTTTTATCGTAATATAATTTGCCTGATTATTTCTTTTAATTAGATCTATTTTTTCTTTTGCTTTGTTTGGTATTATGTTTGTAACCCCTGCATTTTTTTCATTAGATGAAACATATTAGATTCTGTGCCAGCCCTTTATTTTAAATGTGTATTTCAGTTTTGTGTGTCTCTTGTAAACAATATATTGCTGAATTTTGGTTTGTAATCTATTCTGTGATCTGCTTCCATTTTATGGGTGAACCCATACCATCTACATTCATAATTCTGATTACTGTGTATCTCCTACATTTCATTGCTTCTATTTCTTACTCTCTGTATCTTTTTATCCTGTCTCTCCTCAAAAGTCTATTTTGCTTCTAAAAACTGGGTTCCTTAATATGCCTTCACTTTTATCATCTCCCCCTTTTCTATTATCTATTATTTCTATCATCTCCTTCCTCTCTTATTTCTCTATTGGGCAGGTTATATTTCTATACACAGATGCATATATATTATTCCCTCTTTGAAACAATTCTGATTGCCTGCTACCAGTCTCCTTTCCCCCTCCATTATAAAAGCTCTCTTCTTATGTGTCCCTTTTCTGTGAGAAAAATTTCCTATCTTCTCCATTTCCCTTTTCTGAATAGATACCTCGTTCTCAACCTTTAATTTTTTTTAGATCATGCCAACATAATCAACTTCTATTCACACCCTCTGTCTACATAAACTATTTCTAAGTGCACTAATGATGATAAAAATCTTCAGAATTTAATATATCATCTTCCCATAAAGGAAAGTAAACAGCTTAACTTCATTGATTCCCTTATGATTATTCTTTTGTGTTCATCCTTTTCGATTTTTCTTGAATCTCCTGTTTAAATGTTGAATTTTCTACTCAGTTCAGGTCTTTTCAATAGGGAATGCTTTGGTTTTCTATTTCATTAAAAATATTTTCCCCTGAAGAATTGTACTCAGTTTTGTTGGTTAGACTATTCTTGGTTGTAATCCTAAGTTTTTTTGTCTTCCAGTATATCCTAAGCCTTCCACTTTGTAAAAAATAGACTCGAATACAGGACTACAATCCCCATGAGCCTTTGCTCCACTTCCCCAGAATGCCTTGTAATCTCACCTGGGCCGAGATCGAGAAGGTATTTAAGTTGATTCAAAGGCTTTTGAGGGGCTTGGCTCTTTTTGGACTTCCGTTTTGGAGCAGGCTCATCTCTTGCGTGATGTGAGGTTATTTTGTCTAGGCCTCTGGCCTAGGCACATGTTTCTTATTTGTATATTCTTTAATCTTTATCCTTTAATAAACCTCTAAAAAATATAATACTCCTTGCAGAGAGAAACTAATTTCTACCTGCCTCAGTCTCCCCATCTCCCCTCAAATTTTAATCTTTACAACTTCTTTAATGTGGAAGGCATCGAATTTTGTGTAATCTTGACTATGACTCTATGATATTAAATTGTTTCATTCTGGCTACTTTAAGTATTTTTTCTTTGACCTAAGAACTCTGTAATTTGGCCATATTCTTCCTGCAAGTTTTTTTTTTTTTTATTTTGGGCTCTCTTTCAGGAGGTCATCAGTGGATTCTTTCAATTTATATTTTATCCTCTAGATAAGGTATCAGGGCAGTTTTCCTTAATAATCTCTAGATATCTAGGTTTTTTCTTGAATCATGACTTTTCTTAAATGATCTCTCTTCAATCTATTTTCATGGTCAATCACTTTTCTGATGAGATATTTTACATTTTCTTCTTTTTTTAGTTTTTACTTTTTTTGTTTCTTTATATCTTTTAAAATAATTAGCTTCCACTTGCCCAATTCTAATTTTAAAACAATTATTATCTTTAGTAAGGTTTTATACTTCTTTTTACATTTGTCTAATTCCGATTTTTAAGGTTACTCTTCAGTAGTTTTTTGTGCTTTTTTTTAAACCATTAGTCCAGAACTATTTTCAAGGCATTGTTTTCTTTAGTACTTTTGTGCTTTTAAAAAAATCAACCTATCAATTCTCTTTTCATAATGTTCTTGCATAGTTCTCATGTTACCTCAAATTCTTCCTCTACTATACATCTCTTTATTCAACTCTTCAAGAAATTCTTATTGTGTTTGGGTCCATTTAGCATTTTCTTTGGAGCTTTTTTTTTGTAGTTGTTCTCACACTATTGTCTTCTTCTGAGTTTATGTTGGTCATAAGTCACATTTTTACGATCAAATTCTTTTTTTTAATTGTTTGATCATTTTTCCAGTCCATTATTTCACTTTTAGCTTCATGTTAAAGTTGGGTTTTGCTTACCTGAGGGTGTAGAGGTATTCTTATCAGCTTCAGGATTATTCATGCTCTTTTCCAAATGTAGTTATGGGGGTCTTCAAGTTGTTGTTGTTTCCAAGGTGATCTGATTTTGATAAAAGTGTAGTCACTGCTTTTATGCTTTGCACTCTAGTCAACCCATGAAAGGCTTGCTGGTCTTCTTGCATATTTTGTAAATATTCTTGTTCAGTTTTGTTGAGCCCTGGATGTGGTTATTAAATATCTTTCTTTAGAAAATATTTCCAATAATGGCCAAATATGTGCTTTCCACAGAAAACCATATTCCATCAATGAAACTTGTGCTACATAGGATACAACATATACATAACTTGTATAGTGCATCTGTAAATATCCTAAAGAACAATCACTACACTTAAGAACTTTGAAAATATTTCTATATAAATTATTATAATGTTTGTCCAATGGCAATAGGAGGAAATAGGTTACCAAGATGAAACTGCCAAAAAATAGTATGAGAACTAATTTTGTACATGTGAGTGAAATCTTTATGACCTCCATGGAGTCTTGCAGAGAGTGAGTGTTTGGCAAAGCACTGTACAATTATTTTCCAAGTGATAAAAATTTAACCAAGCAACTTAACAACAACAAAAAAGGACTTTATTTGCTTTCTTTGAAATTGTGAACAGGGTCCCTTGCTCCCTTGTTATAGACTCCACTCCTGGAACAGGACAGAGCTTTACCCTTTGTGAGCAAAGAGTCCCCTGTTATCTCTTTCTCATCAGTTGTCTGATCCTTTACCATCCCTGGGGCTGAGAGGTTCTGAAGTTACTGTTGTACTGTTGCCACAACTACAAGTTTAGCTTCTGGAGAGGCCTTCACCCTCTTGTCACAGACTTCTGCTGACCTCTTAAGTTTTCTTAGGCCAGAAAAATGTCTCACTCTGTTCTTTTGTTTGCCCTTCTACTCCAAAATTTGATTTGAGAGATTATTTTAAATTTGTTGGGGGAGGAATTTTAGAAGAGGTAAACTAGGTGGTTGTAGCTAATCTGCCATCTTGTTTCTGCCTCTATTTTTTTCTTATAGTGTTTACTTTGACTTTCTCTCTGAATAGATTCTTGTCCGCAATAAAGATGATTCTGAAATAACTGCTCCATCTATAATTATTGGTGTTCTGTCCATTAAAATATAGACAATTTAATTTTTATTAGTGTTCTCTACTCAGTGCCTTCTCAATCTCTTTTATAAGAAAGTTTTATGATGTCTACAATTAAGATTTTGCCTTAAGACTATGCATTAGCTGTATAACCTTCAGCATGGCACTTAATATCTCTGACTTTGCATTTCCTCATTTCTGAAATAAAGATAATAATATTTATACTCTTCTCCTTGAGAGAGTCATCAAGAGTCACAATGCAAAAAGATCTGGAGTTAGAAAGACCTGGGTTCAAGGCCTTCTTCTGACACATATTAGCTGTGAGATATTGACAAAATCTCTTCTTAACCTCTTGATTATTCAGAAAATTCTATAAAATGCTAAGTGAGAGAGTAATTGCTGATATGTATCACTAAGGGAGGTGCCATATCGGAAGTTCCTCACACTTAGGAAATCATAGGTCTAAACTGAAAAACAAAAAAGAAACTACCTCATTGGGTTATCAGAAGAAAAATATGAGAATAAAAGAAGTGGTTTATAAACTTCAACTCCATCCATTTAACAACATTTATTTCATGATATTTATGTGGCAGGTATTATGCTGGGCACTGAACATGTAAAATATATGTACATAAATATACAGACAAAGTCAATATATAATTTCAGGGAAAGAGAAAAATAAGCAACAGAGATGATCAGGATAGGACTAGAATAGAAGAAATCTTGATCTGAACCTGAAAGGAAGACAGAGATTCTAGGAGCCAGAGGAGAGAAGGATGTAATGGATGTAGATCAAAGGGTATACACACATAATAAAAGTATCAAACAGAGATCAACAAATAATAAGCAAGTGCATACATTATATAAGAAGCCTAGAGAGGTAGTCAGGTTGTAAAAGTCTACATATCTTATTCTAGAGTATGAGAGAACCACTATAGTTTCTTTAGCAAAAGAATGACATTTTCCACTCTGTTTTTTAAGATTTTACTTTGGCAGCTATGAAGAAGTTGAATAGTAAGAAGAAGACTTGAGGCAGGGAGACCAATTGGGAGGCTTTTAAATATAGTCCAGAAAAAGGGAAAAAATAAAATGCAAACTTTAGCAAGTGACTGTGGAAGTCAAGAGAAGATGGATTTGAGAGCAGATAGGTGGCTCAGTGGATGGAAAGTCAGGCCCAGAGACAGGAAGCCCTGGGTTCAAATTTAACCTCAGATTTGGTTCAAATCAGATTTTAATTCTAGCTGCATGACTCTGGACAAGTCATTTAACCTCCACTGCCTAGCCCTTATCACTCTTCTGCCTTAGAATTGATACATAATGTTGATTCTAAAATGGGAGATAAGGGTTTGGGGGAGTTTTTTTTTTTTTAAGAATATGGAATGAGTGACATTATTGATGTAAAAACAACTACATTTGGTAATTGATTAGATAATTAAGAATGAGTGAGGAGGAAGAATCAAGGATAGCTAAGGTTGTAAATCCATGTGACTGAAAGAACAGTATTGCCACTGACACAGTGGAATTAGTAAGAAAGGAGGGTTTGAGGGTAAAGAGGATGACTTCTCTTATTAAGCACTTTAAGTTTGAGGTGTCTGGGATATTCAAATGAAGAGAGGCAAAAAGCAGTTGGTGATGCAGTGTGATACAGTGGGATGGGTGCTGAACTTGGAGTCATAGGGCTATAGTTCAAATTTTATTTGTCTTACACTACCTGTGTTACCATAGGAAAGTCAATTAAGCCCTAAGTGGCCTTGGTTTCTTTAACTATATATGTAATGAGATGATTAGTTTAAATGACCTTTTAGTTCTATATCTGTATTATGATACAGGTCTAGAAATCAGAAGAGAGACTAGGACTAGGTAGCCTAGGAGTTTCCTGCTTAAATATTAATTGCATATTAATTGATTAAATTACCAATAAATATGATGAGAGAAGTCCTGAAACAGAATTCTATGCTATACTCACACATATGAGTGGGATATGGATGGCAATATAGCAAAAGAAATTAAGATAGGTAAGAAAAAAAGTAAATAATAGTATCACAAAAATATAACAAGATGAGTATGTCTAGATTAAAGGAATGACCAACAGTTTCAATAAAGGTCAAAAAAGGATGAGAACTGAGAAAACACCAAAGATTTGGCAATTAAGAACTGGAAGTCTTAAAGAGAGTATTTTAGTTGAGTGACGAAATTAAAAGTGAAACTACAAGAAACTGATAAATGAATATAAAAGGAGAAGTGAAGGCAATGAGTATAGAAAGTTGTTTATAGGAATTTGAGTGTGAAAGGAAAAAAGATATTGGTCAATAGCTGGAGAGAACAGAAAGATCAAAAGATTTTTTAAAGTATGAGAGATCTAGGCATCTTTATAAGCCATAGAGAAGTAGCCATTCTGTAAGGAGAGATGAAAATGTGGGAAAAGAGGGCATTATTGAAGGGACAAACTTCTAGAGTATATAGAGATGAGATGAAGGGTGTATATAGAAGGGTTACAGAATTTAAGAGTTGGAAAGGAATTCAGTGTCCATCTACTTCAAACCCATTTACAGAAAGAATTCTTCCTATTATAAATCAAACAGGTGGTCATCAGTAACAGAGAACCCATCACTTCTTAAGGCAGACCATTCCATTTTTAGATAGTTCTAATCTTTAGAAAGATTTTCCTCCTTTTCAGAATTTAAATTGCCTTCTTTGCAACTTCCATTCATTGTTCCTGTTTCTGACTTCTGGGACCAAATGGAATAAATCCAATCTCTATTCCACACGGCAGCCTTTCAAACAATTACACTCACATAGTCTTTTTCTAGTCTAAATGTTCTTCATTTCTTCAACTGATCCTTATATGACATGAACTTAAGGTCCTTAATCTTCCTGTTTGAGTTCCTCTGGGCATTCTTCAGTGTATAAATGTCATTCTTAAATTGTCATGTTTAGAGTTAAACACAATATTCCAGATGAGGTCTGATGAATACAGTTTATGGTTGAATTAACACTTTCTGCATTCTTGAATACTAGACTCTTTTTAATTTAACACAAGACTATATTAACTTTCTTTACTGCTATTGACTCCTGATTGATATTGACCTTGCAGCTTACCAGAATCCTCAAATCAGTAGGATATGTTGAATTTGCCACACATATGGGACATCTGAGTAGAAATGCTTAGCAAGCTGTTAGAGATACTAATGTGGAAGCCATATTCATAGAAATAACACTTAAACCCATGAAAGTTAATGGTATCACCATAAGAGAGCATTAATAGAGAAGGAAAGATGATGATGCCTTTTGCAGAAACAGGGAAGTTGTTAAGAAGGGCATAATAGAGAGAAACAAAAGATAGATTCTGGGGGCATTTGGTCTTTCTAGTCAGAGAGATAAAGAGAAAGACATGTAAAGAGAAAGCACTACAATATGCTAAGAATTGGTATAGTTTACATAGGATACATAATAGTTAGAGGCTAAAATGTGGATGAAAAATTAGTGATGTGATTGGAATGATAAGAATATGAGTCAGTGAAAAAATGGATAGAGATGAAGATGTGAAGTAGGTAGGGATGTGTGAGTCAGTGTATGTTGGGAGTGAATGGAATGGAATGAGGCATGGATCACTGGCTGTAAATATAATCCAATTATAATTTAGCCTCCTTTATTCTTCATGTCACTGAAAATGAAAGAACAGAAGGCGACCATGCAGGGCTGAAAACCATTTTCTGGTTTTGTCCATCTCATGGGCTTCTACAAACAACTAAACTTCAAGTATTGAAACTTCCAGGAATGAGTCATTTTGTATTTTGCTATATTGGGAACCACATAAACAATTTCCAAAGCTTTTATAATTTAGTTGAAGCTATCAAACTTTATACTTCAGAACCTGGGGCCCATTTTTTATATCAGGTCAGAGCATCAGAAAAAGATTTATCAAGAGGAAAATTAATGCCTAACTTCTAAAACATGGGTAAGAAAGAAAAAATATAATACTTCTAGACACAACTAGCTATCACTTGAAGCCTTTGAAATACCCTCCAAGTCTAGAAAAATATATTTTACCTATGGGGTGAAAGAATGGATTTGATTATGGTTGATATTTTAAGAAATAGTGAGACAACACCACAGAAATTAATTACAAATTTAGTTTTATAGTTACCACTCCTGTATCCAGAAAATTATTTTTCCTTTTGCTGGAGTTTCTTATGGAAATTGAGGTCAAGAAGGCTATTTTTATAACACTAAATAGCTGACATGAAGATTATTATATCTTCTCTTCTTACTTTTCTCAAGCACTTGATTTTCTCTAGAATTAGTAAGGAAATGCACAAACCCTTAATAGCCTCTTATAATTTCCCTCTTTGCCATCATCCTTGTTTACCATGAGATGGCTTTTGTAAGAAGAGTGGAGGAGTGGAAAAAAATGTGAATTACTCTTCTTTCTTTAAAGAGATACTAACATCACTTCTGATCAAGCCTTCTTAAGTTCCTCTGGGGGGAAATTTTCATAATTATCTGAATATGGATTATCCTTAAATATAGAACAAATCCTCATAATAAAAATCTATTCAAAAGGGTAGGGGGGCTGACAATGAGTATGCACTGAAAAAATAACATTGATAAGGGCAGCTGGATGGCTCAATGGATAAAGAGCCATGTCTAGAGATGGGAAGTCCTAAATTCAAATCTGACCTTAGATACTTCCTAGCTGTGTGATCCTGGACAAATCATTTAACTCCAATTGCCTATCCTTAAACTGTTCTGTCTTGAAACCAATACTTAATATTGATTCTAATACAGAAGGTAAGAGTTTTTTTTTAAATGCCACTGACTATACACTCTATCAGGTTCTATAAAAGTCAAAGTTAAGAAGGAAGAATTGAAATGGTACTTGTATTAAGACACGGTGAGTATATATCTTACAATTCCTATTAATTCTAAAATCCTCCTTATTCATCACTTACTGACATAATTCTATAAACTGTATACCTTTTATGTAAATGTGCTGACTTTTGTAAAGGGGGAAGAGAAACATAAGACAAGCAAATATAATGGTAATTTTTTATAAAGTTTTTGAAGAGAAATAATTGTAAAAGTAAAAATGCACATTAAATACTGTCCTATGTGCTTTCTACAAAATTGCCATCACTATTCTCTCTTGCTGAACTTGTGATCAACTAAAATTCCTACCGCTTTTTAAAATTAGTTATTTATCAAGCCTGTGCTGCTTCGCTCTTTTTGCACAAATAAATATTTGAACCACAAAATAGGAATTTAAATTTATATTTATCCTTTTTCCATTTCATCTTCTAAGTTTCACCACTGTTGTTCCAAGACAATAAAAAGAGATATTCTCTGAGATATCTTCTTAAAGAAGCAATATTTTTCCACTCAAGCTTACTCTAGGTAATTATTATATGAATTGACACTTCACCTCTATGGAACTCAATTTCCTTGTCTGTAACTTCAGTGAGTAATATTAGAGGATCTCCAGGGTAGCCATGGATACAGTGTCATGCCTAGGGTCATAAAGACTCATCTCATGAGTTCAAATCTGGACTGAGACATTTACTAGCTGTGTGACCCTGGGCAAGTAATTTATCCCTGTTTGCTTCAGTTTTCCCACCTATTAAATTAGCTAGAGAAGGAAAGGGCAAATCACTCTAGTATTTCTGCCAAGTCTTGAAGAGTCACGAAGAATCAGACACAACTGAACAAAACACTAAAATGAAAACTAGATGATCTTCAAAGTTCCTTTTTCCGTTACAAGATTTTTTTTAGTCACAAGATATTATAATTCAATCTAAAGAGCATTAAGAGGAAACCAGTCCTTAATGTATCAGTCCTTTAAGGATTATATTAGAAAATAAGTATTGTTTTATTAGTTTAGGGATAAGAAGTAAAGTAGCTGACTTGAGAAAAGAACTGGAATTTGAAGCAGACATGAGAGAGCATATTAATTTCAACTGCTGACAGTTATAACTATTTTTCTATGTCAATTACTCTCTCTGCAGTTGGGAGTTGGTCTCTGGCAGTTGGCAGAGACACACTCTCAGAGACTATCTCTCAGGGCTGAAGGAGGGAACTTCTTTGCCTCTCTCTGTCTGAGGGAAAGATCTGAAGGAGCTCAGTGTTTTCCTTTCCCAATTTGGGAAACACTATTGAATATCTATTGTGGTTTTTGTAGATTGTTTAACTCTGAGAAGACCAAAGGAAAACCTGGTCTTTGGTTGGGACTCTGAGTGTGTAAAGATTCAGAGTCTTAATTTGATTCTTGTTGAGACTCAACAAGCTAGCCTTTGCTATTTTTTAATTTGAAGGTGAAGTTAAAAATTATAAGGATAATAGCGGTAGTTTTTATTTAGATTGTATAAATTTGGGTTAGTCAGATCAGGCAGGATTAGTGTAGCCTGTGAACCAAAGGAGAAGCAGTTCCTTGTGGAACCTGGGAATTTACTTGGGTGGATTTAGAATCCCTTAGAATTAGAAATCATTAATTGATCCTTATATATTTCACTAAATACTTTGTTTTTATAATAAGAATCTCTTTAGAGTCCTTGCACCTGGCCCTGAAAGGAAGTTCACATTTGAGCTTCACTTCATCACTGAGGATACTTTTAATTACCTCTATCAAAAGTATCTGAAAAGTTTTGAAAAGTTTTGAACCTATTTTGAACAATTTCTCTATCTATATTTGTGTAGCTCGCCATTATTTTTTTATTATTATTTTTACAGTCCCCAGGCTCAAGGTACTTCAGGACCGAGAAAGTATAGGGCTGAAAGTTCTAGAGGCACCCTGAAGCATTTCATCATTTACTTGAATGATGTACTTACTGATATGCCAAAGAATATGTGAACTGGAATCTCAACTTTGATAATATAATCACATATAATTTCTGTTAAAATTTCAGGAGCCCTGAATGACTCAATAACTGGAGGTATTTATGGCTGAGCCATGTTTGTTCAATTATTTAGATATATACCATCATAGTGTGGTGCTTACATTAGAAAAATGAATGCTAAGGATCTGTATAGGAGTAAAAAATATCAATAGCATCTGGATTCACTTTTTTCAGTCAGTGTACCTGGCTTTTGATAATTTTGCTTTTCCCTGAGCTACTATATGAACAACACAGTTCAAGCAGCACTTTCAAATACATACTCATTTCCTCACTCAACTGTTGACGTGTCTTGGAAAACAGAGCATTAAGATTTGAAATAATCTGCTGATATCATCGATTTTCTGCAGGGAAAGGGGGCACCTCCCTCAGTGCTTATTACTAAGGATATCTGTGTGGAAACAGGATCTTTGTTGCTTAGGAATTTGTTGGCTCCTACTGATTGTTTCCCGCTCTATTTGAAATCGTAAACTTCTGTCTGCCTGAGATATCACTAGCATCTTCATAGCTATGAACTGTCAGGCTACATAAAAGCAGTTAGGACGTGAAATATCTAATGACAGATTTTTAAGAAGGATTTTTTTTTTCTTTTTGGTCTGTGTGCATGTTGTGTGTTTAAACTGCAAACTTTCATGAGATGGGCGGGGTATCAGCCAAGTGACATTTTTTTTTAATCCTAGATTCCTTCCTCCTTAATAATCTTATAAGATTATTTAGCCTTTCAAAGGATTTTTTAAAAGTCTTTCAAAATGTTTAGTGATGATATTTTCTTTTCTTGTATCACTATCACTTCTTAATGATTCCTAAGTACCTTAAGACTTGATAGAACTTTCCTTTGTAACAAAATAGTACAGGCAAGCAAGACAAATCAACATACTATCCATGACTGAAAAATGCATGCCTCATTCCATACCCACTGTCTACAACCCCTCCTGAGAGCTGAGAGGTATACTTCATCATCAAATCCTTTGAAGCTATGATTGGTCAATTAGTTGATGGTAGTTCCAAAGTCTTTCAGTGTTGTTTTCCTTTGCAATATTGTGGTAAGCATTTAAGTTTTTCCTCTTGATACAGATGGTTTCACCTGCCTTCAGAGATAACTGTTGCGATTAGTCATTGTTTAAAGTTATATTTTTTTGCCTATAGACAGAAAGTTGCTTTCTGGCAATGAATCAAGAGTTTATTAAAGTGAGAGAAAGTTTATTTACTAATTTATTAACCCTCGGGCATTTCAATAAACATTAACTAACAAGTCAACACCACAACTCTACAACTTCATATGGTTATTTAAAACTTCAGAGTCTATTGATTTATGAGTTTATCTTTTTCAATGTAATGTCTCTTTTTATAGCAAGTCAGAGCACTGAAGGTTCTACTATATAGTCAATTCATATGGCATCATCGGTCAAATGATTACCAAGCAGTAAAGATCATACATGAGACTAAACTTGAAGGTTTAGGTTAGTCAACAAATCATTATGAATTTACTATGGGTCAGGTATTCTAAGCTTGAAGATACAAACACCAAAAGGAAAGATGGTCCCTGCCTTCAGGAGCTTACAATCTATTGTGGGGAGGAACACAGAAAAAGAAGATGATAAGGGTGGAGGAGAAAATGAAGATACTGGACTTGAAGTAATGATGGAAAAGACCAAATTAGTGCTCCAAAGAGGAAATGAAGAGATGACTGCCTTCCTTAAATGGGTCATTGCTTGAAATTAAATTAGTTGAGTTGACAGGAGGGTAAATGGGCATGAGGGCATGATGGAGAATTTCAGAAGAGTGCTTCCAGGTGGGATTGCATATTGCAATATTAGGTTGCATATTGGTAGGTCTCTTGATTTTAAAAAGGACCTTAGATATTACCGAGTCCAAAACCTTTAATTTATAAATGATGTAATGATGGGAAGCAGTATTAGCAAAATCAAATAGATAGTAGTAGAATTGGAATTAGAACCTGATCTTGAGATTCTCAGTCCAGTGATCTTCATAATAATACATCAGGCAATCTCACCTTTAAACCACTCTACCAATAAAGGTCTACAAAACCAAAAGTGAAGTAGAGACTTGGTTATTATGTAATTAATGTAATGTAATCAGTAGAGATCAATAGCTGATTTAAGGTTTGAGCACCAAAATTCCTTTTGGGGGCTAAATTATGGAAAGATCACCACCTACAGTGATTAAATTAGGAAGATTGTTCCCAATTGTTTATATTTGTGTAATATTCTTCAACAATACTATTTTTCAAAACTTGGTATAGATTAAATGTTTGTCATTTTCAGGTTATTTAATATGATATGCGACTATATGTTATAGTACAATAACAAAAGCACAGGGTTTGACACTTATCTCTTCCACTTCCGAATCTGTATAACTTTAGACAAATCATTTCAACTCTCTAAACTTCAGGTTTTTTAACCTGAAAGATGAAAAAGTTGGATTAGATTATCTCTAAAGGCCCTTCCATGATATTTTATGAGGAGAAGAAAACTTTTGTAACCTTATTATAGGTGTGAGTTTTATATAGACATATATTTCTATGTATTATCTAACACATATACACATAAGCCATATGAAACATATGTGTCTATATATTATATATAGCAAAATAAGCTTTTTCTATGGTGCCTTTTGGCTTAAATAAAAAACACACCTGTAAGTATAACTTTAGTGATACACAGTATATACGTATATACTGGATAATATTTAGGTGACTTAAAAAGTCTACTTAAATGGTGACTTGCAAATTTTAAAAGTTGTTTAAAATTCACTACGTAATATGACTGAAATGGATGTATGACATGAATAATAAACATCATGCCATGAAGAGAACCAAATCAATTAATTTTCACAGTTATGCATATGGGGTGAATTCTAAACAAAACTAGAACTAGAGATAATTATAACAGCTAAAACAAAACTTCAATTTCATGAAATAGAAAAAATTTTATGAACAAAATTAATGTAATCAGGACATGAAAGCCGGCAATCAATTAAAGAGGGAAATCTTTATATTAAGAACTTCTGATCAATGTCTAATAGAAATAGGCAAAACTCTTGCTCAAAGGATATGAACACAGTTCTCAAAAGAATTGCAAATTACTAATAACCTCATAAAATAATGCTTCAACTCACTAATAATCGGAGAAACACACATCAAAACAATGATGAGGCTCGACCTCACACCCAGCAAAATTAACAAAGATGACAAACACTGAGAATGATCATTATTGGAGTTATTATAGAAAGATGGATCCACTAATGGATTGTGGAGCTATGAATTGCTACAATAATTGTGGATAACAATTTGGAATTATGTGAAGGCAGTGATTCTTTGACCAGAATATTCTGTTGCATTATATTCCCTGTAGGATTAATGACCAAAAAGGCACCATATATATCAAAATATTTATAGCAGAACTTTTTGTATTGACAAAGAATTGAAAACAAACTTAATGCCTACTGTTTGGCAGATTAGCTAAATAAGTACTTAAATATAATGGAATATAATTTACTGTCAGAATTGAAAATGTTATAGACACAGAGAAGCATGAGAAGTTTTATGAGTTGATACAAAGTAACTAAAAATAGCAATGAAAACTATCTCTGTTCAACAATTTTAGTCCCCCCCAAAATAAATGAGAATTTTTTTCTCTTTCTCTGTATGGACTGTACAAAAACAAAGGAAATTCCAAAATTTGATTTTTTTAATAGTTTTTGAAAAAAACAATATTAGAGGTCATTTACCAAGTCAAAGACTGTAAAGGATCCTTGGTTTCCTGAGCTTTAATCTATGCCTCATTGTATTTATTCAAATGAAAAGCTAGTGAAAAATTGTAAAGAAATGTGTTTATAACTAAAATGAAAACAAGTCCAGGGTTTTGTTATAAAGGAAACTGGCATGATAAAAACAATTCTTAACAGTTCTTCCATTTAAGTATGGTCAAAACAATTTGTCATTTTGAGAAATCATAGCATATAATTAATGTGTTGTTTAACAGCTCAATCTCTATCAATTATGACAGATGTTAAACTCTTCTTTATTGAGAAAGAAAAATCCAGAAGTATAGAGCTATAAAAATTCAACACATCTTTAATTCTCTGTCCTTTTTAAAAGTTCTGTCCCTTCCCTGACAGGGAGTCAGTAACTGAATGAATGCCTTTCTCATAAACGAGAGAAAAAGGCATATGCAAAAAAATCTCCTGAAGGTTTGCTTGTGCTTGGGAGCCATTAAACAATGCTGGGGAAGTTTTCCAACTAAGTAGCTGAAACTCCTAAAATTCTCTGTGCTCTGTCGTTTGGAAAAAGTATTTACCCAGCAAATAAAAATGAGACTTTTTTCATGTGAAAGAGCCATTTCAGGAGATTTTCTCTTTGTGTCTTTCAAAGCATCAATAAGCATATATAAAAGATGACCATGACATACAGACTTTAAATACATCCCTGGCATAAACGTCCCAGAAATTCCAAGCAAAATATACATGTCCATAATGAAAATTTAGCTTTAAAATGATAAGTTAATCTATCCAGAAAATTATAATTACTTAAAGGATAAAAAATTATATATGAAAGAATAATGCAATTTGTGCTTATTGACAAAACCCAGATCATATATACTCATAATTTAGTTTTAAATATCAAAATGTTCTTGTCATTAATTAGCACATAATTTAGAATTATCTGTCTACAGTGAACTCAATTTCATAGGAGAAAATAATCTTTCCTCAAGAATCAAAAACTTCCAACAAGAATAACATAATTTTAAAAACCTTTGGAACATGCTAAAATTACTATGATTTTAATAATAACTCTCCCACATCAAGGTATTGCATGAATGTCACTAACAGAAATATTAAGAACCAAAGAATAGCATGGATCAAAAGCTCCCTTCAATAAAATAAAAATGAGTATATCAGGTTTTCAGGCATTCAACCATAAAAATATGAGCTAAATACATCACGAATGCTAGTTAATGAAGAGAAATTCTAAGGAAACATAAACACTTAGAAATTACATGGCCACGGTCATTCATCTGAGAAGGAAGATTTTTTCAAAAGAAAGAAAAGGGTTATCAGGCAGCAGAGAGCATGCTGATAAAGAGAGAGATGCAAGGTGACCAAAATATCACTCCCAAGCTTACTTCGCTTGAATCATTGCTTAAAGTTTGAAAAATGTACATCACAAAAGGTAAACATATTGACAGAAGGAAATCCCCCACTTACCTGAATGATGAATACAAATAACATATAAGGTAAGGAAGACCAGAAGAGGATGCAGTTTCCATTTCCAATGACAGCTCCACATTCGACTTGTGTAAAACATCCTACATTGGGAGAAAGCCACCAGTAGGATATTTAATTATAACAATAATCATGAAACTGTTTTCAACAGAAGTTTGTGAAATAGAACTTTCTCAATCTTGTTTCTAATAAAAAGTTAGGTTCTGATAAAGGTCTCATTTTTGTCTTCTATTTGCTCACTGCCCAAAAGAAAAGAAGATCTATGTATTCTATTTGCCCCGGGGCTCCCGCTTCTAAATTATGTCCAGCAGCATTGAACTGGTCTTTCTCCAACAGGAAACAATATACATTTTTTCCGCATGAAGAAGCTGGACTATATCAAGATAACATAAGTAAAAATCACTCTAATAATAAACAGCTAGTGGTTTTTTTTCCCCTTAAAGTAACAGTATATAACTGACTAACTTGGAAGATATGTATGTTATCCTCACTTGTCATTTAGATTTTCCATCTTAGAACTACTTATAAATGAGAATTATTTTAAAGAATTTTTTTTTATTTTACAAAATCCAGTGCTTTTGTATATTGCCTCTTTTCCCTCAAATAGATCCTGGGTAAACACCCCCCCAAATATAAGTTTCTTCCAAAAATATATAATAACAAATAAAACTTTGAAAGCAATAGATTGTGCTGCATAAAAATTATAAAAGAAACCTTATAGAGATGCATACAATACAGTAGTGTCCATTTTTAAAGCTACTGTACTTTAAAAATTACATAATACACAAATGTTTAATCTTAAATGAAAATTACACTTAGCAACTATTTCCATTTAAACATTTAAGTCATTTATCACCTCCACACAAGCTTATACAAGGTTTCTCAAAAGTCTTAGTGCAATTTTAAGCTTTAATAGCTTGAATAGCTACTGAATAGCTTCTTAATGGGATTATCCCCATTTTATAAAGAGGAAACTGAAACTAGGAGTGATTAAGTGCCTTGCTTAGTAACACAAAGCTAGTAGGTTTTTGATGCAGAACTTGGAACTTGCATCTTCCTGACTCCAAGTCCAGCACTTTATATACTATAGCACTTAGATGACCATCTATTACATCTGTAAAAACACAAGATGCAGAGAGGTAAAAAATTTGCCTGTAATAACATAAATAGAAAGGACGTGGGCCAAGATTCTAACTCAGGTCTTCTGACTGTAAGACCAGGCTTCTTTTCATCATAGTCCCCTGCCTCTTATGCTAGCAAAGCCAAGCCACTATCAAAACAACAGCCACTAACAACACTACGCTAAAGTGCATGCACTTTTTAACAGGAGACCACTAGACATATAACTTATGTATAATTCTAACAAGCAAAATATCTGGTTTCTTAATAAACAATACAATAAGGGACCTTGAAAGCAGAAAACTAGATGGGGCTTAAGAAACTAGCAGAAAATGCATAGCTTAAGAAGCAGCAACTAAAATGCTAATAACAAGAAGAGTTATATTATATATATATATATATATATATGTGTGTGTGTGTGTGTGTGCACATATATGCAAAAAAGCAAGGAGAACTCAAAGAACACAACAATGTAGAAAATCAACTCAAACACAAGTCAATAACCTAAGATAATATAACTTCATGATAGACCAATACTAAAAAAAGGTATTATCGACATTGAACCACCAAGGGAAGAACAAATTATGTTAGCTTTCTTGTTTAAGAAAATGGTGAAGACTGTGATTCATTGTAGAAAGATTACCTTGAACCTTTGAGCTAGGTTGGAAAATCCACTTACTAAGAATACTTCCAATAATTTTAGGCAAATGTTGTCATACACATATACATACAAACATATATGTGTATTACATATATGTAATACACACACACAATTTCTCATCCAATCATACAACAAAAGAACTGAGAAGAAGATGGAACTTTCAAGATCAGTGAACCCAACCTCTTACTTTCCAGATGGAGTAATTGAGAGATAGAGCAATGAAGACACCTGTCTTAGATCATGTGGAAGTGGCAGACTTAAGATCTGAACCTAAGTCTATGACACCAAATCCAAAGCTTTTTAAACTATTGTATCATCATGTAAAATACTTCTGGGGGGTCATAATAACAACAAACATTTTATATAGCAATATTAAGATTGGCAAAGCTCTTTATATGTATCATCTCATTTGATCATCACAATTCTATAAGGTAGATCATTATCTTCATTTTACAGTTGAAGAAGGAATCTTTTCCCAAAGGCCTCACTGACATAACAAAAATAACAAGATTTGCTAACTCCTGATTGTAAGGCTCTTTACTCAGAAGTAAATAGCCTCTTTACCCTCTGATCCCCTCTATCCAAACCCACATCTTAACTGAGGCTTACAGAAGGGATTTATCAAAAGGCAATTTCCTTTTTTAGAGTGGTGGCCTGTTACAGAAGACACAAAGATGGTATTAGAACCAGAAAGATTTGAGTTAAAGACCCACCTCTGACACACATTGGCTTTGTAACCATTAATCAGAAAGGCACTTAATCTCTCCATATTCCGGTAACTCTCTAAGACTATAAGTTGCTAAAAAGGTGCTGACCTGCTTTCATAGGAGTAGTTTCTTTATCTGGGAGTTCTCCAAACCAATAAAATTACAGGTCTGGTTCCTATTCTAAATGCCAATTTTTAAACACAATTGAACATATGCTGGTAAGATTTAAAATGACAGCTTACATTTAAGGTTTGCAAGTTCCTTTTCTCACAATAATCCTACGGGCAATTAGTGCCAACATTATTACCATCATTCTTGTTTTATTCAAGAGGAAACTCAAATTCTGAAGCTCTCCTATACTCCCTTAAGTTAATAAGTGTCTGATTGGAGGTCCAAAAACAGGTCCCTTGATTGTAAGCACAGTGCTCTCCATTCATCTCCAAGATGACTAAAGAATCTAAAAAGTGATCTTCCCTTTATTTCATGTATAATGAATCTTTCAACAAACTGAAAAAATGTAAAAGAAAAATAAAAGACTTTTCATCCTTTTTGACCATCCTCTGTCCCCTAATGAAAAGAATAGAAAATGTTTATATGTTATAGGTTAGGCTTACTTTCTCAAATTTTTAAGAATAAAGAAGGATTCTTATTCACCAAACTAAAAATTTAAAAGATCAAACGTCATCTTGCCATCCTATCCATCTAGTTAACCTGGACAGGAATGTACAAAGGTCTAAAATATCCATGTGACAGTTATCATTTACAAAAGTCTTAATATACCTGATGTGTAATAAGTCCCAAACCAACATATTTCAATGTTATTGATTTGAAATTTCTTTGTATGTGGATTCACTACACAGATGGAGGTAACCATCTTTCCACAGGATATCCACTAGAATCCATTAGATTGTGTATTATGTTCAAGAATTTCAATGCCCCCCCAAAATTATCACCTAATTATCAACCAATGATCATCAATTAGCAACCAATTAGATAAAGTTTTTAGTTTCATCCTTAGATGAGTACCAGGAGAACATTCAATATCTTTCCAGCTTAGTAACTCCTACCAGAGCTTGGAATTCTCTCAGTGTGAAACAGCTCTTCCACTTATGTATGCTATGTATGCATAGGAAAACCACTTAATTCTTTTAGGACTTCACTTTTGCAGTTTTTAAAACAGCAATGTTGAAATAGATAACTCCTTTCCTCTAAAATTAGGACAGCTAGATGGCCCAGTTGATTGAGTATGGGGCTTGAAATCTACAGGACTTATTTTCTCTGAGTCCAAATATGACCTCAGACACTTATTTACTGTGTAATCTTAGGAAAAATACAACCCTGTTTGCCTCAGTTTCCTCATTTATAAAGAGGACTGGAGAAGGAAATGGCAAACTACTCCAATATATTTACCAAGAAAACCCCAAATGGGGTGATGAACTGAAACAACTGAACAAGTACAACAATATGGCTTGAAAGCCATGATTACGCAATCTATAATCCTGGAGATTTTAAATCTGCCTGAAGCATTCTGCTGGCATAATCTTGGAAATCAATCCATTCCAGGATAACACATTAGATTAATGACCTCACACTGCTAATGCACTTACCCCTAAACAGACTGATACTTTGGGTAACACTTATCTTTGAGACCTTAGCTGCTAGAGAGACAGTTTGTTCTATAAGACTTCATAGTATTACTTAAGAATAAAACTTAAAGGAAAAATTAAAATTATGTGCTATCAGCACTATTAAATTTTTATCATATCTGAATCATTCATATGATTCTTTCTGTTTTTTATATGGCCCCAAATGATTGGATATCCAGCTATATATTCATAAGTAAAAATAGAAACTATGGCTCTTTCTAAATAAAACATCAGTATGGCAGTTGACTTTTTATTTAATCTAAATTCTGAGTAAAGCTTGAGGAATTGATTTTTCCATCACATATGTATATTTTATTAGTAAACTATTAATAATAGGATTTTAAATGGTTAATAGTGTGCTTTTAGAGGACCTGATTTACTTTGAAACTATTCAAAGAACTATAGGGACATAGCCAGTTGGGTACTAAAACCATCAATTCTATTTAGCCCAAAGCTAATACAAATTCCCATAATGCAAGAGACAAAAGCCTCATTCATTATTCACAGTGGACAAGTATAATGTCATGTAATTTATATAAAACATAAATGGGCTTGTAGCTTCACATGGTTTTAAACCAATTATGTGTCAGCCTTACTAAAGCTAAATTTTTTAACTCTTTTGTCTACCTAAATATTCAGAAAGCAGAATGTGAGTGTAACAAATATGCTGTTTGAAAAGTTTGTAGGAAAAAAAATTAACACTTCATGGACCCAAAGGATATATTAAAACAGAAACATTAGAAGATATTATGGTTCTTCCCAAAATCAACATGTGTCTCAAGTCATATTGATTTTGACCTTGGAAGATTAGTCATGATTTTTAAAAAACATATTTGAAATATCTAAAAAGATATCAGAACAATCTCATCTATTCCATGTAACTCACAAAAGAAACAATTAAATTTAAGATTACAACAAAGTTTCTAAGTTTTTAAGTAATAGCTCAATAATAATATGGACTGGTATAATAAATTATATAAAGGTTTTCTAGTTCTGCTTTCATTTTGACCTTCCAATGACTTTTATGAACATAGAGAATATAAATATGTTTAACAGAAAATTATGAACATATGAGCTCTGAAACTTTAAATCTTTCTCACATAAAAGCTAACATTTTTGCAGAGTATACCGAAAGTTTCACATCTGCTTTTATTTTTTCTAGACTAGTATTGACAAAGCATACCACCATTTCCCCCTAAAATATGCTATTTTTTTTTCCATTCAGTCAACTAAGAAGTAGAGGTCCACACACCACTGGCCAAAAAATCTGCCTTGAAGAATCCTTATATATTTCCCAGGTAAAGTAGAACTTTCAAGCAAAATTTTAGTCATTTCAGAACTTGTCTCCAGTATATTAGATCAAATTTAGACCTTGGTCCTTTCCCCCCAAAAAAAGGTTTTTATGGTTGTACTTTACTAATTCTAATAACATAAATTTGACTTAATAGTTCACAGGTATGGAAGTATCACCCTTTAGATGGGGCATGAGTTTAATTCAGTTTTCATTATATGGTACATTGCTAGACGGTATCACTTTATAATACTAAAGAAGTAGTTGGACACTGCTCACATTGCTCTTTCTCTATTAAAAAATACTTTTTGGAGAACAGAGAAATACAGCACAGTCGAGTGTTTAGAGGGAAGAAGTTGGTTTAAACAAAGGTGAAGAAAGTTGTGTGTTTATGTGTGCTAATATGGAGGATACATAGAAAAAAAATAGATGAAGAGAAAATGAGCCTCCAGCAATAGAAGCATCAATTGTGCAAACTTTTAAATTTTTACTTAGGAAAAGAAAATAAATATTTAAATACCCAGAATGGAATAAAATGCCAGAGAGTAAATTATATATTTCGAGAAAGAAGTAATTTCTTCATTGACCACAAGAATAATCTTGAATCTTTTAAAAGAGCCTAGGAAGGCTCCCTCCCACTTTTTTTTTTTTTCTTAGAAGGCAGGAGAAGAGCTAGTCCATCCCAATGAAATAGACTGAGGGGCTCTTAATGAAACAGATTCAGATAAAAATTAGCTTTTCTCTTTCCAATTACCTAAGAATTTTCTCACTCCAAATCACACCACTCCTTTGAATAAAAGTAAAAGGCCATTACAGAAATATTTTTTTTAAACAAAACTCTCTAGACAATGACTTTTGTATCTTAAAATAATAATAAACCTGTTTTTGCAGGTTGTTGCTTGTTTCTGAAGTACTCTGATGGCTCAAAGATCCAAGAATAACTTCTACATTCAAGGATGACAATGTGTAAAGTCAATATTTTTTCTGGATACCAATACCTTCCAAGTCCAAAGGAAGCGTTGATCAGAAGAGCACTTTCTTGGCAAGGGTCGATTCTGGACTACCTGTTATTCCTTGTTCGCTTTAAATCAAAAACTCGTCTTCCCCATTCCTGCTGCCCTACCCTTTCAATTCTGCATTACACCAACTAAACACGAGGATTACCTCCAATTAAAAGAGAAAACACACACACACACACACACACACACACACACACACACACACACACATACACACTCACATGGGGAGGGGAGTGAACCCACAGACACACAGTAACTATCTTCATTTAGCCAGTCTCCCTCCTTCGTGCCTTGAGGCTCAGATTAAGAGACAAACCGGTTTATTCCATCAATGCAACCAAAGTTATTACAAAATCATCTGGGGGGAAGAAATATTACAGAAAAAAAGGCGTAAAGGAATTCCAGGCTGAAAGGCGAAACTTACATGTTGACATTACTGCGCTCAGGTCCGTTGGGGCTGTACAATCAGCCTTTTCACCACCACCTCCTCCTCCTCCTCCTCCTTTACCTCCTCCTCTTCTCTGGCCAATGGTACCCCTCTCTTTCTCTGAGTCCCCAGATGTCTTCCTGTGTCTCCTTTCAGGGGTTTCTGAACAAGTTTATCAACGTTTCCCCATAGTCACTTTTCACATATTCCGGGCGCAAGGTGGATCAGAAGGACTCAGGCTCAGCCCTCTCACTCCTCTCCACCCTATTCCTGAATATTCAGGGCAGCGGAAAGAGGGGCGGGGGTGGGGGGTGTAAGGAGGCAGGTTGTTCTTCACAGCAAGTGGCAGAAAAGTTCAGGAACTGTCTCTGCCTTTTATTTGAGGCTGGAGCTGGGAAGGGCAAGGAACATGATGGCTGGTGGCGGTGGTGGTGGTGGCAGTGGTAGTAGCGGTGGCTGTGGTAGAGGGGGCGGCGGGTCCTAGTTCCGCTCCTTTCTGGTTGAGCTTTGCCTTTCCTCCCTCCCTTTTTCTTTCCCTAGTCTGCTTGGCCAATTCCCCTGGGAGCGGTCGCCGCCAACGCTTCCGGCGTTTGGGATTGGTCTCCCAGACTTCAGGGATTCAGGTGCCGCCACTGCCCAGTCCTAAACTGAACTGTATGGGCTCACTGCTGCCCAAGGAGTTTGGCTGAACTCTGCGCGCTTCTTGAGCTGCCTCCGCTTGGCCTCTCTCTCTGTCTCAGAGACTCTGGGTCGGGTGCAGCCCCACCCTGCCAGTAACCTCCAGATCTGCAGCCGAACTCGTTACAAAAAGGGGAACTCTCCCGAGAAAGCTAGAGACGCTTGGCAGAGAAATGGGGAAAAGTCGCAAGGGGAGAGAGAAAGAAAGGAAGGAAGGAAGGGTGACTGACAAGACAGGTCACTGGGTTGGGAAATGGCAGCAAAGTACCCCCCTGCCCCCCAACTAGTGCATTGTAAAGTCTTCTGAATGTGACACGTGAAAGTCTGAAGTCCATACTTCGTTTGGAGCTACTCAAAACCACCCTCTTCTCTCCCGTTCCCATCCCAAGTCTGATTACTAGGAGCCCAGACCCTTGTGCCTCCCAGGATTCAAGCTAGTTAACTTTCCCTGTCACCCTTCATTTCTTAAAGAAATTTTAAAAAATAAATTTTAAAAAGCAATAACTTTTTATGGTAGGACAAGCTGCAATCATCTTTCGATCTCCGCCAATGGAAGTAACGCCCCATTCCCAACTTTACTCTGGATTGAAGGCAAGCTAGATTCTGGTTTCAGTAGGTTGAGTAAATCTGCCTGTTGGCTCACTTCTCTACCTCCCTCTTCCACTCCCATCACTAACAAAAACCAAAAGAAACAAAAATTAACGTTTAGCAGAGTATCCTGAGCAACGTGTATAAAAGACATAGCGGCCTTAGAGGGCTTTACTGGTCTATTTTGTTAGAGTTTACACATATGAAATATTGCATAAAGAAGTTGATTCCTTGCTCCTTCATTGAACTGAAAGGATTCCTTGAATGGCTTAGAATTGTAATAAGAAGACAGGATATAATGTAGTGTCATAGAAATGGTTCAAATCTTAACCTTGCTTCTTTTATTACCTGTGAGATAGTTGATGAGTCATTTCTCCTCTGGGGGCTCCATATCAATAAAACATAAATTGAATTAGATTACATCATTACAGAAGCAAAAACCTATGATCCATGTTATGAGTAATAACCCACTTAACTCTGGAACTCTACCCCTGGGGTCCCAGTTGTTCTGACAAGGGGCCTAGCATCACAAGATCCACTGTAGACTATATCTCACCAAGCTTCATATTCCACCCCAGACATCTGCTCCTGACCACTCTTCCTCTTACCCTACCTATTCCAACTCTGGAGCCATAACCAAATCAATATAGTCATTGCTAATGGACAGGGCAAAATCAAATCCTCTTAACATCTGTGGCCTTTCCCAAACACCCCATGATGGCCACCACTACCCTCTAAATGTTGTTGTTCAGTTGTGTCTGACACTTCATGAGTTAATTTGGGGTTTTCTTGATAGAGATACTGGAATAGTTTGCCATTTCCTCCTCCACCTCATCTTATAGATGAGGAAACTGAACAAAACAGGGTTAAGTGACTGAATCAAGGTTGCATAGCTAATAAGGATCTCAGGCCACATTGAATTCAAAATGAACCTTTCTGCCTCCAAAACTGGCACTCTATCCACTGTATACCATCTAGCTGGCCTAAATTTTATATCTTCAAAATAGAGTATAAACTTTGTACGGGTGGGGATTATTTTCCTATTCTCTCTCTGTCTCTCTGTCTCTATCTCTCTGTTTCTCTCTCTGTCTCTGCCTCACTGTTTCTCTCTGTTTCTCTCTCTGTGTCTCTCTGTCTCTGTCTCTCTCTGTCTCTGTCTATCTGTCTGTCTGTCTGTCTCTCTGTCTCTCTCTCTCTCTCTCCAGCACTTAGTACTTAGCACATTGAAAGCAATTCATAAGTGCTTTTTTTAGCCAAAATGAACAAGTCTCAAATTTGGTGGCCTCAGGGAGACCTAATAATAATTTAGAGACCAGACAGCTTGTGTTAAGACTGGAGAGACCCTTAGGTAAGGTGTAATGGTGGAACTACTCATAGATGTGAAGTTAGAGGATATGGGTTCAATTCTGGCTCTGTTATTTATTAATAGATAATGCTCAAACTACCCACTTCATAGTGGTGAGGTGAGAATCAAACAAAAACAAACTATTATAAGATCAAATAAGCTGTTAATCAACCCATAAAATTCCAGCAAAAAGAAAAAAAGAAAAGACCTCTTACCTCTTCCTGTCTGCCTTTTTGAGATTTCTCTTCTTTATGTTTATTTTAACCTGATTTCTCTTATAAAATCCATTATAAGTCTAATGGGATGGCAGACAATATGATCTTGCCAGCAGATGGCAGCTGCTCAAGAATCAGCCTCAGTGAACACCGGTTGGGACCACAGGAAAGGACTGTTTTGTGAGAGAAAAATGGCCACTAGCATAGCCTCTCTATAGTCTCTTGGTCTGTCCTAACAAGACAATAGGGAGGATGTCCTGCATTTAAGTTTTTGCTTACAGGAGCATTCATCCACTGGTAAGCAATAACAGCTACCATTCCACTAGTAACATGGGTTCCTTCTTTTCCCCAGGTAGATAGGGATAGACATTGAGATTTTTTCAGTTTCATCAAGTCATGTACAATTTAATTTGAATGAAAGCACTACATTTGTCATTTATCACCATGCTAAGAAAATAAACAGACAGTTCATAGCCTGATTCACTCTTTTGAGCCTGCTGGTGACCTGCTCCTTGATATGATTTGGCTTCTTTTTTTTTTAACTTTACCTTCTGTCTTAGAATTGATCATAAACACTGATTCCAAAGCAGAAGAGGAGTAAGGACTAGGCAACTAGGTTTAATTGATTTGTTCAAGGTACTTGGCTGTCTCTTGACTTCTTTTTAGAGAAAATAGATCGAAGATGAATTGGGAAACTGCAAAGGAAGATGTGCACATCACATAAGTGACACTATGTATCCAGTTAAGAAAAACATAATGAATGCACAATATTAATAATTCAAAGGGTATTAATTAACTACAAGGTAAGTGGAAGCATAGGAAGGCACAGTCAGATGAGATGCCAAAGGGTACACAATGTGATTGAATATTCACTGAATCACTGGTATCTGAGCATCTATAGAAAGGCTTCTGAAGAAAACAGCTCATGCTTCTATGATAAAATTTGCACATACTAATAATAGGTGATGCATTTGTAACTACACCATAACCCTTATTTATTTTTGTATATCGTAAATAATTAAATAATTAATTAATATTTATATTACTTAATAAGGTCTACAAAATAATTTATAGCACTTTCATTTGATCCTCACAAACAACCATGTGAAGAAAGTATTACTGGCATCATTCCCATTTAAAAGATTAGGAAACATAAACTTAGAAAGGTCAAGTGATTTGCCCATGGTCATACAAGTACCAGAAATGGGAGTTCAACCTAGATGTCTCCTGTCTTGGGTGGGAGTCAAAGGCATCTCTCCTTCAACTTCAAGTTCTCCTTTTTTTCCCCACTCATAATCTGTTTCTACATTCTTAAATGAAGATATACAAAAAGATGTGTAGATAATTTGTACTAGACACACTTCTCAGGTATGAAGTGCCAGTTGCATAATATTATGTTTGAGACAGTACCTATTTATTCTGGTCTACCATTTTACACAAGAAAATATACACTATACACACTTGGGAAGATGCAGATTTGAATACAAATTCCACAGCTAATATGTAGTATTTATCAGGTGACAACAGAATGGCAATATTTAAAATGTATTGTTAACACTATTTAATAGTTAACATGTTTTTGGTGACAATAGAAATTTGAGTTTGAATACAAAAACACATGTCAGGGCTTCCAGCCATTGTAACAGATCTGGAACTTTTTTTTTCAATTACCAGTGCCTTAGAAGCAAGAAATAAGTACATCATGTATCAAATGTATATTGGTCTTTAGCACCTGCCGTATTTGTTCTTGAACAGATTCATTTTCAAATAAGTATAATTTGTGTCCTAAAAGGGATCTTTAAGATAGCTCATTCAATCCTTTTCTTTTATAAATTAAGAGAGAGGCTCAGAGAATAGTAACAAAATTATAGAGTTTCTGAGTTGGGAAGTATTCAGTCACCATCTAGACTCATCTGAATCTAGAAGAAAAGACCTCCCATCATAACAAATCCAGCGAGTAGTTGTCTGGCTGAAGCCCTCCAGTGACAGATCCCAATATTTCCCAAGTTATTCAATTCTTTTTTTTTTAAACCCTTACCGTCCATCTTGGAGTCAATACTGTGTTTTGGCTCCAAGGCAGAAGAGAGGTAAGGGCTAGGCAATGGGGGTCAAGTGACTTGCCCAGGGTCACACAGCTGGGAAGTGTCTGAGGCCAGATTTGAACCTAGGACCTCCCATCTCTAGGCTTGGCTCTCAATCCACTGAGCTACCCAGCTGCCCCCAAGTTATTCAATTCTACTTTGGAATCATTCTCCTTATTAGGAAACTTCTCTAAGAATTAAGCCTAAATTTGCCTTTTTGAAATTCCCATACATCACTTTTGGTTCAGTTCTCTGGAGTCTAATGAGCCTTCTCCATAATAGTCCTCAAAATATAAAGACAGCTATCATATTTACCTTTGAATCTTCTTTTGTACAGGCTAAACTTCCACCCTTCCTCAACTAATCTTCATATTTCATAGTCTCAAGTCAACTTCACCATCCTGGTTACCCTCCTCTGGACAATACCCAGATCATCAATGTCCTTGATATCCAAACTCCAAACTAAACCCAATATTCCAGGTGAACTCAAACTGTACAGACTATGGTGGGGGGGGGGGGTCCCTGTCCTTTATCCTCTGGAAGTTATATCACTCTTAATATAGCACAAGATTGAATTAGGTTTTTTGGCTGCTCTATCATACCACTCACTCTTTGATGTGTTTCAAAGAAACTATCTGGCTATTCCTTCTGTAAGTCAAATGTGAAATTCATGTGGCTTTAATTTTATCCTCTATTAAATTTCATTTTGTTAAAGTAAGTCCAGTGCTTTAGTCTATCAATATCCTTTATTTTTGCTTTCCATATTTTATTTACATTTTGAAACTAACTTTAACCTCAGAATCACATATCCATGCATCTATTTCCTTTGTTTTGTTTTGTTTTTTACTTAAATTTAAATCATGTTTTTTTAGAAGACTGTAAATAAATATTTATCATGTCTGTTACATGTAATATACAGAATCTGCTTTAAAACAGAAATGCCTCTTCCTCCCTTCCCCCCCCCCTTTTATAAATAAATACAGGTATCAAAACATTATAATGTGATAGTGCTGGCGGGGAGGGGAATTGTGCTGCATTTTTCTTCCCATTGTGCCTAAAAAAAAGAATGAGTGTACATATGTTAAATATATTCTTTCAAATGTGTATACCAGCTGGTATTCTTTTAATATGTGGGTTTTGCATTGTGAGATTTAATCAAGACATTAACATGAGTAGAAGGTTGTTGGTTTAGATAAGTTTGAGATTTGTTAAAATTAATTGCTATATGTTTGTCTTTCTGGAAGTTGTGGAAGCTTCATATTTTCTTTGGACATCATTAGACTCCTTAGCTCTTTACAACTTTAATACTAAGGTACAACTTTAATGCTATAAGAATTTTGCCATTTTGCTAACAGCGGTATGCTCTGTGCATCCACTATCCATTGGAATTATTTATCCCATTCATATTAATTTTTGTTACAAATCTAACTGTTGGAGGTGCTTCTGGGTATTTAGGTCCACACTTTACTTTCAGACTATCCATTCTGTTTTCATAGTTTGTCTGGTGGCCAGCCTGGTGAAGAGCCTCTTCCACACTGAGAGGATGGTCCTCAGGTGACAGTCCATCACCCAGCCAATGCTCAGACCCTTTCCTTTCCATTGGCATCTTTGGTTAATTTGATATATGTTTTGATCATAATTCAAACACTGTACCTTTCCCTGATGCCTTGTAAGTATCATGTCTTCATTATCTTCAAATCCCCAGCTAACTACCATCACCTACTCCTTTTTGGTCTTCTTCAAGTTCTTCTAGCAATTCAAAATTATTTGGAACTTTAATTCCTGTGGAGACCACCATCTTCTCCAGGCCCAAGATCCTTTTTGAATTCTATCTATCTCATCCCGTGTGTTGGCTATCTTTTCCATTTGGGTCATCTAATGATCTGATGATCATGCAAGATATCTATGCCTTTATCCAAGTCAAGGATAAAAATACATAGCACAAAACTATTTCTTCCCTAGAGCTCTCCACTAAAAATCTCTTTCTGAGGATCAATTGAGACAACATTCATAAAGTGCCTAGTATAGTGACTGACATATAGCAAGAGCTTAACAAATGCTCATTTTTTTCTTCTTGTTTTTCCCCAAATAGATTTCCAAACATTAAAAACTATTTTTTGAATATAATGATTCAACCAATTTTGGACTCATCTCATCCTACTATCCTCTAATCAACATTCCTCCATCTCTTCCATGAGATTAGGATGAAACATTTTATGAAACACTTTACTAAAATCTATATAAACTATGTCTTCAGCATTTCCCTGATCAAGGAAGCTAGGTGGTATAGTGGATAGAGTGGTGGAACTGGAGGAAGACTTTTGAGTTCATACATGATTCAGATACATAGTAACTCTGTGACCCTGGGCAAATCATATAACTTCCATTAGTCTCAGCTTCCTCAAATACAAAATTGGAATTATAATAGCACATATTTCCCAGAGTTGTAAGAATCAAATGAGATCATATTTCTAAAACAGTTAACAGAATGCCTGGAACATGCTTATTCCTTTCCTCTTCTCCATGTAGGAAAACTCTCAAAAAAAGGAAATAGATTTTTTTGTCATGACCCTGGCTTGATGAAACATTGCTGTCTCTTTTATGACTGTCTCCTTTTCTAAATATGCACCCACCATCTCTTTAATAATACATTCTATAATCATGCCAAAAATTGATAATCTCATTGGGCTATTTTATTTTCATATTTTTAAAACTGAGATGTTCCTTTCATTGTTCTAGAATACATTTCTCATTGTCCATGATCTTTAAAATACCACTAACATTGCCTCAACAACCACATGAAAGAAAATGTTCTATCCAGGTACTATTTAAGGTGCCTGAATAAAAATACAGAAATGTAGACTGATCTCAAGTATATATAATATATGTGTTTACATATGTAAATATATATATACATATATACATCCCATCACACACTTACATGGCATCTCCTTAAGAAAATTATAATCTAATCATGGTCATTAAGATTTCTAGCTGGTAAGAACCATATTACAAAGTAGAGAAAAAGACATACACAAATTACTCCAAAAATAGAGAGCATACAACAAAAAACCAATGACATGAAACTAGAGACATATCTTCAGGTTGACCTTGAACAAATAATCAATAACATTTGGATATGATTGGCTCATGAGGTGAAAATCCATCAAACATTATTATTATACAATTAACAGAAATTTTATCAGATGCTTCACTGAATTCAAGACATAAAACTAGTATTATGTTAATATATTTATCTGACACCTAATCTATTACTCATTTCCGTACTTGAAAGATCTGTAATTATATCTATGTGATATTCCCTTCATTAATACAGATTTCTAATCCTCTATAACAAGTAGATAAGTCTGTGAGAATTACTAGGTCTGAAGAATTCATTCTCCTATGGTCAATTTGCTAGTGAGCCTCTCTGAATGTAGCATGTCTGGTCCTTAAACAAGAGATATACAGATCATTACTGGAATAGAGACTAAATCTGGGACTGCAGGCTAGTGGAAAACATTTTCATTTTCTCCTGACACTATGAGGCTGCCAATGGAACACTCAGGATATCTATCAGTCATCAATCATTCTTGTCACATTATCATTCTATTTACTTTTTCTATTCCACATTTATCTAGTAGCATCCTTTGTTTTATTCTTCTGGATCCCTCATTTGGTACATATTTCACTCTGCTCACACCTACCTTGCATCCATTGCTCTCTATACAGTATTCATTTTCACTTCTTTCAAAGAATCTCAATAAATGAAGCTCAATACTTTCTCTGAAAATTAGACAGTTGACTGTAGCACTGAGACACGAAACAATTTGTGCAGAGTTATGTAGCCAAGATATTTCAGAGATGGCATAAAATCAGGTCTTCCTGGCTCCCAAGCCCCATCCCACACCTTCTGTCCAGAACTAGGTTCCTCCTGTATTATTATATTTCAGCTATATGTAGCTGAAAGTTGAAATTGCATCAGAGATGTAAATTCAGCTATCGAAATCTGGTCAAAAGTAAAATTACCATGAAATATGTCGTAATTTGAAGGCAGGAAAACTGCTAAGATTCCCAACTTCTAGAGGCAAATAAATACAGTGGTTTAAGTCTACAGTGAGTTGGGAATATGTCTCCTAGGCATTTTAAATTGTTCTATTTCTGTCACCTACTTTGGATGAGTTAACTGAATTATATGTTTTTTAGAAAATTCTAAACCCCAGTAAATCTTCCATACCTTAGGTCAGGTTCCATTTTAATGTAAGGTAGCCTTCACTGAAAGATCCTAAGGCCAAAACACTAAAATGTGTTTTTAGTGAAAGCTTTTAAAAAGAAAAATAACTTACAAGTAGGGGAAAAAGAAACATTTTAGCTAATATTTATTGAGCACCATTTGAAGAAAGAATTCTATATTAGCCAGATTTACCAGGAAGTAAATGAGTACTCTTTTCCCCCAAAGAGTGTTCAAATCCCCTTTAGGATTTTACATGACATAGTCAGAAGAGGTTCCATCTTCTGAACCTCCGTTCAGCTTGGAGTCTAGTTAGAAGAAATCTTCATAGTCAACATATCACCTTTTCAATTCATGGAGACTTCAATCCTATTTTCACTCTGGAAATTTACTCTCCTAGATTTCCAACACTGGAAGTGCCCTCTGTCTCTATAGCCTTTCCCTCTGGTTGACCAGTTCCTCTAAGTTGAACCAATGTTTTTAGGTCAGCCATGTCCTCATTGCTCTCCAGGCTGCATTCCTGGTTCCCAAACTTTCTTGGGTACCTTCATTATTTTTCCCTCTCTACACCTTATACTCCTTCCCCACTCCCCCCCCCCCATTAGAATGTAAGCTTGTGGAGGGCAGAGACTATCTTCCTTTCATATTCTCAATATTTAGCACAGTGCTTGGCACAAAGTTTTGTTTTCTTAACTCATACCTTTTGCCTTAGGATTGATATTAAGTATCATATCCAAGGTAGAAGAGATGTAAGGGCTGGGCAATTGTGGTAAAGTGACTTATCCAGGGTCATTCACAGAGAAAGTATCTGAAGCCAGAGAGGAATCTAGGACTTCCTATCTCTAGGTCTGACTCTCAATCTGCTGAGATAGATTTCATCTAGAAATTGTCCTGGATTAAGATATTATTCTGTTATTATCCTTACACAATTAACATTCTGCAAACAATTACTCAGATTGATAAAAAAAAGAAGGCTGCATTTTATAAGTGAATTTAAGTACAGAAATATAAGTCCATCCCTGTGGTTTTACTGAAATGTATCTTTGGGTCAACTCCAATAGTAAACAGGATGATGGGAATTTTATGTATATCATCCTATTCTCACTTGGGTTTGATTTCTCCCATTAGGCCTTTATATTTTATAAACTCTTCATTCCAAAAAGCTTGGAAATTATGAGAATTTGTTAGGGTGATATCTATTTAAAATATTCTTAAATTTTTGTGAGTTAATGTTATGTTTGAGTAACTGAAGGCAACAGTTCTCTCTAACATAATACTCCAGTTCCTGTACAGATTATTTGTTGAATCCACAAAAATATTTTGGAGTCAATACTGGAAAAATGACAATTAGTAGTCTCAGCTTATAAAGGAGAGTGAGTTCTGGTGTCTGAATCTAGCCACCTGTTCATATTTTCTCCTATATTTGGTTGTGTTCAAATTTTGCAACCTAGAGTGGTATTTTGTATAGTTTCTACCATTTTCTATTATAATTTGCATTGATCACTAAATATAGGCTCTTTAAGGATAACCTTTTGGTAATGATTAATAATGATTAATGCCAATTTCAAATCCTGAATCACTATCATAAACCCCTCTTTCTGTAAACAAATTGATATGGGCTGTATATTTTTTTTACAATTCTTCCACATATTGTTGGTTGTTTATATTCATGTCCTTTTGTATGTTAGTCATTTCATAAGCACAATCCAGACTTTAACTACTTCCAAATGTATTTGAAAAATCCAGTACTAAGTATGGCAGTGAGTGTTGGCTCAGTGGAAAAAAGAATTTAATTTAGTGGTAGATGATCTGGGTTCAAATCTCAAGTTTGCTATTAACATGTATGACCTTGAAGAAATCATTTACACTCCCAGGCTCTCAGTTTCCTCATCTGTAAATTAAGGAGTTTGTATGAGATGACTTATGAAATCCCTTCTAACTCTAGATTTCTGAAACCATAAAAAATACCATCTGCTTGTCTTTTTTAATGCTCAGTGATGTGCAGTTCCTCTAAAAGAATTTCAGAAAGTGCTTAGCATGTTTATCATGATCCGTGAAATCATCTGTCAACTCTTTTCCTAAGATTATCATTTTATAATTATATAATTACTACTATTATCTTCAGAAAAAAATAGAAAAATCATCACTAAAACAACTGAGCCATTTGGCCCTAGTATTTTAAGTATCCTACCAAATGTTATTTACTTAAGCCATAAAGTTTACACAGGCACAAATTTCAGTCTGCTCTAAAGAGAAACTTCCTAACAATTAAAGTTATTCACTGTAGAATAGACTGCCTCAAGAAGTAATAGGTTTCTCCTCACTGGAGATCGTCCAAAAAGAAGGAGCATAACAACTTGGCAGGTATGTTATAGAGGGGATCATTGTTCCGATTTGGGTTGGACTAGACTTCTCAAATTGCTCCCCATGCTAGGAATTCGTGATTATTCGGGAACCATAATAGTCCATGTAACTAAATACATGCATATATAGTACCTATATAAGCATACACGAATACATACATTGCTAAAGAAAAAGAACTGATGCATTGAGATGTTGGTGGTATTTCTTACCTGTAATGAGTAATGTGATTTACTTAAACAAGGATTTTTAAAAGACATGATTTTCCCCATTCCCAAAAATAAGTCTCAGAAAGGATTTTCCATGGTTTGCATTAGACACAGATGTGCTTGGAATCCATTTGCAGCAGAAGCAACAAATGATTAAAAAACAGAGAGAACAGACTATCATAAAACTGTGGCTGTTTTATTTAAAATTAATATAACATGCTGTACCCTTAAAAGAAGATCAAACCTTTTTTTTCTTTAATTATGGCTCTGGGTCTGAAAATGTGAAACAGATGATGGACTCCTAAATAAGATATTGAGGACAGAATGAAATCTTGTAGCCAATTCTTCAGAGGGCCTTAATATTTCTTCCTTGCATTTGTTATTCATATTCATATATTATGACCTAATTAGCAATGAATAGACAGTCTAAATAAGTCAACAGTTCTCAACCTCTCAATTTGTAGCAATGAGAATACATAATGCATATCAGGTATTTACATTCTGAATCATAACTGTAGCAAAATTACAGTTTTGAAGTAGCCACCAAAATAATTTTTTGGTTTGGGGTCACCACAACATGAGGAACTGAATTGCAGGGTCACGGCATTAGAAAGGTTGAGAACCACTGGAATAAGTGATTAGAAAAACAGATCAGGAAAGTCTGAATCTAGGTGGTGCGGTGGATAGAATATTGAACCTCAAGTCAGGAAGACCTGAGTTCAGATCCAGACTCTGACATTTAAAGTTCTGTGTGCCTGTCAACAAACTACTTAACTTCAGTTATCTCATCTATAAAATGGGGATAATAATAGCACCTGACTCTTCAAGTTATTATAAGGATAAAATGAGATAATAGTTATAAAGGACTTTGCAACCTTTAAGAGCATGTATAAAGGCTATTATTATTATTATTATTATTATTATTATTATTATTGTTGGGACCCTCAGCAACTGAACTTCAATGCCTCAGACAATCATTATAATTCTAAGTTGTAGAAAATGTGTAGTTCCCTATGACTCAATGAACTTACAGCTTCTACCTTTTTTGAGAAAGAAAAAAAGATTATTGATTCACCTGATTCTGAGGTTACTAATATAATATTGGCCAGCAAAAAGCTTTAATAGGGAGTGTGACTGAGACATATTGGACATATGAACATATAAAAAAGTCTATTCTTTAGTCATGGTCATCTTCCATCTTTGCCTGCAATTTCTCAGTTGGTTTCCTCAGTAAGCTCCAAGCGTTTAACTAGCTGGAAACAAAGTTATGAGGAGGGTACCAGACACTTTTTAAATCAAGCCAGAAATAATAGCGAAGTAAATTAGAGAATAACCATACAAATTGTGGTACATTATTATAATGGAACATTTACTGCACTAGCATTAATAATGAATATAAAGAATACAGAGAAGCACAGGCAAACATAAAAACTGATGAAAAGTGAAGAACTAGAAAAAACAATATCCTCAGTTATTAAGGTGTAAATGGAAAGAACAGCAACATGTAAAAATGGAGATTTGAACCCCAGACTTCAATCCTCAGAAGTTCTTGATACTTCCCAGAATTCCCCACAATCTCACCTGAGTCTCCACCTGGACGAGATCACAATTTATTATTTAAAGGGTTCTCTGCCTCTCAAGAGCTCTCTCTTCCTCTACTCAGAGATTGCAACATGTTGTAAGTAGGCTGTGAATGGGCTAATCGTGCCCTAGGCACATGGCTTATTATTTTGTATCCTTGATTTCTAATAATCGTTAACAAACCTCATAAAATATAATACTTTTATTACAAGAGACTAAATTTAACTGTTACAAACAAAAAGGAACTGAACTTGATTAAAATTAGCCAGATTAATCCTAAAAGGAGATAGGAAAATGCCCCTATGGGACACAGTAGATAGAGTCCTTGGCCTGGGGCAGGAATTTAAAAACTAACTTCTGATACTAGCTATGAGACTGAGCAAGTCACTTACCTTCTATCTGCTTCAGTTTCCTTAACTATAAAATGAATACCAAGAATAGCATTTACCTACCATGGTGGTTGTGAGATTAAAATGAAATAACACTTATAAAGTGCTTAGCACAGTGTCTGGCACATAGTAGGTGCTACAATATGCTTGTTCCCTTACCCTTTTCTTCACTTTTTTTGAAAGTAGTGAACTATGGAGATACAAAACTGTGTATAATGTTAGACTTGGTTAGTTTTTGCTGATCTGCTTTTTTTGCATGGTTGAAAGACCATCCTACGCGAGAATGAGAAGCACTGCTTCATCATCTATGACCTAAGTATTTATTCAAGATATAATTAAGAGAAAATGCATTGATGGGACTGATACCCATATGAGAGAGAGAGAGAAAGAGAGAGAGAGAGAAATAGACAGAGTCAGAAACAGAGGACAGAGAGACAGACAAACAGACAGACAGACAGAGAGATAGAGAAGGAAGGAGAGAGAAGGAGAAAGAGACAGAGAGAGAGATTGAGGTGAAATTTCTGAATTGTCTGTCAAAACAGAGGTCCCAGAGTTCCTAGACTCCAGGGAAAGGGGCAAAAAATAAAGGATAACATTCTAAGAGAGATCATAACACTGCCTGATTAATAGTTGAAACACAATATTAATCTTCCTCCAATATAATTAGTAATGTAGGGAGAGTATAATTTTCCTAAGGACTAATTTAGCAAGAAAACATACATATTTTGCCTTTCTTATTGAGCTTTTCTTAGGTGATCTATTAAAAATCTCTTGTAATCTAGCAAATGAAGGCTTAGGTGGTATATATTTATGTAAATATATACATAAATATATGTACATGTTATATTTATATATATATATACATATATATATATATGTACATATGTATGTAGGGTACCTTCCTAAATAAGAGGAATTCAAAGTCAAGAGCACACTATTCAATGTATAATGGAGGAAGCTAGGGATACAATGGATAACATTGGATTTGGAGTTAAGAAATACTTAGGTCAAAGATGATGAAGCAGTGCTTCTCATTCTTGCGTAGGATGGTCTTTCAACCATGCAAAAAAAGCAGATCAGCAAAAACTAACCAAGTCTAGGTATATATCCTTGGGCAAGTCACTTAAATTCTTTCAGCCTCAATTTCTTCATCTGTAAAATGATATAAATAAAGAGGTTTATATAGGTTGTTGTGAAACCCAAATAACATAATATAGGGAAGACATTTTGCATATCTTAAAGAATTTAAATCATTACATCATTACATTACATACATAATTAACTATTATTGTTAATATCACTGATCAATCCAGTCTATAAATATGACTTGGCCATGCTATAGAGAGATAGTCTGGTGTAGTATAAAGAATCTCAGATAGGTATATAGAAGACATGAATTTGGGTTTTGTCCTAGCCAATTTATGACCTTGAGCAAGTCAGTTGATATCTTTGTGCCTTGGTTTCCTCATCTATAAATTGAGAAGTTTGAAATATATCTTTAAGAATTCCTCTAATTCTAAATTTCTGTCTAGAATAAACTCTTCATCTTATTATATGTAAGGGGGAAATTGGGTTAATTTTTAAAGGGTTGGACTTGATTATTTAATAATGTTGTTGCCAGGAATTTAATTAATTCCAAAGAGATTTTATTTTCAATTAATTTAAAAAATGTTGAAAGAGTGAAGCAAGAAATCAGAAAAAGGATAAGGTAAGATATCTAGCCTGAGCACTTAGTAATTTACTCCCAGCCCCTCTGGGCAGGGAGAATTAGTTTCAACCAGTCTCTGCAAAGCTGAGGACCCGGGAAGTGTCTCTCAAGAGTAGGTCTTTCCAGAGGATTGTTTTGTTTTGTTTTGTTTTGTTTTTTCAGAAAAATACAGCAGTTAAGAGTCAACTTTTCACTAACCATGTGTCAGTTCGAAGGAACAGGGTCTCAGGTCCAGTCAGCAGATCAAAGAATGAAGAATTCCTCTAGTCTCCACTTCCAAAAAACGAAGAACTCCTCCAGGAAGTTCTACTCCAAGTATCCCAGTTCCAAGTTGAACTCCACTTTTAAAGACATTTTCTCTTGTGTCACTTCCCCTAATTCCATGTCTACCAATCACAGTTGACACTCTGCTCTAGGACTGCCCAGAAAGCACTTAGTCAATTCTGATTCATTACCCACTATCACACACATGGGTCACAGACCTCCCACTTCATGATTGAGTGGGATGTTTGCACTTTTAGTGATTAAATCTAAAAGTGGGTAATCTCCATACTAAACTTTTAAGTACTGTGTTCTAAAAATAGACAGGGGTTGCAATTTAATCTTCACACACTGGGGAGAGAAGTATTTTCATTGTTATAATCAGGGGAGTGTTAAATTTAATCTTCACATTTAGGACTCCTTAAATAACTGCAATAAATCATTTTATAATTTTTTGTTATTTCTATGACCCTCTTCTGATTAGATATCAAAATAGATTTCCCTCCGTAATTATAAAAATGCATTTATTTGTTTGTTATACTAAATTACCTAAGTAACTCCTTCTCTCTCTCTCTCTCTCTCTCACCTCCCCCATTAGAGACTGTTTCATTTGACAAAAGGTAAATATGGGGTGTTCAGGGAGGGGTAGCACCTTGGTATGGAGGGCTTGTTGTGCCCTTTTAGGGCAGCTCTCCAGCCTCTGACCCCTACCTGACACCCAGCTCTCACTTGTGGCTCCCAGTAGCTGCTAGCATGTGGCAGCGGCCACACCCCGGGCAACAGCTTTGACAGGCCGGCCAAACCTAGCCATCTGGTCGCCGATCCCTGGTGAACTATGGCTTTGTTCATCCAGCATGTGAAGACTGTTTCGGTGGAACAGGCGGAAGAAACCAACAAGAAGGTTCAACGGCTGAGATGGCGACGCAGCAAAGCACATTGGAGTGCTTAGGGCGTGTTGGAGCACAAAGGACAACACGGCCACCCAATGCAGCTGAGGAAGTCTCCAGGTGTAATGATTTTTCATGCCAATGGACCCAGGCTTCCAACGCCAAGAGAGTGGGACTGTCTCTGTGCACCAACTTTTCCACTTAAATCTCTTTCATGCACAAGTATCTTTGTGCACACATGCACAAAGACAATCATCATTCTCGGCTTCCAAGAGACTACTACCATATATATATATAACTAAGCTTTACTTATTTCTATTTGTCTTTTTTTGGTGAAAGTAGACATACATAAAACATTCTTTAAATAATATTTCTGTTGCTTTATATAATATTCATTATTCATAATTTCATGTAGGTCTTTCCATGTTTTTTTCAAAATTAACCTGTTCATCATTTCTCATGGTGCAGTAGTATTCCATCACATTCATATACCACAACCTCTTTAGCCATTCCCCAACTTATGGGTACCACAAAGAGTTCCTATAAATATTTTAGAATATATATAGATTCTTTTCCATTTTTCTTGATCACCTAAGGAAATAAGCCTAATAGTGATATTGCTGGATCAAAAGGCACACACAGTTTTATAACTCTTTCAGCACAATTCCAGGTCAGTTGTTTTTCTGGTGGAATAGATAATTCACCTTTTCTTCTATTTTTTTTCTTTTTTTACTTTGTTTTATTGTGACTTGATCTCATAGTGATCTCATAGAATGACCAGCTTTGACTTGTCCAATTCTAATTTTTAAGGAATTACTTAATCATTCCAATGGCCAATCCTACTTTTAAAGAAATTCTTATATTCAGTGAATTGTTGTACATATTTTTTGCATTTTATGAAATTCCCATTAGTAGATTTTTGTGCCTCTTTTACATTTGACCACTTCTGGTTTTTGAGGTGTCATTTTCTTCAGTATTTTTGTGCCTCCTTTTACTAAACATTTGACTCTTTTTGATAATTTTCTTGTATAATTCTCTTTTTCTTTTTCCAGTTTTTCCTCTACTTCCCATTTGATTTTTAAAATCCTTTTTTAGTTCTTCCAGGTCTGGAGACCTCTTCACATTTTTCTTTAAGGCTTTGCATTTTGCTTCTTTGATTTCCTTTTCTTCTTTTGAGTTTGTGTTTTGATCTTCTCTTTTACCATAGTAACTTTTTTTATGATCAGGTCCTTGCTGTGTTATTTACTCATTTTTCATGATATTTCTTGTCTTTAGCTTCATGTTAAAGCTGTACTCTACCAACCATCAGGTTTTCTGTGCTGCTGTTTTCAGAAGTAGTTTTGGGGTCTGTAAGTTTTCAATTCTCCCAAGATGGTATGATTTAAGATAAGTGATGAATGTTCTCCTGAGTTGTGCTCTTATCTTTGATAAATCACAAGCACTCTTTACTACCCTAAAACTGTGACCAGGATGTCTGCCCTTGTTATTGTTTCTCTTTATTCTGAGACTGCAACCTGGAACTGTGAATGGGCACTGATCAGAATCTTGCACCCATTGCTGTTGGCTTGCTGTGCTCCACTCTCATCCCAGTAAAAAAAGACATTTCCTACTAACCTAATTTGTCTTGGGCTGGGAAAATTGTTTCAACCTCTTCTTTTTTAGTCCTGTGGCACTCTAGAATTTGTTTTGAGATATTATTTTAGCATTATTTTCAGGGGAAATTCAGAGACCTTAGGCAAGACTCTGCCTTCACTCTGCCATCTTGGTTTCACCCCAAACAATGGGAAATTTAACCTCCTTCAAACTTATTTTTCTCATCTATAAACTGAGGATAATAATAGCATTTATCTCATTGGATTGTTTTAAGATGACATGAAAACTCTCTGTAATGCTCTTTGAAATGATTAAAGTGTCTAAATAAAATTTAGATACTGTTAAGTAGCATCTGATTTATTGCTTTTTTTCTGTTTCATAGATTAGGAAACCAAGGCTCATGGAAGTTAAATTTTCTTGTCTATGTTTATACAACTTGTGAGTGTCAGAATTAAACCAAAAGTTTTCCTTTCTCCAACTCTATTGCTCTTGATAATGACCTAAACTAGAATAGTCCCAATAAAAATGAAAGCATATAATGAATTCAAGAGATATTTAAAAAAGAAGATCAAGATCCTCATACTGTCTAGTACTTTACCAGGTAATTGATTAAATTCCAAATCAGGAAGCATTTCATCAATTAAAAAAAAAGCAAGTATAGTCACAGTAGCTATTTATTTCTTAATTGGAATTTTGGGTAAGGTGAGGCCAGAACTTAAATGAAAAAACTAATCATATTTAAGTAATATAAATCACTTATATCTGGTCAATATCATTATTTAATTAATATTTATTAAAGTTAGCAACAGTTTATTCTTTTTAGAGGTCTTATTCTATATTAGTAATAACAAGTTATATCAAGAGAACAAATACCAAAAGGAAGCCATCATTTTTGTTTTGAATTCATCACCGTCATAAGGAGATGATACTATACATTCTTTCCATGATCTGCTTTTAATATCAAAGGAAAATAATCATCTAAGCATTTAGTAAAAAAACAGAAATAGTTGTATGTGTGGGAGTGGTTAGAAATCATGATTCCCATGGGATATTTACAGAACTGGAGTAAGAGTAAAAAATTCAGGGAATCCAAAACAGATATATATTTATATGTAGACCTTAAGTACCAAAATAAAGACAAGCTACATTCTTCTGTAGTTGGAAAAAGTCAATTATTTTTAAAAGATATTAATACTAATGAAGGAAAACTAATATATTTATTGCCATATAACCAAAAATGTAATAGTAGTGATAAGCAACAACTTGAGGTATCAGACACATTTATCCATATATAGAGGAATATAGAACTATGGAATGGGAATCTCTATAAATATTGTGTCATATTGATGAAGTAGCTGTCAGTAACCAAGTGTTGTGGCAGAATGACTGTAAAGTTGAGAGATTCCGGATGGACCAAACCAAGGAGCCTATTAAGACTAGCACTATATGAATCCGGGATGATGAAATTGTATAGCATTGTTAGAGTAATTTCTTCTGCCTCTCCTTAATCCCCCTTATTATTTATACATAGAATAGGCAAAAAGGATAAAAACAGTATAAAAATTTTGTTCATTGGCAAAGAATTAACAGGATTTTGTTGATTCCCTGTTCATTTGCTCACATTATTGCTTTTGTTAAGTTGAATTTCTGATTTTACTTTTAACATCTAAAAAATTTGAGCTACAAATTCTCTCCCTCCCTTCCTCCTTCCCCTCCCCATCCATTAAGAAAGCAAGAAATGTGACATCAATTATACATGTAAAATCATGCAAAACATTTTCCTTATTAGGCATGTAACAAAAAAAATTTAAAAAAATAGAAAAAATAAAAGACTATACTTCAATTAGCACTGAGAGTTCAATAGTTCTCTCTAAAAAATGTGGATAGCATTTCTCACCATGGGTATTTTGGAATTGCCATTGATCAATCAATGTCTTCTCCATAGTAGATAAGTCTTTCACAGTTGATTATCATTTCAACATTGCTCTTATCGTGCACAATGAACTTTACTCATTTCACTCTGCATCTTTTCATACTGGCCTTCTCAAGTTTTTCTGAAACCATTCTATATATAATTTCTTATTGCACAATAGTACTATATTAAAATCATATACCATAAGTTGTCAACCATTCTCCATCAATTTCCAAATGTATGACACCATAAAAAGCATGGCTATAATTATTTTTGATCATTTAATTCCCTCCAATTTTTCTTTGATCTCTCTGTGATATCAAAATAGTAATGGTATTGCTGGACCAAAAGAGTATGCATTGTTTTATAGCCCTTTGGGCATAGTTCCAAATTGTTCACCAGAATGATGGAGTCACTTTAAAACTCCATAAAAAATAAATTGGTGTCCAAATTTTTCTACATCTCCTCCAGCATTTGTCACTTACCTTTACTTTCATGTTAGTCAATCTGATAAGTATGAGGTCGTATCTCAGAGTTTTAATTTGCATTTCTCTAATCAAGAGTTATTTAGAACATTTTTTCATGAGTATCAATAGCTTTGATTTCTTATTTTTAAAACCTCCTGTTCATATCTTTTGACCATCAATTGGGGAATGGCTCATTTTTATAGACTTGATGTGGATCCCTAAGTTTTTGATAGATGAGATGTTTCATCAGAGAAACTGGCCATAAAAATTATCTATGGTGTCTTTTAGGCCTAGTCTGTAGGAGTTAGATTTGGGTGTTTATGAAAATATATAAAAAACTGCTTAATTTGACTTAAAAAAGAAAGAAGAAAATCAAGTTTCCATTATCACAAATGAAAATTCACTACCAAATGAAGATGAAATTAAAGCAGTTACTAGTAGGCAACAAAAGGGAGTGAAGCATTTTTCCAGCCCAAGACAATTTTGCTCAACTACTTGCCAATAAATCTGACTATTTACAATGATATAAGTTGCTCAGATTTACAGAAGAGTGAATAAAACACATAAATAATACTATTGTAAAAAAAGAAATTGAGAATGCTATCCAGAGAAAGAACTGTGGGAGTAGAAATGCAGAAGAAAAACATATGATGGATCAATTGCTTCAATGGATATATGACTGGGGATTTTGACTTTAAATGATCATTCTACTGTAAATATTAATAATATAGAAATGGGTTTTGAACAATGAAACATGTATAACCCAGGGGAATTGCTCATCAGCTCAGGGTGGGGGAAGGGGGAAAGGGAGGGAAAGAATATAAATCATATAACCATGAAAAATATTCTTAATTAATTAATTAACAAAAAATAATTTAAGAAAGAAAAAGAAATTGAACAAGCCAGAAATGATGTCCCTAAGAAAAAACCTTCAGGACCAAAGGATTAACAAGTGAATTCCACCAAAAAATTAAATAGCAATCAATTACAATATAATATAAACCATTTGGGAAATAGGCAAAGATGGAGTTCTACCAAATCTCCTACAGCATAAACATGGTGGTAATATTCACATGAGGAAGAACAAAAACAGAGAAAGAAAACTATAGATCTATTTTTCTAATAAATATTAATGCAAAAATTTTTAATAAAATACTAGCAAGGATATTAACAGCAATATGACCAGATTCATAACAGGATTTATATGAGAAATGCAGGGCTGGTTCAATATTAGGAAAACTATCAGCATAATTTACCACATTAATAATAAAAACAATATAAATCATATGATTATCTTAAAAGATATAGAAAAAGATTGACAAAATTCCTATTAAAAACTCTAGAAAACTTAGGAATAAATGGATCTTTAGTTGAAATGAAAAGTAGTATCAGCTAGCATTAGCCATAATTGGGATACCCTGAAAGCCTTCCTAATAATGACAGAGTGAATTACACTTATTATTATCATTATTATTCAATACTGAACTAGGAATGTTAACTATATCAATAAACCAAAGAAATTGAAGTAATTTTAATGAACAATAAGAAAACTATTACTCTTTGTACATGATATGATAATATACTTGAAGAATACTAGAAAATCAATTATGAAACTATTTGAAGCAACAATTTCACTAACTTGCATAATAGAAATTAAACCCACACAAATAATAAGCAATTGTATGTTACCAACATTAAGTCCAATAGCAAGAGAGAGAAAGATAAATTCCATTTAATATTACTGCAGACAATATGAAATACTTGGAAGTCTACCTGTCAAGACAAACCCAGGAACTATTATGAACACAATTATAAAACACATTTATAATCAAAGTAAATCCCCAACTTGATAGTCAAAGGATATGAACAGGCAATTTTCAGAAGAAGAAATCAAAGCTATCTACAGTCATATTAAAAAAGCTCTAAATAACTCTTGATTAGAGAAATGCAAATTTTAAAAGGAGAGGTGAGGTATCACCTCACATATATTAGATTGGCTAATGTTACAGAAAAATATAATGACACATATTGGAGGGAATGTGGAAATATTCAAACACTGATTCATTATTGGTGAAGTTTTTAACTGATTTAATCATTCCTTAGAGCAATTTGGAATTATTCTCAACTGGTTACAAAACTGCATAACTTTTGAGCCAGTAATACCATTACTAAGCCTGTATCCCAAAGAGATTGAGGAGAAGGGAAGAGGACCTATTTGTATTTGTAGCAGTTCTTTTCATGGTAGAAAAAAAATGTAAATTGAGGGCATGCTCAAGAATTGGAGAATGATTAAACTAGTTGTAGTATATGGTTGTGATATAGAATACTTTGTGCCATAAGAAATGCTGAGGGAGATGATTTTAGAACAGCTTGGGAAGACATATAAACTGATGTGAAGTGAAATGAGCAGAACTAGGATAACATCATACATAGTAATAATTCTATATAAATTGACTGAGACCGACTTAGCTATCATGATCACTGTAATCATCTGAGACAATTGGGAAGGATTTATGAAGAAAATGCTATCTTCTTACAAGGAAAGAAATGATGGAGTCTGAAATCAAATTGAAGCATATTTTTTGAAGCCTATTTTTTGCCATATGGCTAATACAGATGTATTTTTGTATGATTTCATATCTATACCTGTTATCACATTTCTTGCCTTCTCAATGACTGGAGGAGGAGTGAGAGGAAGGTTGTCCTTGTCTACCCTTGTCCTGTCTTCCCAAAATACACCCTTACTTGAGAAAAGAAGATTAAGAACTATTTCATTGAAATCTCATAGCTCACCCTGAGTGATTTGAGGAAGATTGAAGAAAGGGGGGAGGGGAAGCTGAAAGGCTTCTGAAGAGGGAGGAAAACGGGAGGAGGGTAGGCAAAACTTGATCCATTAGTTATTTAGTATATCAAAATTATCATATATTACAGATTGCCCCCCCTAAACAAGTGAACTATACAATTCCTTAGAAACGGCAGAAAAGAAAAATGTTTAAGCAAATTCTCTGTGGAGCTGTTGTTCTGGCAGCCATTACTGGATTTTGGGGTTTACAATTTACTCTATAGCAGAATGACCAACATGATTTATTATTCTCTGGATTATATTGGCAACACAACCATGTTTATACTGCAGTTGCCATTTTAGACTGAAACTGTACTATGGCAGATTTTGACTCAAGTTTACATTATCTCTATAGCAACCATTCAGATTCTGACTTATTTGAAGAATATATATAAATTTGTTATCTCCAAAAAGGCAGCTCAGATAATGGTGGTAGATACTGACTTAGAAACTGTTATTAAGAACTTGTTTGAGGAATTGATCAAGATAAAAAGGCTAGATCAGATTAAGGACAAGAACAATGGCCAGGCAGATAGTGCACCCAAAGAAAAAGAAAGACAAAGAAATCTAAGATCAATGCACAGGGATAGGAAAGTGACAAGGACACTAAATCTGATAGTGAACCAGAAAAAATTTGTCCACTAAAGGAGGTCATCAAGCTATCAAATACAACTGCTGTATTACAATCTAAGTTGCATAGACAGTTTACATCCCAGGAACTTGAATCCTTGAAAAAAGTTTTCCAAATTTTATCAATCAACCTTTTAAGACACAGAAAGAACTGAAATATGCTTTTAGGGTCTTTGGCCCAGACTTTGAAGGTGTAGAATTTCTCCTATCTGAGCTGTTTAGTCCCCATGAGCATAGGCAATTTATTGAGAAGACCGGAGCAGATAATATCTTGACTAGTTGGCCCACAGAGGAGCAAAGGGAAGACCTAGATTTTGCAAATCCCACTAGCATGTCCTACTTAAGAAAATGTAGAGAAGATTTGCTCCAAGCTATAAAGCTCTGTTGCTGGAAGACTAATGCATGGACAAGATTTGATAAACTCATGCAGAACAAAGGGGAATATCCAGCCACATTCATTGATCATCTCTCTGAAATGGCAGAATCAATTATGGGTCTAGAGGCCAATAGTGAGGAGTCTTCTAGTCATGTGCAAAGACAGTTTTTGAAGGGCTGCACACCTCACTTAAAGAATTTTTTAAAACAGTACTTCCCAAAATATGATACTGTAAGCCTGATTGAACTACCTGAATCTGCTAGTTATCTCCATGATAATCATTCAGAACAACACAAATGCAAAACTTAAAAGATAAATTAGAGATAACAGAGAAAAATCTAGGATAAAAGGAGATAGAGGAAATCAAGAAACTCAACACTGTTAGGACTTACACTAAACCTAGTTATAAACCTAAACCAAAAACAATACAGAGAGAAACTATATATTGGGTAACCTGTTGATTTGGGGAAGTTTAGTTGTGAAGTAACCTACAAGTCAGTGAATATGTAAGTGTGTATTTAGGTTGGATTCTGGATAAGACAATAAGTTAGGGGGAGAAAGATCTATCCAGGGACTTCCATTCATGAAAAGAAGAATGCAATATTATGTCTTACAGGAGGTCAATAAGTAAAGATCAGAAAAACTACATTATTTGCTCATTATTCATCTAATAGATCCTTATGTAGCATCAGACCGTGAGTTGCCATGATTTGTCACCAAAAATGTTCATACTAATTAAATTAATTTACATATTCCTTACTATTCCAAATGGCCAACAAAAACATCTGGAGGAACAAAATGTCAAGAATCTTAAGGGAAACTATTAAAAAGTGGAAAATTAGGGGACCTATAATACCAAATCTCAAAGAATTCTACTAAATTACAATAATCAAAAATGTTTTGGTATTAGTTAAAAAATAGAAAAGCTGATTGGTGATAGATTAGATTACTTAAGATAAAGAAGCAAATACACTAAGCAATATTCTATTAACTCAAAGACTCCACCCCACTCACAATCTTTGGGACCAAAACTTATTATTTGACAAAAGCTGCTAGAAAAATTAGAAAGGTGTCCTGGAAAAGTTAGGTTTGGATCAGCATCTGACAATAAGCTTCAAATAAATATATGAGCTAGATTTAAAAGGTCATAACATGAACAAAAGAGAGGAAAAAGTACACAGATAACTTTTATAGCTCTATATTGAGAAAGTGTTGACCAAAATAAGAGAAAAACTTATAGGAGATAAAGAGGACAATTTTGATTACATATAATTGATAATCCTTGGCACACAAAAAAAATCAATGTATTTAAAATTAGATGAGAAATTGTTAACTGGAGGAAAATACTACAGTAAGCTTATCTGCTAAAGATATGATATTTAAAACATATAGGAAATTAATCCAAATTCATTAGAACAAGGAAGACCCATTTATCAATAGGTAAATGACCAAAGATTGAGCTCTAAAAAGAAAGTGAACTATCAAAAGTCATAGGAAAAAATGCTCCACTATTATAAGTCACTATTATAAAAGAAATACAAGTAAATACTTTTTAGGTGTCATCTCACATCTCTCAGATGGGAAAAAAATGAAAATGACAACTGATGATGGGAATGTGCAAGTATATTCACAATAACACACATTTGGTGGAACTATGAACTAATCTAGTCATTCTGGAGAGCAATATGGAAGTATACCACATTCCCAAACCACTAAACTCTGATTATTCTATTAACTAGGCAATACTACTACTAGGCATATTGTCCAAAGAGATAAAAGAAAACATCCATAACTAGAAAACCATTTATAATATCTCTTTTTGTTGTATCAAAATTATAAAAACCCATCAATTGTGTAATGTGTCTGAACAAATTATGGCATATAAATATAAAAACATAGTATATTACTTTTTAAAATAATAAAAGTAATGGATTCAGAGAAACCTGAAAAGATCTTGTTAACTAATGAGGAATCAAGAGAATGATTTGTATAGAACACTGAAAAGACTTCATCTGAAAATTTTAAGAACTCTGATCTATGCTATGAGGACCAAAAACTTTTCATTTGAAAAACTTAAGAACTCTGATCTATGCTATGAGAACTATGAGATCCATATGATGAAGCATACTTCCCACCTCATAATTGAAAGATATTGAACTAGAGTACAGGATGAGACATTTTCTCAGATATGGCCAATATATGGATTTATTTGGTTTGAATATGCTTATTTGATACAAGTTAAGAGTTCTTTTAATTAGGGGATGAAGGAATTGAATGTACCTCTGGTAAAATGATGACCCTCACAAAAAAAGGAATAAGGAAACATTTAATGTACAGAAGAGAACAAAAGGAAGTTTTAATGTAGACAAAATCTCATGGGACAGCTTTGGCATTAATGTGACAAATTTATTTTATACTTTAAAAGAGCTTATGAATTGAAGTTCATAATTTTACATATAATTCTCATTTCTGTTCTTTCTACATGGAAGTTTTCAAATCTGATGACATTTGTCAAATTTAGAATACCAAAATTTTTAAATGAAAAAATATTATATATATGGTATAACCACTACAGAGTACAAAGACAGTGGGACTATCACTTCTTTATTCATTAAATCATTGCCTCTATTAATGTTATATGAGATTGGATCAGCTGCCATATCATATTACACTATTTAATTCAGTTTTCATTACACTAAAACTCTGATTTTTTTTTCAGATTAATTGCTGTACATTTATGCAGCCTCCAACTTGTACTTAGAGAGTTGACTTTTTGAATCCAAGAATAATTTACATTTACCCCTAATGAATACAATTTTATTGGATTTGAAGCACAATGCCCATCAAAATCTTTTTTAATCCAATCTCTGTTGCTCATTGTGTTAGTTTCCTCTCCTGGCATTTATTCATCAGAAAAATTTGACAAGCATGTCATCTGGATTTATCATAATCATTAGTAAAAATATTAAAGATCCTAGGTCTTTGGAGCCTCCTGCACCTATGAAATACCAGATCTAGAAATAAAATAGACCTCATTTTAAAAATCAGTCAGTCAAAAAGCATTTACTGTATAGCTACCATTCTAACTTCTGGTCACATTTTTAATGTCTAAGTCATGTACTTATTTCCATGTGAATCCATATTGATCTTTAATGACAACTCTACCTCACCTCCCATTTGAAGTCCTTTGGGTCTTCAAAATGTGCTTGAGAATTTCCCATCATTCCTAGCCTGACTTCTACATAATTTTAGTCTATGGGATCCTACTTTAGTATCCTTGATTGATATTCTTCTCAGATCAAAGGTAAACATTTTCTCCTCCTCTACCACTAATTCTGAGAGGGAAGAAAGACTTCCTTCCCATCACTTCCCCTCCAGCAATTAGTTCTTCCCTATTAATGAGAATCAGGTCCAAACTAGAATATTTTCTTGTTGACTTCTCAGCTTCCTGAAAGATGACAAGATGTGTACAAAATGAAACAGGTTAGAAAAAAAGCACTGTCGTAATGAATAAATACATTAGGAAGTAAAAGAAACTAAAAAATGACATTAAAAGGGAAAATATCTTATAAGGAAAAAATAATCTGTCACAAGGCGCTTAAAAACAACTAGTAAATTGTATAAGAGAAACTAAGAAAGATGATATATAAAGGTTAAATTAAAATTAATGAAGGTAATGTAAAGAAAGTCTTCCCTTTGTGGTGTATTAATCCGGAAATTCTGACATAAGATCATAGATGTAGAATGAGAAAGGACCTTTAGATACCATTCAGTTTTATCCTTCATTTTGCAAATGAGGAAAACCAAGGCCAAAGAATGTTAAAGAGGCATATATTATTCATTATGTGTCAGAGTCAGGTAGAAATTTTTATAACAAAATGGAAAATTTGTGAATATTTGAATGGCCCTATTGGAAGAGAAAATGACAGAAATTATAGAATACGATGTTAAACAAAATTTAAAAATAAGATTGTATAAAGATTTGGGACCACTAAAATGAAAGTAATGGAGATAGCAAATAAAACTCAGAGACAACTTGAGAAAAATTTATCTGCTAGAAAACTGTAAAAAAAAAAAAGAGCATGGATGTGTAATATTTAATGGGAAAGATGGGGAATTGAAAAAAACAGGGGATAAGGAAGGTTTGTAGCAGGGAATGGAGGAGTTTAAGGGAGAGAGGGAATATTGCTGCTGGTGAGGCAATGGTGATATATGCCCCCTGCTGAGAGGCAGTGGCAGGGGTCTGATAAGGACCATTTGTCGTTGAATGAGTGAGCTGATGTTCAGCTCCCTCTATGCCCAGAAAAGATAGTCCACTTATCTGACTGCAATATTCTAATAAGAGAAATTTTAATAACCAGGTTGGATTGGAGAGATATCAAGGAAAAAGGGAAGAGGGAGGTCCCTAAATAAGGTTGGAGTCTGTCTTAGCTTTGCATCTGAGGCCAGGCCTCACAGGCTGGTGGAGGGTTTCTACCACACCCATCTACCTCTATATCTGTGCTGGTTTTGTCAATTTCAGAATCTTAGCAACAGACAGAAAGCAACAAGAACAGTTCTAACTTTCAGAGCTGGTTGGGCCTGTGTCTTCAGGCTGAACTGAGTAAAGGCTCTCCTCATCCGAACTGGGAAGCCAATGCTCCTCCCAACTCCAACACCAAGAAGGAAGTAAACCTGGCAGGAAGGAAGTGCTAGTCACAAGACCCAACTGCCACTCCAGTTGCCCTTTCCCCCACCAACTGTCAGTCTTGCCAATTTCCTCTCTATGGATATTCCCACTGTTGTTTATTCCAACACAGTGGCAGAAAGATCAGAACTTGTTCTTGTTTCCTTTCCACAGATGTCATATTTCAGGAAGTCCTATAAGAAAACTTCCCAGAAATACTGAAGACAAACACATTTCACTGTCAGAGACAAACTACAAATTCAGCTCACCCACACATATCATCAAATTCCTTAAATTCTGTGAACACTCCCCCTCAAATTTTGTAAACAGCCCGAAAGAAGAAAATTACATTATAAAGAATATCAATTGGAGTCATATTAGTCTTATTCTAGAACAAGAATCAAAAATAGATGGGGATACAATATTCTCAAGTAAGAGAAAAATTGTCCTATAACCAAAAATTGCTTGTCCAGTAAAACCAAGAATGTCTTTTCATGAAGAAAGATATTTTTAAAATCCACCTGAAGACTTCTAGACATTCCTGTGGTAGAAGACAAATTTAGTTCAGGGCTTTGATATGAAACTGACCACAAAGTTAAAGCTTAACAAAGTAAAATGATGTTTAAACAATGAATACATGTAGAGACTTTATATTCTATAAGAAGCAAATTAGGGTACTCTCTGTCTTTGACTTTAAGCCTCAGCTTGAAGAAGAAGCATAAAAGAAATCATTAATGGGAATTGACTGGCAAAAGTCCAAAGATGAAAAGCAAACAAATAACTCTGAAGAGATATAACAAAGGGAAAGAGAATTGTTTTACCTTGAATTTGTGCATCACAGATGAAGTCCAAGCTAATAAAAAAAGCCCAAGTGATAGGGCAGAGTGGGTAATCATTAAACCAAATCTATGTGCAGTGGGGAGGAGGAGGGAGTCTTTGAAAGGCTTATCTCACTAAAGCTAAGAATCTGAGTTTAGGTTATGTGTGTGTGTGTGTGTGTGTGTGTGTGTGTGTGTGTGTGTGTGTGTGTGTGTGTGTGTTCTCACATCCTCGTGCATGTGCCCTGAGAGTAGGCAGAAGTGCTCATATGCTGGGGAGTAAGACCAGTGATATGAGTGATTGTATTCAGTGTTGGTTTAAAAAAGATTGTCAAGGAAAAATCAAACTTAGTTATAACATTGACTATAAATGGACTGCACTCACTGTTTTAAATGAAGAACTTCAAAATGAAGTCCTTAGAAATGCATGAATAATATGATGTTCATTTAAAACACATAATATATGGGAGCATACACAGGTTTAAAGAAGCTGTATTATAATGAATTATTCCTCAAATGCTTCAAAAATTCAGGAGTAGTAATCATGATTTTAGACAAAACAAAAGCAAAAATAGAAGGTATTAAGAGACTAAAAACAGGGAAACCATATAATAGAGATGCTATAGACGATGAAACAGCATTAGTGTTAAATATACACACAAAAATATTATAGCTTTTAAATATTTTTGTTAGATAAAATGTAAAAGGGATCAAGACAGGAAGACATTAATAGATTTTAATTATTCTCTCTGAACTAGATAAGTCTTATAGAAAGATAAGTAAGAAACAAAATGAAGAATTAATAGAATATTTGGGGGGAAACCTGAAGAATATATACAAATGAAAGGGAGCCAGACATAAAGATTAACCAGTTTGCTTTCTTTATCAAAACTTTATCAACTTAATCAAAACTTATTATACAATAATGAGTTCATGAATTTCAGAAGAAATATGAAAATTTCCTTTGTCTTTTAACAATAACACAGAAAAGTAGTCACTAATAGGCACAATAAGAACAAAAGGAAGAGATCTCAAAAGAGGCCAAAAATGTTTTGAAAATTAATGATTTGGTCCAAGAATGTCATAGAAACCATAAAAACAATGTAATCAAATTATTTATTAGTCAGCCTTTTTATTTCAAATTTTTAAAAAAGTATTTCTATAATACAAAGAACAAGAATATAGTACATAAATAAAATCATAAATCTTCTATATGTTTAGCTTATTTTTTTCATAGCTACATAATAAATCCTATCCACAAATGTCCCAGCCCCTTTCCACCATCCCTGCATCACAAAGATATCATGAATGTTGCCAACATGGACATATAAATTTAATCTTTCATATTTCACCTTTCTGTTCACTTTCTTGAGGTAACATTCACAATTTCTTCTCCCAGCATTAAATTTGTGTGTGTATAATCTCTTGGTTCTACTCACTTCACTGTTCATTATCTCTTGTAATTCTTTCCAAGTTTTTTTAAATTAGTCTGTTCATCATTTCCTATGGTTTAATAATATTCCATCACAATCATACACCGCAATATGTTCAGCCATTTTCCAGTTGATAGGCATTCCTTCAATTTCCAATTCTTTGACTCCACAAAGAGAGTAACTTGGAAACATGGGTTCTTCTCCTCTTTCCTTAATCTCCTTGGTAAATGGACCAATGTAATCAACTCAAAGACTTATGAAGTTGATAGACAATTAGTCAATTCATTTTATTTTAGAGAGAGGAAACCCAAATTATCAAAATCAAAAGAAAAAAGGAGCAGATTGTAGTTATAATACATAATTAATGGAGATTAAGTAAAAATTATAAAATGATTCTATATAGTTATATAACAATAAAATTAGACACTTAAATAAAGTATATTTTTAATTATTTAAGCACAATTCCAAGATTGCTTTCCAAAATGGTTGTTTTAGTTCACAGTTCCATCAACAGTGAATTATTTCCCCCTTTTTTTCTACATCAATTCCAACATTTGTCATTTTTCCCTTTTCATTTTAGATAATCTAATAGGTCAGAGATGATATCTCACAGTTGTTTTGCATATCTCAGAGATTATTTGAATTTTTCTAATTAATAATGAGTTAGAGCATGTATTTATATGTAAATTGACATAAAGCTTTTATTTCTTCACTGAAAAATTGTCTGTTCATATATTTTGACAATTTATCAATTGATAAAGGACTAATGTTCTTATATATATGACAAAGTTCTCTACGTATTAAATAGATAAGAGACTTCCTTTTGAGAAAATGTCTATAAATTTTTCTCCAACTAACTGATTCCCTCCTAATCTTGGCTATATTAGTTTTGTTTGTACAAAAAGTTTTCAACTTAAATTATTCAAAATTATCCATTTTACATCTCATAATACTTTCTGTTTCTTGTTTATTCATATAGGATTCTATCCATAAATTTGATAAGTGACATGTTACCTGTTCTAATTTGCTTATGATACCTCCCTTTATGGCTAGGTCATGTGTCCCTTTTGATCTTGTCTAGCTAAATGGTGTAAGATATTAGTCTGTATCTAATTTCTGCCAGACTATTTTCCAGAATTCCCAACAATTTTTACCAAATAGTGAATTCTCATTCCAAAACCTTGGATTTTTACTTTTGTCAAATACAAAATTATTATAATATTTGATAATTGTTTGTTGTATGTCTGTTCTGTGTCACTGATATACTTTTCATCTTGCTACCCAGGACTAAATAGTTTTGACCTTTTGACCCAGCAATACCACTATGAGGCTTATTTCCTAAGGAGATCAAGGAAAATGGAAAGGGACTTCTATTTTCTAAAATGTTTATGGCAGCTCTCTTTGTGGTAGAAAAGAACTGAAAATTGAAGGGAGACACTTCAATCGGGGAATGGCTAAACAAGTTGTGGCTTATGATTGTGATGGAATACTACTGTACTGCACTGTAAGAAATGACGAACAGGTTAATTTTGGAAAGAACTACATGAAATTATAAAAAGCGAAAACACAACTAGCATAATTAATCATAATAATTAGGAAAACAGTAAAATATATGATTATATTCATAGATGTACAAAATGACCTTTTGCTAAAATATAAAACTCATTTGTGAGAAAAAGAAATGTGGAGAGTATGAGGCATGGGGTGTGGGGAAACTTCTAAATGCAGTTGCATTAAGACTCATATCTGAGGGTATCTCCAGCCCTTTAAGTTGGGTTGCCAGCCATTCCCTAATCCAGTTTTCTACTCTGCCACTTCAATTCAGTCTGAATTTATTAAATATCAGTTTTGTGCTAGAGATTCTGAGAAGTGGTAGGGGAAAAATAAAACAAAAGTCTCTGGTCTCAAAAGTGCTTATATTCTTGGAGAAGAAAAAAAATATGTACACATACAAATTATATGTACACATATAAATACAAATACATAAAGATAAATACAAAATGATTTCTTCAGGATACATACTATACTTAAAATTAGTCATTAACTAGCTGGTTAATTAATGGGAATTAGAATCAGGAAAAATGTCGTAAAAAGTAGCACTTAAATTTTGAAAAGAACTAGGAGGGGTAAGAGGTAGAAGTGAAGAGAGAATATTTCAGGTAACTGGGGTAACTCATATAAAAGTAGTGATATGGGATATGGAGTGTTCTGTATACAGAAGAGAAATTGGGTCAGTTTGGCTGGAAATAGACATCGTGCGAAATCTGGACAAATCTAGACGAATAGCCAAAACTAGAGATTATTTTGTAAAGACTGGCTATAGCAAGATTGTGAAGGCTGGCAGCTGGGTGGCTCAGTGGCTTGAGAGCCAAGCCTAGAGATGGGAGGTCCTAGGTTCAAATCTGCCCTCAGATACTTCCCAGCTGTGTGACCCTGGGCAAGTCACTTGACCCCCATTGCCTAGCCCTTACCACTCTTCTGCCTTGGAGCCAATACATAATATTGACTCCAAAACAGAAGGTAAAGGTTTAATAAAAAAAAACAAATAAATAAATAAATAAAGATTGTGAAGGACTTTAAGTGACAAAAGTAATATTAGAAGACTTTATTTAATGCAGCTACACCAATTTTCCCTCATACTTAATTTGCTTAAGACTTGAATCATTGATATAACTTTCTGGTGGCCTGAGTTAAAAAATTAGCACATGTGAATTCACCAGCTCCTCTTACAGGTTTTTGACCAACTAGATGAACCGAGGCAGGAAAACTGTATTCAACAAAATCAATGCTGAAATCTTGCTGCATATTTTTCCCTGTTATAACTAAGTCAACTCCACTTTTGTTAATATTAAGCAGTTTATACATGTCTCATTTCATTAAATTTATGAAACTAAAGCACTATACTGGCTTAAATCAAACCTTGCCTACAGTGCTTAAAAACATACTTCCCCAATAGATAGGTCAAAGGATATGAATAGGCACTATTTAGATGAAGAAATCAAGGATATATAGAAGTACATGAAAAACTGCTCTTAATTTCTCTTGGTGAGAGAAATGCAAATTAAAACAATTCTTGGGTATCTCCTCACACATACCACGTTGACTGAATGTAACAGAAAAGGAAAATAATAAATGCTGGAGGGAATTTAGGAAAATTGGAACTCTAATGTGCTACAGATAGAGTTGTGAACTGATCCAACAACTCTGGAGAATTATTTGGAGATATTCCCAAAGGTCTTTAAAACTATGCATACCCTTTGATTCAGCAATACTGCTACTAGGATTATATCTCAAAGAGAGTTTGATAAAGGGAAAGGGACTGTAAACCTCAAATTTCCTTAGACTTATAAATGTTGGAAATTTCACCATTGGTATATTTCATACTTGGAAAATTTTTTACTGATAGTCTATTGGAATGGGAACCCCATTGGCATGGGAGGTTCTTTCTCTTCCCTTCTTAAGATTACTTTAGGACAGAAACCCTTTGCTGAACAATGGAAAGGACTTTGACCTATGCTTAAGCATAGAACAGGAATTTCTTTGAGTCTTGATTGATTTTAGAATTGATACAATGGAGATACTTGGAATAAATCTCCACCCTATTCAGTCCTAATAGGATTGAGTAAGGGCTGCAGCCTAGATCAAAATTTAATTATTCCAATCTCTACCATACTCAAGTTAACAGGATTTAGAAAGGGCTGTAGCAAAGGAGTAAAGATTTAATCATTTGAAAATATGACCTTCAACAGACATGTGCAAAAGCCAGAAACCTCTGGGCGGTCCTGGGTTAAGCTAGAGCCTCCATTGGCACAGGGAAATTGATGAAGAGTGATTGGTAGATGGGAGAACTGAGGGGATGAACTTGGATGGTTTTCCTTAAAGATAGGGGGTCTGAAGACTCCAGGAAAGGGGGAAAGTTGGTCGGTGTGGTTCCTGTGGCTCTGAGAAGGTTGGCTTTGAAGGAAGCTGAAGGTGGGGGCCTCTGAGACTGTTTCTCCATTTTGGTCACGTGAGTAATAGGGACTGATCTCTTTTCTTTGCCCCAGCTATCTAAGGGCTTGGGCCTTTTGGCCCAGCCTAAACAGAAGGGGTATTTAAGCCCTATTCCCTTCTCTCCCTTTTTCTCTCTCTCTATCTCTAATTCCTTTCTTACTCCTATTGTAATTAAACTCCATAAAAGATTGACTGCAAACTTGAGTTTTCATTTAGGAATTACATAGCTGAATTCCTTGGCGACCTTAAATTAATATATATCAGTCTTTTAAAGTGATTCCCTTGTTACAGGACCTGCTTATACAAAAATACTTATAGCAGCTCTTTTTGGTGGCAACAAATTGGAAACTGAGGGGTTGTCTATCAATCAGAAAAAGTTGTGGTGCATTATGGTAATGGAATACTATGTTGCAAGAAATTATGAAGATGATTTAAGAAAAACCTGGAAAGACCTACATAAACTGATGCAAAGTGAAGTGAACAGAACCAGGAGAATATTGTACACAGTAACAACAATATCATGTGATAAACATTTAAGAATGACTTCGCTATTCCTAGCAATACAGTGATCCAAGACAATCCTCATGGACTCATGATGAAAAATGGCATCCACCTACAGAGAAAGAACTGATGGAGTCCGAATATAGACTAAGACATACTATTTTGAAACTTATTTCTTCACTTTTGTTTGTTCAAGTTCTTTCACAAAATGACTAAGACGGAAAGATGTTTTATACAGTTATACAAGTAAAATTTTGATCATATCGTTTGTGGGCACTAATCAATACCATGGTTACCTAGAGTAAGAGTCCCAGAATTAAGACAGTTAAGTTAACCAAGGAAGTCATGGGGCTGTTGTAAGAATACAAAATTATATGCCAAATCCATTGGGTAATCTATGACTCAAAGACCATTTGCATGACTTTCTTTATGGGTAGGATTAATTACTCAACATTCCATGCCTACTGAGAAGTAGAATTGTTGTGCTCTTGGGCATATAAGATTTGGGTTTTCTAAACTCAATTTTTTTATAAAAAATATTTTAATTCATTTAATCTTCCCCAAATACATTTAATTCTTTTTGTTTCTCTTTAATTTTGAGTTTCAATTTTTCTGCCTCTTTCTCATCCCCCACCCCCCTCCGCCTCCCATTGAAGAGGCAAGGAATAAAATATCTATTATACATAGGAAGTCTTGCAAAGTATGTTTCAATATTAGCCATGATATAAAAGAACCCATTAATATCCAAGTGAAAAAAGTATCTTTCAATCTGCACTCAGTCTCTGGATGTGTATAGGATATTTCATCAGGAGTCCCTTAGAATTGCCTTTGTCTTTGCCTTAATCAAAGTACATGAATCTTTCATGGTTGGTCATCATTAAAGATAATGCCAATGTGTACAATGATCTGGTTCAATTCACTTCACTTTGCATCATTTCATGTAAGTCTTCCAGGGATTTAAAAAAAAAATTACATCCTCCTCATCATTTTTTATTATACAAGAGTTTTTTTTTTTAATCACAATCATATAGTACAACTTGTATAGCGATTCCCTAATTGATGGATATTCCCTCAATTTCCAATTCTTTGCCTCTAAAAAAGAACTGTTAAAAATTTTTTTTACTAATACATCCTTTCCCCTTTACTTTGACCTCTTTGAGATACAGAATAATGGAATTGCTGAGTTGAAGATTATACATTTTTATAGCCCTTTGGGCATAATTCAAAATTATTCTCCAGATAGAACAGTTCACAACTTCGCTAACAATACTTTTGTGTCTCAATTTTTCCACATCCCTTCCAGCATTTGTCATTTGATTTTTTGTCATGTTAGTCAACTTCATAGGTCTGAGGTAATATTTCATGCATTTATCTAATTAGTAATCATTTGGAGCGTTTTTTCATATAAGTACAGAGTATATTTCCTTATCTGAAAATTTCCTGTTCATATCTTTTGACTATGTATCAATGGGGCAATGACTATTATTTTTATAAATTTCATTCAATTCCCTATATATATCATAAATGTGGCCTTTATCAGAGAAACTTGCTATAAATTTTTTCTCCAGGATTTTCTTTTTCCAATTTTGCCTCCATTAGTTTTGAATGTAAAATACTACTAATTTCATGTGATAAAAAATATCCATTTTATTTCCTGTGATCCTTTCTGTGTCTTCTTTGGTCATTAACTCTTACCCTCTCTAGAGATTTGGCAGGTATATTTTCCTATGCTTCCCTAATTTACTTATGATATCATGATTTAAGTCTAAATCCTTTATTCATTTGGACTTTATCTTGATATACAGGGTGAGATCATAGTCTATGTCCAGTTTCTGTCAAACTGCTTTCCAGTTTTCCCAGCAATTTTTATCAAATTATTAGTTCTTGCTCCTATAGCTGAGATCTATCAGTTAATCAAACACTGGATTCCTAAATTTTCTTCTGTGTATTGCACATCTAATCCATCCCATTAATCCAGCACATTTATTTCCTAGCCAGGATCAGATTGTTTTCATGATTACCTGCTTTGTAATATAATTTGAAACCTGGTACTGCTAGGTTGCCTTCCTTTACATTTTTCCCATTGATACTCTTAAAATTCTTAACCTTTTTTTCTCCATGGTGAATTTCTTAATTTTTTTATTTTTTAGCTCTATAAAGTAATCAACCCTTTGGTAGTCTGGTTAATATGCCTGAATAAATAAAATAGCTTGGGTATAATTGTAGTTTAATCATAATAGCTTGACCTACTCATGAGTAATTAATATTTCTCCATTTGTGTAGATCTAACTTTATTCATGAGAAAAGTGTTTTGTAATTGTGTTCACATAATTTTTTGTCTTGCCAGTTAGACTCCCAACTATTTTATATATTATCTGAGTTATTTTAAGCAGAATTTATGTTTCTATCTCTTCCTGCTTAGTTTTGTTGGTAGCATGACTTCTACCTTCTAAAGAGAAGATTTGTGGTTCTAGATTTTCTTCAGGTTCCTAAAGTGAAAGAGACAGTGCTAACTTAAAAACAAAATAAAAGAAGCTTTACCATTCCCTGGTAGGGATGAAGATACTATGTAAAAGTGCTAGCATCTCTGTTATGTCCCTCTGTCTCTGTCTCTGTCTCTCTTTATATATCTTCCCTCTCTCTCTTCTTCTCCCTCTCCCTCCCCACTCTGGTAGCCCCTCTCTCTAAGGAGAGTAGAGCTACCAGCCTCTGGCCACCAAACCACCACTTTTCTTCCTGGAAGGAATTGGTGTCCCTTGAAGAAGAGTGCATGGAGAGACTGTATAGATAATGATTCATGCTTCCCTTTGAGCTACAACTAGATAAATACCTAATATATGGGGTCACTACAAATCAAACACCCCCTATACTTACAAGTCTTGAAATGTTAGGTAAATGTCAGCTAGAGTGATTATTATAATTAGTCACTATAGAAGGTAAAAAATCAGTGTCACTAGTTAAAGTCTTCAAGGAGTATAGCCACACTACACTGAAGTCAGAGATTTTTCTAGGGCAGGCTGAGTTTAGGTCACAAGCAGCCTTGTTTTCCCTAGGGCTGTACTCCGAGTTGTTGGGCCTGTGCCACTTATGGTCAGAGCACAGAGAACAGGACACAGGATTACGACTATAGGAAAAATAGTAACTTTTAATATACTGGAACTCAATCATAATGACCCAGCACTTTGACTTTTTTGTGTGTGACGCAGAAAATACACACTGACCAGAGGGAGAATCCTATCATCCTGGGCTTCATTTTTCACTGGCATGCCAACCCAGATGGCTTCTAAAATCTATGAGAGGGTTGAAATTGATAGGAAAGTCTTTAAAACTAACAGTGTAAGTTAAAGAGGCTTTAGAAAGGTTGAGTTAACAGTAAGCAATGCTCATTACAATGAGTACTGTTCATTGTTATTTGAAGGATGAATTTTGCAGAGCAGAGAATGCATAATTATGTTTTATAAGTAGCTATAAATTAGAGGAGACAAAGAGGAGATTCTTATAATGAAATCCAAAGCTGACAATGGCCTCTGAAACAATAAAATTTCATCTTGAAATGAAATATAAACAATCCTTTTATTCTCTCACAGATAGCTGCTAATACTTAGTAATGTTCATAGATGTGTAAGTGAAAAACTGTTTTGATAGGGAATATATTAGTGTAGCTTCATATCTAAAATTAGGAGGTTGAAAGGGTTCATCTCTATGGTCTCTTTCTCCTCTAAGATGCTATGAATCTGTGAGTATGGAATTGGCCAATTCCATATTTTAAAATCCAAAAAAGGTCCAAAGAGAAAAAAAAAACCAACTAACTAAAGGAGTAAAGAAAAAAAAGAGAAAAGAAGAAAAGTTGACAATTAGAACTGGATCTATCTAGCCTAAAGGAAAGTTTAAAATTAATTCAATCAACAAATATTTATCAAATGCTCATTATGTGGCAAGTTATGTGCTGGGTACTGGGTATATGAAGAGTGAGACAAACCCTACTCTGAAGAACATTATTTTCTTTCAAGGGAGACAATATGAACATATAGACATATCTACAAATTTGCCCAGTCCCTTGTTAATAATGTAAAGAGAATAAATATAAAATGATGGAGAGTAGTAAGAGAGGGAGGACACTTGCCGTTGGAGGAATTAGGACAAACTTTTGTAAATGATGCTGTTTGAGCCACATCTGAAAGGACAAAAAGGATTCTATGAGTTTGGTTGTTAAGAGGGAGCATATACCCAGCATGGTATATGGTTAGTGCAAAAGAGATGCAAGATGGAATATTATAAATGCGGAACAGAGAGAAGACCTGTTGGACTAAAATGTATAAGAAGAGGAATATTGAATAATGAGGCTATAAAGATACATTGGGAAGATTGTGAGGTGCTTCAAAGGCCAGAAAGTCCAGTCAAATGACTGCTAGCTAAGTTTGTACCCCAAAGAGATAATAAGGAAAAATACTTGTACAAAAATATTTATAGTTGCCCTCTTTGTGTTGTCAAAAAACTGGAAAATGAGGGCTTGTCCATCAAATGGAATACTATTGTGCTGAAGGTAATTGTCCTGGATCATTGCATTGCTGCTAGTAGAGAAGTCCATTACATTTGATTGTGCCACAGTGTTTCAGTCTCTGTGTACAACATTCTCCAGGTTCTGCTCCTTTCACTCTGCATCAATTCCTGGAGGTCTTTCCAGTTCACATGGAATTCCTCCACTTTATTATTCCTTTGAGCATAATAGTAATCCATCATCAACATATACCACAATTTGTTCAGCCATTCCCCAGTTGGAGGGCAGCCCCTCATTTTCAAATTTTTTTGCCACCACAAACAGCACAGCTATAAATATTTTTGTACATGTATTTTTCCTTATGATCTCTTTGAGGTATAAACTCAGCAGTGGTATGGCTGGATCAAAGGGTAGGCAGTCTTTTAAAGTCCTTTCGGCATAGGAACCTAAACCATTATTGATACATTAGAGAAATCAAATTCAATTTAGTGATGAGGTTAGTCATATTGCAAAGTACTGAAGTGAGAGGAAAAGTGGTGACAATGAGACAATAAGTATAGATAGCTTTTTCTGGGAGTTAACATTTCTGTTAAATATAAAAAGATTTACTATGAGAATTCAGGATTATTTCTATGCACACATGACAAAACAAGAAAAAAAAGATTTAATAAGGCATGAGATAGTTGAGTTGGCTCTCAGGAAGAACTTGACTATCAAGGCAATAAAATATCAGAGTACATTAGCAAAGTATGTGATAAATTGTTTTATGCTATTCTTGTGGGGAAAAGATATGCCATCGAGGTGATATCATAATCAGAGGAATTCAGAAAGAACAGAATGACTGTGTTCAAAGAGTATTCTATATTCCAAGTTAATGGTTAAGAAAAAAGAAGAAAGGAAGTAGAGGCACTAATTGTAGACAGTCTTTTCAAAGAGTTTATCGAAGAAAGAGAAATACAAAATGATGCCAGAGACAAATGAAACAAGTGAGATCATTTTATTTATTTATTTATTTGTTTGTTTGTTTGTTTATTTATTTGTTTGTTTGTTTGTTTTTAGTGCTGGCTAGTTTTTCTTTACTTATCTCTCCGGTTTTAGTTTCTGAATTGGAGCTTTGATTGAGAGTCAGATATTTCCCTCTGCTGGCTGTTGGGTGAGATGGTCAGTCCTGAACGAAACCTGGGTCTCCTATGTTTTTGAATATCCTTTACATCTCACTCTTGAACTTGTGAGTTTCAAAACAACGGATATTCAGAATGCTCTATGGTGACTCAAGAAAGTGTTAGGGATTCTAAAATTCTGGGACTATGGCTCTCCTACTCTGAACCCTGATGTTCCATTCTGGTCATGTGCACTCCCTGAGGACCTTCCCGGGTCTTTGGGGGGGGGGGGGCTCAGCTTTTGTTGCTTCTTAAAGGGTACATATTTCTCTGGCCTGTCTGGGATCCCACTGAGAGACTGTTGACCTTTTTTTTCTACACTTGTTCTGATTTTGCTTGAAGTCCTCACTCTCTGACTGACTTCTTGTGCAGTTCTTGGGAGGGAAGGGGGAAGAAATAACTTATTGTATTTCTTAATGATTAATCTATCTGGTGCAAATTTCGAGGTTTATTTTTAGTAAAGTTGTTTTTGTGGAAGTTAATATTCTGCTATATTGAGATATTAAGTTCATAAATTTCATTGCTACCACAAAGATAAATGATAGGAAGAAAGCAATTTGAAATTTCCTTCATCTGGCTCTCATTATATTACATTTTGTCTTAAACATTTCCAGTTTTAACTAGAACTCTATTAGGTACTACATAAAATTACAAAGGAAACAAAAGTTATGTCAGTGAGCTGAAGGACTAATTTTTATAAACACACACACAGAGTGATTGCTAAAATGGGTTCGTGAATTAAGGGTTATTTTCACACTTGTACTATCGATACCAATTATTTGCTTATTTAAAATAAACTCTTTGGGCTTCATAATTGTCCATTCTTGACTTCAAAAAAGAAAAGGAGACAATAATAAATATTATTTTGTTATTTGCAAATGACTCCTCTATCTAGGCATTATCCTCTGTTCTATTGTTCTATTATATGCACATGTATTTAAATATATGCCTGACTGAAATGTTGATCTTCTTTCAAATTTTCAGCAAATGAAGGACTCTCTGCATTTTAGTGAGTTGCTATAAATATCCTTGGGAAACTGTCAAAGCCTATAGCTAGAGGAAAATACTCTTAACTTAGCTACTTTGGTACATTGGCAATGTTCACAGTTGGTTATACACACACACACACACACACACACATATATATACACATATACATATACACATGTATATACACATATGTGTGCATATATAAAGATTAGGGTTCACCATATTTTCTTTTTAAAAAATACTTTACTATTCATCATTAGCTCTATTACATAGTTTATGATTTCATGATCCAAAACCTTTTTTCTAATGAAAGTCCTATTTTTGCTTAAATTTCATAAAATAGAAACTACACAAAAAAAAATTGAGTTCTAAATTATTTCATGTTAGAAACACCTTTTCCTGTTCTGAACTAGAATTAGGTTTAAAATTATAAACATTATAAAAATTAATTTACTTTTACTTATTCCTCAATAACATTATCCATGTTCTTGTTATTTGGTATTTTCTCTAAATTTTGGCTTTTCCCTTTATTCCATGTTCTTCAAAATAATTTTTATTACCAATGTTTTTTTTAATAATTAATCTTTGATGCTATTTATTAGCAACTAGGTAGTACAGTGGATTGAATTCAGGCTTTGGAGTCCAGAAGACTTGAGTTCAAATTGATCCCAAGACACTTATTAACTTTGAGATTGTGGGCAAATTATTTAATTGCTGTCTGCCTTAGTTTCTTCAACTATAAAATGGGGATAATAATAGCATCTATCTCCCAATGTTGTTATGATGATAAAATGAGATCATATTTCTTAAAGGATTTTGAAAATCTTAAAGAGCTAAATAAATGTTAACTGTTACTATTTTTGTTGATGATTTATTCATTTATACATGTCACTTATTGAACATGGAACATACTACAAATTAATTATATTCTTCAAATACCTATTTTATAGGATCACATGATCATTATTCATCAAATTATGAAACTGATAACTAGAAAGGACCGTAGAGATAATCCTCTAATCTTCTCATTTGAAATTCCTTGAGATTTTTTGTTTTTGTATACCTTATGTCTTGGGTGGTACCTGTGCAAATTAAAGACTTAATTACTTTTAATTGACTTGAATTTCCAAAATAATAAACAATTCAAGTTGAAAATTTGCTTTTAATTATGAAATTGTAATATGAATGTTACTTATTGGCTTATTAATAATAATATTACATTTTATAGTATTTTAATGTTTTCAAAGTTGCTTACATATATCTTATTTGGTATAAAATTTTACATATGAAGAACTTGAGATTTACAAAAACTGGGTAAATAGCTATTAACTATCAGAAGTGGGATTCATAGTTTCATTCATTTATGTGTTCATTCATTCAACAATAATATTGAATAACTCCAGGATGCAAGCTACTCTGTCAAGAGAAAGAAAACATAATTCTTCTTTTTAAAGATCAATAACCTAATGGTTTACAAGTTCATATATAGAATTATATTTATAATAACCAAATTTCCATTTTCAGTGTTTGGCATGATTCCTATATTTCATGTGCAAATATATAGTTTCTAAATTAATATTTTTCTCATGGAAGCATCTTGTACAATTAACAGATTTTAGAAGCATTTTATAAAAGATGAAAGAAATAAAGAAATAAAGATAGTGTATGCAAGGCATCAAACTTACTTTGGATATAGGAGAATTAACTAAGGAAATGATGTAAATCTTTAAACCCTTTCAAATTAAATATCAAATAATGCTTTCATCTTTTTATGAGATGATTATATAATTAGTCTTTGAATGAGAGACTCCAACTGTAGATTAAGTGCATTACCCAAGGCTCAATGGACAGAATGCAAAGATCCTTTGTATTTGCCTTAGGTTCAAAAGTTCTCACAATGTGGAAATCTCAGAAATGAACAAGAAAAGAATACTAAAAGCACCTATGAGAGAAGCTAAAGGATTAAAAAGCATATTTCCCATTACTCCCTTGGTGTGAAGAAGAGAAAGATGAAAAATTAAACAGTATTCAAAAAAAGAAGATTCTTTCCACTACTAATAGAATAACAATGATCAATTCCAGAGGTCTTTCCTTTGGCCTTTTTCATCTTTCCTTCTCTGCACCATCTGATGGTGCTTTCTATTCAACAACTCTAGTAGATATGCCAGGACCAGAACAGAGGTCTGTATACAATGTTTGTTGATCTGACCAAAGCCTTTGGTTCTGTCAAAGAACTGATATTCCAAAATGACAATCCTTTCTTTTGTTGAGGCTCTCTTTTCTCTTGGTTCTTGGCTTTGTTATGATCCGAGTTCTACCTCTCTGACCTCACTTGCTTCTGTTATGGTATAAGGAAAATAATATGGGATGGGGAATCAAAAAACAAAACAAAAACCCTGTGTTTAAAGCTTAGTTCTGTTAATAAATAGCTCTGTGCCCTTATGCAATGTGTAACTGTACATCTCAAGGTCTTCTTTCTTCATCAGTCACAGGAAAGTATGGGATTATATAAATTTTAAGGTCTCTTTTGGCTCTTAATCCTACTTTAAAAAAAACAAACTAGCCCTTATATATGAATTATTCTCTTTTTCACCCCTCCTATCCATCTCCCAGCTTCAATGTTCTGTTTCCTTCTCTTTCCTTTTTTCCTCTCACCTTTAAATTTCTTTTTGACTTTCATAACTTTAATTAGCTCTTCCACACAAATGGCTTCTACATCTATAGCTCCTGTCTTGAACTCTATCCCAAACCAAGTTCTCAATTTTCCAGTTGTCTTCTGGATATTTGGATGTCTCTTGTACTTCAAACCAAAAACCCCATAGTTTTTCTTTATTGAAAATGGTACCATTACTTTGCTAGTTACTCTGTATCAAATCTTTAACTCCCTTTATTCTCTCTCTCTCTCTCTCTCTCTCTCTCTCTCTCTCTCTCTCTCTCTCTCTCTCTCTCTCTCTCTCTATTTCTCTCTCTCTCTCTCTCTCTCTCTCTCTCTCTCTCTCTCTCTCTCTCTCTCTCTCTCTCTCTCTCTCTCTCTCTCCATATATATATATATGTATATATATATATATATATATATATATATACATACATACCTGAAGTGTTTAGGGACAACTAGCACCTTAGATATGAGTGCTTGCTGAGTCCTTTTTTTCTGAGCTGATTTCCTCCTTTGGTGTCTACCTGCCATCCAACTTTCACCTGTGGATCCAAGAAGCTGTAACATGGGCAGCAGCCACACCTTGGTAAAACCATCTTGGCAGATAGACTAAAGCAGGGTGAGGGTAACTGACATGTCTCAAACCCTTGAGTTGGGGGGGGGGTGCCCACCACAAGTATATGAAGACTTCCTGGTGGAATAGGAAGAAGTGAAAATTTTGTTCCAGTGGGCCATGAAGGGAGCAGAAGCAGGCATTGTAGAGCACTTAGAGCTTGGTTAGATATTGAAGAAGCCAAAATCATATATTATATCCTGAACCATCACTAGTTGTCTTGACCTTTGTCTTTCCACTGGACTATGATAAATGAAGCTGAATTTTCAGCAATTCTGCTCTACTTAAATCCAACTTATTTGCAAGTTAAAGGATATTATCCATACCATTTACCATTTTATTTTATTTAATTCATCTATTGTTCATCTCTATAAAGGAAAAAGAAATAGATTGTCCTGTGACAAGCTAGAGGGGAAGTGTTTTTCTCCTAATCATTGCTGACATGTTTCTTGCCAGAGTCCTCCTTAAGCAGTTGATCCATCACCTGGAAAATGGTAATTTACCAGGGAGCCAGCATGCCTTCAGAAAGGGCCAAGGAATACTCAATATGGTGTTTGCTGCCCAATAGCTCCAAGAGAATGCCAGGAGTAGAATATACATCTGTACACATTTGTCAATCTGATCAAGGCTTTTGATACTGTCAGTCACAAGAAATTATGGAATATCATGGCAAAATTTGGTTGCCTGGCTAAGTTCATCAGTATTGTAAACCATTTCCAAAATGGCATATTTCCATGGGTTCTGGATAATGGACAATATTCTTCTGTTTTCCCAGTCACCAATGTAACAAAGCAGGGCTAAGTGAATGTTCCCATGCTTTTTATCATAATGTTTTCAGAAATGTTGTTGGATGCCTTCAATGAAGATGAAAATACCATCAACATCAGCTACCACACTGATGATAAATTATTTAACTTGAAAAGGCTCCAAGCTAACATTAATGTGGAGGGAGAGTTAGTGCATCACTTTCTGTTAGATGATGATTGTATACTCAATGTAGTCTTTGAGACTGAGGTACAACAGGGTATGGATCTGTTCTCTGTCATTTGTGTTCATTTTAGCTTGACAATTAATGCCAAAAAAAAAACTGATTCTCTTTCAGCAACACCATGCTATCTATATTTGGAATCATTGGTTATAACAAATGGGGAAGTTTTGTATTTTGTGGATAAGTTCATTAACCTTGGCAGTAGACTTTCCAGGGATGTCCATGTAGATGATGAGGTTGAAGGATACCTTGCCAGAGCTAGCTTGGTATTTGGGAGATTCCAAAAGAAAGTGTGGGAGAGAAGTATTAGGCTGCCTACCAAACTGAAAGTTCACAAAAGTATTGTGTTGACTTTATTATTGTAATCCTGTGAAAATTGGACAGTCTACTAGCATGATGCCAAGGAACTAAACCAATTCCATCTCAATTGTCCTAGAAAGATTCTGAAGATCACTTAGCAAGATAAGGTAATAGACAATGAGCTCCTTTCTCAAGCTGAATTGCCAAGCATTCAGGCTCTCCTGGGGAGAGCACAACTCCAGTGGGTTGGCCATATTGTTTAAATGTCAAAAACACATTTACTGTAATAAAAGAGTTAATCTGTGTGACACTATTTCTTGTTGCAGTGACTGATGTACTCTAGCTTGAGATTAGAGAGCTGCTAGTAGAGGGACACACCTGAGACTGCTTTGTTACAATGGAGGTAGATGTACTTTGAGAGACACTGAGAGATGCTGCCACAGGGGAATGCTCTGGGGTCTGCCTATTGATCCCTATGTGAGGCTAATGGATCAATCCATTTCCTAACCTCCTCCTCCCTTCACTCCCAGATCCCACACACTCCCTCACTCTCTTCCCTTCTCCCAGCCTCTCCCTCCCAGTTTCTTCTTGAGGCTTGTGGCTTTATCCCTCCCCCCTGAGTGGACTATGAAGATGCTTTTGTTTTCTTTCTCAGGTAAAGGGTTTATTGGGAAACAACAGGATAGAGAACTGAGAAAAGAGGGATGAGGGTTTCCCTAAATTATAAGGAGAATTTGAGGGTTTGGGAAATCAGTCCAGTCACAACTGTGACAGGGGGACAGTTAGAGAGATGGAGGACAACTTATTCTTTTCTTCTTCACAAAGCCACCAAGGTCTCTCAGCCTAATTTCAGAAGTTCCCCTCAAGGATCCTTCAGTCTGGGACAGAAGTTAATAATATTAGTTCTCAGCTTCCTTCCCCCTACAGCCAGGCCTGCCTCCTTTGATCAGAAAAATGCAGAGAGCCAAACTCTCCTGGTCAGTCAACCCCAGAGAGAAAGACAAAAACATATCCTCCCCCTGGCCAGCTCAACTGCCTCCTCCTCCTAGAAACATTCCATTTGGAATCTTCACCTTGATTTTTGCAGATCTAGGCCCCAGCTTGGTCTGCATGCCTGAGTTGTCCTGCAAATCCTCTCTCTCTTCATTTCTCTTCCACAATCACAATAGTGATTGCCTAGTGAATTTGTCCAAGGCTGAAGGAAGTAGGAAGTAGAGACATAGAAGTTCTGAGGTACAGAAGTAGATTGCATCATAATGATAGATTAGCATTTGTTAGTAGTAGAAGATTTTACTTAGTGTATTTATAGACATTAGGAAATAGGATATTTGCATATTCTTAATGTTAGTGGAATTGTTGATGGGATTTGAAAATTGTTAATTGACTTATGATGTAAAAAACTATGTTCATGTGAATTCCCTTACCTAAACCATTTCTTAGCTTAGCCTTTCTTAGCTTAGCATCTAGATAGATAGAATAGCTGAGATGAGTTAGGATTTTGTTATTTTGGGGGGTAGGAGAATATTTAAGATAGCAAAGGTTTAAAAATAGAATTATTATACAGGTAAGTATCATTGAAAAATGCAAGTTGCATTTTTTATCAAATAAAAGAGGGGATTGTGGACAGAGGCAAGTCAGAAAGAGATAACTTCAGGCTTGCAAACCAAGCTGGGGATCTGGTCTGCAAAATCAAGGTGAAGATTCCAAACAGAATGTTCCCAGGAGGAGGAGGCAGTTGAAGCTGAAGGGGGAGATTCTCTCTCTCTCTCTCTCTGGGAGTTGAAGCTGGCCAAGGAGACTTTGGATCTCTCTCTCTGGGGTTGACTGACCAGGAGACTTTGACTCTCTGCACTGTTCTGACCAAGGGTGACTGGCTGAAGGAGAGAAGCCCCGAACTGATCTTGTTAGCTTCTGTCTCAGGCTGAAGGACCCTTGAGGGGGACTTCTGAAATTAGACTGAGAGACTTTGGTGGCTTTGTGGAGAAGAAAAGAATAACAATTGTCCTCCATCTCTCTGGCTGTCTTGGAGTCACAGCTGTGACTGGACTGATTTCCCAAATTCCTTCTATCCCTCATTACCGATTAGGGAAACCCTCATCCCTCTTACCTCAGTTTCCTATCCTGTTGTTTCCCAATAAACCCCTTACCTGAGAAAGAAAAAAGAGTATCTTCATAGTCCACTCAGGGGGAAGGGAGGAAGCCAAAGGCTTCAAGAAGTGGATGGTTAAGGGAGGGAGTGAAGGGAGGAGGAGGTTAGGAAATGGATTGATCCATTAGCCTCACATAGGGATCAATAGGCAGACCCCAGAGCATTCCCCTGTGGAGGCATCTCTCAGTGTCTCTCAAAGTACATCTACCCCCATTGTAACAAAGCAGTCTCAGGTGTGTCCCTCTACTAGCAGCTCTCTAATCTCAAGCTAGAGTACATCAGTCACTGCAACAAGAAATAGTGTCACACAGATTAACTCTTTTATTACATTACCTAAGAGACTATTTTGGGGGGAACTCACACAAAGTAAGTGCTCACATGAAGGTCAGAAAAAGTGATGCCAGGACACTCTCAAGTTCTCTCTGAAGAACTTTAGTATTGATTAGGAGACACAGGAGACACTGGCACAGGACTATCCAGCAAGAAGGTACTATAATTTATAAGTAAATCAGAATTGCAGTGCCTCAAAAGAAATATAAAATGCACAAATTTAGAGACTTCTCCAATCCAAATTCTCATATTAGCTATTTGTGCCAACCTGTGGTAGAGCCTACTGTGCTCATATTGACTGATCAACCACAACTGGACACACTGTACATTGCCTCTGACATAGTAATGTTATTTTGACTGAAAATAACTAAGCCACAACAAAAACTTAATGCTTTCTAAATATAATATTGGGTACTAAGAGGCTTTGAAATACATTCAGGCAGCCAAGTCTGATCAGGGAAGGATTATAGCCAAGATCAGTGAAATGGATTTTAACTTACTGTAAAGCTAAATAACCTCATATTGTTTTTAACAGAGATGATACAGTTTTCTGGGAAAACAAAAAAATATATAACAATGCTTATCTTTGGAAAATTCCCTATATTGTATTTGAATAGCTATTTTTCTCTCTGAAGTTAATTATCTTTACCATGCATCTTTAAAAACAGATTTTTAAAAATTGTTTGTTTTTCCTATACTCCCATATTGCTGTACCTTGTTAGTGTAACCAATCAGGAAAAAACAAAAAACATTTCCTTTGATTTTGTTGTCTTTGTATATTATTTTAATAGAATTGAAATGAGTTTGTGTTCTGAGCATCTTCCTTGAATTTCAAGTAAAAAACTATGTTGATTAGCAACTGTGTCTCAGAGTTTTTCTTCTGCTACCATACCACCAGTAAAGGAGGTCATTATTGTGTGTTTTAAAGGTGGTATGGAAAATGAAGAGGATATGGGATACACATCAGGATCAAGAGTGAAGTCAATGGGCAACTAGGCAGCCAGTGGATAGAGTGCTGGCCCTAGAGACAGAAAGACCTACGTATAAATCTGAGCTATGACACTTTCTAGCTTTGTGGCCCCAGCAAGTCACTTAACCTCATTTGCCTAGCACTTATACTTCTGTCTTAGAGTTGTTATTGAAATAGAAGGTAATGATTAAAAAACAAAGAGTGAGGTCAAACAGTAAGTAATGTTTGGAACCAAGGTGGAGAACAGTTCAAGTTGTCAGGAGTAAGAGATAAAAATCAAGATGATGAGGTTGAAACAAAATGATAAAATGTAGTTTCAAGAAATTTAAGAAAAATTCAGTTATCACTGATAGTTTGCAAAATTGGATTTTAGAGTCAGAGGATATGGGTCCAAAATCTAGTTATGCTACCTTACAACCTATTATTGTTCTTTGGCAAATCATCTCAGTTTCCTCATCTATAAACTGAGGAGGTTGAAGTAGATGATCTCCAAAGTCCCTTTCAACTCTATATCCTATGATTCTGTAAGACTGTACTGCCTGCATCCTTTTCTCTTTCTTAATAATGTAATGGGGCCAGATGCCCAAATCTCTGTACTTTAGGGAATCAAGTGATGTATGAGAAATTAGTACTGCCTTCAAGAAGTCTACAGTCTAATAGGGCAGGTAAGATATCCTTCAGTTACTTTATTTTCAGCCACACAAACTTTGATACTTAAATAAGTTAGTTACTTGACTATTGAGGGTATATTGGTCAAGTGTTCTTCTCTGCTTCTATCAGGCTATAGGCCAATCTGTCAGGCCTACTCACCCAGCTGATGGGAAACAAAATATGACTACATTTTTTATGAAAAGTATTTGGGTTTATTAAAGTCTTTCAAACAGGCAAAGGAAGGAGGGCTAGGGAATAGGTTTCTATTCTGGATCTATTCTTCTGTTCTTGATGCTAACTTATAACTACACTCTCTGTCTGTTACCCAAAATTCCCTATCTATCTTCCTAACCTTCTGACCCTCCAAATATTTATGGTGGATGAGAAATAGTTCAGCATGGATGAGATAATTGATGAATTTGCCCTGGAAGGCTTCAGCCAAATATAGCTTCAACCATACCTCCAGGCAGACAGGTCTCTTGGCTCTGGTTGGCTTTCCTCAGCAAGATGTAAACTCTGAGTTAACTGGAACACAGGAACTGGTTGATATGTAAATGTTGATAGGCACAGGGAGATCAAGGTAGGTAGGATAGATATCTCAGGGATGAGCTGGCTGATGGAGAAAATCTCAGGATCTGGGAAAAATGACTTTTTCCTTAGAAACAACAGGTCTTCCATGACAGGAAGTACTCCCTCCAACCTCTCAGAGAGAAAGGAACACCCCCCCCAACTGTCATTCTCAGTCTCCCTTAAATCTTTTTCCCACACTCCCTAGTTTCATTCATGAGACTCTCATCTATGCAGTGTCAATCACAAACCTCTGCAAAAAGCTTTTCCCTGTCTTTCTATTTCAATACTCAATGGCTTCCATGCAAAGAGATCTGAAGATGATGAAAACCATATTAGAAAATATGAATTTATATTAATAAATGAAAGATACCAGAATTTTTAGATTACTCAGAAACCTTAATTACACACATACCCACTGTATGTCACATGAATACTTTCTTTAAGATGAGATTCAGAAAGTACTGAACAAGATGAGCACCCAAAGTCATAGAAAATAAGATGAAAATATTTTATAGATAAGTAATAGTACAAGAATGTATTGCATCACAAAATAGAAAAGAGAGCTAGAGAAGAAAATGAGCCTTTAGAAACTTAACCTGAGATCCAGCTAAGCCAAATCTTTTGAATAATGTTTATAACTGAGAATTAAAGGGGGGAAACAACTAGATTTTTTCACCAACCTCAGCATCAATGGCTATAGATCCAACACACTTAGATTCTAGTATCTCAGCATCAAATTAGCTATATGAGTAAATGGACCTAACCCATAAGATAAAATTGGAAAGAATATCTGGAGCTCCCAAGGATATATAGAAGAAACCTTCACTGAATGTGAAATAATCTTTAAGGTATAAGTTTCAATTTTAGTATTTCTCAAAGAAAGGAAGACATCAAAATGATGATAAACATTTGTAATTTGCACATACACATACAATGAGGAAAAAAGATTATAGCAGCAACTATTGATACATTTTCTTACTTTTTCATTTTTGTAGCTTCTTTATAAGAATAGACTATGCACATATCAAGGCTATCTTATATTAATATTGTAAAGGTTAAGACACGGGTTTTGGCAAAATAATAGAGCAGCTTTTAATAATTTTAAGTTTTAATGAGAATATAGTAGAGTTGTAAATTATATTATCCCTTTTAATTGAGAGAAAAGAAAACTAGCAGCTATTAACAATTAGTAATTTAGTTTAATTAAAATAGAAATAGTAAAAGAATATAGTAAAGGAGGGAAAGATAGAAAAGAGGAAAGAGATATTACTAATCTTTACCCTATATATACCTAAAATTCCTAATACTACCTAAAATTCCCAATATTACTCTAACTGTCTTCTGAAGACAGTTTCTTCTGCCTGGTACAACCCAGGCCTAATCTAACATACTCTATCTATAAATGATTCACTAACTACCCAATTCCCTAAAATAATGGATAACCATCACTGCTCACTCTTTCAATCAGTTTTCTATAGCAACCCAATTGTCAGTAGCCAATTGATACCAGATCTTTGCCTATGAGAACCTCCTGCTCTCTAGAGATCCCAGAGACAAAAATCCCTTTAAAGGCTAAAGACAAAAGCCCTCTCAGTAAGCTCAGGCCTGCCTTTATATTCCAGCAACTAAACACCAACCCACACTACTTGAAAACAACCCCCAATGACCAAGTCAAGGCCAGCAGTCAACTTCCCCGCAACTGCTAACCTTCACTGTCAACAACTGACTCTCCTCACTGTCATCAACTGATAGCCTGCAATTGATGCTGGCTCAACAGAGAGATCCCTGGTTCCGACTTCCTGTCACTGTGGGCTGTATAATTCCTACATATATCTAAGGTTGGGGTGTATGGGGTGTTCAGGGAGGAGTAATATCTTTGGTATGGAGGGCTTGTCGTGCCCTCCTAGGGCAGCTCTCCAGCCTCTGACCCTCACCTGACACCCAGCTCTCACTTGTGGCTCCCAGTAGCTGCTAGTATGTGGCAGCGGCCACACCCTGGGCAACGGCTTCAACAGGCCGGCTAAACCTTGTGAGGGTAGCCATTGGGTCGTCGTGGACCCCTGGTGAACTAGGGTTTTGCTCACCCAGCATGTGAAGACTGTTTCGGTGGAACAGGCGGAAGAAACCAACACGAAGGTTCAATGGCTGAGATGGCGATACAGCAAAGCACTGTGGAGTGCTCAGGGCGTGTTGGAGCACAAAAGACAACACGGCCATCCAATGCAGCCGAGGAAGTCTCCAAGTGTAACGACTTTTCGTGCCAATGGACTCAGGCTTCCAACGCTGAGAGAGTGGGACTGTCTCTGTGCATCAACTTTTCCACTTAAATCTTCACGCACAAGTATCTTTGTGCACAAAAACGCACAAAGACAATCGTCATCCTCGGTTACCAAGAGACTACTACAGAATCTAAGGTAAGAGGACCTCCAAGTTTCCTATTAAATTAAAAAAAAAAAGGAACAAAGAACTCCTTTATACAATATATTAAACAAAGGAATACAAAGGTTATCACAGATGGTTTTCTAGAGTATGCCACATCTGCATAGTCATATAACTGACTGAAAAATGTTGAGAAGAGAATAACTTGCTGTGTATATTATTTGTTCATTTCCCAATAAATTAGTTGATAGATATAAATAGACAAATAAATTAGAAAATAAATCAACCAACCATTTGACTTGTAAAGTAAAATTAGCATTAAAAATTATCTTCCAAAACACTTGAACAAAATATTCATAGCTGCAGTATCTGTGGTGGCAAAAATTTGGAAAATTAGCGGGTATTCCTTGATTGGGGAATGGCTGAACAAATTGTCATATATAATATCAGTGGAATACTATTGTGCTGTAAGGACTGATGATCTGGAGGCTTTCCATATGAACTGGGAGAATCTCAATGAACTGATGCAAAGTGAAATAAGCAGAACCAGAAGAACACTGTACATAGAAAGTAAAACATTGTGGAAAAATCCAATGTAATAGACCTTGCTACTAGTAGAAATGCAACAAACCTGGACACTCCTGAAGGATTTATGTAAAAGAATGCTATCCACATCAAAAGAACTATAGGAGTAGAAATGCAAAAGCGAAACATATGACATCACTTATCACATACATACATGTATATATATTTATATATATATATATATATGAGCATATAATTTGGGGTCTAGGCTTTAAAAAAAGACTCAATAGCAAAAAAATGAATAATATGGAAATAGGTATCAAATGACAACATTTGTACAACCCAGTGGAATTTCTTGACTGCTTTGGTAGAGTAGGGAAGGAAGAGGGGAGAAAAAGAAAATGAATCATGTAAACATAGAACATATTCTAAAAAATAAATAAACAAAATTCAACAAATATATAAATAAAATAAAATTCAAAAAATCATTTCCCAATAGCTGTTCTCCTGACTAAATATAATACAAACAGCCTTTTAAAAAATATTTAATTTTCCAAATTATATGTAAAAATAATTTTAACTTATTTTAATTTCGAGTTCCAAATTCTCTCCCTCCTTTCAATACTCCCCCTTAACTGAGATGATAAGCAATTTGATATAATATATATGTGAAGTTATGCAAAACATTTCCATATTAATCATGTTGGGAAAGAAAACACAGACATAAACAAGAAAAATAAAATTTCAAACTATATGCTTTTATCTGCATTCAGACTTTGTCAGTCCTTTCTCTATAGATATCACTTTTTATCTCAAGTCCTTCAGAACTGTCTCACATAAACCTTGAGAGAAGCAATCCCAGAAACAACTATATATTCAAAGACCTCTGATTATCAACATCATGGGAAGCAGAGATTCATACCTTAAAGAGTTCAAAGTTGTGGAGAATGTACTGCACAGAATATGAATGGAAAGGGGATTCATTATAATTGGTAAACCAGAGCATCTAGAAGACTTCAAATAGTTCTAGGAATAACATTATGATGATTTTATTGGGTCCCATAATCCTAAAGGGCCCCTTTCCAATGGTCTAATAACTACACTGGAAAAAATAATCTCTAAAACATAACAAATGCTTATTCATTAAAATATGCATATTGTTCAGATTATAAGATGTAATTGGAGGTGTAATTGGATGGAGGGCAAAACATTGAGTGAGTCTGTCAGTTCATGTATCCTAGTTGGGCAATGTAGTTGGATAATGAATTGGACCCCAAATTAAATAAAAGAAGATAGGATTTCATTTGGGAAATTATGCCTCACTTTCAGGGATATTCCTTGGATGCTCAGCACAATAACACACTTTTTCAATACCAATATTATCTCAGTGATGCTATGTGGTTGCAAATTTTGATCACTGAAAGGTCAAACTGTAATGACCTATAGGACAATAAATAAATTCATGGATATAGTATATAAAAAGTATATCTTATAATACATAATAAGTATAATAACAAATCACTTGTTTACCAAAATGTGACAAAAATAATTAAGAAAATATATAACACAAAGCCATAGGGTGCATTGTATTTACAATCAGAGCATTTGGTCTTGAATTTTGGTTCTGCTACCAACTATCTGTGTGATCTTAGACAAGTCACTAAATCTTTCTGGGACCCAGAAAAATTTCTCATCTGCAAAATAAGATAATTTAGATGACCTCTATGATCCCTTCTAGTTTGAAATTAATTATCCAGTGCTTTTGTGATATAGTGAAAGGGAGAGATTGCTGAAAGACAGCCCAAGTATTTTGCTAGAATCCAAGATGTGAAATAAGTCCTCCTATATCTTGGGTGTAGAATTTATTATAAAACATAAAAATGAAAATGAAAAGGAACAGGTAAATTGTGACTTCTGTTGACAGAGAAAGTATCCACATGAATGGGATCCCAGGCCCATCAAGGTATCTGACATAGCATCCTTTTTCTAAGGCTTTTTTCCCTTTCAAAATGAATAACTCTTCAACTATCCCCTGCTCAAAGTTGCAATTATGTGTGTAATTTGTTGCTTTGTTTCTGAGGTTGCTTTCTTAAGAATTCTTCTATGGGTGAGAAATGTAGAGGTCACAAAAATTTAACACATGCAAACAGGAAGAAGGTAAGAGATGCACAAACTCGGATGCTGAACAAAGAGCCCAGGAGAAGTTGTTTGTGATGGTGGTGGTGACTATGAAAACAATCGATTAAAATCTGTTTACTCTCATCTTTCTCCCAAGCTCCTGAACAGATACCTAAAGTATCCTTCCCATCCTCAGATTTTCTCCATTCCTTATTTCTCTTGCAGATGGACCAGACTCAAATTTCCTCTATAAGCAATGACAGATTTCCCAGTGGAAGGTGAGGAATAATCCCAGTAGTATCTTCCTTCCTATGCATTGTGTAGGAGAAATCCTGGCTAAGGATTCTCTAGTGGAGGAGAAAGAGCAGGGGCCTCTAATCCTATGCATTGAAATTCTGAGTTCCCTTACAACTCTGAAAATCTCACCACGAATCTACTATAATGACTAATTTTTCCTCCCACTCAACTGTATTTCATTTAATTAGGAGTTGTATAATTTTCACAGTGGGAATTACAACGTTGATTTGAGAACTTGCCAAACTTGATGTTTCTTCAGAAAATAATTGACCCAAGGGATAAAATAGCTATTTGCAACACTGCAACTAGATACCCTGGGTCCTTGTGGTAGCTGCTTAACTCATCATTATCCAAGACCATTGTACACTTGACATCACAGTAAATAGAGATGGTATGTTAAAATATTCCTATCAAAAATTGCTTTTCTCTTAGAACTGCAGGACAGCTCTCCTCATCAGTGGCCCTTCCTGGCAGTTCTAATCTAGTTTTTATTAGTATTCTCATTTTTCCTTTCCATCTATCCTAACAAATAAAGCTAAATCATCTATTTTTTTTCACTTTTTGGTATCATTCTTACAGTTGCACTCTTATGCTTTCCTACTCCCATGGCTCCCCCTATTCCTCTACGATCTCATACCTTCATTCACCTACAACTGGCCAGAATTCCCAGTCATGATATAGGCCTTAAACTTGGCTTTCACCAGAATTTCAACACTTGTCCAGCTGTCAGTACCATTTTCCTCCCCATCTGGCCACACTGCTTTTAACTTCCTCCCACTCAGCCAGGACTCAGTGCTCTCTGATGATTTTTCCAAGGGGGTTTAGGTCAAGTTAACCCTTTGTTATACCCTGAAGGAAGGTACTGACACAAATTCTGCTATTAGGAAAGGATAAAGTTAACTAGTTCCCACTAAGGTATAAATAGTCTATAAGCCTAATAGTATAACTATTCATATAGATATATGCTTTTTCACAATAAGAAAAAGGCAAAAGAATAAATTTCCAAAGAATTCCAACTATCAGGGAAAAGCTGGGAAAAATATTTTGAGGGGGACAAGAGAGCCTTTGGAATTATACCAAATGGGTGTCCATTTTCTATTTGCCTACTCATAAGACTGACTGCACCACAATGGTCATTATTTCTTATGATCCACTGTTTAGATTCACAGTTGTTTTAAAGACCATAAGAAATACATAATTAAAAATTGCAGGCAGATTATGAGTCTTATAGCAGCTGGCCTCCTTAACTTCTTCTTATTGTTAACATAATTAAAGAGCAAAGAAGAATAACATCTTATTATTATCCAGTATACCAACCAGTTAATTTGGAGTGAGCAGTAATAGGGAATGGCTGTATGGAACATCAAAGAGTTAATTTTTAAAATCTCTTCCAAAAGCTTTCCATGCAAAATGTCATGAGAGAACACTCACTCAAAGAAATGCCCCATGATATATGGAAACTTAAATCACAAAGACTTAATATTTATATAATATGAGTATTTAATTGGCAGACTTGCAACAAACCTTTTGCATGCCAAACTGCTTTTTTACTTTTATTTAAAATTGTTCCCTTGAGTTTCGGGAAAGGAAAGGATATAAAAATGTTGTCTGAAACACCACAATAAATTAAGAGGGTGTACGCTTGAGTGTGAGACATTTATCTTTTTGACACACCCTGACTTTACTCTCTTGAATCAGGGTGGTGGTCTTTTTTTCCCCCCAAGGATGTTTATTCCTTGACCACCTGGAATTCATTTTGTAGCATTTGTTTCTGTGTATATATTGAAGGTTCTGTGCTTAGTGATCACATCAATAAATTAAATGGATATGTAATTCTCCTTCCTGAAGGCATAAATATTGGCTCAGGGATGGAGCTCTTAAATTTGATGAAAAGAAAACAAAAGCTTGGTTGGGTGGTCAGTACAATAGGCTTATCACCATGGAAACCCAAGGAATCAGAAAAAAATCTCCACAAGACTTCATCTGTTGCAATCAAGGATGTAACTCTATATGGTTGTAAATTATTATACATTACTTAATACATATTGCATGTATGTTATATATAATTGCTACTTCCAAATCTTCCTCTTTCTAACTTCTACACCTTCCTCCTAGTTCTGTCTTTTGAAACTAAGCTGGTCAAGTATGTTTCCTTTTACCTAAGAATACCTTTAAGCCAGGCTTTGTGGCATACACATACACCTGGAGGGGTGGGGATTAGGTATTGAGGCTAGTGGATAGCTTGAGGAGAAAAGGCTAGACAAGAGAAGGAAAGGGAAGGCAAGGGAAAGCAAGAGAAGGGAAGGGAAGACAAAGAAATACAGGGGAAGACAAGGCAAGGCAAGAAAAGGGAAGGATTGAAGAAAAACCAATAGGTTAGGAGTCTAGATTTCAACATGAGTGGTAAAATCACATAAACATACATGAGCATATTTGGTATAGGACTACATTATACTGAACAAGGAAATAGGTGGGGGAAAGTACAGAGAGAAGATTTAAGAAGCACAGTGTGGATGAAGGAATAGTAACAAGCAAAGCAAACTCCAAAATCAATAATCAGGGCATGATTGGGAATTTAAAAAGCAAGAAAGAAACAATAAAAACATATTCAGGGGCAGAGAAAGGGGAAAAATGGAGACAACAGAGTGAGACCATATTGTTTCAATTATAAATTGATCGCAAGTGTTCAGTGAACCTTCTTTGTAAAATAGGGGAAAGGAGGGAGAATCACAAGAGTATTGAAGGCAGTACACAATTAATCAACATAATTGTGAATATAGATAGGATGAACTCACATAAAACAAAAAAATAGTAGAATGGGTTAGAAAAGCAGAATCCAGTAATATGTTGTTTACCAAAAAACATATTTGATATATAAAGTTTCACACAATGAAAATAAGTGCTCCAAATCACCAATAATTAGGGGAATGCAAATTAAAGCATTGTTGAGATTCCATCTCCCATTTATTAAATTGACAAAGATGATAATACAAAAAAATGCCATTGTTAGAGAGACTTTGTGAAAAAAAGCATACTAATGCATAGTTGGTGGAGTATGATGAATTGGTCCAGTCTTTCTGGAAAGTAATTTGAAATTGTGCCCCCATAGTGACTAAACTCTGCAAACTCTTTGACTTAGCAATGCTTCTATTATACATATATATACCCAAAGAAATCAAATGAGACACAAAGGATCCAAGGATGTGAAAATATTTATAACTGTGGCTTTCTTGGTTATTAGAAGGAATTAAAAGCTAAGGGTTATGAATCAACTTAGGACTTGCTGAACAAATAATAGGGAATATGTACTATTTGAAATGACAAATGGGATAGTTTCAGAAAAAATATAGTAAGATTTATTTGAACTGATGCAGAATGAAGTGAATAGAATTAGGGGAAGGAAGAAACCAACAAACAAAGGAAAGAAGGAAGATAGAGGAATGAATCCTTCAAAGGAGGATGGAGGATAAATCACACACAGGACCCAAAGATCCATTGAACCAGCTAAGACCTCAATAGGAGGGTCCCCAACAAGTCATCTTATCTACCCCCACTGCTGTAAAACTGGAAGGGAAGAATACATGGACTCATGTCTCTAGCATTAAACCCTTTATCCCCCCAGGTAAAGGTGGCAGAAGAGGAGGTGGGGACACCTATTCCTATGAGGGTGGAAGACCTCAAATATCTCTTTTTGCTGCAGAAAAAAAAATTCTCTCTGTTATCTTAATCCATCTCTTTAAACTATGGCAGATAATTCCCTAATTCAATTAGGGGAAGCAGTAGCTAAAGGGTTCCCTTAGACTGCTGGGTATGCAGGAAACACCCACAAAGTGAAGAATATCCCTAGCCCCTAGCCCAAAGGCCTGAGGCTTCCAGAAAATTCACTTCCACTTGAGTTTATTGCATACAGTCTTTCACTTTTACTGAATATTCCCAGGCCTAGAGCATAGGGATGATGATTATCCAGGATATATGGGTTAGTCAAGTCCCCTTGTGGTATAAGTGCTTTGCTAAGGATTGGGTCACTGACCCTTTTCCTTTAAATATGACTCATACACTGTGTAGAAATTACACTGGGAACCCTGAAACCTCCAGGAAGGGAATGGGGATTGTCAATGTGGAATCTAGAAATTCCCAACGTGTAGCCTAGTAAGACTTGATGAACTCCAAGTTTTAGGACTAGTTTGTACGTTGGAGACCCCAAAGCTTATACTTATTCCCTGTTCCCTTGAGAATTCACCCTGAAAGGAATTTCAGGCTAGCAGTTTCAGACTAAATAATGGACCCTAGGGTAAATGACAATCCCAGTTAGCAAATGCTAAGTATTCTCTTTGTCTTAGGTAGTCTTCCCCATTGTATCAGAGATTCTTTCAGAGATAACCATTCCCTCTTGGTTTTCCTTCTACCTATCTGATCCTGTCTTTTAAATTTCAATCCTACATCTAGAAATGTCTTTTGGACATTGTGTTCTAGATGTCCCATGGATATCTCAAACTTAGCATGTCTTAAATAAAACTTATTCTCTTTCTCCCTAAACTCTTGTTTTCCAGCCTTCTCTGTTATTGATAAGGACACCACTATTGTCCCAATTTTGCAACCTCAGTGTCCTCCCTGACTTCTCAGTCTTAACTCACATACCTAATCTGTTGTTAGATCATGTTGTTTCTACCTGTATTTGTGTTCATTATCTTCTCTTTGCTCATTCAGTCACCATCCTAATTCAAGTCTACCTTTCACATGAGTACTTTTTCAATAGCCTTCTAATTATGGTTCTTTCATCCAGGTGCCCTACTATCCAATTCATTCTTTGGGAAGCTACCAACAGTATAGTTGGTCTAGCCATGTCATTTCCCTGCTTAATAACCTATAACTCCCTGTTACCTCCAGAATGAACTGTGAAGTGTTGTATTGATCATTTAAAGTTCTTCACAATCTTGTTTCTTACCTTTCAGATCTTCTCATCTTTCTGCTCCTTCATATAATAATCTACCGTAGAGTTAGAGCAGCCAGTATGCTATTCCTCACACATAATACTCCATCTTCAACTCTCTCCTCTGGCTGTGATCTCCTCTTACAATTCTGGTCTTTAGGATTTGACTTAATTCTAACTCTTTCAGGATTTCTGCCTATTTTCCCTTGCTGTCAATATCTTCTACTTTAAGGTTACCTCCCTTATACTCCATATTTTTTGTGTATTTTCCCAATTACTAACATGTTAGTTAATTTCTTGAGGATAAAGTCTACTTTTTGTTTTTGCCTTTCTTTGTATCTCCACAGTACCTGAAGGACACATTGAAACATTTAATAAATAAACTTTGTGGTGGGGATATGATGTTTTACAAACAAGCTGTGTAATGCATACATCAGAGTGATTGACAGGAGCATGTGATTGAGAGTCACATGGGACCCTAAAGGTCAGGATCTGGGGAAGGTTCTGAAATCCCAACTGTTTGGGCACTTCTCTCCTGGAAGGGCATTGATTGGAAAGGCTTAGAAAAACAGGTTTCTGCTTCTCCTGATAACAACTGAAGAGAGAAATCTTTTGATCTGGCTTCTGCAGTTTGAGTTAAGAAGACTGAAGACACACTTCACCTCTGGTCCTATTTGGACAGTTATCAACTGAAGATCCTGGCCGATTTGATTAGACTCCATTTGTGAGACTTGGTTATTGGGGAAACTTACTGATTAGTTTAGAATAAGATAGTTTTAGATAGATTTATAGAAATTGGTGTTTAAGGAAACTTAGAGTAATTCTCCTAACCCCTGTTCCTTCCTCCCCGTCTCAACCAATAGATCTGAATTGTTTATGTTTCACTCTTGTTCATTCCTCACCAAATTCCTATAATAATAATGTTTAATAAATGTCTATTTTATTCATTGATTGCAAATCCTGATTCCAGAGGAATTCTACTAGACTTCCTTGTTATTATTGCAAAAGATCTGACTGGCCACTCCAAGAGGCTCACGTGACTTTTGTCTAAATTATTATACAATTACACAACCCTTAGATTTGTCAGGCCATTCAGTGACTGAATCATAATTGCTTGGATAGAGTTGAAATTAGATGAATATTTTCTACGCCATAATTTTCCTAGGTCAGGCAAAAATAGAGTTTCAGCAGGTAAGAATGGAATACACCAAAGACTAGATGAGTTTTCTTTTTCCCTGGACAAGTATGTATGATTTTGTCTCTATAGTTTGTATATTATTCAAAAGACTCTGTAGTTAAAGAAATATAATTGTCTATTATCATCTGCATATTTTTTTGTCTCTTTTTGTCTCTATTCTTCTAAAGGAAAGAACCTGAAGTTTGGAAGATCTGAGTTGAAACATGGCCTAGACCCTGCTATTGATAACCCTGGGCAAGTCATCTAAATTGCTGTCTGCCTCAGTTTCCTCATCTGTAAAATGTGGTTAATAATAGCAACTACCCCAAAGGGGCATTATGTTGATTAAATGAGATAATTTATGTAAAGTACTTTGTAAGTCCCAAAATGCTACATAAATTAATAACTCAGTTAATGAATTAGTTATTAAGTGCCAATAATATGACAAACAGTGCTAGCTAAGACAGAATGATGACTAAAATGAAACAATCCTTGCTCTCAAAGAACTTACTTTCTTAGGGAGAAACAAAATTCTTGTAAAATATATATATAAAATTCAAACTTTGTTTTGGAAGTGGGGAGTGTTTTAGGGTGGTGGTTTTGGGGATGGGATTGGATGAATATCAGGGAAGAGCCTGGTCTGAGATCAACAAAACAACAACAACCACTGAGTAACTGGGAAATTATTTTAGTTAAATAAGGAAAGGTTGAAATGGAGATGGGGTACTTCTGATACTAAGTTTCTCTAAAGTCCACACGATCTAAATGTCTCCTCAAGAAGAGTCTTCACAGAGTTGGTCTACACTACTCCTCACCTCAATTACCTAAAATTCCCAGTCCCTGCTCTAGATAATTCTGAACTAAAACCCACATTAGTTGATATTAAGGTACTGATCTATGGTAAGCTTGGCAGGATCCAGGGAACGATCCCAAGTCTGGATGGATTTAGATCTCCCACTCACTGACAGCTGGAGTAGACAAGATGTTGTCAGGCTAGCTGTGAATTTTAGATTTTCTCCATTTTGCTTAGTCTTAGAATTCTAGCAACCAGGAATGTATACACCCTACTTAAGGATTAAGTGTTGAGGAGGATGGCCTATGACCTACATGTGCTAGCAAGTGATAAATAAGAAACAATTGGCAGACCCCTCCCCCTCTGCCCCGGGCTGTCCTAAGTCAAGCTTAAGCTACCTTTGGTATATGTGAAATGCAGGAAGTGTTGTAAAGAACGGTCTATATATTTCACATCACTTCCTTTAATGGGCTCTTTCTCGCTCTCTCTCATGGAGATGTGGGCCTCTTTCAGTGTTGGGAGCTGGAAGCGGTGTTCTTAGCGTGCTTGGTGAGTGGTTTAGGCTGATTCCTCTTTCCTTTACCTCCTAAAGCGCTAACCTCCTAGGAGTCCCCTCATCTCGGAGGAGGCCTCGTGGCTGGAAGCCAAACTAGATTGAGAAGGCCCCTTGGCCTAAGCCTTTGAATTCCTATTGGCTTGTCAGATCAGTCCAATTCCCTTTCCTCTCTCTTTCTTCTTAATTTCTTCATACTATTGTAATTAAACCATCATAAAAATCCCAAACTGACTTGAGTATTTCATTGGGATTGAATTTTAATCCCTGGTGACCACTAAAATAATATATTCAGTCAACAACTCCTAATTTTTACCCTAACATACCTTCAGTTCAAGGATCTTCTTTCTCAGGAAACACAGGATTTAGCAGGAAGGACTGGTAAAGGTAATCCACCAGGTAGCTTGGCAGCAAAGCCTCCGAGATGCTTGCAGTCAGCAAACTCCTAGAGAGACTCCAACTGCTTCTCAGTTTTTCTGCTCAACCCTCTTTTCAACATTCCAGAATCTTTTCCCTGTTTGTCTCATGCCTACATCCTCTACATCTGTCCCCAGTGGCCCACCCTTAGCAGGGAGAGGGGTGACCCTAGGAGTTAGCCATGAAAGGCTTCTTGAAGAAGCTGGCATTCTAATTCAAATAGATTACTAGGATCTCTTTCTCTTATATTCTACATTTGCCATAATGCTTTGCACATAAAGATCATCCATAAAAAATAATTGAATAGGGCTGAATTCAATGCAACAATGCATATTCATTGGGCTTCTTCTATGTCCCCAGGGCAAAATTCTAAGCATTAGAACACAAATTAGTATTGGTTGATAAATTTGGCATAATAATATCCCAAAGTAAAACAATCTGGCCTGTTAGGAACAGAACAACTACAGACTTTGATCTATAGCTTACTAGCCAGTTGCTAAATGACATTTAGTACCTCCCCACCTAGGGCTGACATCCTAGCCATCTGGAATCCACCTTTGGTCTTCCTTCCCCTTGGAATAGTTCTGCTTATCATATGGACATTCTGCTCTCTGGGTCTTGATTCCTTCCACCACACTCAGTAAATGTCTCTTAAGGTTTTAGTCTTTCAGAACAGACACTTGGGAATCTTTAACTAGGTGAAATCACTCCTACACTCACTCAAACTTGCCAACACGTTAGAAAGAGGAAAGTGCTCATGGCATTTTTTTGTCCATTAATTGAGTTATGCCCATGCTTTGGCACCTCACAAGGGGACCACATTGTTTCTGGGAAATGTGCTTTCCAGAACTGTCTGACACATATATATTTTTAATACATTTGGCCAAAAGTTTTTATTTCTTCAGGGGCCTGGCTGGAGTAGTCAAGAGTCCACACAAATTCACCATGGCAAATTCAAATGGGAAACCATTTTCATTTAATAACGTTCCTATTTCTGCATGGCTGAGTTTACATTGATAGCCAGTTACCCCTAGCTTGTAACACACTTGGGAGGCAACAAATAGGGAAATTGATCTTTTCTAGTACCAGAAACACCACCTAATGCCAATCAAGGATAGATGAATAGCTGAAAGACAGAAGAAGAAGAGGACCCATTATTAAACAAGAGAAAAGTTCTTTCCAACTCCAAATGCTATGATCTTTTGGCTCAATCAATTAATTGGTATTTATCAAACACGTATCATGTGCCAGGCACTATGCTGAGCACTGGAGATACAAAGGCAAAAATGAAACATTCCCTTGTTCATAAAGAATATGGGGGAGACAATTTAAATATGTGCATCTATGCATAAATATAGGTATGGAATATGTACAGGGTGAATATGAATATAAGATAATTTGGGAGAGAAAGCAAATTAGGCGACAAGGAAAGTTTTCATAAAGAAGACAGTATTTGAACAGCAGTAATTCCAAGAAGCAGAAGTGAGGAGTTATGAAAATATTGTAGGTGTGATAGATAAACAGTAAAATGTGATGGAGATGAGAGACAGAATGTCCAATGAAGGGAATGGTGTTATCTGAATCCCAGAGTGTGAAGAGAAGAAATAAGATTCCCAAAGACTGGCAAAGAAGGAAAGAGCCAATTTGTGAAGGGTTTTACATGCCAAACAGAAAAATTCGTATTTTATCCAATAGGACATAGAGAATCACTTGATTTTTTTTTAATTGAGAATGATAATGGCATGGATATTGTATCCCCATAAACTCAGGCAAACTATTATCAGGGAAATTCCTTTGCTCCTTTATTTCCTTGTGACTCCTAACCCAAAACATCTGATAACTCCTATAAAACCCTGAGAGGATTATCCTCCTTGGATTGTCCTTAAGATTTAAGACAGACAGAGAGATGTACCTCCATCGGGTGATATCTCAGATATCCATCTGTCCTCTAAACTACAAGGGTCACCCCCTATGTCTCCAGGCAGACCCAGTCAGATGACCAAACACCCCACTTAATGCCTGAGTGTTTACAACTCTAGAGTCACCATGACAGCATCATGTCTACACTGTTGTAAAGAGTATAAAATCCCCAGAATTTATATCATCTATGGGGACAGCTTTTCCATCCATGCTGTCCTCCCAAGGAACATCTCCCCATCTTGCTGTTCCACCTTGATAGCCTCCTGGCCATTCTTAACATCACTTTCTAAATTAATAAATTTCTCTTTTTATTTTTAAGCTAAGTTTTGGAGTCTTGCATTCTTGCAAAAGGTATTCTTCCTGAACCCCAGAGGTTCAGCTTTAGTACCCTACAACAATAAGACTTGATCTATACATTTAAAAAATTGCTTTGGCAAAAGAGAGAAGGATGGAATGGATAGAAGAGAACCTCAGGTGGGAGACCATGGGAGGAGAAGTGATAAAGCCTAAGCTAGAGTGTGCATTTCCTGAGAGATATGTGAGAAAGATAAAGAGGACATAATAGAGTATGAAGTAGAGATGGAAATGGCAAGATTTAGCAACTGATTTGATAGATTGTAGTGAGAGTAAGAAGTAGAGGATAACAATGATGTTGTAAATTTGGGTGACTGTAAGAATGATGGTGCCTTTAACAGTAAGAGGGGTGAATTTTGTGGGGAAATAATGCATACTGTTTTGTACTTACTGAATTTAAGATGCCTACAGAAGAGCCAGTTAGAAATGTCTAATAAAACATGATGTGGGACAAGAGATGAGAAGAGAAACTGGGGCTGGGTTCACAGATCTGGAGGCATGTACTTTGAGATAATAATTGAACCCAAGGAAGTTGAAGATATCATCAAAGAAAAGATTATAGAGAAAAAAGAATGGGGAGTCAAGGCAGGATCTTGTGGTTAGTTCATAGAATGCTGTGGAATTGGAGACAGGAAAACCTAAATTCAAATATTAGCAAAGACAGTGTGACTTTGGGCTATCTTGCCCCATGCATATTACCTTATATTCATTTTTGTACTGTATATATTCTGTAATATAAACATATATAGATTTATATCTTAATGTCTTCACCATGTTCTTTGAGGACATTCATTTTTGTCTTTTTATCCCCAGTGTGACTCTCTCAGTCTTGATTTCCTAAGCTGGGTAAAGAATGGTTTGGATTTGGTGGTCTGTAGAGTGACTTCTAGTTCTAAATCTATGATCCTATGAATAAACAAAGGAGAGAAATATAGTGGAAATCCATAGAGAATCTATGTAGTAGAGAGTATCCAACATTGTCAAGTGCTGCGGAGATGCCAAAGAGCATGAAGATTGAGAAGAAACTAATTGATATGATAATTAAGATATTGGAAACAACAATTTCAGTTGAAGGATGAAGTTGGAAGCCAGAGATTGTAGTGGGTTTAGAAGAAATTAAAGTGAGACAATGAGTATAGTTTCCTTTTTATTTGTAAAAAATAGTTAATAGATCTTATGTGGTAATTTTATATAATTCATGTCTGGCACAGATCTTTTTAAATTTTATTTTTAATTCAATTAATTAGTTAATTTAATTTTATATTTATGTAAAACATACATTTATAATTTAATATTTAATTTAAAAAATAATAGCTGTATCATAGAGATGAGGCCTACCTACCACATATATATATATATTTATATATATATATATATTTTTTTTTCCCCCTTAAGGGAAGCTTTTTGCAAATTTTAAAGAACTAATATAGTTGTGGATAATGATTCTCAACTGCAGGGAATAAAAGGTGAAATTGGATTGGGCAGAAAAGAACAAGAGTATAGTCCTCTGGTCTTGTAATTTATACTTTCCCCTTCTCATCTACCACTTCCAATGTTAGGAAGACAACCACAGAACAGGAGTTAGAAGAGACGGAGGCAGTTATCTGGTCCAAACTGATAATAATGAGGTATTAATTTATGAAGACTGTAAAGGGAAGAAAAGTGAGATGGTACCTGGACTGACCGACAAAGGAGGATAGAGGAAGTTATATTCCTGAAGTCCCCTTAAATTCTGCTGCCTGTCTCAAGCCAACACTAACAACTGTCTGGCAAGGCAGAAGATATGAGTCAAGCTGCCCTCAATCAATGCCATAAAAATGCTATAAAAGTGGGGACAAAGGTATAAAATATGACTAGCTATGCAGACTGTAAAGTGATCCAAGAACACAGACAAAAGACAGCATGATAGTGAAGAGAATGCTGAGTATTGTGTCAATAAGGCCCAAGTTCAAATTCTTCCTCTGACACAGCCCCTTACAGAGATCCCAGATCTTTATTCCAACAAAGAAAAACAAATGACCCACCATTCAAGAATATTGAGATAATACTAGAGGGAAAAAATTTTTTTTAAGTAAATCAACCTAAGATAGTCAAATGTTGACAGTACAATTAGTTTAAGATTATTTGGATGAAACTCAGGCAAATGTAATCTTAACCTCCTACCAAAATAAGATTTTCCATATATTCTGGTCAGTTGAGCTAATCAGATTGCAAATTGGCAGGCCAGATCCCATAACAAATTAAACATTGGTTTTTGGGTGTTATATGATTTAATAAGGCACAGTGTAATGTGCCAGCCAAAAAGATAATGTGGTTTTGTTCTACATTAAGAAAGGAGTAACTTCCAAGAACTGTAGTTTAATTTCATTATATGGTGTCTGACCACATCTGAAGTATTTTGCTCACTTCTGAACATCACAGTGTAAGAACACTGATAAGCTTGAGATCCTCCAGAAAAGAGCATTAAGAATAATTTCATACCATATGAGGATCCGTTGAAGAAATCAGGAATGTTTAACATGAAGAAGAAAAGGCTCAAAGGGGACAAGAGTTTTTTAAGGTGCCCTTAAGTATTTTAAGTCTATCATGAGTAAGAAAGATTAAATTTACTGTTAGATACAAGATGGCAGAATCAGAACTAACAGGTCACAATAAGACAAATTTAGGCTTAGTGCCTGGGAATATTTCCTAACAATTAGAGCAGTCTGAAATTGGAATGAACTGTATTGAATTAAGGTAGGAAATTCACTCTGCAAGGGGTCATTTAGCCTTCTCTAGCACACCATTATTGTTGTTCACCTTCGTTTTCAAATGGCACCAATAACATCATGGAATGGCATCTTGATTTGGACCTGAACTGGATTTCAGTGAGACAGAGTTGCACAAAATTGTCAGCCCCACTCTCCCCCAGAATGATCGCTATCTGATGACAAGATAAAAGTCAGGGAATTTGGTGATGGCCTTGGGTGTATTGGATGACATTGGAGTCTTCATTGACCAAGTCTTGAGTGCTTTGCCCAATAAGGAAAGAAAGAGCTACTACTTTCCAGGACAATCCATTTTGCTCTTGGATAGCTATAATTGTTAGAAGGTTGGGGTTTTTTCCCCTTATAAAAAACCTCTATAACTTATACCAGTTTTTCTTACTTGTCTCTGCTAAGGTCAAGGAGAAAAATATCTAATTTCTCTTCTATATAATACTTCTTGAAGTCCTTGAAGATGACTTTCAAGACTAAATGCTTCTCTCCTCTAGGTCTCCCAGTTCCTTTACTTGACCATCCTTTACCAACCTGGTCAACATATTTGGTGCTTATCAACTCATCAATTTCCTTTCTAAAATATTACACTCAGAATTAAATACAAGATTTTACAGAGGGTTTAATCAGGAGTAAGTAAAGACTTTCATCTTGTTCTAGACACTACACTAACTAGATTTTTGTGTATCGTATTGTAATTATTGACTTGTTAAGCTTACAGTCTTTTACACATGATCTTCTATCTAACCATAATTCCACAATCTTATATTTTGGAGTCAAATTTTTTAAAATATTAGATGCAAGACTTTATGTTAACCTCAAATTAATTCTTAGCCTCTTAAATTGAATCCAGTGTCCCCATCTGTCAAGCCTTTTATTCAATTTTGGCTTTGTCATTCAGTGTGTTAGTTATCCCTCACAGTTTTTTGTCATTTGTTAATTTTATAAGTTTGTCATCAGTTCAATTCATCAATTAAAAATATTAAAGAATAGTGATTACCCTTCTGTTCGCAAGGTTCATTGTTATTGTAATAATCTTAGATCCAAAAGAAATTTAATCATTATTTTAATATATTGAATGCTTCTAATTAGATTAAGAAAAGAAATATTGACTTAAATAATTTATGTTTATTTTATTTGATCCAGTTTCTTGGTGGGGGGAGTTTTGTGGTCTTACACAGAGAGAGAGAGAGTATATGAATCTACATTATTTTTTAATGAAACTTTCCTTCAGATTTTCACAAAGTAGAAACAATATGCTAACCTCTCCTTCCATGAAAATTAAGCTAATTTTACCTTAAAAGGCTCTGGTTGGTAGGTTTAGTGGTCTAGTGGGTCAGACTGTTGTTTTCACTTCCTTAATGCCTGAATACAATTACAAGGAGCTTTGAGGGTGCTCCAATGCCTAGCTTGAAAAAAAGGATCTGAGGTTAACTCAGACAAATCTCATCTGAATGAATGCAAGGTGTGTGTGATAACTCTCCTTATTGAATCTCCTAATATGGTTAAGTAAATCTCTTCTGATTAACTGCTGATTAGCCTACAACCTCTAATTTTTAATTCAGTGTCAAAATGAACTATGAAGGGACTAGCCTCAGTTAGCCTAGTGCTGAAAAACATAAATAGGCAAGCTGATGACCTCAAACATAAAGATAATGCAGAAAAACTCTAATGGTTTTACCAGTCTCTCCTCAGTCAGGGGTCCTCATCAAATACAACTAAACCAGAGCCCTGACATTTTAACTGTTAGCAGTGATTTCCATAGCCCCACTGCCTGAGAGCCAAGAATGTCACATTTTACCCCTTTTCTCAGCGTTCCCTCGTACCCTTAAGGGGGTTTGGGAATGTCTCTCTTCTCTAATACTATCTCAACTGTCCCTCCAAATTGTATTTCCCCAAGGTTTATGGGAAACCTAGTACTCTACTTCCATTTGATCACTAAACAGTTAGATTGACTTTTATGCCCATCTCCCTCAGCTTCCTGCCTCCCCTCTTTGATTAGAGGGCTGGAGGATGGAGTGCCAAACTCTTTCCATTCTGTACTAGCAGTCTACATTCTAGCAATCTGTGGACAAACAACACTATAACACTTGATGCCACTGGATAGAAAATGTGAAGCTGTCCCATGTTTGCTGTTTTAAAGATGCAAACAGTTCTTGCTACACAACCAATGAAAATATTCTCTTCTCACTCACACAGTAGGAGAGTACAGAATGTCTTCTTCCAGAAGTTGGTCCCCCAAATCACCCACATGAGTGTTTCCATCCTAGGTTAATCTGGTGAAATAGAAGAAGTAAGCTGAGAGAAACTGTTACTTATTGAAATAGTGAAGGTAAACTCAGGGGAAACTGTTTCTTCAGCAATGACTGTTGTTCTCTGACTGGCTGTGACTAGAGAGAATGGCTGAGGGAACCTGAGGCTGCTTATTGGTAATGGAGGTAGAAATGACAAATCCTGAGGGATGCCACATAGGGATACTGGCACACAGGGATGCTGGTACATAGAGGACTGCTCTGGGGTTTATTTTGGGGTTTGCCTATTGATCCCTACTGATGGCTGATGGAATAATCTATTTCCTAACCTCCTTCCTCCCTCCCTCCCTCCCTTAACCAACCCTCTCCATCCAGTTCTTCTTGAAGCCTTTGGCTCCTTCCCTCCTCACTTGAGAAAACTATAAAGATATTCTTTTCCTTTCCTTTTTCAAATCAAGGGGTTTATTGGGACAAAAGGATGGGAAACTGAGGTAAGAGGGATGAGGATTTCCCTAAACTACAGGGATAATTTTAGAAATGTTTGAGGAAGTATTCCAGTCACAAACTGAGACTCTGAGACAGTTAGGGAGATGGAGGACAACAGCAGTTCAAAATCTTCTTTCTTTTTCACAAATTCAGCCTGGCTGGTCTCCTTTCTCAGCTTCAACCCCAGAGAAAAACAAAGTTCAAAGTCTCTAAGTTTTCTCCTGGCCAGCTCCACTCTCAAATAGACCACCAACTCAATAGCTTCTCCCCTGGTCAGTTTCCACTGCTCAGAGCCAGAGAGACAGAGACCAAGTCCCAAAAACCAAGTTTCTCTTCTCAGTATCAACTTCAACTGCTCAGAGCTAGAGAAACCCCAAAAAACCAAGTCAGCCTCACAAAGTTCTTTCAGCCAGTTTCAAACCTCCAGGGAAAGAGAGAGTGTGACTTCCAGTCAGAATCCAAAAGCCAAGTTTCTCCTCTCAGTGTGGCCAGCAAAAGCCCCCAACTGCCACCCCTGGGAACATTCCATTGCAATCCTGGTTCTTGCATCTTGGTCCACAAGTCCTGCAAAACCTCTCTCTCTTCATGTCTCTATCACACTGGGCATATGCCAAAACTTTGTTACATCAGGATTGTTTTACAGTTATGATAAAGAATCTGAATTTTGTTTATTGCCTTCCATTTGTTTCAAATTTGAGAGAACAACCACAATTTTGTCATTTGAATTTTTTGGTGATTTTTTGGAGAGATGATTTCAAAAGAACCTCCACTCCAAAGAAAGCTACAGGAGTAGGATTATTTTTGTGTGTGAGGAGGAAAGCAATCTTCAACCACATTACCAGAAGTATGTTCAGAACAAGGTAATTTAATTGTCCCAATAAACTCTATATTGGTCAAAGCATATGCAGAGTTTTATCAGTCAAATCCTAGCCCTCCACAATTTCAGAACTCATGAAATTTGGTTTTTGATGTATTTTGACAAGAAAAAAATTGTCTTGGTTTTTGACTTTTGCTTAGCACTTGACATACTAGCATTGAGGTCTCGGGAAGCATATGCCCCCTTCTGCCAAAACAAAGGATCACCTCTTAGTCTCAGCATAGCTCTTTCACAATAATAGAATCTACTTGATTTTGTGTTCATTTTTTGTGCCTTTTGTGACCCATTTGAGATATATTTTATGCAAATAAGTCTTCATGTCTCCTATGAAAGATAACAACCAGCAGAGAAGGAAATTTGTTAGGACCACAATAGAGGCTAAAAAAGAAAACGTGAGAAATATGAGAGTGGTATACATGGTTCTGATCTTGCATTAGAGTATTGAATGCTGAGAACAAGGATCTCCACCATTGTAAATCAAAGTGGCTGATGTGGCTGAAGGAGTGGAAGCTGTGAGGAAATAGAGATCCCAGATATTAGAGGAGGTAGGGAAATGGTTATCGATTTGGATAAATGAAAAACAGTTAGCAGAAGATAGCATTTCCAAGGCAACAATCTGTGAAAAGGCAAAACTGCTGCATGCTGGTCTGTTGAAAAACAAGCTTGTAACAAGTGCTGATAGTGGTGAAGTGTAAAATGCCAGTCTTAGCTGGTTTGATGATTATAAAAAGAGAAGTGGTATATATAGTGTGGTGATGCATGGAGAGGAGGCCAGTGGCAACATAAAAATTGCTGAGGAATTTGTGAATGATTTTAAAGCTTCTGTAGGGGCTAAGAGATTTGTTCCCCAACAAGTATTTAACTTTGATGAGGCTGGCTTATTTTAGAAAAAAAATGCCAAACAGGACCTACATCACTTGAGAGGAAAGGACATCTCCACAACACAAACTGATGGACAGGCTAATTCTATTGCTGTGTGGGAATAAACTTTTAAGATGAATCCCCACTTAGTTTACCATAGTGAAAACCCATAAGTTTTCAAGAAAAATAAAGCGATAAAAACTTGGGAAAATTGTTTTGATCTATTTTTTTAAATTTATGTCTATGTATTACTAATGTTTATTTAGTAAAATACAGCTCCATTAATGCATATAATGCCTTCTAAAATCTGGGTTTTAAGGGTGTCTCAAACAGGTTAATTCAATCATATTATTCCTTATGGGAAAAAAGTATTTAGTATTTGACCTTTTGGGTACTCAACCTACCTTCTAGAAGAAGCTAATGACAAGTAACAAGGCACTTCTGCATTGCTTTTAGTTCTAGGTGCCACCTTTTGAGAATGTGTTCAAAGTAGGACAACAAGGATAATGATTGAAATTGGAATTATGTCATTAATCAATCAACTGAACAATAAAGATTTATTAAGTGCTTTCTATGTTCTGGGCATTATGCTAAGCACTGGGAATAGAAGGACAAGTCAAACAAATCTTGTCCTCTAGGCTTACGTTCTAATAGAGGAGAGAACATATAAGCAGGTAGGTATAGACAAGACACAAACAAACTGAACCTTGTGTTACTAGCATGGAGGTTAGGGAGCAGGGCAGTGAGGACCAAGAAAGGCTTCCTGCACAAGATGACACTGGAGCCGAGTCTGGGAGATCAGGTAGTCTGAGGGACATAGGTAAGTAGGAAAGCAATTTAGATATGGGTCATGGTTAGTGCAAAGGCACAGAGATGACAGATGAAGTATTTTGTGTACAGAACAGTAAGGAAGTCCAGGAGGTTGGACTAGAGAGGACATGGAGGGAAGGAATGTGTAAGAACACTAGAGGTGTAAGAATGTCATCCCACGAAGGTCACGTAGAGAACTGGGAATGTTTAATTGGGGAAGAAAAGACTTAGGAGAGACTTGGTAGAAATTTTGAAGACTTTGAAAATCACCTGGAAGGGAATTCAATGGGGTTAATATCCCACTAGGGGACAGAACTTAGACTCATGGATGGAAGCATTTCAGTTTGACAAAAGAAAAAAAATTTCTTAACTAGAATTGTTTGAAAAGGAAACTATTTTTTGAGGTTTTGAGTTGTATCAGAGGAAGTATTTGAACAGAGGCTAGATAACCAACAACTCAAGATTGTATGAGTATAGTGAGTGAGAAAATAGACTAGATCCTTTCCAACTCAGACACTTTTGTGATTCTATTTAATTATATCATATCTGTAAGCCACATTTTCCACTCAGGGGATTCCTGGAGACCTTCGGCTACCCAGCGCTAGTAGCCCTACCACTTCCTCATCTAACTTCTGTAACATCCAAAAGAGGAACCATATCCTACCCTGTCTGCCACTGCACAGCCTCTGAAACAGACATAGCCTCACTAAAATCTGTTGGAAATAGGGACCTATAGTGGCTGATAGTTTCCCATGTTTTGAAAATCTTTATTTATTTATTTTTTTTACTATTTTCTAATGTTTGCCAGCCCTATCGAGAGTTTCTCCATAAGTATATTTAAGATCAGTTTGAGGCACGTGACTTAGATTGCTCAGTTGTACTTTTCCCTTGATACACTTACCGTGATATTATGCTCCTAGAGGATATGACAGGCAATTCCTACAGGGATGGTCTCTGATGTACTTGAGAACATAAATGAGGAAGGTGGTCTCTGAAAGACCATAGGTAAAAGGCACACAAATTACCTGAAATTGACTGAGAGGGTCTCCTTTAGCTTTCTCCAATTATTAATCCTAACAATAGCAAATAACACATATATTACATACATATAATAATGTGTTACTCTATATAGTTATACATAAACATAGATATATGTGCATATTTATGTGTATATTTATATATAAACACTCATGTTTAAAATTACTTTCTCCATAGCAATCCTGTGAATTAAATAGTATATTGTTATTCCCAATTTATAGATAAGGAAAGACTTGGAGAGGTTACTCATGGTTATATTGTAGGGGTTGGAACCATAATTCAAACTCAAGTCTCCTGTTTCTAAATTTGGTACTCCTAAATCCTGGCTGGAAGCAGTGAGGAGAGTGTGGATTGTGAATATGACATGGAAGGGAGAAGAGGTAGGAAAGATTTGGGTGGGAGGAGAACAAGGTAGCAATCAGCCAGCACATAGCCAGAGATCACAAGAAGCTCCAAGAAGGGTTGACCAGTAAAGACTGTATCTTAAAAATGCTCCAGGCAACATGAAGACACTGGAAAAGAGGAAAAGCCCTAAGCAATGGAGTAATAATGATGATAACAATTGACATGTACTGGGAGATCCAAGATCAAAACTGAGCACAATTTTAAGCTCATCAAGCTATTAGTAGTAGTCTCTTGGTAACTGAGGATGACAATTGTCTTTGTGCGTTTTTGTGCATGAAGATTTAAGTGGAAAAGTCAATGCACAGAGACAGTCCCACTGGTTAAAGATTTAAAATGGCACTAAGACTTTTGGGGAACTCTCTGTATAATGATTTAAAAAAAACACCCTTACCTTCTGCCTTAGAATTAATATTGTGTATTGGTTCCAAGGCAGAAGTGTGATAAGGACTAGGCAATGGGGGTTAAGTGACTTGCCCAGGGTCACCCAGCTTGGAAGCGTCTGAGGTCACATTTGAACCCAGGACTTCCCATTCTAGGACTGGCTGAGCCACTTAGCTGCCCTCTGTGTAACGTTTTGTAAAGCACTTTCACATAGCATGAGATGTAGATGATAAAACCATCTCAAGGACCTGGAATCATTTGGCTAGTGTCATACAGGAAATAATTATTAGAGTGAGAATTAAACTCAAGTCCCTACTATGTATAGATCTAGGAAGCGATAGTTTGAGGGGAGAGAAGGGAAAAGGAGACAAAAGACAAATTTTGCCTGTTTTTCCATTTGGCATAGGACCAGCCTTGATTTAATTTCTCTGTGGCCTGTAATTTAGTTTTCATTTTCTTCACTCTACTATTATGATTTATGCCAAAAGCCAGGAAAATATCCCTGCCCCAACCTCCTCTTGGCCCATCTATTTTTGAGACATGCTTTCAGAGACAGCCTTAGGCAAGAGCACATAGAAAAGCTATCAGCATCAATATATTTTCAATTTGCATGTTAATGAAAAAAAGACAAAAAACTAACTGAAAAATAGCAATGAAAATTGTATAGCCTAGATAATATGTGTAATCACTAAGAAACATTTTTGTCAGTGTAGCTGGAATGCTCTTTGATCTAAATAAACCTTTTTTAGGGGACAGGGGAGAAGGTCTGTTTCTTGAACTGTGATTTGTTTGGGAATCCCTAGAGAAGAAACTCTCTCCATCAATTCAAATCATCACAAGCTTCATGAATGAATGCTAAAGAATTGCTAGGTTGGGCTCTTTTTAGAGTGACAAAGAATTGGAAATTGAAGGATTGTCCATCATTTGGGGAATGACTTAAAATGTGACATATGATGGTGATGGAATACTACTGTGCTTTAAGAAATGATGGGCAGGATGATTTCAGAAAGAGCTGGAAAGATACACATAAACGGATGCAGAGTGAAATAAGCAGAACCAGAACACTGTACTTAGTAAGAAGCAATGCTGTGGGATAATCAACTGTGATAGACTTAGCCAAGAAAACCCAACAGACATGACTGAACAATAACAAAATTTTAATTCAAGTATTTCTCACATCAGTCACCCTCTGGATTCCCTCTTCTTGATGGCTCCATGGCTTGGGTAGATATAATGTCACACTAGAATCAGGAAGCCCTGGCTTTGAATGCTCTTCTCAGATACTTACTCCCTGTTTGGGCAAATCATTAATTTCTTTCCCTTTCAGTTTCCTGATCTATAAAATAGAGATGATTATAGCACCCTCTTCAGAGAGTTATGAGAATGAAATGATATAACCAAAGCAAAGCACTTTGTAAACTTTAAAGTACTATGCTTGCTGTTATTCTATCATTTCAATCATGCTCAACTCTTCATGACTTCATTTGGGGTTTTCTTGGCAAAGATACTAGAGGGGTTTGGCATTTCCTTCTCCAGTTCATTTTACAGATGAGGAAACTGAGGCAAACAGAGATAAGTGACTTGTTCAGGGGCACCCAGCTTTTAAGTACCTGAGACCTGGTCTCAGGGAGAGGACTCTTCCTGACTCTAAGCGTAATATTCAATCCACTTCACCATCTACCTGTCCATGTAAATGCTAGCTATTATTATTATATTGAAGATGGTTCTCTTAATCATTGTCTTTCTCAGCACTCTTCCCCTCTAAGTTGAGCTGTTAACAAACCAACCAATTATGTTTGCCTGACCTTAGTTTCAGTATTATTTCTAAATTCTTCTCTACAATATAGTTGCATAATGTGTTAAAAAGTGACAATTCTCCAAGATGTTTCTCTAGATAAAATCCTACACAGATTGGTTACTGAGATGATGTATCTTACTCAGTTGAATCAGAGAATGTACATTGTTTAAATTTTAGGAAGAGCCCTAAAATGGTATTCAGCCTATGCCAGAAAATTTATATCAATATTGTCTCTGAATGAAGTTATAAGAAATAGGGGCAATTTTAGGACTCTAGAAAGAAGCCTGAAGCCATAGATTCCCGGTGACCAATCTTGAAAACTTGAAAACTAAGATACTGTCCTATTAGGAAGATATAAACAATAGACTACCTACAAATATTTCTGCTTTTTTATGACCTTTTAAGCTATAGTATGAATATGATTAGGTAATTCTGGAAGTAGATGAGACAACTCCCAGGTAATTTAACTTAAAAATGAGGCAATAACTTAATGAGCCCTTAAGTGCCATTCCAAATCAAGTTCTAATATGAATCTGTGAAATTCAAAATAGCAACTTCTCTAGCCTCAATCATAGAGATGTGTGATTTCTTTTTTACCACTAAATACTCTTTTTTTCTGGAAAAAACCAAAAACTTTACCTTCTATCCTAGTAAGAATTCTAAGACAGAAGGGCAAGGATTGGGGATTAAGTGACTTTCCTGGGGTCACACACTTAGGAAGTGTCTGAGGTCCAATTTGAACTCAGGTCCTCTTGATTCCAAACCTGGCACTCTATCCACTATGCCACTCACTTTCATTTACCAATGTATATTTAAATAACTGGGCACCTAGGAGGTATAGAAGAAGAGAGCTGGGTGTAGAGTCAGAAAAACCTGAATTCAAATCCAGTCTCAGTTACTAGCTTTATGATTCCGGGCAAGTCATTTAACCCTGTTTACCTCAATTTCCTCATCTGTAAAATGAACTGGAGAAGAAATGGAACGCCACTCCAGTATCTTTGCCAAGAAAACTCCAAATGATATCACAATCATATCCAACTGAAAGAACCAAACAACAATAACATTCAAATAATTCTCTGGCACCTTTTGGTTAATCTGCTGTAAGACCTATTGAATGTAATAGAAAGGATGATCTGTGTAAACTATTTCTGGTTATGGTAACTGAATATAATCTGGCAGACTAGAGAGCTGCTAGTAGGGGGACACACCTGAGGGCTGTCTATTTGTAATGGGGATAGATGAGAGACACTGCTTGAGAGATAGAGATGCTGCTAGAGGTAGAGAGATGTTGCCACAGATAGACACTGCTACAGGGGAATGCTCTGGGGTCTGCCTATAATCTCTATTGATGGCTGATGGATCAATCTATTTCCTAACCTCCTCCTCCCTTCACTCCCAGATCCCACACACTCCTTCACCCCCCTCCCTTCTTCCAGCTTCTCCCTCCCAGTTTCTTCTTGAAGCTTGTGGCTTCACCACTCCCTGCTGAGTGGACTATGAAGATACTCTTGTTTTCTTTCTCAGGTAAGGGGTTTATTGGGAAACAACAGGATAGAGAACTGAGGAAAGAGGGATGAGGGTTTCCCTAAACTATAAGGAGAATTTGAGGGTTTGGGAAATAAGTACAGTCACAACTGTGACAGGGGGACAGAGAGATGGATAACTGTTATTCTTCTTTTCTTCTCACAAAGCCACTAAGGTCTCTCAGCCTAATTTCAGAAGTCCCCTCAAGGGTCCTTCAGTCTGGGACAGAAGTTAATAATATTAGTTCCCAGCTTCTTCCCCCTATAGCCAGGCTTGCCTCCTTTCTTTGTCAGTCAACCCCCAGAGCAAGAGACTCAAAGTCCCTCCAGCTTCAACTGCCTCCTCCTCTTGGGAACATTCTGTTTGGAACCTTCTCCTTGATTTTGTAGATCAGGTCCCCAGCTTGGTTTGCAAGCCTGAAGTTCTCTCTTTCTGAATTGCCTCTATCACATGAATTATATTGATATATTTGTATTTTAGCACATAGCATTCAATTTTGAATTTGAAAACTTTACTACTCCCTTCTTCCATCATTTTGGCTCAAAAATCTCTTTTTTCCTAATAAAATGTATTCATATATTATTTGCCTACATGTGTGCGTGTGGTTCCACAGCAAAAGCACTAAACTTAGAATCAGGATATCTGCATGCCACTAGCCAATTCTGTGACCCTAGGAGGTAACTTATTAGCCTATCTGTACCTCAGTTTATTCATCTGTAAAATAAGGAGGTTAGACTACATCAGTAAATCAATAAATTTTTGCTAAGAGGCTTTTAAGACCCTTCCCAATTCTAGCACCATTAGTGTTTTCACGGCAATATGTTCTTTCCTATATTGACTATTGGTAAAACTTTGCTTTCTCATTACCTTTTTTCTTGATTTCCTTTACCTCTTTACCTTAATTCCATAATAGTTTTTATTACCATAATATTTATCTCCAGTTCCACTCTTCTGTGCCTTTTTGGCTACACTACTCTTATACTTCTCATTTTTGCATTGCTCTGAACTACTTTCCACAAGTTTCTGTTGGATTAGCCCTATCAAGGGTTCTCCTTTTTGGCTCTTTGCTCTCCCAACATCCTCTTACCATTTCCTGATTTATTAAAAGCATGTGGATGTGAAAGTGCTGTGATTCTCTGGAGGATATCAAAGTCACTCCTGGGTCGGAATGTTCTCCTTTTAGTTACACAGTCACACTTCTGAAAACCACATCCCAAGGCTGAATCTCTGCATTTGACTTAAAGTAACCCTGGCTACTCATATCATATGAAGGCGCTGAGACATCGACCCTACAAATTCATTGAGTAAAACAACCTTCTCCCGCTGGGATTTCGTTTGTTGAAATATCTCATTGGAAATGTTTTATTTTAAATACTTTGTGTCTTTTATATTTCCAGAACATTCCTACTCTAATGTCCTATCATGACATAGTGGTGACCTTCAGTTCTCAAAGGCTACAGCACCAAAGCACGAGCTTTGGCAAGTTTTCCCAAGCTGAAAAGCATCATTGGATCATAGATTTAGAGCTCTAAAGAAGTCAGCGATCATGTAGTCTACTCCTCTTATTACAAATGAGTAAACTGAGGCCCAGGGCAGTTAAGTGACTTCTTAAGGTTATACTATTAAGCCTCAGAGACAGGAGCTTTTCATTTCTTATTAAAGATATTTTATTTTACCAATTACCTGTAATAACAATTTTCCACATAGGTTTTCTGAAGTAATGTAATGCAAATTCTCTCCCTACTTCTTTTCCATTCCCCTTGCTATAGGTGATAAGCAAATTTTATATAGGTTATATGTGTATTATGTGGGCATTATCTTGCAAAACATATTTCCATATTGCTCATTTTTATAAGAGAATAATCATATAAAACCAAAACTCCAAAATAAAAACCCAAATAAACTAAAGTGAAAAATTATATGTTTTGATTTGCATTCTGACTGCAACAGCTCTTTTTCTGGAGTTAGATAGCATTCTTCATCATAAGTCCTTTAGATTTGTCCTGTATCATATTGCTGAGAGTAGCTAAGTCTTTTACAGTTGATTGTTCCACAATATTGTTGTAACTATGGAAAATGTTCTCCTGGTTTTGCTTGTTTCACTCTGTATTAGATCATATAGTTCTTTCCAGCTCTTTCTGAAACCATCCTATTCATCCTTTCTTATAGCACAATAATTTTCCATAACCATCATATGTCACAATTTGTCTAGCCATTCCCCAACTGATGAACATCACCTTAATTTCCAATTCTTTTACATGCCTTAATTTCCAATTCTTTTTCACCATATAAAAGGGTTGCTATTTTTGTATATTTTATATACAGTAGGTCCTTTCCCCCATTTTTTTCTCTTTTTGGATATAGACCTAGCAGTAATATTATAGGATCAAAGGGTATGCATTATTTTATAACCCTTTGGGCATAGTTCCAAACTGCCCTAAAGATTGGTTGGATCACTTCACAATTCTATCAATAGTACATTAGTGTCCCAATTTAAAGCAGGTGCTTTTGACTCTACCAGCATTTTCTTTGTACCAGAATGCCTCCCAAAGATTTTTAAGTTCAGGGTTCACTGATAGATTGGATTTAGAGTCATGATTAGTAGATTAGCCACAAATATATATTTTTGCATGATCAATGAAACCCACCAAAATACCAAATGACATCCAATTTTCTATTGTTTTCTTGCATTTTTTCAGTGAGAATGGGAAAAAAACACAGAAAGTGCTAAGAATTAAACAATTCTTTGATCATGAACATTAATTCAGTTCTTGGTGTTCTTAATGTGTCATCTTTTTCCAATAATCAAGAAACTGACATACTCCTAGAAAAACTAAACAATTCCATAAGGTCTCTTAAAACTTCATTTGACATGAGGAAGCTCCTTGAGGGAAGTCCTCAACTAGTCACTTACTTCACTTAATAGATTTCTCTTTAACCAATGCTACTGATATCCCAATGGGTAGCATAATCCCACCCATTTATGTTATGCTCATTTCGGTGTTTTTTTAACTATCTTTCTCTTTTAAAGTGGACTTTGTAACACCAAGGAATAAAGAGTTAACAGATACATTAAAAATAGATATTTGATTGATATAAGACAAGGTATAAATCTAGTCAGGTCAAGTCAATAAGCATTTATTAGGAAATTATTATGTGCCAGACACTGCAAGGCCTTGGATTCCAAATACAAAGAGAAACAAGACAGTGTCTGCTCACAAAAAATTTAAGTTCTATCTACCAGGGAAACCCAGAGATTACATTAACACAATTAAGAAATTCTTTTCACATAAAAAACCTGATCTAAACAATTGGAGATATATTAATTTCTCATAGGTAGATCAACTCAATATAATGCCTCTAATCTAATTTTTATAAGTGATAGAGAAATGTTAATAAAGATTAAACTTTAAAATGTCATGCCTTTTGGAGAGTTGATTGCTAAACATTTACCAGAATATTCCCTTGCCTGGCTTCTTTATGGTGGCACTACTTCTCTTGTTTCTTCTTTGTCTTATACTCTTTATAGTTGTTTGTTGGTTTCTTATTATTACACCAACTAACCTTAAGTGCTATCCAAGACTGTTCAAGGCCCCCTTCTCTTTTCACACTGTGCAAAACATTCATTTAGCAACCAGTCTGTGCAAAGTTTCTGTATTTAACTGTTCTGATCCTCTGAATGATCTCACAGGGATCTTATTAGCTACTAGGAGTCAAACACCTTCTATTTAGTTATGCCCAGAGACTTCTCCCTCTTCCTCTCCTTCTCCCTTTTCCTGTCCTACTCTCTCTCTCTCTCTCTCTCTCTCTCTCTCTCTCTCTCTCTCTCTCTCTCTCTCTCTCTCTCTCTCTCTCTCTCTCTCTTCTCTCCCTCATCTCTCTCTTATCTATCTATTTATCATCTATCATCTATCTTTCTATCCCTATCATCTCCCTCTATCAACCTATATTTTTGTCTGTATGTCTGTCTATCTATCTATCGTCTCAATCTAGCTAACTATCCCGAACTGTAGTCATCCCCAAATGACTTTTGGACATACCAAAGTCCTGAAGGCATCTTTAAGGCAATATATTAAAAACAAAATTAATTATCCCTTCCCCTAAAACTTCTCCTTTTGGAACTTCCCTGTTGCCATGAAGTTTGTCTCCATTCTCCTAGTCACACAAGTTCACAACCATAATATCATCCTTGCCTCATCCCTCTCTTTCAATGGCTTTATCTAATCTGTTTCCACATCTTAACACTTCTAGCTTCACATTTGTTTTATGTATCCTTTTCTTTATACTAAGCCACCAACGTAGTTCAAGTGTTTTGCCCCTCTCATCAGCACCATTATAATAGCTTTCTAATAGTCTTCCTGACTCACCTGTGTCAACACTTCCATCTATCCTCCACCACAGAGATTTTTCTTAAATTTAGGTCTGATTATGTGTCTCCTGACAAATTATAGGGACTCTTCTTTGCCTCTAGAATCAAATACAAACCACACAGTTTGGCATTTAAAGTCTTTCCATACTCTAGGCTCTTTTTACCTTTATCATTTTTTCACTCTTTAATTCCTCCCATATGTTTTATGATCTAGTAACACTATTCCTTATTTAAGATACTCCACCTCTGGTCTAAAATTCCTTGCACCGGATGTTCTCTCTCCCTAGAATATCTTTTCTTTTTTCTTTTAAAAATTTTATTTAGAATATTTTTCCATGATTCCGTGATTCATGATTATTCCCACCCCTCTTCCCTCCCCCCTCCTGGAGCTGACAAGCAATTCCACTGGGTTATACATGTATCATTGCTCAAAACCTATTTCCATGATATTCTTATTTGCAATAGAGTGATCTTTTAATGCCAAAACCCCAATCATATCCCCATTAAACTACATGATTGATCATATGTTTTTCGTCTGCATTTCTGTTTCTACAGTTCTTTCTCTGGCTGTGGATAGTGTTCTTTCTCATAAGTCCTTCAGAATTGTCCTGGATCATTGCACTGCTGCTAGTAAAGTCCATTACAATCAATTGTGCCACAGTGTATCAGTCTCTATGTACCATGTTCTCCTGGTTTTGCTCCTTTCACTCTGCATCAACTCCTGGAGGTCTTTCCCGTTCACATGGAATTCCTCCAGTTCATTATTCCTTTAAGCACAATAGTATTGCATCACCACCAGATAACACAATTTGTTCAGCCATTCCCCAATTAATGGAGACCCCATTTTCCAATTTTTTGCCTCCACAAAGAGCATAGCTTATAAATATTTTTGTACAAGTATTTTTCCTTATTATCTCTTTCACGTACAAACCCAAATGCCTTTACTTTCATGTCTTAGTTTCCCTGGATTACTTTCAGACTCTACTCAAAACCCACCTTCTATCAGAAGCCTTTCCTTGTCCCCTCATCCCTCTCTACTCCCAAATGCTAGTGCCTTTTCCTCTGTGAGTTTATTTACATATTTTCCGTATATTAGAATGTGAGCTACTTGATGCCATAGAATTGGCCACTCATCATTGCCTGCTCTTACCAGTGATTACCACCAGAGCTTTGACCTTCTCTTTCTGCACTGACTGATTGTCCACTCCATTTTAGAAGCTCCATCGAAGATTCACTCTACTATCAGTTGAGCTCATGGCAGCTGGGAATTCCCAAGCGCAAGAAAATAGCCAGCCTCACTCTCTCAGAAGCAGAGATTATGGATTAGGTACCAATATGCCTGGAAAATGCTTGTTAATACAATAATTATGTATAACAATTTTGGATCATGAAAATAGTGGTTAAAATTTTTGTATTATTTGACCCAGATGTTCCACTCTTTGGCATATACTAGATGAAGTTCATTGATAAGAAGAAAGATTCTATATACAAAAAATATTTATAGCAATATTTTTTGTGGTAGCCAAAAATCCATAATTAAAATAGATTCTCTCAAATGTGGAACATATTAGCCACCTGTGGTACATGAATGTTATTGAATATTACTTTTCTGTAAGAAATGATAAATATGACAAATCCAGAAAAGAATCAGAAATACTTAAAAGAATTGATTGATGTAAGGTAGAGACAAGAAAACAATATCCAAACGAGCTACAAAATTTAAATGGAAAGAATAATAATCATGAAACAATTTAAAATTAAATTTGGGGACAGCTAGGTTGCTCAATGGTCAGAGAGAGCGATTCCTGGGCATAGGAGATTCTGAATTCAAATCTGCCCTCAGACACTTCCCAGTTTTATGACCTTGAGCAAGCCACTTAACCGCAATTGTCTAGTCTTTGCCACTCTTCTGTCTTGGAACCAATGCTTTGTCTTGTTTCCAAAACAGAAAGTAAAGATATTTTAAAAAGGAAGAAAGAATGAAAGAAAAGCATAGTGGTGCCTTGATACACCAGCACCTTAAGTCATGAGCAATTTGAGATATGAGAAGTCATGATTGGGATTTTTTGCTTTAAGTCAGGAGGGGATATTTGAATCTTGAGCTTCCACCACCCTCTACTAGATGGCCTCCCTGACATTAAGTTTCACAAGTTACACAAGGCTGCCTCATTTCCTTTCTCATTAAATTTTGGCTTTATTATCAGTTTGGGTTTTTTTTTGGAAAATTGTTTAACTTTTAACCATGGGTCCTGAGGGCAGAGGAATTGAAGGAGTACAGCAGCAGCAGCATACGGAGGTTGTGCAGGAAATTAGTGGGGAGGATCCCAAAGTGGATGAGGTAATCAGTACAAGCAAGATTAAGGAAATGTTGAGGATTTAGGAAAAAAATTAAACAATTTATTGAAAAGACACACCCAGAAAAAGTAGCAACAGATTGTACATCGGAGCTGTGTAACAACTCTTGTTTCACACTTTATCATGTGTAGAGAGTAAGTCATGTCAAGTGATAGCATGAAATAAAAACGTTCTCCACCAGCATCTTTGCCCAACCTTGAAGGTAAATAACATTTCAGAAGCAAGTTTATTTCTTTACATTCTTTCTTGCTATCTATAAATATATTTGTTATTTATAAAGTACATTTTCATATTTAGAATTGTATAAAACAAAAAATTCATGTGTTTTTGGGGGGTGGATGGATTATTTACATTTCCATTAATTTAGATGGGGAAATTCAATTTGACACACAAGAAAATTGAGTTACAAGCTTGGCCATGGAATGAATTAAACTTGTATCAAGGAACCACTGTAAATAGTTGTTGCAAAATTACAGAGGAAGTTTGGCCTCAAAGCAAGATATGAGAAGATAACTTCCTCTATTGCTTTGCAGAGGCAGGTAAGTGTCTATAAGTGAAAGAGTGCATAAGTTGTCATATTTTTTAAAAATATATTGATAGATGTTATTGATTTTTCCTCACTTTCTAATTGTTTCCTTCTTATATTTTTTATAATAAAGGATGACTCATTGGGAGGGAGATGGGGCAAAATTAAGTGATTAAAAAAAGATAAATAAGAAATATTTTAAAAATAATACATAATTGAATTGAATTAGCCAGAATTTGTGTTTTAGTAACATACTCTAAGATTTCAGCATCAATCATACCTTGATGAAACATCAGAATAAGACTTTGTTGAAGTGAATTATTGTCAATAAAAGTAACAGCAGATAACAATATGACTCATTGAAAGCATGAATAAGGGAGTCAATTCAAAGAAGCAAATCAAAGAGATTTCATCTTACACCCAAGGTAACAAGAAACATGTTCATGCTCAATATAAGCAAACGTAACATCACCAACATAATTATAGCTTATTTTTAAAACTCTTACCTTCTTCTTAGTATCAACACTGCATATTGGCACCAAAGCAGAAGAATGGTAAGGGCTAGGCAATGGGGGTCAAGTGACTTGCCCAGGGTCACACAGCTAGGAAGTGTCTGATACCACATTTGAACCCAAGATCTCCTGTCTCTAAGCCTCGCTCTCACTCCATCCTATAGGTTATGTTTTGAAATCTAATGCAAAAGATAAAGTAGAGAAATCCATAGAAAACTCTAAAAGGATCCTGCCATCTAAGTCAATGTACACTTCAATATTCAGTGGCATCAAAGTGAATTGGGATATAGACGAGGATAATGAAACCCAAGCAAATAAAATTAGGAATCAAGATATGAAAACATCCAGAGGTTTGTTGTCTATTGTGAAGACTAATATGGACTCATGGAATTTTTTTTTTCAAAAGGAGTCTGAAGATGCTAACCACAGTAAGTACTGAATGATGTCATAAAAATGAAATTGACTGCATTTTAAAAGCCAAGAAACAGACACAGAAGTCTTTTCCAAAACAATGTGTGCACTCATTTGATCTACTCTTCTGAGGAAAGATCCAAGTAGAACTTTTCATGGAAGATGTCCTAGGCAGAGAATAAAATAGAAAAGAATTTCCTTCTTTGGGGAAAGTTCTCTAAATTCTTCTGTTCACCGCTGGAATAGTACTAATTTCAGACTATTGAGGGAAAATGCCACATCCTGCTTTACAAAATGCTAAATTTAAGGGCCATCAATTCCCTCAAATTTAAATATGCAAAAGGTACTTACAAAAATTACAAAATTACATAAAACACTAAAAGCGGCTTAACAATTTATTTTAAAAATACATTTAATTTTAACAAAATAATAACAAAACATCCTATTTAAATATTTAGTTATATCCTCTTTTGATCTTTGGTCTGTGCATTTTTTCTGAGTATTGCACTCATAGTTCAACAAAAGGGGACTGGATTGACCATAGCAAGGGATAGATAAAGCAATGAAGGGGTGCTCATTGAGAACTGATTCAACTGTACTTATCTCTCCTGTATATATTGGGTATGTTGCTTTTCTGTGGCTAGAAGTTTGAGGTAGTTGCTGAAACTCATGACCAAAATGCTTTTGTAACAAGGTGTACCAGATAATATGGAAGCTACCTCAATGGCATGAGCCTCCAAACCCAAAGGCAATTAAATCTGGAAGAAAATTCAAAATCTTTTAAGAAAAAACTAGCCAAATACACAAAGAATGGGGGCAAAGGACACTTTCCACCTCATATCACATTTCCATATTTCTTTCATGTTAATCATTACTTATTGCAAATTCCACCATTTGCTCAGCTGTTCCCTAATCATTAGAATGTAAATTATTTCCAATATTTTCCTATAATATCTAAAAGTACAGATATTTTTGTACAGGTATCTTTTTTCCCCTGACATCCTCAAAAATATAATCTTAGTTGTGGCTCACTGGGCATGAACAATCTGGGATATGTTATGATGTATTGACATATTGCTGTCCAAAAACATTATGCCACTTCACAACTCCACCAGCAATGTGATATAATTTCTGTTTTTCCAAAAGCACTGAATTTCACCTTTGATTCAATAATCCCTATTGGTCATATATTCCAAGGAGGTTGAAGACAGAAAGGAAAGACTCATAAAAGGAAAGATAAAATGTTCAAACAACATTTTTTTGTATTAAGAAAAAATAATTATAACAAAGTGAAGGCCTTTATATCAGGGAATTGTTGAACAAAATTAAGCATACGATATAATGGGATAACATTTTTCTATAATAAATAGTGAATTTAAAGAAATTAGAAATGAATGAATGAAAAAAAAATTCTTCTTTGAAGGCACTCATATCTTAATACAGAGAAGAAAACATATGTAAGAAATTTCAGCTGTGGAACAGATGGAAAGGCCCAGAGGTCCTTAGAGTGCAATAATATGGCAGATGGTAATACATCTTTTTTTTTCTGTCATTTCCATTTGGGGGAAAATCTGTTTCTTACGTTAAATCATTTATAAGGAACTTGAGGATGAGATTTTTTTCTGAATCTTCACTATTTGTGTTTGCTAAGACAGCAGTAAAAGTAGAACCTTCAGAAGCAGTTGCTAGCTTGGATATCAATGGAGACTTACACTCTGGATAAATGAGTATAAGGGCCTGGAAGCAGGACCAGTGACTTGGGAGACTGACTATTTCTGGAGCTTTGAGACATGAGGTTCTTGGCTGTTTCCTCTTCAGTTTGAGGAAAGATGGCTGTGGTAAAGTGGCCCACCTAGCACATGCTACTTGTCTCCACTGTAACATGCATTACAATTAAATATTCTTGGGCACAGTAAAGACCGAAGAACCAGGAAAAGAAAATAACTATCAATTACAGAAATGTAAATAAAAGCAGCCCTGAAAAACAAATGAAGTCTGATTCTCAACTCAATGACCATCCTTGATCCAAGAGAACAGATGATAAACAGACTGCCCTTCCCTCTGCAGACAGGTAGATTACAGGTATGACATGTTGTATACTGGCAGATGCATTTACTGTGTCATTTGATTTTGTTTAAGCATTGTTCTTCATTCCAAAGGAGGATTCAGTGTATGGAGATTAGTACATTAGGAAATAACTGTTATATAAAAAACAAAGCCTCTGATAAAAGTTTAAGCCATTAAAAAAAATAAAATGAGTAGGCTCTTCCAAATTATCTCAAAGGTCCCTTTCTAGCTATACCTTTTGGATCTTATGAAATGCTAAAGATTTTTATGGGCTTATCTTCTATCCTCCTACTGAAACTATTATCTTGATTAACAGCTTTGTAAGGCCTCATTTTCTTTTTTTGTCCTTGTGTTTTTGTTATTGGTCTCAGGTTTTCTAAACCATTATGGTGATTTATGTAATCATATTATCTGTAAATAGAGATATTTTCATTTTTTTCTTTTGCCTATATTCATTAATTTTATTTTCTTGCCAATTGCTGATAGAATTCTAAAATTATGTCAAATGATAATAATAGAATTATGCAGACTCATTTTGGTCTTTTTTAAAACTGGGAAAACCTTAAATGTTTCTCCATTATATGGCTTTCTAGTTATTGGTTTAAAAAATTTTTTTAATCATATTAAAGAAAAAAAAGTCTTCCATTCCTGTGCTTTAAAAATTTCTTTTTAACAAATTGTTCTTTTTTATCAAAGGCATTTTCTGAATCTACTAATATGTTATATACTTTCATATTTTTATTTTTGTTCTTATATTGAGTATTTCACTATTATTGAACAATTCTCACATTTATGAAAAATATTTTGTCAAAAGTTTAATTATACAAATAAATTAATACATTATTAAAATTGTTTTTAATATTGTTATTCTGCAGCCTCTATTTTTTTAATATTTCTTACATAATAAGCATGAAAGATATTAGCATATCATTTTCTGCCTTGTCTTTGCCAGCTTTGGGAGAAAATCCCCAAGCTTTTGGGGGGTACACGTTTTAAAGTGATGAAGATATCTACCTGTACAGAGATATTTACAGCAGTTCTTTTTGTTCTGACAAAGAACTGAAAACTGAAAGGATGTCCATCTATTGGGGAATGGCTGAACAAATTATGGTTTATTCTTCTAATGGAATATTATCATGCCATAAGAATATGACAAACACACTTCTGGTCAAGATGGCAGCTTAGAGAAAGCTAAAGTCCAGATCTCCTGAAACCCTTCCTTACCGATCTCAAACCTAATGCTCCTAGGACACCGAAATTCAAAACGATCAACAGCATAGACCCCGGGAGTTCTCCTCCTGGACCTGGACCTGGATCAAAAGGTACGCCCCCCCCCCCAAAAGCCAGAACCCGAGACCACTCAGACCTAAGGGGTTGGCAGAAAGAAGGTCCTAGGACCCATCCCCCCCAACCCAGAGCGCTGAGTCCGAGTCCGAGGCAGCAGAGGCAACCTCAGAGCCCCACAGCCTGCTATTCTGAAGGCCGCTTCCTGAAAACAACCTAACCCAGTGGAGGGGGCACCCAGACAGCAGGGAAACAGAGAGGGACGGGAGCTCTTAACCCCCCTGGGAGGAGCTCTCGGAGCTCCGGGAAGCCGTGGTCCCTCCCCCTCAGAGAGCAGGGGCTTCTGAAACAACAGCAACCCTCAGGACTGGCAAAAGGCCTGGGAGCCGGCTACTCTGAAGGCCACATCCTGAAAACAACCTAACCCAGTCGAGGGGGTACCCAGACAGCAGGGAAACAGAGAGATGGGGGAGCTTGTAACCCCCTGGCTGGATCCCTCCACCCAAGTCTCAAGTCCCTGCCTCAGGGCACACTCAATTCAATCCAGGGAAAGCTAATCTTCTTATCAGGAGCCCTCGCCCAGAGCTCCAGGAAGCCGCGGCCCCTCCCCCTCAGAGAGCAGGGCCTTCTGAAACAACAGCAACCCTCAGGATTGGCAAAAGGACCCCAGGGCCGGCTATTCTGAAGGCTGCTTCCTGAAAACAGCCTGACCCAGTCGCGGGGGCACCCAGGCAGCAGGGAAACAGAGAGACGGGGAAGCTCGTAACCCCCTGGCTGGAACCTTCCATCCGAATTTCAGTTCAACCCAGGGAAAGCTAATCTTCTTATCAGGTGCCCTTGCCCTGAGCCTAGAGAAGACGAGGCCCCTCCCCCTCAGAGAGCAGGGTCTTTGGAAACAAGGGCAACCCTCAGGACTGGCAAAAGGGCCTCAGGAGCCGGCTATTCTGAAGGCCACATCCTTAAAAAAAAAAAATAGAATATGACAAACAAGATGATCACAAAAAAAAACCCCAACTTGGAAAGACATATAATGTGTCGCAAAGTGAAATAAGCAGAACCAGGAAAACATTGTACACAGTAACAAAAATAATATATGGTGATCCACTATGAATAATTTAACTGTTATCAACAAGGGAAGGATCCAGAACAGGGACTCAAGATGAAAAAGGCTATCCACCTCAATAGAAGAACTGATGGATATTTGTATTCAAGGAAATTAATATTCTTGACTCCAGGCCAGGTACTCTATCCACTGAGTCACTTAGCTGCCAAATTACAGGAAGAACTTATTATGTTCCTTTTTCCATCCATCCATCCATCCATCCATCCATCCATCCATTCATAATTACTATTTTAGGGAAGAAAATAAGTATACAAATTTCTTTGACTCTTATTCTATTAAGCTTCAGTAAAATGGCTCTCAAAAGCTAAACATTCTTTTAAAAAACAAAAGACTATTTAAGATTAAGGTAACTGAGCAATTATCTACTCATAAGGAATCTTATTGAAAATGTAGACAAAAGTAATGAAATTTGTTTTTAGAACTCCATTTGGAAAGTGACTATAAACAATATGCTTATTTTGATTTCTAAAATCAGTCAAGGTTGTGATTTCTTTCATCATATCTATAATACAGCCAATTTAAATGCTTTCATAGCTATAGAACCTGTTAAAATTACTAGAGATACTACAAAGGGAATTTTTATCCAGTTGTGATCCCACTAAATGACTTTCAAGATTTTAGAGACTCTGATTTTTTATAATTAATTAATTTACTTAGCCAATTTAGAACATTATTCCTTGGTTACAAGAATCATATTCTTTCCCTTCCTCCCCTCCCCCAACCCTTCCTGTAGCTAATGCACAATTCCACTGGGTAATACATGTGACCTTGTTCAAAACTTATTTCCATGTTGTTGATGTTTGCACTAGGATGTTCATGTAGAGTCTACATCCCCAATCATATCCCCATGGACCCATATAATCAATCAGGTGTTTTTCTTCTGTGTTTCAACTCCCACAGTTTTTCCTCTGAATATGGATAGTGTTCTTTCTCATAGATCCCTCCAAGTTGTTCAGGATCACTGCTTGCTACTAATGTAGAAGTCTATTACATTCTATTATACCACAGTGTATCAGTCTCTGTGTACAATGTTTTGATTCTGCTCTTCTCACTCTGCATCAATTCCTGGCGGTCATTCCAATTCCCATGGAATTCCTCCACTTTATTATTCCTTTGAACACAATAGTATTCCATCATCAACATATACCACAATTTGTTCAGCCATTCCCCAATTGATGGTCATCCCCTCGTTTTCCAATTTTTGGCCACCACAAAGAGCACAGCTATGAATATTTTTGTACAAGACTTTTTGTCCATTATCTCTTTGGGGTACAGACCCAGCAGTGCTATGGCTGGATCAAAGGGTAGACATTTTTTTATCGCCCTTTGGGCATAGTTCCAAATTGCCCTCCAGAATGGTTGGATCAGTTCACAACTCCACCAGCAATGAATTAATGTCCCTACTTTGCCACATTCCCTCCATCATTCATTACTTTCCTTTGCTATCATGTTAGCCAATCTGCTAGGTATGAGGTGATACCTCAGAGTTGTTTTGATTTGCATCTCTCTGATTATAAGAGATTTAGAACACTTCTTCATGTGCTTATTAATAGTTTTGATTTCTTTATCTGAAAACTGCCTATCCATGTCCCTTGCCCATTTATCAATTGGAGAATGGCTTGATTTTTGGTACACTTAATTTAGCTCTTTATAAATTTGAGTAATTAAACCTTTGTCAGAGGTTTCTATGAAGATTTTTTCCCAATTTGTTGTTTCCCTTCTGATTTTAGTTACATTGGTTTTGTTTGTACAAAAGCTTTTTAATTTGATGTAGTCAAAATTATTTATTTTACTTTTTGTGATTCTTTCTATGTCTTGCTTGGTTTTAAAGTCTTTCCCCTCCCAAAGGTCTGACATGTATACTATTCTGTGTTTACGCAATTTACTTATGATTTCCTTCTTTATGTTTAAGTCATTCACCCATTTTGAATTTATCTTGGTATAGGGTATGAGGTGTTGATCAATTCCTAATCTCTCCCACACTGTCTTCCAATTTTCCCAGCAGTTTTTATCGAATAATGGATTTTTGTCCCAAAAGCTGGGATCCTTTGGTTTATTGTATTCTGTCTTGCTGAGGTCGCTTGCTCCCAGTCTATTCTACTGATCTTCCTTTCTGTCTCTTATCCAGTACCAAATTGTTTTGATGACTGCTGCTTTGTAATATAGTTTGAGGTCTGGAACTGCAAGGCCACCTTCCTTTGTGTTTTTTTTTCATTATTTCCCTGGATATCCTTGATTCTTTGTTATTCCAAAAGAACTTTGTTATGGTTTTTTTCTAAATCAGTAAAGAAATTTTCTGGGAGTTCAATGGGTATGGCGCTAAATAGATAAATAAGTTTCGGTACGATATTCATTTTTATTATATTGGCTTGTCCTATCCATGAGCAGTTAATGTTTTTTCTAATTGCTCAAGTCTAGTTTTAGTTGTGTGGAGAGTGTTTTGTAGTTGTGTTCATATAGTTCCTGTGTTTGTCTCAGGAGATGGATTCCTAGGTATTTTATTTTGTCTAAGGTGATTTTGAATGGGATTTCTTTTTCTAGTTTTTGCTGCTGAGCTGTGTTGGTGATATATAGAAATGCTGATAACTTATGCAGGTTTCTTTTGTATCCTGCAACTTTGCTAAAGTTGTTGATTATTTCAATTAGATTTTTGGTTGAATCTCTAGGATTCTTTAAGTAGACCATGTAAACCTCAAAACTTCTTAGACTTATAAATGTTGGAAATTTCACCATTGGGAAATTTCATACTTGAAAAATTTCCTATTGATAGTGGGTCTTGACTATTGGAATGTGAACCCCATTGGCATGGGAGGTTCCTTCTCTTCCCTTCTTAAGATTACTTTAGGACAGAAACCTTTTGCTGAACAATGGAAAGGACTTTGACCTATGCTTAAGCATAGAACAGGAATTTCTTTGAGTCATGATTGATTTTAGAATTGATACAATGGAGATACTTGGAATCAATCTCCACCCTATTCAGCCCTAACAGGATTTAGAAAGGGCTGTAGCAAAGGATCAAAGATTTAATTATTTGAAAATATGACCTACAACAGACATGTGCAAAGCCAGAGCTCTGGGCGGTCCTGCATTAAGCTAGAGCCTCCATTGGCACAGGGAAATTGATGGACACGTGATTGGTAGATGTGAGGACTGAGGGGAGGGAACTTGGATGGTTTCCTTAAGGATAGGGGGGTCTGAAGACTCGAGGTGGGGGTTGAGAAGTTGGTTGGTGTGGTTGGTGTGTGCTCTGAGAAGCTTGCTCTGAAGGAAGCTGAAGGTGGGGGCCTATGAGACTGTTTCTCCATTTTGGACACGTGAGTAATAGGGACTGATCTCTTTTCTTTGCCCCAGCTATCTAAGGGCTTGGGCCTTTTGGCCCAGCCTAAACAGAAGGGGTATTTAAGCCCTATTCACTTCTCTCCATTTTTCTCTCTCTCTACCTCTAATTCCTTTCTTCCTCCTATTGTAATTAAACTCCATAAAAGATTGACTGCTGACTTGAGTTTTCATTTAGGAATTACATAGCTGAATTCCTTGGCGACCTTAAATTAATATATATCAGTCTTTTAAAGTGATTCCCTTGTAACAACCATTATATCATCTGCAAAGAGTGATAACTTGGTCTCCTCCTCCTTGCCTATTTTGATGCCTTCAATTTCTTTTTCTTCTCTAATTGCTACTGCTAGTGTTTCTAGTACAATGTCAAATAGTAGAGGTGATAATGGTCATCCTTGTTCTACTCCTGATCTTATTGGGAATGCATCTAGTTTATCCCCATTGCAGATGATATTAGCTAATGGTTTTAGATATATACTGTTTATTATTTTAGGAACAATCCTTCTATTCCTATGCTTTCTAGTTTTTTTAATAAGAATGGATGTTGTATTTTATCAAAGGCTTTTTCTGTGTCTATTGAGATAATCATGTGTGGTTTGCTTGTTGATGTGGTCAATTATATGGATGGTTTTCCTAATACTGAATCAGCCCTGCATCTCTGGTATAAATCCTATTTGATCATGGTGGATAACCCTTCTGATCACTTGCTGGAGTCTTTTTGCTAGTATCCTATTTAAGATTTTTGCATCTATTTTCATTAGGGAGATTGGTCTATAATTTTCTTTCTCTGTTTTTGACCTGCCTGGTTTTGGAATCAGTACCATGTTTGTGTCATGAAAGGAATTTGGTAGAACTCCCTCTTTGCTTATTATGTCGAATAGTTTGTATAGGATTGGGATTAGCTGTTCTTTGAATGTTTGAGAGAATTCACTTGTGAATCCATTGGGCCCTGAGGATTTTTTCTTAGGGAGATCTTTGATGGCCTGTTGGATTTCATTTTCTGATATGGGATTATTTAAGAATTCTATTTCTTCTTCTGTTAGTCTAGGCAGTTTGTATTTTTGTATATATTCATCCATATCACCTAAACTTGTGTATTTATTGCCATATAATTGGGCAAAGTAATTTTTAATGATTGCCTTAATTTCCTCTTCATCGGAGGTGATGTCCCCCTTTTCATCTTTGATGCTGTTAATTTGCTTTTCTTCCTTCCTTTTTTAAATTAGATTGACAAGTACTTTGTCTTATTTTGTTTGTTTTTTCAAAGTACCAGCTTCTTGTCTTATTTATTAAGTCAATAGTTCTATCACTTTCAATTTTATTAATTTCTCCCTTAATTTTTAGGATTTCTACTTTGGTTGTCTGCTGGCGGGTTTTAATTTTATACCTTTCGAGTTTTTTTTATTTGCATTTCCAATTGATTGATCTCTGCTCTCCCTAGTTTGTTAATATATGCACTCGGGGATATGAATTTACCTCTGATTACTGCTTTGGCTGCATCCCAAAAGGTTTGAAAGGATGTCTCGCCATTGTCATTTTCCTTGATGAAATTATTGTTTCTATGATTTCTTCTCTAACTAAACGATTTTGGAGTATCATATTGTTTAATTTCCAATTAGTTTTTGATTTGGTTTTCCATGTACCATTATTGATCATTATTTTTATTGCCTTGTGATCTGAAAAGGCTGCATTTATTATTTCTGCTTTTCTGCATTTGTGTGCCATGTTTCTGTGACCTAATGTATGGTCAATCTTTGTGAATGTGCCATGTGGTGCTGAGAAGAAGGTGTATTACTTTTTGTCCCTATTTATTTTTCTCTATATGTCTATTAATTCTAATTTTTCTAATATTTCTTTCTCTTCTTTTACCTCTTTCTTATTTATTTTTTGATTTGATTTATCTAAATTTGATAATGGTTGGTTCAAGTCTCCCACTAATATGGTTTTACTGTCTATTTCTTCCTTCAATTCTCTTAGTTTCTCCATTAGAAATTTGGGTGCTATATTATTTGGTACATACATGTTGATTAGTGATATTTCCTCATTATCTAAAGTCCCTTTTAACAAAATATAATTACCATCCCTATCCCTTTTGATCAGGTCTATTTTTGCTTTGGCTTTATCAGATATCATGATTGCCACTCTTGCCTTCTTTCTGTCAGTTGAGGCCCAGAAGGTCTTACTCCATCCTTTAATTCTGACCTTGTGGATGTCTACCCAGATCATATGTGTTTCTTGAAGACAACATATGGTAGGGTTTTTTATTCTAATCCATTCTGCTATTCGTCTATGTTTTATGGGTGAGTTCATCCCATTCATGTTCAAAGTTATGATTGTCACTTTTGGACTCCCTGGCATTTTGATAACCTTCCCTAATTCTAACCTTTCTTCTTCAGCTCTACCTTTTAATCCAGTGATTTACTTTAAATCAGTCCCCCTTGTCCCCTCCCTTGATATGTTTCCCTTTCTAGTCCCTCCCTTTTTGTTCCCTCCCCCTCCACCCTCTTCTTCCCTCCCTTTTTTGTGTTCCCTCCCCCGTACCCCCTTGGTTTTCCCTTCTCCCTTCCCTTGTTGGGTAATATAGAATTCAAGATCCCAATGGATCTGGATGTTCTTCCCTCTCAGAGTTGATTTCCCTGAGAGTAAGGTTTAAGTGAAAACTCTCTTCCTCTCCTTCTTATACGAGTTTTCTTCCCCTCCCCTTCCCATGTGAATCTTTGTGTGATAAAGATTATTCTCTTTGGTTTTTCTTTCCCCCCTATTTACACATTGCATTTTCCCCACATATTAATATACACAGATTGATATAAATGTAGTCCTTAGAGAAGAGAGTTTGAATAAAAGAAAAAGATAACATTTTTCTCCTTTTCCCTTTCCTTCATATTTACCTTTTCAGGTATTCCATGCTCTTTGTTTTTCGATATCGAACTTTCCACAGAGCTCTTGTCTTTTCTTTGCAAAGACTTGGAAATCTTCAATTTTGTTAAATGCCCATACTTTCCCTTGGAAGTATATAGTCAAATTTGATGGGTAGCTGATTCTTGGTTGAAGGCCCAGCTCTCTTGCTTTTCTGAAAATCATGTTCCATTCTTTACGGTCATTCAGAGTGGAAATTGCAAGGTCTTGTGTGACCCTGATTGGCATTCCTTTATATAGAAATTGTCTTTTTCTGGCTTCTTGTAAGATTTTTTCTTTTACTTGAAAGCTTTGGAATTTGGCAATTACATTCCTGGGAGTTGTCTTTTGGGGATTTAGTGTAGAGGGTGTTCTATGAACTATTTCAGTGTCTGTATTGCCCTCTTGTTCTAGGATCTCTGGGCAATTTTCTTTGATTATATCTTGTAGTACAATGTCAAGTTTGGTGTTTATTTCTGGCTTTTCTGGTAGTCCAATTATTCTTAAATTATCTCTTCTCCCTCTATTTTCCAAGTCTATGACCTTGTCAGTGAGATATTTTATATTCTATTCTAATTTCTTGGTCTTTTGGCTTTGCTTTATTAATTCTTGCTCTTTGTCTTCGAGTTGCCTAATTCTGACCTTTAAAGCCTGGTTTTCCTTTTCAGTTTGGTCAAACTGGTTTTGTAGATGCGTGAATTTCTTTTGCATTATTTCCCACTTTTCCTCCCAGAAGGCTTCCATCTTTTTGATCATTTCTGATTCAAATTCTTCATGTGTTTGTGGAGAGTTTCCATTTCCTTTGGGAGGTTTCGGGGCATTTGCTTGTGTTTCCTCTTCTATCTCCTCTGTATTTTGTATTTTTGCTCCATAAAATGTGTCCAAAGTCACCCCTTTCTTCTTGTTTTTCTTAGACTGTTGAGGCTCTTGTGCTTCTGTGCTGTTTGCCATCTCTATCTGAGTGAGGAGGATTAGCTTTTCTTATCTCTGTCTGGTGTTCAGAGGCTTTAGCCCTAGTCAAATTATCCATTCTCTGCAGCTGTTCTGCCTTCTAGAGGAAGCCTGGAATTGCTGGTGTTTTAGTGTTACTGCCCTCCTCAGTTCCCTCCCGATGCTTCTCCATTGCCTTACTTCCAGTCTCTGAGCCTGGGTTGACGAGGTGTTTCAGTTCCTTTGCCGGCCAGAAGACCCTGCACTCTGATGGGGGGGGGGGGGGGCGCAGCTTCCCGGAGCTCAAGGGCTCCTGATAGGATTAATTTCCACTGGGTTGAACTGAGTGTGTCCTGAGGCAGGGACCTTCTGTGAGACTCGCATGGAAGGAGGCAGCCAGGGGGCTACATGCTCCCCCCGACTCTCTCTGTTTCCCTGCTGTCTGTGTTGGGTGCTCCAGAGACTGGGTCAGGTTGTTCTCAGGAAGTGGCCTTCAGAATAGCCGGCCCTGAGGCTCCGAGGTTCCCTCTGCTGCCTCGGACTCAGGGCTCTGGGTTGGGGGGGATCGGTCCTGGGACCTTCCCTCTGCCTACCCCTTAGGTCCGAGTGATCTCGGGTTCTGGCTTTTGGTGGGGGGCTGTACCTTTTGATCCAGGTCCAGGAGAAGGGTTCCTGGGGTCTATGCTGTTGTTTGTTTTGAATTTCGGTGCCCTAGGAGCATATAGTTTGAGATCTGTAAGGAAGGGTTTTAGGAGATCTGAACTTTAGCTTTCTCTAAGCCACCATCTTGACCAGAAGTCTTGTGAGCAATAGGATTGTCATTTTTATTACGTTAGCTCATCCTACCTATGAGCAATCGATGTTTTTCAATTTGTTTAGATCTAGTTTTAATTGTGTGGAGAGTGTTTTGTAGGGTTTTATCAAAGGCTTTTTCTGCATCTTTTGAAATAATCATGATTTTTCTCAATTTGCTTGTTAATATGTCAATTATGTAGATGATTTTCCTAATGTTGAAACATTCTTGCATTCTTGGTATAAATCCTACCTGGTCATAGTGAATAACCCTCATGATCCCTTGCTGGAGTCTTTTTACTAGTATCCTACTTAATAATTTTGCATATACATTCATTAAAGAGATTGATATATAGTTTTCTTTCTCTGTTTTTGACGTGCCTGACTTTGGAATCAGTACCATATTTGTGTCGTAAAGGGAATTTGGTAGAACTACTTCTTTGCTTATTCTGTCAAATATTTTGTATAATATTGGGATTAGTTGTTCTTTGAATGCTTGATAGATTTCATTTGTGAATTCATCTAGAACTGGGGATTTGTTCTTAGGGATTTCTTTGATGCCTTGTTCAATTTCTTTTTGTGATATATGTTTGTTTAGGTAGTCTATTTCTTCCTCTGTTAGTCTAGGCAATTTATATTTTTGCAAATATTCATCCATATAACCTAGATTTCCCTTATTTATTGCCATGTCATTGGGCATAGTAATTTTAACGATCGCCTTAATTTCCTCTTCATTAGAGGTGAGGTCTCCCTTTTCATCTTGGATACTGTCAATTTGTTTTTTTTCTTTCTTTTTTAAATTAGATTGACCAGTACTTTGTCTATTTTATTTGTTTTTTCAAAGTACCAGTTTCTAGTCTCATTTATTAAATCAATAATTCTTTGACTTTCAATTTAATTAATTTCTCCTTTGATTTTTAGGATCTCTAATTTAGTCTTCATCTGAGGATATTTAATTTGTTCACTTTCTAGTTTTTTAATTTGCATGCCCAATTCATTGGCCTCTGCCCTCCCAAATTTGTTAATATATGAACTCAAGGATATAAATTTCCACCAGGGTACTACTTTGGCTACATCCCATATATTTTGAAAGGATGTCTCATCATTGTCATTTTCTTCAATGAAATTTTTAATTATTTCTATGATTTGTTCTCTAACCAATTTTGGAGAATCATACTGTTTAATTTCCAATTAATTTTTGATTTGGCTCTCCATGTACCCTTACTAATTATAATTTTCATAGCATTGTGGTCTGAGAAGGTTTCATTTAACATATCTGTTCTTTTGAACTTGTTTGCAATGTTTTTCTTTGTGAAATTACCATGTGCTGCTGAAAAGAAGGTTTATTCCTTTTTGTCGCTATTTATTTTTCTCCACATATCTAGTAACTCTAATTTTTCTAAGATTTCATTCACTTCTCTTACCTCTTTCTTATTTATTTTTTGGTTTGATTTATCTAGTTCTGACAGAGGAAGGTTCAGGTCTACCACTAGTATAGTTTTTCTATCTATTTCATCCTTGAGTTCCACTAGTTTCTCTTTTAGAAATTTGGATGCTATGACATTTGGTGCATACATGTTGAGTACTGATATTTCCTCATTGTGTATACTGCCTTTTATCAGCATGTAATTACCTTTACTGTCTTTTTTGACTACACCTATTTTTACTTTGGCTTTGTCTTTGTCATGAATCATGATTGTGACTCCTGCCTTCTTTTTATCAGTTAATGCCCAATAGATTTGGCTCCATCCTCTTTCTTTTACCCTATGACTGTCTCTTTGGCTTTGTCAGGTATCATGATTGTGACTCCTGCCTTCTTTTTATCAGTTAATGCCCAATAGATTTGGCTCCATCCTCTTTCTTTTACCCTACGAGTGTCTACCTTCCTCATGTGTGTTTCATGTAGAAAGCACATGGTAGGGTTTTGGTTTCTAATCCACTCTGCTATTCACTTGCATTTTATGGGTGAGTTCATTCCATTCACATTCAGAGTTATGATTACCAGCTCTGTATATCCCAGCATTATGATTTGTACTTTTAGTCCTGCCTTTTCTTCTTTCACTATTTCTGTCTACACCAAGGTTTTGTTTCTAATCAGTCCCCCTAATTCCCATCCTTATTTTACTTTACTTTCTACACCTCTCCCTTCTTATTCCCTTCTTATATTCTTTACAGACTTTTTAAACTACGCCCCACAGTCTCCCTCCCTTATATTACTTCCCTTATATTATAGTCTAGATGCAAGACTCTTCCTCTCCTCATCAACCAATGATATAGAATACCTCAAAAGACCAAAAAGACCAAATTCATAAGAAAAAAGGGGACTCTACAGTAAGGCCTAGCTTTGAAGGTAAGTGGGATTTGGGCATTTCCACACTATAAGGGGGTGAAAAAGCTCCCATCCAAAAGCAAACTGATCTACACTCCCCCACCCCACCTACAAAGCCAGAGTCTGACCCAGCATGCACCAGAATAGTGAGTGAGCAAGGAGAACCACTAGAGTGAGCAAGGGGCACCTCTAGGTCCTTAGGAGTTGACTAAGACCACCAAAAACCTAACCCTGAGAGTAGCTACACCTGAAACCCCAGAGGCCTGGGGAGATCATATCTTGGGCTCTCTTGGGAAGGTGGCGCAGAGAAGGGCAGCAAACAGCAGAGGCTGCGGAAATTTAAGAACTTTCCTCAGGCAAAATCCTTTCTCCATAATTACATATAGAGAGAGCCTGCCCATCTCACTCAGATTTCTGATTAAAAAGGGAAGGAAAAAACACCACAGTGATGGCAAATTGTGCCCAGAAACAATAACTCCCCCCCCCAAGAAAAACAAGAAGAAGGGGTTGACCCTGGAAATTTTTTACAAAGAAAAGACCCAGGCTACAGAGGAAATAGAAGAGGAAATTCAAATAAATGCAGCAAAACCTTGCAAAAATGGAAATTGTACACAAGATCATGAAGAATTTAAAGTGGAGCTTATCAAAATGATGGAAGCCTTCTGACAAGAAAAGTAGGAAATAGTTCAAAGAGAAAATAACAGTTTAAATTAAAAGAACTCCCAATTGGAGAAACAATTGGAAGTCACAAAAAGCAGGATAGACCAAACTGAAAAGGAAAACCAGTCTATAAAATCCAGAATTAGGTAACTTGAAGACAATGATCTTGTAAAACAGTAAGAATTAATGAAGTCAAAAGACTGACAAAATAGGAGAAAACATAAAATATCTCACTGACAAGATGACAGATCAGGGAAATAGATCAAGGAGTGACAATTTAAGAATCATTGGTCTGTCTAAAAATCCAGAAATAAACAGAAATTTTGACAAAATTCTATAAGAAATCATCCAAGAAAACTGCCCTGATATTCTTGAACAAGGGGGCAAAATAGTCATTGAAAGAGTTCATAGAACACCCTCTACACTAAATCCTCAAAAGAAAACTCCCAGGAATATAATTACCAAATACAAGAGCTTTAAAGCTACAGAGAATATTCTACAAGAAGCCAAAAAGAGACAGTTCAGATACCAAGGAGCATCAATCAGGATCACACAAGACCTGGCAGCTTCCACACTAAAGGACCACAAGGCTTGGAATGTGATATTCAGAAAGGCAAGAGAAGTGGGTCTTCATCCAAGGATCACCAGTCCATCAAAAGTGACTATATGCTTCCAGGGGAAAGTATGGACATTCAAAAAAATAGAAAATTTCCAAGTATTTGTAAAGAAAAAAACAAAAGTAAGCAGAAAGTTTGATATCCAAAGAAAAATATCAAGAGAAACATAAAAAGGTAAATATGAAGGAGAGGGAAAAGGGGGATTTTTTTATTCAAACTATATTTTTTAAGGGCTACAAATTATTAATATTAATATATTGGGAAAATCTTCTTTCTAACTCAAAAATTATATTCACTATTATAGTAATTAGAACAATCATTCACAGGAAAAGATTGGGGTTAATAAGTACTATAAGATGATATGCAAAACATCAAAAGGGGATGCAGGATTGAAGATGGCACCAAGAGATATTTGAAGAAATAAAATAAATAGGATAATCTTTATCACTCAAAGATAGGCATGGGAAGGGGAGGGGAAGAATACACTTATAAGAAGAAGAGGAAGAGAGTGCTAATATATAATACTTAAACCTTACTCTAAGTGAAATCAATTCTGAGGGGTAAGAGCATCTAGATCCATTAGGGTATTGAATTCTATTTTATCCTACAGGGAAAGTGAGAACGGAAAACTAAGGGAATAGGGGGAAGGGAGTACAAAAAGGGAAGGAAAGAGAGGGGGAGGGAACTTAATAGACCTAAAAAAATAAGAACAGAACAAAAAGTGAGGGGCCAAAAAGGGAAACATATTAAAGTAGGGGATAAGGGGGACTGATTAAAAGGAAACCACTGGTTTAAACAGATATAGCAAAAGAAGACAGGACAGAACTAGGAGAGGATACCAAAATGCTGGGGAATACACAAGTGACAATCATAACTTTGAAAGTGAAGGGGATGAGCTCACCCATAAAACAAAAACAAATAGGACAGTGAATTAGAATGCAAAATCCTACCATATGTTGTCTACAAGAAATAATCCTGAGGCAGGTAGACACTCACAAGGTTAGAATTAAAGCTTGGAGCAAAACCTATTGGGCCTCAACTGATAGAAAGAAGGCAGGAGTTGCAATCATGATATCTGACAAAGCCAAAGTAAAAATAGATCTGATTAAAAGGGATAGGGAAAGTAAATACATCCTGATAAAATGGAATATAGACAATAAGGGAATATCATTAATCAACATGTATGCACCAAATGGTATAGCATCCAAATTTCTAAAGGAGAAACTAGTGGAATTGAAAGAGAAAATATATAGTAAAACTATATTAGTGGGAGACCTGAACCTACCACTATCAAATTTAGATAAATCAAATAAAGAAATCATTAAGAAAGAGGTAAAAGATGTGAATGAAATCTTGGAAAAATTAGAGTAAATAGCTATATGAAGAAAAATAAATAGGGACAAAAAGGAATACACCTTCTTTTCAGCAGCACAAGGTACATTCACAAAGATTGGCCATGTACTAGGTCATAAAAAAACGGCAAATAAAGGCAGAAAAGCAAAAATAATAAATGCAACCTTTTCAGATCATAACACAATAAAAAAATCATGATCAGTAAGAGTACATCCAAAGCCAGGCAGGTCAAAAATAGAGAAAGAAAAATAAAGACCAATCTCCTTAATGAACATAGATGCAAAAATATTAACTAGAATACTAGCAAGAAGACTCCAGCAAGTCATCATGAGGGTTATTCACTATGATCAGGTGGGATTTATATCAGGAATGCAAGGATAGTTCAACATTAGGCAAACCATTCACATAACTGACCATATCAACAAGCAAACCAGCAAAAATCACATGATTATCTCAATAGACACAAAAAAAGTCATTGACAAAACACAACACTAATTCCTATTGAAAACACTAGAAAGTATAGGAATATAAGAGTCTTTCCTAAATATAATCAACTGTATTTTGCTAAAACCATCAGCCAACATCATCTGCAATGGGGATAAACTAGATTCGTTCCAAATTAGATCAGGAGTGAAACAAGGATCCCCTTTATCAACGCTATTATTTAACATTGTTCTAGAAACACTAGCTGTAGTAATTAGAGAAGAAAAAGAAATTGAAGGCATTAAAATTGGCAATGAGGAGACCAAGCTATCACTCTTTAAGGATGATATGATGGTCTACTTAAAGAAACCCAGAGAATCAACTAAAAAGCTAGTGTAAATAATCAACAAGTTTAGCAAAGTTGCAGGATACAAAATAAACCCACATCAAGTCATCAGCATTTCTATATATCTCCAACACATCTCACCAGTGTAAAGGTTAAAATTATGGTTGAGCCTGAAATAGAAATATTATTGATCGCCAAGGATTTAATTCTTTAAAATCCTAAAATGAAACACTCAAGTAAGAATGCAGTTTATAGTGATTTAATTACAATAGGAAGAAGAAATTGAGAGAGAGAGAGAGAGAGAGACAGAGAGAGAGACAGAGAGAGAGAGAGAGAGAGAGAGAGAGAGAGAGACAGAGAGAGACAGAGAGAGACAGAGAGAGACAGATAGAAAGAAAGAGAGAGAGAATTAACTGAACTGCTCCAGCTTAGGCTGAGCCTAAGGCAGGAGTTCAAGGGTTTTAGCCTGAGAGCCAAAGGGAAAGGGGAGTCAGTCCTTATCACTCACCCATGTGACCGATTGAAGGAAAGCTGCTGTCTGCGGGGTTCCTCCAAGCACAAGTTCCAGGAGCTTGGCCCTCTCCACAGGAAGGGACGAGAACCCCAGAGGCAGTTCCCTACCTCACTTACTGTGTCTCACATGTGCCAATGGTGGCTCAAGCTTGGCTTAGGACAGTTGAGGGGGCATGTTTCTGATTTGTCATTTGCTAGCATATACCCTTGTAGTGTGGGTGTGCACATTCCTGGGTACTAGACCAAGCAGGATGGAGAAAATCTAAAAATCACAGCAGCAAGAAGTAGAAAGAAAAATTCCATTTAAAATCACCCTAGACAATAGAAAATACTTAGGAATCTATCTGCTGAGACAAACAAAGGAACTATATACACACAATTTCAAAACATTTTCCACACAATTAAAACTAGATCTAAACAATTGGAAAAACATTAACTGCTCATGGGTAGAACGAGTTAACATAGTAAAAATGACCATCCTACCCAAATTTATTTACTTATTTAGTGCCATACCCATCACCTACCAAAAAAACTTTTTTACTGAATTAGAAAAAACATAACAAAGTTTATTTGGAAGAACAAAAGATCAAGGATATCAAGGGAAATAATGAAAAAAAATGCTAAGGAAGGTGGCCTTGCAGTACCATATCTCAAATTATATTATAAAGCAATGGTCATCAAAACAATATGGTACTGGCTAAGAGACAGAAAGGAGGATCAGTGGAATAGACTTGGGGTAAGTGACCTCAGCAAGACAGTCTATGATAAACCCAAAGAACCCAGCTTTGAGGACCAAAATCCACTATCTGATAAAAACTTCTGGGAATATTGGAAGACAGTGTGGGAGAGATTAGGTTTGGATCAACATCTCACATCTTACCACAATAAACTCAGAATGGGTGAATGACTTGAACATAAAGAAGGAAACTATAAGTAAATTAGGTTAACACAGAATAGTATACATGTCAGACCATAGGGAAAAGTAAGATTTTAAATCCAAGCAAGACTTAGAAAAAAATCACAAAATATAAAATAAATAATCTGGAATATATCAAATTTTAAAAAAATTTTATACTAACAAAAGCAATGTAACCAAAATTAAAAGGGAAATAACCAATTGGGAAACAATCTTCACAACAAAAACCTCTGACTAAGGTCTAATTACTCAAATTTACAAAGAGCTAAATCAATTGTACAAAAAATCAAGCCATTCTCCAATTGATAAATGGGCAAGGGATATGAATAGGCAATTTTCAGTCAAAGAAATTAAAACTATTAATAAGCACATGAAAAAGTACTCTAAATCTCTTATAATCAGAGCGATGCAAATCAAAACAACTTTGAGGTATCACCTCACACCTAGCAGATTGGCTAACATGACAGCAACAGAAAGTAATGAATGCTGGAGGGGATGTGGCAAAGTCAGGACATTATTGCATTGCTGTTGGTGTTATGAATTGTTCCAACCATTCTGTAGGGCAATTTGGAGCTATGCCCAAATATGCTAAAAAACTGTCTGCCCTTTGATCCAGACATAGCACTGCCAGCTTTGTACCCCAAAGAGATAATAAGGAAAAAGACTTGTACAAGAATATTCATAGTTGTGCTCTTTGTGGTGTCAAAAATTGGAAAATGTGGGGATGTCCTTCAATTGGGAATGGCTGAACAAATTGTGGTATATGTTGGTGATGGAATACTATTGTGCTCAAAAGAATAATAAAGTGGAGGAATTCCATGGTAACTGAAACAACCTCCAGGAAGTGATGCAGAAAGAAAGGAGCAGAACCAGGAGTATATTGTACACAGAGACTGCACTGTGGTAAAATTGAATGTGATAGACTTCTCCATTAGTGGCAATGCAGTGATCCTGAACAACCCAGAGGGATCTATGAGAAAGAGCACTATCCATATTCAGAGGAAAAACTGTGGGAGTAGAAACACATAAGAAAAACAACTGATTGATTACATAGGTCGACGAGGATATGATTGGGCATATAGACCCTAAATGAACATCCTAGTGCAAACATCAACAACATGGAAATAGTTTCTAATCACAATCACATGGAATACCCAGTGGAATTGCACATTGACTAGGGAAAGGATGGGGGGAGAGGAGGGAGGAATAGAATATAATTTTTGTAATCTATGAATAATGTTTGAAATTGACTAAATTAAATAAATAAATAAATGAAAGTGTTGTTTTTAATTTTGTTTTGTTTTGTTTTTCTCCCCCCCCCCCTTCTTAATTACCTTTTGATTATTCTCTTGAGTTCTGTGATTGGGCATCAAATTTTATGTTCATGTCTGGACTTTACTTTATAAATGCTTGGAATTCTTCTATTTTGTTAAATGATCATACTTTCCCATAAAAGAATATAGTCAGTTTTGCTGGGTAGTTGATTCTTTGTTGTAGACCTAGTTCCCTTGCTTTCTGGAATATCATATTCCTTGCCTTTTGGTCCTTTAGTGTAGATGCAGCCAGATCCTGTGTTATCCTCACTGTAGTTCCATGGTATCTGAATGACTTCTTCTTAGCACCTTGTAATATTTTTTTCCTTGGTCTGATAGTTCTTGAATTTAACTATAACATTCCTGGGTGTGGTCAGTTGGGGACTAAGTACAGGAGGTGATTTGTGGATTCTTTCTATCTCCACTTTTCCTTCTTGTTCTAAAATATTAGGGCAGTTTTCTTGGATAATTTCCTGTAGTATGATGTCCAGGATTTTTCTTTTGTCATGGTCTTCTGGTAGACCATTGATTCTTAAGTTGTCTCTCCTGGAATAATTTTCTAAATCTTCTGTTTTTTGAATGAAGTGCTTCATATTTTCCCAAAATTTTCATGCTTTTGATTTTGTTTTATAGTGTCCTGCTGCCTTGTGAAGTCACTTGTTTCTAATTTCTGTATTCTGGTTTTTAAAGACTGGATTTCATCCCCAACATTTTGGTCATCCTTCTCCTGTTCTGATTTTCTTTGGAGATCATCTTTCATCTTCTTTGCCTCATCTTTCATTTTCTTTGCCTCATCTTTCATCTCCTTTGCGTCATTTTCAAACTGATTAATTTCGGCTTTCAAGACACTATTTTCTTATTTTTGTTCAAGTGCCTCTGTTTCCAGATGACTTATCTTCCCTTTTAAGTTCTTTTCCTAGTTTACTTCAGCCTCTCTTAATTGTGTTTTGAATTGTATTTTGAGTTCTTGCAAAGCCTGTGTCCAATTTGCTTGAGTTTCTGTGTTTTTGCTTGGTGTTCCTTCATTCTTCTCTGTTGCATTTTCTCTTTGTTCATTGCCTGGGTAGAGACTGTCAATTGTAATTTCTTTTTTATTTTTCTGTTATTTGCTCATATCTGTCCTTCTTTTCCCCCTGTAGTTGTCTGCACTATTGCTCCTCTCTTTGTGTGTTGGATCTGTGGTTTGGAGCTTTTCTTCAGCCTTCCCCCTTTGAGCTTAGTCAACAAGTTTCTCAGGGCAGTCTGTGGGAGAGGGATGTTGGAGCTTGAGCTTCTCTGACCTCTGAAGGCTTTGATGAGATTAAGCCCAGTTGAGTTGCAGAACTGGATGAGGCCATAACCTTGGGAAGGGGGTGGGTGCAATATGGAGTGTCTCCTCTACTACAACTAGGCTGCCCACTCTGCGCTTCTTCTCTAACTGCCTCCCTACCATCTGTGTTCATCACTCTGAGCACAGCTTTGCCTGCAAGGTACTCCCTCCAGACCAGCACCATTGCCTGCCCAGAGGTTCCAGCTACCCCTGTAGGCTCAGTGCTCTAAGTGGGCGAGGGGTCCTGGGACCTTTCTTCTTCCTTCCCCTTAAACTCTAGTCTTCTTGAATTCAGGCTTTTGGGGAGCATACCTTTTTTAAGTTGCATCCAGCAGAAAGGTTCCTTGGCTCTGTCCTGTTAGGTTTGATTTTCAGTCCCCTTGGAGCATTTTGTTTGTAATCATTAAGGAAGGGTTTTTAGAGGTCTGAATTTTCACTGCCTCTAGGCTGCCATCTTGACTCCGCCCTTCTTAGAGACTCTGATTTTCAGACTTTAAATGTGAAATAAGAACAATCAAAGTCATCATCTTGGGTTATTGCATCAGTGCTGCTTTTCTTTGCTTTCACCTTATTTTCAATAAGGTCTGTGCAATTTGCAAAGTGCTTATTCTAAAAGTGAGATGAGAGCTTTGAGCCTTCCTGGGGCTAATCATGTTCTATCATTTTTGGAGAGGGAACAAATGGTGTCCATTGTTGAATCTCTTCCTCATCTGATAGAGATGGTCTGCAGATTCAGTCCAAGATACTTGAGAATCAAATTTTCTAGCATATAAAGTTATTAGTGCATTATGAAAAGAATACAAACCCCTGAACTACTATTTTTTACCACTGTCACTTCCTCTTCTGGTCCTATAGCTGTGCTTAACTTCTGAAGGTTAGATGGCACTGAAAAACTAATAATTGTCTATTAAAGAACAGTTTCTCTGTGTTTTTATGAGAATAAAGCATTTCTCAAGTTCCTCTTGTAACAGTTAAATTAGTTACTCTACTAAAAGTATTATATTTTTATGAGGTTTATTAAGATTATTAGAAATCAAGGAAAAAAGAAAATACAAAATAAGAAAAGCACATGGCTAGAGCTGATTAGTCCATTTACAATTCACTTACATCTTGTTGTAATCTCTGAGTAGAGGAAGAGAGCTCTTGAGAGGCAGAGAGCCCTTTAAATAATAAATTGTGATCTTGTCCAGGTGGAGACTCAGGTGAGATTATAGGGAATTCTGGGAAGTACCAAGGACTTCTGGAGATTGAAGTCTGTGGTTCATATCTCCATTTTTACACTCTATAGCTACATCTTCATAATTTGTACTTATCTCAAACTTTTGAACATATTCTTTTCTGGTGATCAGTCTAAGTCCATAATTATGATGCCATACACATAGTATAAGAGTCTTTTGCTCAATGATATGATGATAATAATTTTTTTGTCATTTTTCAATTGTCAAGGGTTTTGTCTGATTCTTCATGACTCCATTTGGGGATTTCTTGGCAAAAATACGGGAGTGATTTTCCATTTCTTTGGCTATTATTTATATAATTCTTTACAGATAACTCATTTGATCCTAAAAGCCCAGTGAAGTTGGTGCTGCTATTATCCCCATTTTAGGTGAGGAAATTAAGACTAAAATGGGTTAAATGACGACCAAGGTTGTATAACTAGTGGTCCAGGATTTGATCTCAGGTCTTCCTAATTCCAAATCCAATAGTCTTATGCTTTGTTTGCCTTATCTAAAACACTGAAAAAACAAAACGGAATGCTAGTTTCTTCGGTCATCTAGTACTACGTATCACAGACATTTTTGGCTTAAAACATGGTTTTGTTGTTATAAGATTTTTTTAGCCATAGCTCTGCAGTCTGATTTTGAGATTCCAGATTTCCCCACATCTCAGAGTAGTTGTAGAAGTGGTGGCTCAAGGAGCAATTGCTGGAGGAATTCAATTCATCCATAAGCTGTCAACATGAGATCTGCCCATAAAGAATGCTTTTTATGGGGTAATTGCTTTATTATTGCTGAAGGTGGTCATTGCATTATCCTGGCCATATTACATGTAGCACATCTGGGAAATGTTTACATGAAAGCCTTGGTAGATGCTGGGCTTGGTGGCCTGGAACTGATTCTGATATTGAAAAAGCCACAAGAGAGAACAGTGTGCCTTACACTGTGAAGCCCTACTCAAGGGCATCTACTTTTCCATGGGAAAAGATTCAATTTGGTTGAACACAAATTAATGCCACAGGATCATCCCAGAGGAAGAACTTCTGGATGAGGGCGTACTCCTCAAAAATGCCTTGAAACCCTCCCAACTTTTTCCCAAGCTTCAGTTATAACAATCAAAGCTATAAAACAATTGCTAGTAACACCCACAATTGTCAGAAATTATCATTTTAACAAAGTTTCTATATTTATTTTATTTAAGAATTTGAAATTTCTGGATAGGAAACATATCCAAATGGTCTACTATCATACTTCCTATACTAAAAGTATGATGTGGGCTACTAGGATCCTCTAAAGTTTACTGCTGGGGAAGAAATGACCATAGTAAATGAGCTTGCAAGGTTTTCTATTGTTTTCATTTTGATACTCTGGTCAGTGAAAGTACTTAATATTATGTAATTGCTAGTGTAGCTGGGGCTCAAAGCTTCCCACAATACTCTATCCAGTTTTAGAGGAGGTAGGTAAGGAAGCCTCAAAATAGGGATTTTAATTAGGTCCTTTGATTCCAGAACAAATGCAATTTCCACTGTAACACTAGGACCCAGATTTAAATATCAGGTCTGCCAAATACCAATTATATGATCAGAGGCAAGTCAATTTCTTTGGGCCTCAGTTTTCTCATCTGTCAAATGAAAGGCTTGGAATTGAAAGCTTTGGAGGTCCCTTCTAGTTCTAGATGTATGTTCCTATTATACTGATGAAAGGTAGCTAGATGGGGCAGTGAATAGAACACTGGGCTTGGAATCAGCAAGATTTATCTTCCTGAGTTAAAATATGACTCCAGCTATCTATGTGATCTTGGGCAAGTCTCCTAAACCCTGTTTGCCTCAGTTATCTGTACGATAAAATGAACTGAAGAAGGGAATGGTTTGTCAAAATGTCTTTGCCAAGAAAATCTCAAATATGATCAGGAAGTGTCAAACATAACTGAGACAAATGAACAACAACCTTATTGAAAAGAGATGAAATTTCTTATTCATGACGTCTTCAAAGACGAAAATTGAAGCTCACTTTAAGGAAAAACTCTTTAACAATTACAGCTATCCCAAAATGGCATAGGCTGCTTTCTGGGGTAAAGAGGTCCCCTCACCAATGCCTTCAAGGAATGACTTGTCACATAACTCTTATTCTTATTCAAAAGATTCTTTTCAGATCTGAGTTAGACCCAAAGGCTTTTGACTTCCCATTCCAACTCTAAGATTCTAGAAGCCCAATAAGTCAATATCTGTAAAAGTAATTGATTACAAGCTACTTTGGTTTCTTCAGTCAAATTAGATGGACATGTAAGTATCAGTGATATTAAGGACAATGACAATTCACGTATCTCTTTATGTCTTGAATATGTTCATATCTTGGGATAAATTAGACAGTGTAAGAGGTAACTGTCAGCTAGGTGGTGCAATAAATAGAATATTGGGCCTGCAGTCAGGAGTCCTGGGTTCAAAGCTGGCCTTAGATCCTTAATAGTTGTATAACTCTGAACAAGTCACTTACCATGCTTTCATCTGTAAAATGCACTGGATGAGGAAATGGCAAATCATTCCTATATCTTTGCCAAGAAAACCCTACATGGGGTCATGAAGAGTTGGATACAACTGAAACAACTTAACAACAATAGTAGGTAATAGGGTATAATGAAGAGAAAACTGATTTTGGAGTCAAAAAAAGCTCTTCTGGCTTATACTGGCTATGTGATCCTGGGCTTGTGGCTTAGCCACTCAGTGGCCCCAGGTATTAATTGAGTGCCTTTTCTACTTGGATAAAGGCTTCTTCACTGAGAATTCACTATACTAGAAATCACAGGTTTGATTCCATCTTGTATTTGGTCCATAGAAAAAGAAAGATAACTTCTATTCTGAAATCTTTTTTAGTCTTTTGAAATTTACATACCTTTGGTTTATATATCAGGTCATGGGAATTACTGCATTTGGGTACAGAAGGAATGACGAAGTTACTAAGTTCCTGAAAATAATTGGAGCCAATGACAAGGACCCATAGTCTAAACCTTGGCATGTTGATACATTTTTTGCTGACCCTTCTTTATAATTCGAATTTCATTTGGCAGTGGTTTATTGTAGGTAGTTTTACTCCATCTGACTATTCCTAGGACTCATTTATTTGTTGTAAACTCTTGCCAGTCTGCAAAATTCTTTGTAATTTTTTCCACTATCAGAAATGCCTGTTTGTGGTTTATTTTTAATGGACTCATTGCCTATCCCCACTGGAAAACTTTTATGATGGAACTTGTAGATACTTAATTACTTTTTTGGTTGTTGTTGTTTTCTCAAGACTCTTAGGAATGACAGCTTGCACTCATACCCTTTGTTTGGATTTGGATTCTTTCCTTTATGCTTATAAAGGATATCCTCAACCTACCCCCCCCCCCTCACTAACTAACTCTACTTCATAATGGTTCTATAACTACTAAATCACTTGGTAATTGAAATGAACATAAATGCATTTCCCCTTTTAAATGGATAGTTTTTGACTTTTCAGTTCTTCACTTCGACTATAACTCTGCAGCAGATCATTGTAAAAGAAGTTAAACAAATTGAAACCATAAGGTGGTTCCTGGAAATTCAGGATTTTTTTAGGACTGAAAAGAACATTTCTCAAACAATTATTTTTTTTTCGTATCAAAAGGATGGATTTGGAATTTATCTTCATTTCCCTGTCCTCAGTCAATAGCTAACTTTATCATATTCGGAAAACAATGATAGAATTTTAAAAAGCAAAACTGAATAAAAGGACAAATAAACTTTTTCAAAGTGTGAGAAATTTGTTTTGTTAAAGAGCCAGCTGTTCCAGGATGAAAACTCTTTTTGAACATGTGTTTTATAGCTCTTCCAAGAAATGGTCCTTTCCCCCTTGGAATATTATATCTTTAGGCAGCTTTAGATTTGAGGATTTTTTCTATTCATCTGATATTTAGGGTCTGAAAATGGATGAAAATTAGGATAATTTTAGAATAAAGATGTTATCAACAAGTAGAAGATTAACATGCAAAAGTAGAAAATAATGGTATAATATAATATTAAATGCCAATACCTTGTAACTCAATTTAACAGGGCTTGGATGTATGACCAGATTATCTCAAATGGACACCAATGTGGCAGACAGCAAGGACCTTGTTTTGGTAGAAGACATTTTGTGTTCCTCTATTACCAGGCTGGTAAAAGTCTTTTCCATTGACTCCATCCTATCTCTCCCAAATTAAGATAGTTTCTGTCTCACTGGAGGTATCAAAGAGGATTAATTGAGCTAGATAAGGAAAACAGATAAATTCCCCCTACACACACACACACACACACACACACTCCTTGGGCCCTATGGTCAAGAGAATTCTACATTATCCTATCTAACATACATTATCCCCATCTAATTTTTACAACAAAACAAAAACTCATGGAGAAGTTACTCAGGAGTTGGAAAGATAATGTGAAGTTCACTTTGAAAAAAATTCCAGTTAGTTATTTCTATAACATTATAACAAAACCTTTACTGATGTAGATAATTTTTATAGGTCCCTTCAGCTAGACATTTTGTTAACAAGGGAAGCTTAATGATGAATGAAAACTTTCAGAGACTTGGGGTTTTGGGGTGGATTTTACAATTTTGAATATGTAATTCATTAGTTTTGATATATTCTTTAAAGTCTATTCTTTTTCTGTTTATCTTGTGTTTTCATTACAAATAAGTTCACAAGAGTAGAATAATTTAACTTGCTTTCTTTCAACACAGTGGGCAGTTGACAAATACTTGTGACCCACTAAAAGTATGCTTGTTGTACACAATTTTGTATGGAATTATGTTCTGGCTGAATCATGATGATCCTGAAAGCCAAGTCCATGTCCATTTTAGAGAGATTGTAATAACACAACTTTCTTAATACTATGCATTGTTTATTTTTAATAACTACCTTTTCTTTCCTGGTCATGTATTACTGAATCCTTCACTGTACTGTTTTTTCTTGAACTCTTTCTTAAGCTGATTTGAAATAGTATTACCTATATCTCTTTCTCTCAATTCAATATATACTGCTAAATCAAATAGAATAAGAGAAAAGGTTTAAAATATATGTAAGGGTCTAACATCTAAGATGTTTAGAGAGCTAACACAAATATATAATACAAAAAAAAAAAAAACATTTCTTAATGAATGAGCTGCCAAAGGATATGAACTAACAGTTCTTCAAGAGGACTTACCAACTATTGACAACTGTATGAAAGACTGATGCAAATCACTATCAGTAAGAATAATTCAAATCAAATCTACTCTGAGATTAAACTCTCATACAGCTTATTGGCAAATATGAGGAAAAATAGGAATATTAGAGGAGTTATGGAAGTTATGAAAGTCAGGTGACTATATTGTTGGTAAAGTTGTAAATGGTCAAAACATCCTAGATAGGTACATAGATAGATAGATAGATAGATAGATAGATAGATAGATAGATAGATAGATAGATAGAAAGAATTTAATTGGTTATCTCCCAAGTCTGAAATTTTTCCTCTCCTTATTTTTATTGTTTCTTTCAAGTCCCAAGTAAAATCTCACTTTCTATAAAAAGCTTTTCTTGATCTTAATCCCCTCCCTCTATTGATTATGACCAATTTATATAGTGTTTGCATGTTGTCTTTACCATCAGGTAAAGAATTCCTTGAAAACAGAAGCTTTTATTCTTTACTTCCTTCCTTCCTATCTTTTTTATTTCCTTTCTCCTTTCCTCTTTCTTTCCTTGGCTTAGTAGAGTGTCTGTCAGTGCATAGTTGTTGATTTGATTTAACTCAAAAGAATAAACTATGGATAAATAAATAGTGAATAAGTGATTATATCTACCCATCACATCCAACTTTTGTCTTGCACATTGTTAGAGCTATATCTCTTGATAGATTCATACATACCTCTTGTGAAGGTTAAACTTAATGGTTTGGACAATGATTATATGAAATTATATTGTCACCCGTATTTATTATATCTTGAGTCAGAAATTTATTTACAAATAGAGAGTAAACAACAAAGAAGAGAAATGTGAGGGGGGGTAGAGAAGTTATCTATCCTATCAACCTAAATGTTTCAATCTGGGTCTGCTTAATCTAGGCAGAGATTAATTAGCTCTCAACCAGGAAGGTTGGTAGTGAGTAGCCATGTGGCCTCCTCCAAGATGGAAGCTTGTCTTCCCAGAAGCTAGGAAAGGGGTCAGCCTTTTACTCACCCAGCAAAGTAATCCAAAAATCAGAGTCCAAGTAGAAGCCAAGATCTGAGCTCACAGTCCAAGTTGTAGTCTCCAGCAAAGCTACCTTGAAGACTATCTAAGAATATCTCCAGAAGACAATCTCTTCAGACTATCTTCTCAAAGACAATCCACCCTGGAGTAGTCAAGGACTTGCTTTTGATGGTGACTTCTTATCCTTTTCCCTCTTAACAGGGGCCAATCACAGTTGCCAAATTGTCCAAATCCAAATTCCAGGGGGCAGTGTCTGTAGGATCTACTTCTCACTTTCTGAAAGTTAAGTTTTCATTAAAAAGGTTCACAGTTTCCTGATTTGATTGAATTTCTAAGGGTGTGAATTCTCTAAGTACCTTGCTAGCTTCTCACCTAGTGCTAAGTAGGGTGTTTAATCATTTGTTGATTTAATTCAAAAGTAGACAAGGGGGAGTTAATCCTGTCTTCAGTCTAGTGAGGTACTTGGTAGGGTTACTTAAATTAGTGTTAACTCAGGCTAGGCAATAGAGTAAAGAATTCTCTTTCACAATTCCACCTGTGATCCTTTAAGAGGCTAGTCTCCCCAGTGGATCATTTTAACATAAACAGAAAACATAATAGTTAGATAAAAGAGGGAAATAAAAGAGAAAACAGAGAGAGAGAGAGACAGACAGACAGACAGAGACAGAGAGGGACAGAGACAGAGACAGAGAGCAAACCAATGTTTGCTAGGTGCACTTACAATAAGACAATTAGGGGGCAATCCCCTTTGGCATGTAAGTTTACATTCAAAATGCTTATGTTCAACTCTTCCACAATTCAATCAGTTATACTCCAAAGTTCATGCTGGATCTTCTAATACTATGGAGGTTTTTCTTGGGCATCTTCATGGCATCTTCTTCAAAGAGTTTATTTTCTGGATTCAAGGAGTTAGCATGCTTTTTTTTCTGAAAAGTTTGGATTTTTTGACACTCTCCTTCATTGTTTTTTTTTATATTTTATTGGCAAATGAATGCTCAAATTGTTTTGAGATATTTTGGATGGCAACATATACAGATCCAAATCAACCATAGAGGAGGCATAGAGCCATGTTGACATAAATAGAAGAAATATTATGTACATAATTTGATTTAATAGATCTTACCTCCCTTAGTAAAAATATATTTCATTTGGGAACAAAATCCTGGAATTAAAATTTCAAATATAAATTTACGCTTGCGTCCAGATGAATCTTGGAACAAATATCTAGGAGTTTTCCTCCAGAAAGATATTTGATATTTGATCATTGGTATTTGAATAAAATATCAAGTATCCTTTTTTCAGAGCCTATGAATCTGTTTTGAAGACAAAAGCAGGGAAGAAGCTTATAAAGACAAAAACCACAGCTTCCATATCTTTATGAATCATTCAAGCCACAGTTTGGTGTGATTCTATCTTTCCTTTCAGGTAATAACCAAACAGCAAGGATTATTTAGGATAACAAAATATATGGAACTATATTTACAAAATATATGGAAATTCTAGTATGTTACTATATCACACATGATGTCCACTTAAAATAATTATAATTATTATCTAGTTTAAAAGACATACAAAAAAACCAAAGTGCTACATAAATATAAGGGATTATTATAATTATTGATTGACTGCATGACTTAGGAGACAGATTGCCAGCTTTTAAGTAAGAAGAACCCCAAAATTTCTTCTGACATATCATAACTATGTGATCCTGGCAAGTCACTCCACCTCTCTGTGACTCAGAAAATTCCCAAGGGTTTATTTATTAAGGTAGAGTTGGGATGTGACTTCTGGAGAAAACTATCACATTTAAGAGTTTGCCTCAGATGTCCATCAATTGGGGATTGACTGGATACCAAGTGAAGAGTAGAACCAGTAGAACACTGTACACAATAGCATCAATATTATACTATGAATAACTGTGAATGACTTGGCTATTCTCAGCAATGTAATGATCCAAGACAATTGTGAAGGACTTATGATGAAAAATGCTATCTACCTCCAGTGAAAGAACTGATGGAATCTGAATGTAGATCAAAGCATATGATTTAAACTTTATTTTCTTCTTTTTTGTTGTTATTGTTTTGGTTGGTGTTCTCTTTTGCAGTGTGGTTAACATGGAAATATGATTTGCATGACTCCACATGTATAATCTACATCAAATTGCTTGCCTTATCCAGGAGGAGTCTAAAGGAGGGAAGGAGAGAGAGAGAGAGAGACAGGGGGAGAGAATTTGGAACTAAAAAAAAAAAAGAATTAAAATTAACAGGTTATTGAGAAATATAAAAAAATCAGCATTAAAGCAAAAAGAAAAAATAGCATTAAAAATCATATTAGTAAATGCATGTAAGAGAACTAGAAGAAAGTCTAAAAAAGATAGCTTTGAAATTACATATTGAATTCATTATATACTTAAAAAGAAAAGCAAGCTCTTCATAATAGAGATTGACACTTTCATGTACAAACTTTTTTATTCTGTTTTGCATATGGAAATGATCATTTTGTTTGTTGTTTACTGAATTCAGAATACAAATTAAACAAAAATAAAAGAATAAAGAGTTTGCCTTGTTAAAGAAACACCCACCGATCTTTTATGTATTTGTGTATTACTTTAAAAGGTTTTAGCTGACCTGGTCATGCTAAAAGATTCATGAAATGAAGGGTCCACAAACTGCTAGGGAGATGATTGGGTTTGTGGAAATTATCCTGGCCCCTGTTTTTGTACTGTTCTGCCAATGAAGATTTTTTTTATTTTTAAATAAAGTTTTATAATATTTTAAAATTAAAGAAACATGTTTAGCTTCCTGTCTATAAAAAACGAGCTGCCAACATCTGCTTGAAGTGGAACAAAGTAAAGAAGTTGCTTGAAACTTGATTTAAGGGAAAATGCTTTCTCCAAAAGTGAAAAGACTAGTGAAACTACCACTGTGTTCAAGTCCTAGTTCTGCCACTAATTGCCTTGATTAATTACTTAAATTCTGTATGTCAATTTCATTAATCAAAAAGCAGACTTGAGGGAAGTGGGTAAGGACTATATCTATGACTTGTCTCGTTTTAGGATCTATGATCTAATTAGTGTAAAAAGCTACCTGTTAGTAAATTACCCTTACCAATAAGGATAACTAAACATCTATTATATGTCAGACATTGTGCCAAGCATTGGGAAACAAAGAAAACCAGAAAGCAGTCTGTTCTGGAGGAACTCACAGAATGATGTAGAAGACAACATGCAAACAATTTGTACAAATGAGCTACAGCCAGAATAAATTGGAGAAATTTCCTATCAAGACAAAGTATCCATCAAAAATAGCATAATTACACCATTGGAGGATATCCATGGTCCTGGATCGGGGGAGTTTTAATTTATTTATTTTGTGCCTCTTCATGAATATTTCCAATGGATATCCATTCTTCTCATTGATGGGGAATATACTAAGGTTGTGTTAGTTGAGAGAGATCTTTTATTACTACTTCTATTATTTTTTAATTAAATACTGTTGTTTTCAACAAATTGTGTATTCTGGCTCAGAATATAAATATAAATATTTAAATATAAAATTATGTATTTTGGTGGTGGCTTGTGGGGTGTGAATTGAAATAAAAACAAACGTTAAAATTTTCCAGAGGATTCTCTCTATGAGTTAAGAAAGTGTTTCTAGGTATTCCTTTAGTTTCAGGGGGAAAAAGACTTGTTTTCTTTTGAATATGTTTCTAAAATTTTTCTCTTTTAAAATGTGATTTTTTTCATGTGTTATTGCCAAAGCTTTCATAATCAGAGTACATTACTGAACTTCTAAATGAATAAAAATATATTTTTTATTTTAAAAATATAGTTTTATAAAACATTTTAGGAATTGTTTTTACAGAATGTGAGCTAGACAATCTCGATATTATATATAGCTCTGACATTGATATGTCCATTAAGAAAGTCAATATATTTGCATTTTGTGGTTGCTATTTCTTTAAGACACCAAAACTGGTGGCTAAATTCAGTGAAAACAATTCAATGAAAACAAATGGTGGCTAAATTCAATGAAATCAAATGAAGCAAATCAATTGACTAATATTTTCACAGTGTACAGCTGTAAAATTTTGATTTCATTAGAAGTTTGAATGCTAGGGGGCAACTGGGTGGCTGAGTGGGTTGAAAGACAGGCCTAGAGATGGGAGGTCCTAGGTTCAAATCTGCCCTCAGACACTTCCCAGCTGTGTGACCCTGGGCAAGTCACTTGACCCCCATTGCTTAGCCCTTACCACTCTTCTGCCTTGGAGCCAATACACAATACTGATTCCAAGATGGAAGATAAGGGTTTAAAAAAAAAAAAGAAGTTTGAATGCTAGATAAATGTAGCCTGTCTTTCATTGATAGAATGATTCTTTCCAAAGCAATTCTGGTACCTAACTATGGAATTTTATTTTTGCTATTAGTGATAAATCACAATTTAAAAAGAAATTAATAGCACAAAGAGCCATTATTCTATAAATAAGTGGTCAAGAGAATGAACAGTTTTTTCAAAATAAGAATTAGAAATTGTCAATGGCCATATGAAAATGCACTTCAAATCTCTAATAGGAAGAGAAATATACATTAAAACTTCAATATTTTACCTAAGGCCTATTAGATTAGTAAACAGTATTTTTTAACATAGATACACTAGTATACTATTGCTAGAGTTGTCAGTCCAGACATTCTGGATAAAAACTTGGAAATGTATAATAAAGTGACTAAATCATTTCTATCTTTTGACCTAGTAATCGCTCTATGGGGCTTATGCCCAAAGAAAAATAAAGATGGAAGCAAAGACACTATATATAAATCAGTGCCTCTTTGCGCTAACATTTATTGGGGAATGACTTAAAAATTATAGCATAGGAATATGATGAAGTATACTATGCAATAATTGATATGAAATAACAAATATGAAGAATTCAGAGAAACAAGGGAAGATATATATCAATTGTGAAATGACACAAGTAGAACGTCTCCTCCAATCCCCCCACAAAAACAAACAAAAAACTATACATACTGTTGTTTTTAAAGTGTTGTGGCCAGGGAACTGTATCCTCCAGTTTACCCAGGGGTCCCTCCCCCTTACTTCCTGGAATGGGATTGATCTTGAATTGGACCAATCCTGTGCTAGGGAGGGGCCACCACTACCCCCTGCTTCCGGGTACAGGATTGTATAGACCAATCCTGTGCATCTAGGAGGGGATACTTTGAATCCAGTTATCCAGTTTTTCTTCTCTCATTAATCAGATAAAAGAGTTTTTATTTTATTCATTTCAATACAATGAAGAAAAACAACGCCAATGAAAAGATAATTAAAAGGCAGTTGAACTCTAAGTAAGTGAACAGACAGAGAGTTTCAAGCAAGAGTTTATCTATCTTGTGAGATTATATTGTATGTTACATTTACTTGTTGGAAATGACTGGGAGTGGGGATAGCACAATGGATAGAGTGCCAGGCCCAGAGTTGAGAAGTCCTGGGTTTAAATCTGGCTTCAGACACTTCCTTCTTGTGTGATCCAGGGCAAGTCATTTAACTCCAATTGCCCTTATTGAGCTGTTACTGAGCCTTAGAACTGATACTTAATATGAATTCCAGGTCAGAAGGTAAGATTATTTTTTTTTAAAAAGGAAAGAACTGTGATATAAAGACAGAATGAATCAATGAAATATACTTTAAAATCATACAAATTAACAAAAAAAATCATTACAATGAAAAACTGTCTCTACATGAGAAAAATTCCATATTTTGTAAATGGGAAGATTATGATAATCTGTAATACTCCCAAAGGGAATAAGTCATATTCTCTGTGAATGTCAGTTGCCATGCCAATAAATTACTTTGGTTCTCACATTATTTGTAGAATGTAAGATCATAGATCTAGAGCTTGAAGAAATCTTTGGAACAATCTAGTCCTCCTTCAGAGTGTCATTTAGTCAAAAGAACTTTGGTTCTTGGATCAGAGGATGTGTTCAAATTTCATCTTTGAAGACTTTGACAACTTTAATGACCCTGATCAAGTTTCTTTACCTCCCTCAAAAATGGGGTGATTGAGCCAGATGGCCTCTAAGATACTTTCCAACTCTAGATCAATGGTCCCATAATTATTCAGATGAAGAAACTGAGACCCAGAGCAATTTAGTGGCTTCTCCAAGATCACACAGTAGCAGCCCTCCCTAGAATCTGAACAAAGGCCCAATGACTCTATAGGCAACAATTTTTTGAAACTTCATGCTGGGTCTCAGAAACTATATTGAAAGTCTACATATTATATTGGAAGATCAATCTTATCTTTCATTCTAGTTTGTATCATTTGTGCAACCTTAGGTAAGTCATCTGTTAATGTATCAATCATGTAGTTCAACTTTGAACTACATGATTGATACATTAACTTTGTTTCCTGATTTTGCTCAGAATAAGTACTCTCAGACTATAATGGCACCATTTACACCTTTGCTTAGAATAATCAAAGATTCAAGAGCTAAAGCTACATGACAAAATATCAGACCAAATTATAGTCAGACAGAATTACCTGGTTCCACACTTTATTGTCTTGGGTCCCAGCATTTGTAAAAATGGTGAGGGTCTCTTCAGACCTAAAGACCTATGATCCTCCTCAAGATTGCTTTTATCCCCAAGTGCTGGGTGCCATGTCAACCTGGGGGTTGAATAGACAATTATCAAGACGGAGTTCACAGGACTTGCCACTCAACTTTGGACTTTTCCCAGACTCAGTGTCATAACTTTGTTTTTTGATACTCCCTCCACCATTCTTGCTTTTCTATTTTAACCTAATTAAATTCTTTTTTATGCCCACTAGCCTTGGGGTATTCCTTCTTTCTACAGCTATGTATGACAATTGAGATTTAATGCCATTTCATGACCAACAACCACAGTATGTTCTTTAAGCCCCTGCACGCTCTAAATTGACACAATGTCTAATATGACACAATGCTAGTGAACATATAAAAAAAAGAAAATGATGGGAACAGATGGCACGGTTTCATGGGTATACCGGATTCACCTTCTTTATTTTTAGAGGACACAGGTTCACTAAACTGTTATGTCAATGTGGAATTTTAGAGGCAGATTTTTAGAGTTTAGTAAATGATTTGACAAAGTCGATCTTACGAGGTAAAAGACATAAGCTAAATGATAATACAATTTAGTAAATCCCAAACTGGTGAAATGGCTTCACCCTAAGAGCAGTAGTTAATGATTTTATGTCATCTTGGAAGAAAGTCTCTGAAGGAGTGTCCCAGGGTTGTGTTCTTAGTTTGCTTTTGTTTTGCAATTTTTATAAGTGACTTAAATAAAAACATAGATGGCATGATAATCAAATTTGTTCATGACACAAAGTTGAGACAATTAATACACTAGATAATGAATGCACTTTCAATTTGAAAATAACTTCTATATAATGCTCTCAGGTTAACAAAACACTTAACAACTGTTAACCCATTGAATCCTTACAATAGCCCTGAGAGGTAGGAATTATTATCTCAATTTGACAGATAAGTAGGTGGAGTTCTAGAGAGGTGAAGTGACTTTCCTAGGATCACGTAACTGTCCAAATGTCCAAGGTGGGACGTGAACTCTGGTCTTCCCCACTCCAAGTTGATTACAACATCTAGTTGCCTCCTAGATACTGACAAACTAAAACATTTGACTAATATTTGGAGTGGAGGGCAGGTGGGATCATTACATTATTGTAGGGAACTCCAGTTGGGAAAACTCTCAATCAATTTAGATGAGAAATTGTTACTTATATGCCTGGAGAATTATTTCTAAACTCTAACTTACCTGGGACACTAAGGGGTGATCACATAAAACTAAAATTTAATCAGCATAAATGTAAAATGTTAAACCTTGGCTAAAAAACAAAACACTTCATAAATATAAAATAGGAGAGGAATTTCTAAATAGTAGTTTGATTGAAAAAATATGGGGATTGTGAGTCAATGATATGATATAGAAGTCAAGAAAGACAATACAATATTTTGTTACATTTAGAGTAGTCCAGGAATGAGGTGATGATAATTCTGTTGTACTTTTCCCTGGTAAAATGAATATTACATTCAGTTCTAGGGTACAATATTTTAGTGTAGACTGAGAGAAATAGTGGTAAATCAAGGAAGTTCCCTAATTAACTTGCTAAGCTTGTAGGATGCTGTCTTTGATTGGAACTTTATATTTCAGCTACTGGGAATGTTTTAGTTGGTTCATACTTTTGTGGATCAGAGTCCCCCCTTTATTCCAAACCTAAAAAAAAGCCATTCAGTGTCAGAGTAATCTCTTTTTTGCCCCTTTATAACCTCAGGTCAGAGACCAAAGACCTCTGAGTGCTTTTCAGGAAGCCCCAAAGTCTTTGATAGCTTGGTCCAAGGGATGGACGCATCTTGAACAGTGGGAGTGTATTGAGAATTACTGGGACTGAAATTCCTAGACTCTAGTCTTTAGACTTTAAAAAGCTGATTCAAGTCCTGGAATGACAATGGCAGGGGTATGTGAAAGGTGTTAATGTATCTCCAGGATAGGAGAACCCATTGACAAAGGCATAAGAATTTCTAAATCAAAAGGGAATACTACTGAGTAGAACTAGTATTAGGATTGTCTTTCATTCATCCTCATATACAAGATTTCCAAAATCTGGCCCAATAGCAATGGGTTTTGCCAGTATCTTGGGTAGATCACATATATTCCCTGTTACCCCAGCAAAAGAAATATCAACCAGGGGCAAAAACCATGACATGGAGGAATAAAATACCCAGATTTGCCTCCACTATTCCTGTCATTTTTTTAGACTGTGTAGATCTTTTGAAAAAGGGATTACTTTCCCCCTTAATTTTCTTTGTATGTTTCCCTTGTGGGAACTTTAAAGTCTTCTGAATAATGCCATAAGGCTGGGAGTGTGTGTGGCTTCTAGAGACAGTTACATTGAAGACACTGATGAACTGAAGATTGTCCAAAGGAAGGCAACTAGAATTATGAGTGGCCTTTAGTTCCTACCATATCAATTAATATTAAGTGCCCACTCTGTGCCAGGCACGGTGCTAAACACTAGGGATACAGAAAAAGGCAAAAGAGGCAAAAATCCTTACCTTTAAGGAACTTACAATCTAATGATCAGAGGACTGGGGATATTTAGCTAGGAAAAAATGAGCACAATCTAGCTAACTTCATGTATTTGTAGGGCTGTCACATGGAAGAGGGTTTAAAATGTTTTGCTTGATTGCAGAGGGCTAAATGGTTGGGCATATTAAACTTTTCTGTGCGGAAAATTTTGCTAATTATTAGAACCATTCCAAAGTGAAATGGTCTTTTCCCCACAGGTAGTGGCTTTCATCTCATAGGAAGACTTCTGACAAAGGCTAGATGATCATTTGTTAGGTATATTTTGGAGAAGATTATTTTTCAGGTGCTGGCTGTACTGTATGGCCAAATCTAAAACGTCTCTGGGAATACTTAACACACAAGTGAATATTTTCAAAATCAATTTTATTATAAAGTTTTCTACTTAAAATTCTGAAGCAGGGAGATATACGTAAAATACGTCAAAAGTTGTTTTCAACTTCATTTTGTGTTTGTGGGGGACATGAATGACCATAAGATTTCAAAACATGAGAAATATAGGTCTGGCTATCTTTGTAAACATGCTAAGATTCAGAAAATGTGGAAAGCAGATTTATCTACTAAATTAGACTCTGCAGAGTGGAAAGCTGGCAACATACAAGCTCTGGCATCGTACTTTGTCCCTGGTCCAGATATCATACTTTTATTATACACTGTATATTCTAGAGCCTGGTAAAACTAACATGCCTGTATTTCATTACTCAATAGGGCTAGTCCTGTGAGAAACCATTAAATGCTTTAATGCACTTGTTTTCCAAATGCAAATTGGCTAGTTGTTTATAATTTTATAGCTTTTGGATTCAGGGTTCAGGCTTTCATCTTTGTGTGTTTGGTTGCACGCATTTGACAGGTCTCTGATGTGGGCAAGCAATCAGGTGGATGTCTTGCTAACCAGTGTGCTGTGGAAAGCATATGCCAACTTTGCTCACGGTCCATTAAGATCTAATCAAGATTACTTACTTCACACCTATGGTTCTTCTTGAGAACAGACATAATAACCTTTTTCCCTCCCTTCTCCTTTAGGATTTTAAAGCAAGATTAATTTCTCAATAGTTCACAAATAATAGACAAAAAATATATAATCATAATACACTCTGATGAAAGTTTAATAGAATGAGTTTTTTTAGCTTTCAAAATTCAGTTTTTTTTAAATATATAAACACCAGACACCTAATAAATGTGCTGTTTCTATTTAACAATGAGGAAAATTGATGTGTATTAAATGATTTATTCAAGATCATAGAACTAATTAGTTTTGGGACCCTGAAGGGGTCCTGGGAACTATAATCTGCTTATGTATGAACTTACTATTGGGTCACTCCAACACCCAGAATGGAGAATGGCTTCCTCTCTCTGGCACTAATGTCCTTTATGGGGCCCACCTGTCTAGATTTTCCAAAGGACCCCTTGCATATAGTCCTGTAATGACATTTGGAAATTGCATGATTCTGTTAAAAATCCATGAAATATTAGCTTTGATTATAAAGATTAAAATCACCCTTGCCTTGGATGTCACATTCACATGAGAGATCTATGTAAAAGGGTAATCCAAATTGGAAATTGCTCAAGCCAGAAAAAAAATAAGGACTGAAAAAGGGAAAAAAGAGTGAAAAGAACTATGATTTGTATTCAGAAATATATTTGTAGTTGCTTTACCAGGAAATCTCCTGAAACATTTGGAATTACTATGAAGAGAAACCATTTACTACTCCACATTAGTTGATATTTAGTGGCTCTTGCTCAATGAACACAGTCAGAGGCTGGGCAGTATTGAATATTGGGAAGAGGCCAGAAAACCTGAGTTTGAATCTTGAGTCTTCCACTTAGCCCTCATGTGACCTCCTCTGAGACTCAATGTATTAAATGAAAGTTGGACTCAGTGATTTCCCAGGCTTATTATAACCCTGACATCTTGTGAACGTTGTGAAGTATAGCATGTCCTGGAGGTGCTGAGGATAGGAGAATTTACTTAATGTTTAGTATATTGATTTAAAAAAATGCTTGAGGATATTTCTTCATTAAATATTAGGACAAATGACAGGATTAAGTTGTGAAAGCTTAGCATGAAGTATCTGGCCCTGAAGGAAAAGGATTTATTATTTTTATTTTTTGACCCTAATTGTAGTTTTCTTTTTATTTTTTAAAAATATTTTTCCATGTTTACATGGTTCATTTTCTTTCCCTCCCCTCTTCTATCCCTCTCCCAGAACCGATAAGCAATTCCACTGGGTTATTCAAATGTTATAATACCTATTTCCATATTATCTATTTTTGCAATAGAACAATCTTTTACAACCAAAACCCCAAATCATGTGCCCATATAAACAAGTGATATCATTTGTTTTTCTTCTTTGTTTCTATTCCCACAATTCTTTCTCTCAATGAGGATAGAATTCTTTCTGCTAAGTCCCGCAGGATTGTACTGGATCATTGCATTGCTGCTAGTAGTAAAGTACATTACATTGGATCATTCCACAATGTTTCACCTTCTGTGTACAATGTTCTCCTGGTTCTGCTCATTTCACTCTGCATCAGTTCACTGAGGTTCTTCCAGTTCATATAGAATTCCTCCAGATCATCATTCCTTACAGCACAATAGTATGCCATCACCAACATATACCACAATCTGTTTAGCCATTCCCCAATGGGACACCCACTCATTTTCCAATTTTTTTTGCCACCACAAAGAGTACAGCTATGAATATTTTTGTATACATGTTTTCATTATTATCTCTTTGGGGTACAAATCTAGCAGTGGGTATGACTGGATCAAAGGGCATGAATTCCTTTAATACCCTTTGTGCATAATTCTGAATTGCCTTCCAGAATGGTTGGATTAATTAAGAACTCCACCAGCAATGCATTATACTGTCCCATTTTTGTATTTGAGATTTTCTTAGCAAAGATACTAGAATAGTTTGCCATGTTCTTTTCCAACTCATTTTACAGATGAGGAAACTGAGGCAAACAGGTTTAAATAACTTGTTTGGGTCACACAGGTAGGAAGTGTTGAAGGCCAGATTTGAAACAGGAAGATGATTTTCATTCCAGCTCTTCCACTTCCTATTAATTTCTACTGAGGTGACTTTGGACAAGTCACTCTCTGGGTTTCAATGATCTCACTTTCAAAATGAGAGGATTCAACTAGATAACCTCTAAAGTCCCTTCCACTTCTTGACTCCATGTCTGGCATTCTATCCATTATACCACCTACCTGCCCAAAGATCATCTAGTACAACCAAAATGATTATATTATAGTTGAGGAACCTCTAAAGTCCCTTCCACTTCTTGACTCCATGTCTGGCATTCTATCCATTATACCACCTACCTGCCCAAAGATCATCTAGTACAACCAAAATGATTATATTATAGTTGAGGAACTAACACCCACAAAGAATAAGTGATATGTCCAAGGTATATTCGATATTAAGTCATAGAGCCAATAATGGAACCCAGATTCCCTCTCTCCAAATCCAGAATTCTTTTCTATATACTTATACTATATTCCAATCTTCCACTAAATATTGGGAGGAAGTTTGTGTAATCTGACACTTGCATAAAGTATACTAGTAAGTTGATGCGATCAAGGTCTCTCTTAGACCCATCTGAGTGTCTAGAGACCCTGACTTTGTGCTTTGCAACTCTTACAATAAAGCCAGTTTGGCTCAGGAAGATTGTTTCCCAGTATTTTTCGTTTACGAGTTTAAAGACATTCCAACATACCATTAATATTTCAATATACCATATCCATTGCAAGATACCAATAGGAAAAGGATTTAAAAACATTACTCACCTTTACTAACAATTTGCAAAGAGCAGAAGGAACTCAGATTATAGCAATGTGTTAGGAGGCTGATATTCTCATGAAGCCTACTGGTAGCATATAAAATGTCTAACTTAATAGCAATGTACAATGTTCTTTTACAGAAGGAGATAAGACAATTGTTTTGATAAAATTTATTTTTAAAAGCTCAAATTTCAAATGATGAATTCCTTGTCAGTATTATTTTGCTATTGATTATTTTGGGCAGAAACACACTATAAGCTGAATTGGCTTCTGATTCTTATGTTAAAATTTTATACACTGATAAAACTAGGTCTTTTTGTAGTAGTACAATGTTATAATTGTGTTAGTGAAAATTAAAAACATTTGGTCTTTGGATTAAGCATTTTCCCCTATACCTAGAGAGGTGGAGTATTTGAAGCAATACCACAGAATATCTTGTCACAAAATAATAAAATGGTGCCCAGCTCTGGGCATAAATGTATGCCTCAGCTTCCTCTTGGGTAAAATAGGGATAATAATAATATCCACCTCACGGGGTTCTTGTGAGGATCAAATGAGGTATTTGCAAAGTGCTTAGTTCAGTGCCTGGCACATAGTAGATGCTATATAACACATTCCTTTCCCCCAATTTTACTGTCTTTTCTAAAAACCCAAAGCAAACCACAAAGGAAACATTTGCAATCTCAAAAAAAAAGTTTTTACTCATCTTTCCAAATACATTATTAGAAATTGATTTTGGCTTGCATTTTGGTCTAAGAAGCTATTTTTCACCTTCCCTCACTTTTTTCCCAGTGTTGCCTGGCTTGGGGAATTTGTAGTCTATAAAAACCTCTGAAGGTTGTATTAGAGAAAGGAGACTATTCAAAACGTCCAAATGCATCTGTGGATTACTGATTTGAGTTTCCTCCACCTATGCAGTGGGCATTCCATCAATGCTTACTCATCTTTGAAAATTCTTGACACATTCTTCCATAAGTTTGTCCACAGCCTGGTTGGTTTAATGTCCTAGAGGCCTGCCTTGCTTTCTGATGAAATTGCATGGGTAGTGGTGGGGCATTCTGGCCGTTACCTCGTGGTCTCTCATCCTTGTCTTGTGATTAGTACTTCTCTGTTCTTCCTATCAAATAATTCATTGATGATGCTTTTCACTCTTTTTCTTTGAATTTTCTCATTGGTTCAGTGTTGCAACTTGCTAATACACATCACTGCCCTCTTTTTTTTAATACTTATATTTAGTAGCAGTTGCTTTCTGTCTTGTTGCCATCTAGCAATATGCATAAGGTGTTATTGAAAAGTTGGGACTTTGCTTTCACAGAAAGTTTGGAATCAGTAAAGGAGCTTTGCAATTTCCAGAAAATAATCCAGCAACCTTGGCCAAAGGGCTATAAAACTATGCATACCCTTTGACCCAGTAATACCATTACTAAGTTTGAATCCACAAAAGATCAAAGATAGGGGGAAAGGACTTAACTTGTAGGAAAATATTTATAGCAACTCTTTTTTAAAAAAAATTATAATTTCTTTCAGATTAAATGCCAATGTAATTTAAAAATATTTATGTTCTGATATTATGCAATCCATGTTCTTTCCTTCTCCCCCCCCTCTCCCCAAGAGGGCAGGTAATAGGATTGATCATACATATATATATTTTTTGTAATAATCTCTCAGAAGCCGAGAATGACTATTGTCTTTGTGCATTATCATCTATATATTACATATTTCCATGCTCATCATGTTGTGAAACAAGACACATATTGCTTTCACTAGAGAAAAATTCATGGAATAAATCGAGAATAGTATATTTAAATTTTGCTTTCAGACTGTCTATTTCTTCTATATTAGTAGATAGCCATTTTTTTTCTATGAGTCTTTTGAAGTTATCCTAGATTCTTGCCTTGTTAATAATAGTTGTCATTCACAGTTGATCATCATATACTATTGTTAATGTGTACAATGTTCTCCTGGATTTGGTTACTTAATTTTGCATCACTTTGTATCTCTTTCCAGGTGTTTTTGTGATTTTGTTTGTCATTTCTTAAGCACAATAGCATTCTGTTACAAGTATATACCACGACTTGTTCAGTCTTTGCCCAATCGATGGACATTCCTTCAGTTTCCCATTCTTTGCCACCACAAAAGAGCTCCTATAAATGTTTGTCAGGTAGGTTCTTTTGCCCTGTTTTTAATTTCTTTGGGATGCAAACCTAGTAATGGTATTGCTGAGTCAAAGGGTGTGCATGGCCTTTAGGCAAGTCCAGATTGCTCTCCAGAATGGATTTATCAGTTTGCAGCTCCAACAGCAGTGTATTAGTGTCATTTTTCCATATCCCCTCCAGCATGGATCATTTTCCTTTTTTGTCATTTTAACCAGTCTCTGATGGGTGTGAGGTGGTACATCAGAGTTGTTTTAATTTGCATTTCCCTAATCAATAGTGATTTGGAGCATTTTTTCATATGGTTAAAGATCGATCATTTTAATTTCTTCACCAAAGAATCACCTGTTCATATCCTTTGATCATCTATCAATAAGATTTACTCATGAAAATACAACTAGCAGCTATTATTCAAGTACGTTGTCAAATTATTGAGCAGAAATTGCAATCTAAACAGGTCTCACTAAGTATACCAGCTAATTTGGAGGTACTGTTTGCCAAATTTCTTTAATTTATAAACCAATATCAACCAAAAATATGTTCTCTTAAATATGTCTATTGCAATATGTTGTACAGACACCGGGATTATTTAATAAGTTATACTAGTTAAAAGAATCTTTTTTTTTTGGTTTTTATTTCTTACATAATACAGATGCATGTATAACACAATAACACCATAATCCCCAAGAATAAAACTTATACACTAAACAGTTCCAAACTCCAAGATCATAGTTATAAAATCTACAGATTCCACTAGTAGTAGAGTTCTGTATCTTCATTCAAAGGGCCAAATTCTCAGACATTGGAAAATATAAAATTAAATTTTCTATGGAAAGCAAGTCAACTGATTTGCTTCAAAAATCAATGTATAAAACCAAGAAGTTTGGAAACCTGCATTATTTAAATTAAACAAATATTCACCAAGCACTTACTATGTTTGAGGCCTCCTTAGCATTTACTCTATTTTCTGTCAAGAAAATTTACTGTCTTTAATCTAGTAGCATTTACCATGAACACAAATTGAATTTTCAAAATGAACTTCCATTGATTATCTAATGATTTCCACCAAAGAATCCTTCAGGTGAAATTCAAATGTGATCTTTGATCCAGAATTTTTTTTTTGAATACTTTAAGTTAAACTCAAATTCAGATTAATGTAGTAAAATAGCATTGTGGCTGCCCACAGCCTGTAGATGTTTTTCTTTTATTTAATAATATATGTAAAATGAATTACTAAAGTTATTTCCAGTATAAATAGATTTTTGATGAAATTCCTGTTTTCACTGTTTTCACAAGTTCCTTGTGCATTTTCAGCATCTTGCTAACATTATCCCCCGAACCAAAACATGACTGGTTCCCTGAAATGGGAAATGAAAGCTGGCTGAGCCTGCTGATGAAAGCTACAGCAGGAACCGGACACATAAACACAGGTTTCATTGTCATATTCAATGGAACTGGAGCCTTTCTTATTATTACTGTGTTCCTGATGGACTGAAGATGGAGTAATGGAGTGTTAGTTCTTTAGTCCCAAAATACATGAATGTTTTGGACAAAGGCTTCATTCTCTGCCTGTAGTCAGCAACTTGAGAGCTTTCTGTAGATTCTGTACAGCAGTGCTTACATCTTCATATTGCAAAGCACTGCCTGCATACTTGCAGTATTTCTGAGCTCTGGCAAAGTCCTCTGGAGTTAGACGGACATCCCCTGTAAGAGTAATCAAAGAATTGACAAAGGATGAAAAATATATGCAAGCTATCTAATTAGGTTATATAAATGTTAGCTTTGGCCATTTAATGTAGTGTCACCTTCAGATTATGTTATTTTCACTTCTTTTTTAGTATAGTTTGTTTACTTTTATGATGGTTGATAGAAATTACTAGAATATGATACAAATAGGTAGTAAAATTTCCCTTTCAGAAACAAGAAAAAGCTTTCACACTTCAGCAAATTAAGTACAAAACTGTTACATACTGAATGAAACAAGACAGTGGCTGCTGTGTTTATACTGAAATCACAGAAGTCTTTTCATGGAATAATACACACAGACTAAAACTTCTTCAACCCCCATTTGAACTAGAAAAATCCTACCACTCTAAATAAATATAAAAGAATGAACTTTATATTAAACTATGTTTTTTAAAAATGGCATTTTTTTCTCTTTCAAAATTATTCTACTTTGCTTTTGGGGGGCATGAAATCTACATTTCATTTTCTTGAACTCTTTAAAAAAAAAAAACCAAAGATTGTCAATGTTATATATATATATAGGGATGATACCCTCTTCACATTTATTTGTTATATTAATTTGAACCTTTTTTTTTTAACTGTAGAGGTAGGAAATAAATATTTACCAAGCAGTTCATGGCATTTTCAAAGTTTTATCAAACTTTAAAGATTTATGTGTCTAAATCTTATGCTTCTATAAATATAACGATAATTTTCAATGTAGAGTGTAATAAGAACTAAGTTTTTCTTTTCCTGTATCAAAGGGCTTCTATATAGCAACAGAACAATGGATGTTTATAGTTCTAAAATCTGTGTAACAACATAACAAATAAGAGTCTTTTAATTTCTTGTGAGAATTTGCTATAATAAAATTAGATTAAAAAAATAGAAAAAAACCGACCAGATTGGTGGCCACAGGATAAAGATAATTTTATGATGCTCTATTAAATTGCAATTAAACATGATTTTTAGAAATATTGCAAAATTTTAAAATATGACTAAGTATCTCTGAAAGAAAACATTTAGTGCTAAGTAGAATTCAATTTTTTGAAGAATAATTTAACTTTTAGCAGATAAGTAATATCAATATCAAGATGTGATAAGGAGAGAAGTTTGCTTAAATTACTATTTAGATATTGTTGAAAGGCAAAAAATCTCGTGTGTGTTTGTGTGTGTGTGTGTGTGTGTGTGTGTGTGTGTGTGTGTGTAAAAGAGACAGAGAAAGCCAGAATTTACTTTTTGTACAAAGTGAAGTGGAAGAGTACCAAATACTAGGATAATGGACAGCTAAGTGAGAGAACTCAGCCCAAAGTTATATTTTAAAAATACAATTTTAATTATTTTCAATTCTATTTATGATGAATTTGAGATCTGGCTGAGAATCACTGCAGAATAAAAATAAACAAATAGACTGTCACTGATTAATTTACCGCTTTTGGAAAAAGGCCATTGCTGTTTATTTTCTAGAGAATTTATGAAGATAATAATAAGAACAAGGGATCAGAGGGCCAGTTGCAGGGTATGTTAATGACTTTTGATTTAATGACATGATTCTATAGCACAAAAAGAAGATATGATAGTTATCTGCTTTCATGTTTTTCAGGTAGGCAGCAAATCCAGATATTCAGAATTCAAAGTGAAATTAGGTAGATAATCAATCTAATTAAAAATTTCTAAAATTTGAACTAGTAAAATTATTGAAATGAATAATTATTAGAATAATTTAATATCAATAAAATATAATTACTTTGTGTTTTATAAATTATTCTCAAATGAAGATAGTTTACATTCATCATTATTGCTGACTTAGTGAATATAAATACAAATAAATTCAAGACATAGAAATTAATAAATAATTCCATGTTAAATATATAGTCTATCCTTTTTGTTAATAAGTTATACATTAGTATCTCGAAATCAGAAAGGTATTTTAGACTGGGATTAAAAAACAGTAACAATAATTATGGAAAAAGAATATGTCTGTGAAATATATATGTATTATACACAAACACATAATACAAAAGAAAAAAGAGGAAGAGAGAAAAGGAAGAAAAAAGAGGAAAGAAGAAGAAAACTCACTCACATACGGAGTAGTGTGTATAGCACAAAGTGCAGTGACTGGAGTAGGGAGACCTGGGTTCATATCCTAATTCTGACAATGAGTACTTGTGTGACTATAGGAAGATCCTACCCAGGATCAGTTTTCTCATCTGTAAAATGAGGGCTTGTACTAGAAAGCTTCTGAAGTACGTTCCAGTTATAAATTTATGAAACTAAACATGTGCAATGTTACCTAACTGGGCGACAATAAAACTTAACCTACATACTGCTATTCATTTGTGCTCAATACTTTTAATGCCAAAAGAATCTAGTAAGTCATTCTTTAGAAAATAGTTAAGACATTGGTTCAGAATTTGGCTGATTTACTGAAAGGAAGCCCAAAGTCAAGAATATAATTTTATTTTGATAGTACCAGTATTAGTATTCTTTTCTGGCATTGTACTATTTTTAATATTTGGATATAAATATATATATATATGCATAGTAGCAAAAGGTCTTTTTTTACTTTTAGTTTATAAATTAAACATGCCTACTAATGACAAAACTGCTAACTTTATTTGAAGTGGTTAATGATGAAGATATCAACTATGTAAAAATCATGGAAAAACTAAAATTATTATTTCATGGAAGCTTAATAAATTCAATTGGTCACTTTAATTTTATTCTTATTATAAAACTAAAGAAACAGTTACATCAAATATTTCATATATTACATTAGTTATCAATGAATTATGTCAAAAATATATTATCCTAATGTGGAAATACAACATGTCATTATACTAGAAAAATACTAAATTTAAATTAATTGTTTTCTTTTGTTCTTAGGTCAGGATTTAAGAAGCAACTATACAAAACATTTTTATAGGCAATTTCTCTGATAAAAGCTTTATATCTTAAATATCTAGAGAAATGAGACCATTTTATAAGAATAAGAGTCATTCTTCAATTGATAAATGTGCCATTTTTAGTCATCTGAAAAAACGTAACCTCTTGTGTGGCGTGGCAAATAACTGTGCAGCTCCTGCTTTTCCAAAAGTTATATAGCTCATGAAGGCCTCTAAAGGAAAGCTCTTGCAACCAGTGTTCTGAGCATTGTCAACTGTTTCAACATCAGAAATGGATATGGTTTTATCAGTGGAAATGAGATTAAAGATACATTCATCTACTTTACTCCTACATTGTAAAAATGATGGGATCCTTCCATCTGACTTCTACCTGAAACCTCTTGTATAATATGCTGCCTTCACTATTACAATGTGAGCCTCTTGAAAACATGGATTATCTCTGCTTTTTGATTTCTATCCCTAGTTCTTAAATATTTAATTGCTTTTTCATTCATTCATACGCTTGGGTGAAAAAAAAATTCCCTGGGTGAGCAAAACACGTAGTGGTTTTAATGGAGCATAATATTATATAGTTTTATATGTATATATATATATTTTTTTATGTCATTATATGATAGTTAATAGTGTGATATGGAAACCAAAGAAAATTATTTTATATTAGAGTATAAGTCTAATGTTCATTATGAAAAGAGTAAAAGTTCAATTGTACTTTTCCCTGGTCAGATTGCATTTGTGCTGTCATCTTAGGAAGGACAATGATAATCTGGTGAATGTCAATAGGAATGACAGTGATAAGGCGGTGATTTTAAAACTTTTTGATCTCTAGAATCCTTTATATGCCTAAATATAATTAAGAACTCTCACAGAACTTTTGATTACATGAGTTATGTCTAACAATATTAATTACATTAGAAATTAAAACATCTTAGTATTATTATGAAAAGAGTTTTGACTTTGTATACAGCCTTCAAAAACTCTGGAGTCTCAAAGCATTCTTTGAGAACTCCTGTGAAATCTGTCTATAAACCATTTCATATGAAGATTGACTGGAGAAACAGGATAGTTAATCCTGGGGAAGAAAAAACTAAAGCGATAACATACTAGATATCTGCAGAACTAGAACTAATAAAAGTAAAGAAATTATAGGGCTATAAGTTTATTTTAAATAATTATGATAAAAATATTTTAAATTATTCATTAATTACAACTATCTAAAATGGAATGGGCTTCCCATGAGGTGAACAATTAAATTTTTTATCACCTCAAGCAGAAGCTGAATAATAATTTCAGTATTAGGATACTTTACAGGTTTATGCTTTGGGCAAATGGCCATACCAAATGATCTCTATAGTCCTTTCCAACACTTACATTTTATGATTTTTCTTTTTAGGGGATCAAGTGAACCAGCCCCATACAGTAGAATGGAAACAAAAAGTTCCTAAAATGGACCAAAATGATGAGAATATACTTTCTTCCCCAACCCTTCTTAATTCCAGTGCCTGCCCTCTTAATTATTTCCAATATATTCTCTATGTAGCTTGTTTTGTATACATTTGTTTTCATGTTTTCTCCCCCATTAAATTTCAAGGTCCTTGAGGGCAGAAACAATCTTTGGCTTCTTTTTGTAACCCTAGTGTTTTGTTTCAAATAATAGTATTGTTTGTTACCTTTTCAAAAAGATCATAATGAAGGACTAAGAATGCTTATTAATTTAGATTCCACCTAAGAAGTGAAGAAAATATTTAAGATGAACGGAGATTAGCATTGTGGTATAGCCTGTAATTCTTGCTATGGGCAAGACTGAGGCTTTTTGATCACTTGAACCTGAGAGTTCTGAGCAAAGTACTGAGTTAATCATGGCAAGTCCTGGAGAGTGAGGGGCATTGGGCTTCCAAAGGAGCAGCAAGCAAGCCCAGGTTGCAGTCTTAGGCTTCCATGATCAGCAGTGGGATCAGAGAGGCCAATTCTGGAGAAATTTTCACTTGTTTTACTGTCTGAAGTTCTACCAACTTGAGATTCATCTGAGTAAGCAAGCTACCCTATTTCAAGAACCAAACATATGTATAGAACAGGGGCTTTTAAATTTTTTGTGTGTTATGGACAACCTCTGGCAGTGTGGTGAAATCTATGAAACCCTTTTCAGAATAATGACTTGTAGTGTACAATTATAATTAAAGGAAATGATAAATTTCAGTTTGATGTTATCGATAATCAGGATGCCATTCCAGCCCCTAAGTTCATAGACCCCCTAGACTCTTTGTATAGACACTTAGTTAAGAACTCTTACTTTAGAAAATTAGCAAACTAAAAATTATTTCAGTTTATTTTTCCACTTTATACATTTATAAACCTTTGAAGACATTTTGTCTGAAGGAGAAGAAAAATAATTTTGGAGTATTCAATACTTTGGGGACTAGAGAAGACCTAAATAGATTTAAAAGCATTTAAGAATCTGGAAAGAAGCTTAAAAAGAACAGAAAAAAATAGAAACCTATCCAAGACAGTGATCTATTAAAAAAGAGTGCCTTGCCCAAGAACAGTTAATGAACTGTCTTCTTCTCTTCTATATTTCCTGCTTTCCATATCCAAAATGATACTATTAGTACAATAATTCAGGGTCTTTATGAGTTAAGTGAGGTTTTTATGGAATAGCCTGGTAACCTAAACCCAATATAGAGTAGGCCCTTGTTTTACACAAACTCAACACATGTGAATTCAGTAATATGCTATTGGCAATCTCAAAAATAAAGGCAGAGAATATGTAAAATAAAATTTAATTACATGCTATATTCCTACCATTTTCTCTAGAGGCATAAAAATCTCACAGTAGTTCACTCAACCATGCCTTTTTTCATTCTGAGAAGTAAGCATTACATTGTTTTACACTCAACATTAGCTCCTGGATCAATCTTTGATCAGAGTTCTTACTTGTAACAAGAAGTCATATCCACATCAGAGCAGTGCTTCATTAACCCTATTTTAGTTATTAATAATGGCTCCAAACTACAAGAGTAGTTACTTTGGTAGCTCTGATAAGCCTAAGAAAAGTCATAAAGTGTCTAGGTATGTTTGTATAAGAAATCTTTTTTTACATAATGGGGTTAGCAGTTATGTGTAATTTTCAACTTTCAACTCAGGGGTCTTAGAATATATTTGGTTGCATAAAACTAGGTCCTACTGTATAATGTTTTTATAGGGGAATGGTTTGGGATTTCTAACTTACAGAGATAATTTTGGGACATAATCTATTTTGTAAATTGAAAATTGTACAAAAAGTTATTCCAATCTTTGTTGATCACTTGTATCATTTATACAAAATGGTATATATATATATGTATATATACGTATATATATATGTATATATATGTATATATGTATAGTAGTAGTAGTCTCTCGGTAACCGAGGATGACTATTGTCTTTGTGTGTTTTTGTGCACAAAGACACTTGTGCATGCAGATTTAAGTGGAAAAGTCGATGCACAGAGACAGTCCTACTCTCTTGGTGTTGGAAGCCTGGGTCCATTGGCACGAAAAGTCGTTACACCTGGAGACTTCCTCAGCTGCATTGGATGGCCATGTTGTCTTTTGTGCTCCAACATGCCCTAAGCACTCCACAGTGCCTTGCTGCATTGCCATCTCAGCCGTTGAACATATATATACACATATATACATAAACATATACATAAACACATGTTATATGAAATTATGATTTAGAACAAAAGGGAAGTAATCCAGTGTTCTAATTTTTCTCCCTTTAAGTGTTAATGACTCCTTTAGCTGCTAAAGTTTACTTAAACTTAGGTATTAATTAGCCTTTTTGTCAGCTGAAATTTAATTATGCTTAAATAGATATTAGCCTGATTTGAGATGTGTAAGGAATAAATGAAGCACACACGATATACTAAGCTTTCTCTGGATTTTCATTTCCTTATTATACCATGAGAATCAATGAAACAACATTCTTATTAAAGCAACTTTATATCCCGCCACTGTGCATTTATTACATAACAGAATTTCAGAGATAGTAGGCAGTATATCTCTGAACTCCACCTCTGAATGGACATTTTTTCAAAAGGAACCTATTAGAAGGTTGAGGGAAGAGTAGAGAGAAGGAAGAATTGGAATATTAAAAGAGAAGGGGAATGGCTGTGATTTTATAACAAAGAAATGGGTAAACTAGTACAAAATCCCATCTTTTTCAAACAAATGTTCTCATGGTATTTTTTATAGTTGCAAATCTTGGAATAACACAATCCCTAAATAATCACAATCACAAAGTGACCAAAAGTGTACAGAAAACTAGATAAACATACACTTGCATTAAAAAAACAAAAAACTGTAAGAAATTGTATAAAAGATATCACTGAGGAAATGTATGAACAGAAAAGAAGATGGATATTCTGTGATGAGAATGAGAGATAAGAGATGGAGAGATCAAGTATATTATTATTTTTTTAAACCCTTACCTTCCATCTTGGAGTCAATACTGTGTATTGGCTCCAAGGCAAAAGAGTGGTAAGGGCTAAGCAATGGGGGTTGTGACTTGCCCAGGGTCACACAGCTGGAAAGTGTCTGAGGCCAGATTTGAACCTAGGACCGACTGTCTCTTGGCCTGGCTCTCAATCCACTGAGCTACCCAGCTACCCCTCAAGTATATTATTGGTATATGCTATGATGGAGGAGTTGTTCATGTATTATTATTACTATATTTTGAAAATAAGGTAGAAAAAAGCATAAAAACTTTACAAAACAAGTCCAAATCAAATAAATACATACTTACCTATGGTCATAGTACTGAAAAGGGCTGGATCAACAATAGGAATATTCTGAGGAGTGGGTTGAATAGTATTACCTGTTACACCTAACAAATCAGTAAAGTACAAATGATTATTAAAAGTATCACACATTTAATTATATAGTCAGAATCATATAGAAGTCACACTACATTACCTAACTATACTCACTGACCTCAACAGATTTTGATTTACTATATCTGATAACAAAAGGGTATGATGACATTTTGGGGGGAATAAAGCTCTCGAGAATATATATATATATATATATATACATATATATATACACACATATGTATATATAGATATACACACATATTTAGTCATGCATATCTAAGTATTTCAAATTGCTTTTGAATTATTACTTATCAACCTATAGGTAGAAAAAAAGCCCTTTTAATTTCTTAACTGCACTATATATCTTTGCATTTATATGTTTCACAGGATTTTTAATTTTGTGAATAAGTCTAACTTCATATACTTAATCTACCATTAAATTTTTTATTTCAAGTTAGAAACCATTATAAATATCACATCATCTTAATAATTGTTAATTTTGATTAATGAGAGGGTTAATCAGGGTTAAAAATTCATGAAAAGGAAAGGAAAACATTCCTAAATTATGCATGTATGGTTCAAGCTATATTAAAAGAAGAGAAGAAGAGCCTTTCCTCACAAAACAAAGTTAAAATGATCCAATAATAAATATTATATATAATAAATACTTAGTAGATCTTAAACTGTCAACTATTATTAATAATGCCTACTGAACCATATTTCCTTCCAAAATATAGCTTGCCTCAAGCCTCCATTACAGAATTAAATATTAATTCTAAGGATTGGCTTCTAAAACAAGAGGTGGCTGGTAGGAGGTAATAATTTGAAGGTAGGGAGGAACTAAGAGAGTAGATTAGAGAGAAAAGCGAAATTGGGCAGTTTGTGCAGATATAAAAATATTCTAAGAAAAAATTTTAGAGTAATACTCAAGTAGCCTTATTAAAATTCTAGAAAAATGGTTCCATAACAGATTATGGCTAGAAGTTCTTGACATGTATTATACCACAAAATTTACTCAACTTTTAATTACATGTAATCTGGAACAAAATTCATCAAATAATGAAGTTGAAGAATTGAGAACCACAAGAAATTACGTGGTTTAGTAATCTGAGGCTAATGTTTATGTAAGGTAGAAAATTGTGTTTACTCTTATTAAGGTCAACATTCTACATACAGCCTTATTAACAGCTGTATTATTACTTAAGATTAAAGTAAAAAACACTGACATATATTCAATGTAAATCCCATATTACTACTCTTAACTCCTTGATGCTTACCTAAAAGGCTCATAAAGGTAACTGTCTTAATCTAAATAAGAGGTTCCAGACTTTCTTGGTTTATGTTGATGTTGAGCATACTGAGACTTTAAGAGCATCTTATTGCAAAGTGTTAATTATGGGATAAATCTCAGAAAGACACAAGAACAGAGAGCTTCAGAGCTTGATGAGTATCTGGAAGAAGTGTGGGTGAAAAGGAAAGGAAGATCCTAAAAATTCTTGTGGACACAGTTGCTTCCCTTGTAGCCACTTCAATAGATAAAGAAGTCTTTATTTGTTGGAATGGAAACTTTCTTATTCATAACTCAAAAATTAATTTCTTTTTAAACAGAATCAGAGGGCAGGTAAGCATCTTTGGAGGTTGTCAGGTTCAATACCCTTCTTTAGGAAAAGCTTTTACTTAATTCAATATTTCTCCTACCCTCAACTCCCTTTATTGTCTTTAGTAATCCATTCTAAAGAGCACTGGATTTAAAGTGAGATGACCTAGGCCTAGGGTTTCTTCAGTCACAGAGTTACAGATTTGGAGCTAAAAGAGATCTGAAAGATTGAACTCAACTCACTCATTTTATGGATGAAAAAACCAAAGCCCAGAAATGTTAAATGACACACAAAGGGTCAAACAGTTAATAAGGGTCTAAGATGGAATTTGGAACCAGATTTGGAATTTGGAATAGGTTCTCCTATTTCAAACAGTGTATGCCTCTCAAATCTGTCTGGGTACTTATCCTGTCTCGGACTCAGTTTCCTCATCTGTAAAGTGCCGGATTGGATGTCCTCTAAGTTTGTTTTCTAGCTCTTATCTTTTTGTTCTTTACACTGCAAAAATGGCTAGCTACTAGTTGGAATGTTGAAGGAAGTCTTAAAAATCTTCAACATTTGTACACTTAACTTTTGAGACTTCAAGCATTCCCATGATTTTATGTCACTTAATTTTCACTTTCACATTTGCAACTGTGAACATTCATGTTTATGCACAATAAAGAAAAAAATGAGGCAAGATGAGGGCAAGTTTATATCTACAAAAAGAAGGAACATATTCATATATGTGTTCATGAATCTACTCCAGAAAATTCTAATGTAACCTCTCAAGTGCTTAAGGAGGGAATTGAAAAAATGGAAAAGTGGTCAAATTTGTGAATAAATGAAATGAGCTGAGTACCTGATCATACTTGCCCTTGAGCATCCTGTTTCTCCTATTGCCTGTGCTGCTTCTTAGGCTCCCTAGAATTCTGGTATGGAAGGGCAGAGCTATTCAGGCCCCTGGACCAAGTCAGCTTAAGGATTCACTCTGTGGTATGTGCTTTTCATTGGGGAACAGTTCAATAATAGAGCCAAAAGGGAAGATTAGCAATAGCAGGTTCTCCCCCTTCCCTTTTTTCCTTTGGGGTTCTTCTGACATTAGAGCCCAAGTTCTTCTCCATTCTGAAGTTGCCTCTCTTCTACCCTGCATTTTAGCAGTTACTCCATGATTACTGTTAGTAAAAGTACATATTATGAGAGTTAATATATTTTTTTAAAATAAAGAATTATATGTAGAAAAGTATATTTTCAGCAATCTCTAGGGAAAGATTATAGCTTTTGGGGGCAACCAGGATTTCCCATTGGTTCAGTGTATTAATATTCTCAATTTTTTGAGTTCTGCATTGTTTTTTAGGAATTGCACTCCTACCTCAAAGTTAAGGATTTATTATTTGTGATCTCATGAAGATTTCAATGTGAACAATACATAATTTGACATTTACAAACTGTTCTGACTACAAAGTTAAAAAAGTATAGATTCCTCAGTTATAAAATATTGGCAATCACGCAACTAAAATTTGAGAACACTATCTTTGAAAATAACAAGTATTTGTTAGTAAGCATCTATTACATGCAAGGAACAAAGAGAACAAAGATAAAAAGAAAAAAACACCATCTTGGTAATCAAGGAAAATTCTCCTTCCAGTACTTCCAGTTTGTCAAAAGAAGTGTACTGTACAGATTCCTCTCTTCAATTGTTCTTTAATATTTCAAAGGTTTGTAATTTAATCAGTAAGTAAATTAACCTCCATTGATGGAGTTTTTAACTTCCACTGAATTTTAGAATAATCTTCAATTGTTGCTGGATCCAAAAAATTCCTCACCTAAGGCCAATCTGTTGATGAGCTTCTCAAAATTTAGCTAGATTTATTAAATAATATGTTTCCATATCTATATGATCTTCCCTGAATGAAAATAAAATATGGAGACCCTGAATAACCTCCCCTCCAAGAATACAAGCTAATCCTTCCTATGTTGTACAAGAATAAAAATGAAGGTAAATTTGAATATGAATTGAAGTAATTGGAAGAAAGCAGCATAGTCAATGAAACTTGACCTGGGTCTAGAAGCATCAGTAGGACTTGGGAGTGTCATGGGAAGGTTGTTAATCTTGGGAGGATATTCTGTGTATGTTGTAGAGATGGAGAGGAACAATATAATCAAAGCAAAGAGAGTAGGGCAGCTAACAGGATAGGTCAGACTGGGTCAGAATTTGGAGGGTTTTCAAAGCTGGGCAGAAGAGTTAGTGAGCTATGATGTGGCATATAAATTCTTTTCTTTCTTTCCTTTGTTTTTTTATCTAAACCCTTACCTTCTGTCTTAGAGTCAATATTGTGTTTTGGTTCTAAGGCAGAGGACTGATAAAGGTTAGGCAATGAGGGTTAAGTGACTTGCCCAGAGTCATACAGCCAGGAAGTATATGAAGCCAGATTTGAACCTAGGACCTCCTGTCTCTAGGCCTGGCTCTCAATCCACTGAGCCACCCAGCTACCCCCTCGGCATATTAATTGTTAAAGATAACAATAATAAACCTGAAACTAGTTGTTGATATGTAGAGGATGGTAATTTTGTAAATTATTTTTTATTAAAAACCAGTATTAATTACTGAAAAATCACAGTTATTTCTATTTGGATTTATTACTAAAATATTTCATAAATAATTACAGGTCTAGAAGCAATTTGTTTAAGAAGAGAAAAATATTCCCAACATTTGGTATTTTTACTGCATGTTTCAATGGAGTAGTTTTCCTCCTTGTCCACCTCTCCCTAACCACCTCCCCATCTCAACCCCCCGCCAACTTTTGGTGGTGGAAGTAGAAATTGTATATTAGTACATACTATTCTTTTCAGATATCTTAAGGATTTCCCTTTGATAAAAGTGCATCCTGAACCTTTATGAGAGAAAGCAAATAATTCTTAAAATGAGAAAGAGGGGAAACATCTGTTACACTTATAAATTCAAAAAAATTTTATATTTGTATCCAGCAACTATGGTCTACAATTCTTTACTATCTTAAATATAATTGAGAAATGCTGAAAAGGTAAAAGAAGGGATTAGAGTCTGAATAGCATTTAAAATAACCAACTCTTTAGGTTGACAGTACATTTTCAAAAATGTACTTTTAGTAGGGTAGCTGAGTGGCTCAGTGGACTGAGAGCCTGGCCCAGGGATGGGAGGTCCTGGGTTCAAAAGTGACCTCAGACATTTCCTAGCTGTGTGACCTTGGGCAAGTCACTTAACTCCCATTGACTAGACTTTACCACTCTTCTGCCTTAGAACCAATACAAAGTATTGATTCCAAGATGGAAGGTAAGGTTTTTTTTAAAAAGTATAGGTTTAGCTTAATAAAATTTTATACTTCATTCTCAAAAGAAAAAAAAAAGGGTTGTAGCAAATATTTTTCAAAAGCCTTTTCTCCTTAAATTAAAAAGTATTCATATAACTTTTCCTTTTTGAAGAACTGAGTAATTAAAGAGGGGAAGAAAAAAATCCAGATAGTTAAAAAGGGGATACGAATATTCAAATATAATGATAGTTAAGGCACTTCCTAAGGATTAGTCCACAGTATATATTTTTCTGGTACAAAAGCATTTTTGATAAAGACACTTCTGAGAATATCTAACTCCCACTCTCTAGTATGTTAGAAAATAAGTTATCACAATAAAGTGAAAAAACATTATAATACCACTCTGAAATTTTTTTTTTTCAATTTTCTTTTTCCTCAGGTCAGTTTCCTCCAACATTCAACTGAAATTGCTCTCTTCAGTTGCCAATAATCTCTTAAATGCCAAATTAAATTATCTTTTCTGAATCCTAATCCTTCTTGACATCTGCAGCATTTGACACTATCGATCACCTTTCCTTTTGGACACTTTCTTCTTTTCAGGTTTTTGAGATATTAATTCCCTTAAAAGTCTGACCAATTCTTAATCTTCTTTATTGGTTCTTCATCTATATCACGATCACTAACCACTGGAATCCTACAAGTGTGTGTGGGAGACAGTCAATCCTAGGCTCTCTTCTCTTTTTGCTACTATCTCATTTGGTGATTTCATTAGCTCCCAAGGGTTAAATTATCATCTCTGGGTAGATAATTCTCGGATTTGTAATATCACTCCTGAGTTTCAGTCCCAAATCAGATACTGCCTTTGAGATAAGTTAATAAGCATTCAAAATTATTTTAATTAATTGAATAAACATTTATTAAGCACTTACTCTATGCCAATCGCTATGCTACTGCTGGGGACACAAAAACAATAATGAACCAGCTCCTGCACTTTTTATCAATCTAGATGGGCTTTGAAAATTGTACTAAACACCTTAGTGTATCATTCCACTTAATCAAGATGATTACCTTCTGTGATTTCATTGTTATATGGAGTTCCACAGGAGTTCCCTCTACAAAGTCACTTTTTCTGTAATTTACAGTCAGTTGCCTGGGGCCCTGACAAGTTCATTGATTTCCTGAGGGTTACAAAGCTATTATACATCAAAGGTGGAACTTGAACTCAGGTCTTTCTGATTCTGAAGCCAGCTCGCCAGTCATTATATTATTGCCTTTTAAAGAAACAAAACAAAACAAAACAACAGAACACCTAGGTCCTGTAGATTTATTGAATATACTATCCCCATTTTACAGAGGTTAAGAAATCTGTTCAGTGCAATAAAGCTGCTAAGTGTAAGAAGAAGAATTTGAACTGAAGTTTTGGAAACTCCATATCTTTAGCATGATCCACTAGGTTACACTGCCAGGCAGCCTATATATCTACATCTTTAGATCTTGACCAAGGGCAAACCTGCCTTTGGGAACAGGAAAGACTTTGAAAGGGTTCCTTTGTACTTGAAATAAGGTGAAAGAGGAAAAGGAGAGGGTCCTTCTTGTGCCAGAAATCTCTCCCCACCTGGCTGTATAACTTTCTGCAGATAACTTCTGCATTCTACAATCCCAAATCAAATGGAATCTCCTTGCTTTCTCTGGTTAAATTGAAGAATTATGAGTTGCTGAGATAAAAACTTGAAAAAAAAAACAGCACAATAATTAGGCATGTAAGAGTCGGGTAGATATTTCTTTTGATGGGTGAGAAAAGCAACTTAGAAATGAACCAGTATATCAAATAGGCTTTTTATGCTTCTCTTAACTCATATGTTTGAATTTCATAGTTTCTATGCAGCTCTGGTCTTTACATCAGGAATGTTTGGAAGCTCTCGATTTCATGAAAAAATCAATTTTCCTCCCTGAAGGATTACACTCAGTTCTGCTAGGAAAATTATCCTTGGCTTTAATACCAAATCATTTGCCTTTTGGAATATTGCACTTCAAACTCACTGTTCCTTAATGACAATAGATTCTAAGTTGTGTGAGATTCTAAGGCTCTTGGGTACTTGATTTTTTTCCTTCTGGTTGCCTGCAGGTTTTTTTTTGTTTTTGTTTTTTTTACTGTCTTTGACTAAGAAGCTCTGGATTATGTCTATGATAGTCCTGAGAGTATTCATTTTGAGATTTTTCAGGAGAGACTTTTGATTTCATGATTCATTCTGACTTCTTGTTCTAAGAAACCTGGACAGTTTTCTTTTAAGATTTCTTGAAATATGGTATCTAGGATTTTTTTTTTCCTTTGGAGGGCGAAAATTGTAGTATACAGGTAGTCTAGTGATTATTAAATTTTTTCTCTTCAATCATTTTCTTCGTCAATTGCTTTTGCTATGAGATCCTTTACACTTGTCTCATTTTTTCTCATCTTTTGATTTTGTTTTAATATTTCTTATTTTCTCAGGGTCATTGGCTTCTATTTGCAGGGAGTTAATAGAATGGGTAAGGTTTTCTATCTCTTATGCCAAGATGTAAACTCCTTTTCGAATTCTTTCTTCTATTTCTCTGATTAATTTTCAAATTTTTTTTCCCTCTAGAGTTCTCATTTAATTTATTTTAAAAAATTAAACTCTTTTAGGAGTTCTGGTTGAATTTGTGCCCAAGTGAAGTTTTTCTTAGATGTTTTGACAACATTTTTTCCTCCTGGGTTGTTTATTGAAGGTCTCTGTCACCATAATAGCTTTTTACCACCTTAAATTCTTATATTTGCTCATTTTTCCTTCAGACTTCCTGACTTAAGGCTCAAATTAGGTCTAGGCTCTGTGTACTTCAGGAGGCAAGGTCTGGGCTGGTCTTGCTGCTACTTTCTTGAGGTATTAAGTATTATACTTTTCTCAGTAGTCAGGGACAGAACAGGCTGGATTAGAGAGCTTTCAGAGTCCCACTGTGGTCTGATCTAAGGCAAAGTCTTACTGTTGCTCTCCTTTTCCAAGGTGTACAAGTTCCTGACCCAAGTTTAGGTCTGAACATTAGACTGCTGCTGTGAACACAACTTCTCTCAGCCAGGCAGAAAGCTCTACTGGTTCAGAGGGCCAGAACTGTAAGATTCTCTGTGGTCTGGGATTCCTGTTCCAGTTATTTGACCCTAGGCTTGAGACTTAGCTAGATGTGGGCACTGAGACCATGCTCCTTGTCTCTTGAGATCTGTTCTTGAGGCTTCTGAATTTACTCTTAGACCCAAGATAGGTAGTGAATGATAAAGCCATTGGTTGGCAACTCCCTTTTGCTCTGGTGCACTGCTTTTTCGTAAGTTGGAGTACTCATACTTCTGACCACTGACATTCATACATACATCTCTTTCTTCATATAGTGATAGAGGCTGGGAAAATGGCTCATTTTGACATTTTCTTGAATTTCCCACACAAGATCTGGTTTGGTGCATTTTCTAAATTTTTTGTGGGGTATGGGGAGAGAGATGGAGGTCAAGGGGGTTGGGAATGGAGCTCACTATAATTTTTCCTATTCCTCCATCTTCTTGCATGAACATTATAAATGCTTACTATACTGTAGGCATTGTGTTCAGAGATGAGAATACAAATAGCTGAAAATAAAGACAATGAGGGATGAGGGAAGGAGGAGATGTGGTTAGGAGAGAGGCCGACTGAGAATCTGGAGCATACATATCCTGGAGAGAAATGAAAACAAGGCTGGCTTGGACCTCTTTCTTAAGATGAAAATTTTGAGAGGAACTTGTCAACCAGAGAGAAAAGTCACAAAATGTAGCTGAAGCCCAAGATGTGAAGTCCAGAGGGAGAGTGAGCTTTTAGGATGAATGAATTTCTGAAGCATTGTAGAGAGAAAAAATCTGAAAATTAGGAGCATTGCTTGAAAATGATGTCCTATATGTATCTTAAACTCAATACATTATATTATTTTCCCCCTCAGACTCTCAATTATTACATATATTCCTGCTGCTATGGAATGTTCTTGCATTTGCAGCCTCCATGTATCCCCCAATTCTTCATTTGCACTCACCTCAAGGGGTGCATTGTGGCAATGAGGATTCAGTTGAGGTTATTTAGCATAAACTCATAATGGACCTAATCTGAAGTTTTATGACTTTCTTTCAGCAGCACGTGAATAGGAGCAGAGGCAGCAGAAGGGTGTGATTAATATGAAGCAGGGAGTTGTTAGGGCAAGATCAGTGATAGGGCATGGGGAAAAGGAACTCTAAAAGGTTCATCAAGAGAACAAAGTGAGGAAAAGAGGAAAGTGTAGCTGGTGCAGGGTGATGGCCTGGGAAAGAACTGAGGGGGTCAAGGGGTTGGAGATCACAATCAGAACAAATAACAGGTTTCAAGGCTATGATGTAGAGCGAGGTGAGAGGTGGTATACCAATAGATTGTGATGAAATGAAGAATTTTCTGAGTTCATGATCATGAAAGTAGAGCTTTTATAGGTGATCTATCTATACTTGCTAGTGACTTGACTGCTTCTCTTCTTTTCAAATACCAAATTCTTAAAAAACACCATCACTTATATCATTAAACATATCTGATTTCGTTTTGACAAACATTAAGAAGGAAACTGCTTTGTGGTCAAGTCTGTAATAATGTAATAGTATAATCTTAGTAGGTATAAGGGGGTAAAACAAAAAACAAAATTATTTTTTTAAGTGTGAAGTCATTCTATACTACTCCCATTTCTAACTGTGCTTCATGTTTGAGGCTCTTGATCTTAATTTAGCCAAGTAACACTGAAATTGTATTTAATATTGAACTATATTTGTGACTACTTGTCTGTACTTCTATTTGTACTGCTTTTTTGTGGGGGGAGTCTATCAATGTCTCTAATAAAACATTTATTTTTTAGTTATTTATAGGTGTTTATAATCGGGATACATATAAACTATTGTTCTTTATAAGATTTAATTATTAATTACTTGATTTTTGAATGATCTTACTATAATTTTAATGATATGATTTTTGATTTATTCTGAATTCTTGTAGTCTTTAAAACTCATAAGTAAACCAAAAATTTCATTATAAATTTTCCTCTCCTTTACTCTCCTAACTTGATTTAAAAAAAATTTGGATCATCAAGAGGCCATATACCTTGTACCTATTAATACATTTGCTACAAATCCAAATGTAGCACCAAGAAAAGTTAAATATGTATCCAACCATAAGAAAGCAGGAATTGTTACACTAAATGTGTTTATATTTTTCCTGAATGTTATATTATTATAAAAAGTCAAAGAAAACTCATGAAATGATTGAAGACTGAAATCTACTGAGGAATAGTAAATTTATATATGTAAAGCAAAGCTAAACAAAACCAAACCCAGCATGATGAAAAATTTAGACTATCAAAGGCACTAAGATGGAACCTAGCAATAAAACCTAGCACTTAAGACATGTATACATATTTGTTACTCCAACACAAACGAATTGGATTGAATATTTGTTAAGTGAAAGTCAATGTGTAAAAAGACAAAATAGATGTAATAGCAGCAGAAATGACATCATCTTTAATGGGAGGTTAAAAAACCCCTATATACTTTCTTGTATCTTTTCCTTTGATCTTGAAGTCATTTTTCTCCTTGTCAAACCTAACCTTTCTACTTGTGTTTTTGATTCCACCTCCAGCTAACCTTTCTTACTCTAAATCTTTCCTTTTCTTTTACTAGCTTCTTCACCACTGCCTACAGTCTTCCTCCTTGAAAAAATATCTATCATTGGGTGGTAATATCATATATCTCATATTCCTTATGCCTGGGCATTCCTCAAAATTCTATATTGACCTTCTTATTCTGAAATATCTTTTGGTGATCTTATCAGTCTCCATAAATTGATTTACCACCTCTATGCAGATGACAAATTTATATATACAAACTTAATGTTTCTCCTAAATGCCAGTCCTGCATAAATACACATGTTGAATGTCATCCCTATATCAATCCAACCTGCAAATTTCCTTATTTCTGTCAAGGACACTAACATCTTTCTAGTCACTTTAGTTTGAAATTTCAAAGTCATTAAATACTTCTTTTCCTTTGCTCCCCACATCTAATCACTTTGCTGAATCTTGTTTATTATGCCTTTATAATGTATTTACCATTCACTTTCCTCTTTCCAGTTACATATCCTTCCTCATCTTTCCAGACTACTGTAATTGTCCCCTAATTAATTTTCCTGTTTCTGGTTTATTTCCTTTTCAATCTATTATCCAAATAGTTGCCAAAATCATCTATCTTCAAAAGGCAAAGACTTGGCCCTATTATCTCCTTCCCCTAACCCTCAACAAAAGGAAACTGTAGTGACTCTTCATTGCCTATACTAGGGGAAAAAAAAAAGATAAAATGTAGTTTCTACCAAACAGATATTTCTTGAATCCAAATCAGTGTTTTATTCTACTCATTATACCATATTGTATCTCTACAGGAAGGACTGGAGATGACAATATTGGGGTTTAGGTGGGCACAGAAGGAACTGAGCACCATGAAGAGAGACAGGGGAAAAAATCAGGGTTTATCTTTCTTCTGCTTTTTTCTATGACAAACCCTCAATCCTAATACAATGAAAGGAGCTACTAATGGAAATGTAATAACTCTACATGACTGGTGGATGTGAGTAAATAAAGGCAAGAAATCTTGATGGCTTACATCAAGGATGTATGTAAATTCAGAATACCTAATATAACAGTATATTCATCTTGCTAAAACAATAATGAATCTTTAGGACAGCAGTTTGGGATCTTACTCTTCCCTGTGATCACTACTATTATTATCAATGATCACTGTATTTTTATAAAATTAGGAATATCATACGATAAGCAGTTCTTTTAAATAGCATGATAGATATCAGAGGTCATGATGAATATTTTCAGATATTTTAAATTTCATACCTGTGCTATGAGGCACTTCTGCTGGTGTATTAGCTGGAGCATGAGCACCTGGAGGAATCTGTATTCCTGTATAGCTGCTGGATGGCATGCTGCTTGGGTCATATGTTGAAGATGACCGTTGGGGTGGGTGACTGGGCAGGGGAGAAGTCTTAGCTTCTTCATTTTCTTCATCTGTTATGAAATACATATATAAACAAAGTGCAAGTTTTAAAAAATAAAAAAAGCTGAACTTACCACAGAAGTTAATTGCTTGCTTACAAGGTAAAATTATATTTAATAATGGCAACATGGTACATTGGCCACAAACTCTTCCAGTAGAAGGCTGTATGAAGAGACTGCTAGAATCCTGTGGAAACTCTTTTAAGTATTATAAGAAAGGGTAGGTATATAGCATGGCAGAAAGTTCTGATAAAAATCCAGTGAAGGAGCCCTGAATCCCATTGACAAAAACACCTTACAGAGATGGGGGAAGTGGTAAACAAAGGCTTTGGGAACTATTGGGGAGAGAGGGCAGAACAGATTGTGAGCAATGGCAAGAGAAAAGGGAGGAAACCTAGTACAGAAGTAAGCTAAAAAAGGAGGGTATGGGGAGAAAAAAGGAGGAGTGGGTTAAAGAAGGAAGGCAGAATTGGTAAAGGAAGAGTCAAAGGCAAAACCAACACCAATGATAGGGGTGGGTGGAGTTAAAGGGTAAAGTTAAATTAAAAGGAAAGAAAGAATGAGTAAAAACATGGATGGGGAAAGAAGAAGAGAAAGCATAAAAAAGACTGTTTCATTTATAGTTCACAGGTTTTAGAATAGGCATACTTTTTGTCTTACAAGTTTTTTGAGTTATCATTAAAGAAATTATAAATAACATAAGTAATATATAATAAAACAATAATATAATGACGTTATAAATATGTAATAAACATGCTTATCCAAGAGAAAAAAAATTCTCACATTATCTATGTCTAAAATATATATATCTCATGATCCCAATCTGTAGCCTTTTCCCAAGGAAGGCTGTGCATATGTTAGCATATAATATATATTTCCATATTTGCTATATTGTGAAAGAAAACACATGTTGCTTACACTAGAGATAAATTTATGGAAGAAATAAAGTATGGTATATTTTAATTTGCATTTGGCCTCCATTTGCTCTTTCTATGGCAGAGGATATCTCTTTTTTTTTTTTTTTGGTCATGAGTCTCCTGGAGTTATCCTGGATCTTTGCCTTGTTTATAATAGTGAAATCATTTATAGTTGATCATTACACATTACTGTTGTTACTGTGTACAATGTTCTCCTCCTTCTGCTCATTTCACTTTATATTACTTCATCTAAGTTTTTCCAGGATTTTTTTTGTGATCTTGTCATTTTTTATGGCACAATTATATTCTACTATATACATATACCACAATTTTTTTAGCCATTGCACCTGATGGACATTCCTTTCTTTGTCACCATAAAAAAATATCATTTAGGCACTTTATATTTTTGTAAGTATTCACCATTTCACTTGAATTATTAAATTTGTAGGCATATAATTGTGCAAATTAACTTCTAGCGACTGCTTTGATTTTATCTTCATTAGTAGTAAATTTGCTTTTTATTTTTGATGTTAATCATTTGGTTTTCTTCTCTTTTTAAAAAATCATATTAACCTTGTAGTACCTAATGTTTATGGAATACTATTGTGCTAAGAGGAATATGATTGGGGTTTTGGTGTTAAAAGTTTACTCTATTGCAAATAAGAATAATATGGAAATAGGTTTCGAGCAATGATACATATAAAACATAGTGGAATTGCTTGTCCCCTCCAGGAGTGAGGGAGTATAGAGGGGTATGAAAAAACATGAATCATATTCTAAATAAATAAATAAATAAATAAATGCAATTAAAAAAATAATTTGATCCTCCCAATAACAACAACCACAAGAAAATCATATTAACAGATGGTTTAACTATTTATAAATGGGGGAGTATAGATTTGAGTAGAGAGGAAACAATATGAGACCATTATGGAGGCAATTAACAAATCTTAAATCTGAACATAAGAAAGATTATTTAATCCATAGAAAAAAAGAGGATAGCAGAATGGATTAGAAAGGAGAATGCAACAATGTATTATTTATAAGATATATTCTTTAAACATACAGATTCACAGAGAGATAAAAAGAGGGGCTGGAAAAAAATCTATTATGTGTCAGCTAAAGTAATTAAAGAGGGGTATCAATCAGGATTGTAGAAATGCTACAATAAATGTAGATATAAAAAGTAATAAGAATTATTATGCTTAAGGGCAATATGAATAAAAAAATCAATATCTTAAATAGCACCTAGTTACTTAAGAAAAACTTAGCTGAATTGAAGGGCAAAATGGAGTAAAAAATAAAATATTCTAGACCTAGATAAACCTAACCAAAATGATAAATAAGAAGTCAAAATCTCAGTAGAATTTTTGAAAAATTAAAGATAAATCTAGAATAGGAAGAGAACAGAAAGGAATTTATACAGGAATTTTCTTGCAAATGAAGCCATAATGGGAATTACCAAAAAATGTAGAAAAGATGCAATACTAAGCACTGCATTTACTGAGCACAATGCTCTAAAATTTTTATTTAGTAGGTTTTTGTAGAAAGAATTATTTTTTCATTCCACAGAACTATTGAGTTAAAAAACAAATTATAGAAACAATAGAAAATTTCATTAAAGAAATGACAGTAGTATGAAAACATACAAAAACTATGGGATGAAGCTAAAGAAATCTCAAAGGAAAATTTTTATGTGTAAATACATTCACTGACAAAAGATAAAGAAAAAAAGAAAAAAATAGGAGAAAACAACTACTCACCTGATAAAAAATTAAAATTTGAACAATAAGATGAATACAATTATAAGCCAAAAAAGCAATTAACTGAGAAAACTAGGAACAGATTTTCCTTAAAAGGAAAAAAAATCTAACAAAACAGGCAGATTAACTTAGAAAGAAAGGAAAACAATGTATTTTATCAAAATTGAAAAAAAAAAAGAAAATTACAATAGCTGAAGAGGAAACAGATGAACTTTTCAAAAACTTGCATAATTGTAGGCTAACCAAATGAAAATTTTGAGGAAACATTTATTAAAACAGACTAGCTGAATTAGCAAAAAAAGTTTCTTTAAATGTTCTATTATTTTTAAGATGAAATTGCACAGGATTACCTACAACTCCCAATGGCGGAAAAAAACCCAAAACCTCAACCCTCCAGAAACAGATGAACATAAAAATGAATTGTAGTCAACATAAAAAAAACCCAATTAATTCTAATGTTATATTAACTATTTGCAAAAATAGAAAAAGGGACCTCTCCAGTCTCCAATACTCCTAATAAATACAGACACATTTTTAAAAATTAGGAAATAGGTTTTAAGAACATATTAGGAAGATTATATACTGTAAAAAAAGATGGATTTATATCAGGAAGGAAAAGTTGGTTCCATATATGGAAAATTATAAATATAATAAACCATACTATAATGGCTAATTATAAAACCCAAATGATAATATCAATATAATAATGTGCTAAAAAGACCTTAAAAAAACCTAATACTCATTTCTGCTTTAAAAACAAAAGAAATACCAAAGTAGAAAATTCAAGAATAAATCTACTTTGTCCAAATATTTGTGTAAAACCAAGCACATACATTATATATAATAGAGCAATATTAGAGGCATTTCTAATATAATCAAATAAGATCAAGGATAAAGCAAGAATGCTCATTATCATCACTAATATTCAGCAACATGCCAAAGACAGTTTTTATAGTAATAAGAGAAATTATGGGAATAAGCACAAAGAGGAAACAAAATTTCATAATGATTTATGTAGATGATATGATTTACTTAGAAAATCCTAAAATGTGTGTGTGTGTCTCTCTCTACACACACACACACACACACACACACACACACACACACACACACACACACACACACACACACACTCTCTCTCTCTCACTCAGTATTACTAAAACAAAACTCAAAGGAAGAATTAAAAAGATAAATTCATTAAAATTACTTTAAGAAAATATATTTTTGAGTTTTCCTAATAAGAAATATCCAAGAATATGATTCCAATTGAAAATACTCTAACAAAATGAAGAAATAATTTTAATTTTAAAATTCCTTTTATTTAGGATAATTACTTCTCTTAACTATTTGGAAAATATTAATTGCTGTTAAGTGTAAACCTTAAAATTTCTTAGACTTATGAATGTTGGAAATTTCCCCATTGGGAAATTTCATACTTGAAAAATTTCCTACTGATAGTAAGAACTCTATTGGAATGTGAAATTCCTTGGCATGGGAGGATCCTTCTCCTCCCTACTTAAGACTACTTTAGGACAGAAACCTTTTTGCTAAACAATGGAAAGGGCTTTGACCTATGCTTAAGCATAGAACAGGAAGTTCTTTGAGTCATGATTGATTTTAGAATTGATACAATAGAGATACTTGGAATGACAGAACCAGGTCTTGGAACTTACAATCTCCACCCTACTCAGAATAACAGGATTTAGGAAGGGCTGCAGCAAAGATCAAGATTTAATTATTTGAGAATATGACCTTCAACAGACATGTGCAAAGGAAACAGACCTCTGGGCGGTCCTGGGTTAAGCTAGAGCCACCATTGGCACAGGGGAGACATCGACAGTGATTGGTAGATGTGAGAACTGAGGGGAGGGGACTTAGATGGTTTCCTTAAAGATAGTGGGGTCTGAGGAGAGGAGGAGGAGTTTTTGCTCTGAGAGGTTTTGCTCTGAAGGAGTCTGAGAGGAGGGAGGTCCTGGAGGGAGAGCTCCTGGAGAGGTCTGAGAGGAGGGCTTGCTCTGAAGGAGGCTGGAGGTGGAGGCCCCTGAGACTGTTTCTCCATTTTGGTCACGTGAGTGATAGGGACTGATCTCTTTTCTTTGCCTCAGCTATTCTCTCTCTCTCTCTCTCTGTGATTTCCATATCACATTATCACAAAGTGATAATCATAATCACAAAGTGATTTCCATATCACATAAGTCAACTCATAAAAATGAGTTATAATTAATTTACTGATTCAATGCTGTACCAATCATATCATTAAAGTATTAATCTTCAGTGTTGGAAAAGTAATAAAAAAAATAATATGAAGGAATAAAAGGCCAGAATTTCTGAGGAATAGTTGAAAATGTGAAAAAAAAGTTTAAAAACATTATTTCAAATACTTCTACAAAGTAGTAATTATCTAAATCATTTGGTAATGGTTAACAAGTGAATCAATGGAAGAGGATCAGAGATAGAAGCAAACAAACTCAGTAGTATAATGTTCTGGGGTAAAGACTCATTATTTCACAAAAACTGCTGGGAAAACTGGGAAATAGTCAGAACTAAAAAACAAAACAGTATTGGAAGCCAGACTGCAATGAATTAAAAATTTAGAGGGTGGTAAAGAAGTAAAAGCAGCAAGTACAAATGATTTTTTTCCCTAGCAATTTGGCATTTAGAGGAGAAACAAAGATGATTGGATGAGTTAGAAGGATCAAATAAAGGTTTAAGGATATAGTAGACATGAACATGTTGTAGGCAGAAAGGGCCAAAAGAGAGACACTGTAAACATGTCTATGAGTGTGTGAGAGAATGAATGACTGATGGTCCAATCTTCTAAAGAAGATGGGAGGGAATGTGATGAATTGACAAAGACCTGCTTTAACCTAAGAACATGCATTAATTTGTTATGTAATAATCATAAGCATGTGATAAGTTTTAATGAAGTTGGATTTTTCCTTTTTCGTGTATTTTTTACAGATAACAGTTTTAATGCCATCTGGCAATGATTTCTGGTAGCAAAATTAAACTGTACATTAAAATTGAAAAAAATATGTTTAAAAGTAAAAACTAGTCTACGCTTCAGAATAGAAAGTGGTTCATGCTACATCTGTGAAAAACTAATTTATGAGTTGCTTCGATATTGCTTAATTACTTAAAATATCTACTAATCCAGAGGAGAATGATCTCATTGTGGTAATCCTATGTATATCACTCTGCCTTTAAAAAAATCTCAGTTTTTCTTCCCCTGATTCACTGATCACTGTGTTACAATCATCTGATATGACTTTTCTCCTTTGCATTATCATGTAGTTTAAAAGTTTCTTAGGTGTCTGCAAATATTTTTTTTAATAGGCTTCATCTAGTTATAATATTATTATTAAAAAAAAACCCTTTTACTTTCTCTCTTAGAATCAATAACAAATATTGTTTCCAAGGAAGAAGAATGGTACAGGCTAAGCAATTGGATTTAAGTGACTTGCCCAAAGTCACATAGTTAGGATGTATCTGAATTCACATTTGAACCCAGGACTTCCTGTCTCCAGGCCAGGATCTCTATCCACTGATAGGACTGAGTCATCTACCTGCCTTGTTCAATTATTTTCAATGGGTATAGAAGAATGTGAAGTCCAATGCCATTCATTTTAGCATTAATCTGATTTTCTAAAGTTACATCCCCCTTCCTCTTCTCTACTTCTATCCCTACCATTTACTCTTGTTTACAACCAAACTGGCTAAGTGTCTGACACATAGAAAGTACTATCTAGATGTTAGCTACTATTATGACCTAGTGTTCCTAAGTACACAAAAGGATTTTGCACAGGCTGTCTTCCAGAGAAGAAATACTTTCCTCACCTTAACTCTACCTTTCACAATTCCTAATTACCTTCAATGTTCAGTTCAAGAACTATTTTCTGACTAACCCTTTCCTGATGCCCTTAGTAGTTGTTAGCTTTCTCTTTCTCACTCCAAAATTACTTTGTCCTGATTTTACGTATATTTTGTATTTGCCTATTTGTATAAATATAAATAATTATTTACCCCATCGAGAACTCCATAAAAGCAGAGATGATGGTTTCATTTTTGTCTTTGCTTCCCCAGGGTGTGGCATACAAATATATGCTTAATACATGTTTATTGAATTGAAATGAACTGGACTACCAACTCTACATTGGTATCCATTTAGGTGACTTGTAGTGGGATGGTATTTGGCCAGCAGTACTTTGGACAAACATGCAATTAGACACTTACAGTTTCTGAACAGCAAAATAAATTTAGGTAGTAAATTTAGATTTTTCTCAGAACATTTCCTTATACAAACCAAATAAACAAGGTTCTAAAAAGTCTATTATCCCTAGAAATTCAGAACACGATCTTTTGTTTTTAAAAATAGAGGATTTGTGTACAGCATTCTATTTTCTACAGAATGTATCAAATATCCAAGTTTGGAACAACATGTTATTAGAATTTGATTTAACACTTCTTAACCTAAGAAGATCTCAATACTTACAGAAACAATGACAGTGGGTAGGTTATTCATTATATTACTAGCTTTAAAATGTTCAAGTATAGGAGAGGATTACTTTTCTTATTTGTTCAGGTCACTTATTATTAAATTAAAAAAAAAAACACAAACCAAAGGGTGATATGTAAAAAGCTTTGAACACTCAGTCTTTTTTTAGCAGAGATATTTAAACTATTTGTTAAAAATCAGATCATGAGTCATTTGTGAGCATGTGGATAAGTAATGTAGGAAAATACTTTACTCCATCCTTTAATACATATTTGATCACTCTCTGACTTCCATTTCAAGTACAATGAAACCTTAACTTTCAAGCATGTAGAAATCTAGCATTAATGGTAAGGCCAGAAGTAGTGAAAAGGAATTCTATTATTTAAAAGTTGCCAGAGAGGTTAAGGGACTTGCCCAAGGTTTGCCAGCCAGAAGATGCCTGAAGGAAGCCTTAAACGTCCCTTCGTGGTCGCCAATTGTAATGGGGAAATTTTTAGCTTCTGGGAGAGGTTATAATATTGAACAATGGCCGCCAAGGAATTTACTTATGAAATTCCTAAAATGAAACACTCAAGTCAGAATGGAGTTTATGGAGGTTTAATCACACTGGGAGTAGGGAAAGAGAGGGAGAGAAGGAGAGAAGAGAAAAGGGAAAGGGGCTACTCAACCTCTGACCAAGGCAGAGTGAGTTCTAGGCCCAAAGGGCCAAGGTGGAAAGAATCAGTCCTTAACTCACGTGAGTGATCTGAAGGAAAGCTGTCTGCGGGCGTCCTCTCCCTCCAAGCTCCTAACACCAACTCACGTCTAGCTCTCTCCACAGGAAGTGAGCAAATTCCAGAGGCTGTTCCCTACCTCACTTCCTGTGTCTCACAAGTGCCAATGGTTGGCTCTAGCTTAGCTTAGGACAGCCCAGGTGGGCAGTTGGTTATTTCTGATTTGTCATTGACTAGCACATGCCCGTGTAGTGTGGGTGTGCACAATTTTTGGGTGCTATACCAAGATGGAGACTTTTAAAATTCACAATTAGGGGGTTGAAAGTCAAGGCCCCTCCTTACTTAATTATGCTGCTCCTTAGAGTCCAAAGTAAATGATGAAAAGGCAGAATCTCAAGCATACAAGTAAGGAGTCTTATTTGTACCTGCAAGTTACAAAACTTCAAGCTGATTTTAACATATTACAGTTGTAGGAAATGAACTAAAGATTCAGAAATTGGCAATTTGCTTATATTCTAGGGTCTGGAACAAAGTAGGAACTTAGTTATTAAAACTTTCCTTCAATTGAAAATAAATTTAAAGCATCTACAAAAATCTATTTGTCTTTTTTGAACCTAGTTTATAACTCTATGAAATATACTGAATTTTGTAGTACTGATTAATTAAAAAAGACTTATTGAGTTGCAAAAAAGTGACAAAAACAATCAGCAATTAAATTATTTTAGAACTAAGAATACAACTTATTTTTCAATAAGTGTTAAATTTATGATATAGTAATCAATATTAATGAGAAACATATTTTAGAATATTCCAGAGTCAAAAATTTAAATATTATACTGTACTTGTGATAAGTAGTGAGCTGTTTTTTTTTTTTTTTACAGATAACTAACTACAAAGGGTAGAAAGAAATACTAGCCTGGTTATTACTATTAAGAACTCTCTTCCTTCTGACTATCATTCTAAAAAGGATAGGTCTAAGTAAGACAGCTCCATACATTACTGACTCTGTGGTTTGATATTGCCACAATGCTAAGGTGAAAAATCATGATGAGACTATAAATTTCAAAATTGAGCTGATTCCTCATATTTACATCTCTTTGTATCTCAAACTAACTGGTACATAATTACCAAAAATATTTATATGTAGTGTGGCTGGGTGTTCTTGGTATAGTTTAAATATACTTTAAAATAGATCTGTAAAAATTATAATCTTCTTAATATTTGAAGTTTTTTGAAAAAATTTAAACTGAATTTAGTAGTCATATGACTGCCAAATGACTGATATACAAAGTTTTACTGTATTATTCTAGGCATGGATTATCAGATTATACTAATCAAATCTTAAAAATAGTCAAGCACTTATGCCTTCTTAAGAATAAGGTCAATAATTTCCTGTGTTAAGAAACTACATAGGAAAACAACACTGTTCATGTCTTAAAAATGTAATAATGTTTCCTAAAAGCATAATTCTAAATTTGAATTTTAAAATGCTAACCAAAATTCTTTTGTCAAATTGTACTAACATCTTTCTAGATGAAATACATCATTTTAGCATCTTGAAGATTTACAAGATGATGAGATTTACAGACAGAACTATACCCAGAATGCTTATGTTACTAAAAGAACATTAAAGGTAGAACATAGTTTAAAAATTGAAGGACATAAAATGCTGAAAAACTTGTCAACTTATAAAGTTATAGAGAGCTAGTTTCATCCCATTTACAAATGGACTTTCCCCCTTTGTTAGTGAAGGAATAAAATGAGTAAGCAGAAAGGAATGGAGAAAAACCCAGCTTTGTATTTTTAACAATGTTTCCTTTCTTTCAAAGATGCAGAGTAGGAATTGTGATGAGTTCTTTTTCCAGTCTTCTACAATCAAAGTATTTGCATATGACCTTTGGCTCTAAAAGACTCTAAAACATTAGCCACATCTGTCATGATGTTAATAACCCCTAAAAGTGCTTCATATTTTAACTGTTCAAGTGTCAAAAGGAGTACCTTATACTAGTTAATATCGACTCTAAAGTTGTAAATATATTGCAATACAAATTAAGGAACTAATACTAAATTTCACAAATTTAACTTATGAGATATTCCTTGATACCCAGAAAATTATTTTAATAACAACTGGGGAAGTTCTTCATATATTCCATGGATGGTAAAATAACATAATGTGCCCAAGTTAGGGATATAAATATGGGCTGGATCTGATTTCATTGAACAGAAGAAACTTCTTCCACCAGTGCCTGTCTCTGTAACTATTCCCATCAATGAGCTGCCCAGAGCACTTGAGTTAAGTGCTTATACTGAGTCATTCCACAAGTATATATCAAAGGTGAGATTAGAATTTGGATTTTCCTAGCTTCAAGGCTAGCTTTCTATCTACTAGGCTGTGGGTGCTTTATAAAATTTTAATATCAACACTTACTTTTCTATTTAGTTTAGCAATTTGCTGACTCAAAAGAATTATGTAAGGCTATATTTCATATCCTGTGTCCAATTAGCACTTCATTATTTTTCACATGCCATGCCAAACTAGCTATAAAGTACTGCTAGAGACTATGTATTAAATAACTGTTGTATAATGTCAATGCAAAATTGCAATTTGGATGGGGAGGAAAACAAATTATAGACTAAGAGACCTAGTAGATCTGGCTGGTGATGCTCAGGTTTAAAACAAATACATTTAAAAATGGAACAACTGATAACCAAAGTCTGAAAGGTAGCCATAGGCCTAGGCCAGTCAGGAGTTATGAATCCATGGTACAATGTAAAGAACATTGGATATTTAGGGACAAGTAGGACATAGTACAGAGGGAAAATGCTGGATATGGAGTCAGAAGACTCATGGCTCAGAATGGTCATTTTAGTACTGTATGACCTTGAGCATGCTTTCAGGGCCTCAGATTCCTGTAAGGAACCTTGTCTGTAAGATGAAAGGGTTGCACTAGATGAGTTGTAAGGTCTCAGCTCTATATCTAGAATCATTCTTTCTTGCATATTACAATATTTTAAGTATCTGAAGATGACTAGTGTTTATTAATGTTCACTTCCTTCAACCAATCTTCATATGGTAAAATCTCCAGATCCTTCATCACTAAAGCTGCCTTCCTCTTTGTTTTTCCTTAATTACTATTATACTTCCTAATGTTTAGAAATCAGGATTAGACATAATATGCTAGAAATTATGTGAAAAAGGCAGAATTTCTAGTCTTGGCCATGATGCCTCAATGAAGCTCAGCTTGTATAAACTTTCTTGGCTTCCCTGTTATATTGGTGACTTATAATACTCCTGTCTAATTAAATCTGCTGCATTTTGTATTTCTGCAGTTGATTTTTAAAAATTCCAGTATAACTTTACGTTTATCTTTTAAATTTCATCTAATTAGGTTCACTCTAATGCTCCTTTTGAATCCAATACAGTAGCTATTCCTTATCCGTTCAGCATACAATCTATATTTTTATCAAATTTGATAAAAATGTTAACTAGCACAGGCCATGCAATGCTTCCTGGGACATTCTCACCTACCAATGACTATATTGTGGATTATTCAACCAGACCCAGAAACCATCTAACTTTAAACCTTAAAATTTCTTAGACTTATGAATGTTGGAAATTTCCCCATTTCCAACATTAGGTAGGGAGGGTCCTTCTCCTCCCTACCTGAGATTACTTTAGGACAGAAACCTTTTGCTGAACAATGGAAAGGGCTTGGACCTATGCTTAAGCATAGAACAGAAAGTTCTTTGAGTCATGATTGATTTTAGAATTGATACAATAGAGATACTTGGAATGACAGAACCAAGTCTTGGAAATTACAATCTACACCCTACTCAGTCCTAACAGGATTTAGGAAGGGCTGCAGCATAGACCAAAATTTAATTATTCCAATCTCCACCCGACTCAGGGTAACAGGATTTAGGAAGGGCTGTAGCAAAGGATCAAGATTTAATTATTTGAGAATATGACCTTCAACAGACATGTGCAAAGCCACAGACCTCTGGGCGGTCCTGGGTTAAGCTAGAGCCACCATTGGCACAGGGAAGACATGGACAGTAATTGGTAGATGTGAGAACTGAGGGGAGGGAACTCGGTTGGTTGGAGAGGTTTTGCTCTGAGAAGGTTGCTCTGAAGGAAGCTGGAGGTGGAGGCCCCTGAGACTGTTTCTCCATTTTGTTCATGTGAGTGATAGGGACTGATCTCTTTTCATTGCCTCAGCTATCTAAGGGCTTGGGCCTTTTGGCCCAGCCTAAACGGAGGGGGCATTTAAGTCTCTGTCTCTGTCTCTGTCTCTGTCTGTCTCTCTCTGTCTGTCTCTCTCTCTCTCTCTCTCTCTCTCTCTCTCTCTCTCTCTCTCTCTCTCTCTCTCTCTTCTCTCTCTCTCTCCTTCCCTGTTTGTAATTAAACTCCATAAAAGGTTGACTGCTGACTTGAGTTTTCATTTAGGAATTACATAGCTGAATTCCTTGGCGACCTTAAATTAATATATATATATCAGTCTTTTAAAAAGTGATTTCATTGTCACATAACTATATTATTATCTAATCCAGAAATGTCAAATGCATGGTTTGTCTGTGGCCCAAAACTCCAGATTGTACCCCAAACAGGATTAAAATATAAATGGGTAATATTTTATAAAATAAATTAAAATGCATCAAAACATAACTAACATTACATTTTAAATCTACATTAGTAAGTGGCCTACAAGGATCCTTATATATGGATTAGTGGCTCTGAATTCTATTTGAGTGTGATTCCACCGGTATATCTTATCTTTCCACCTTCATATCTTTCCACCTTCTCCACAAAAATAGCTGGGTCAAAAGTTTACCTAAACTCTAGATAAGTCACATTTGTAGCATTTTCTATCTACTAGTTAAGTAAACATGTCAAAAAAGCTCATTGTTTAGCATGACTTGTTCTTTAGGAAGTCATGGTGGCACTTTTTGCTCCTTACTTTCTTTTCTAGATGTTCACTAACCATTCATTCGTTTAATATTAAAATACTTTAGAATTTTATGAAAAATTTAAACCAAGCTCATTACCTTATAGTTTGTAGATGCTAATAACTGTCTTGAAAAATAAACAAACAAATAAACAAGGGGCAGCTAGCCTAGAGTCAGGAGGTTCTAGGTTCACATCTGGCCTTAGACACTTCCTAGCTGTGTGATCCTGGGCAAGTCATTTAACACAGTATATTGATTCTAAGGTGACCTAAGTATTGACCTAAGGAAGGTAAGGGTTTAAACAAACAAACAAAAAACCTCATGATATTTTCTAGGATACAGTAAATATTTAAAAAATGCTTGCTGTCTGATGTTCCAAAATTGTGGTACTACTGCTATTCTCCATGATCTTTTTTTTTTTAAGCCCTTACCTTCTGTATGTTGTATTGATTCCAAGGCAGAAGAGTGGTAAGGACGAGGCAATGGGGGTTAAGTGACTTGCCCATGGTCACACAGCTAGTAAGTGTCTGAGGCCAGATGTGAACCCAAGACCTCCCATCTCTGGATCTGACTCTCAGTCCACTGAGCTACCCAGCTGCCAGCTCCATAATCATTCAAAGAACAATCAATATCAATGCTTTCACAACCACATATGAAAGTTCTCTGGGATACAATTAATTTGGGCCAGGTGACTTGGCCAGGTGACTTGAACTCATCAAGCCTAATGAGATATTAATGACCTGAAACTTGCATTCCAATATCCTATTTGCCATTTTTCTTTGGTCTTTTTCCAGTCAAAAATAATTTTCCTGTTAGAAGAAAATAGTAAGAGTTGAACAGCTCTATTTTCTGTCTATCAATAGTTATTCAAGCACATATATACTTCTGTCAGTGGGAAGTCAATCTAACTGTATATCATAGTCTTATGTAGCAAACTATAATAGTAACAAATATTATGTCACGTTTTTATACCGCTTTGAAGATTAGCAAGCATGTTCCATTCAACACCTTTATGAGGCCAAAATCAAAAAGTACTTCTAACTTCATTTTACAAAAACATTAAGGCTTAGATAGACTAAGCATTTTGCCTGTGGTCACAGCTAGTAAGTCTGAGCCAAGACTTTAACAACAACTAATTGTAAGGATAGGGAATTATATTTGTTGTATTCAACCTCAATCTTATTCCATTTAAAGCAACAGTTATATTCTGTGCTGATAGATAATATAACTGATAGCAGGAAATATCTAATAGGAGAAAGAGCTCTCAGATTCTGAATGATTTTTAGGATTTTAGGGATTTACATATCAAAGATCAATAATGAACTAGGTGCAGAAATGAATAGGAGGAAGAAAATGAGCTACATTTTTAATAGACCCTGAAGTTTCTTAATAAAACAAAATCCTATCTTTTAAAACTCCACTACTCTTATCCTCCTTTCCCCTCGATGGTATACAACTGCAATGGAATAAAGGTATTAAAATATTGCTACTATAATTTTCCCCCCACATCTCTTCTAACAAATGGTTTTGGGACCGCATACATGCTGAAGCAATCTTCCATATGCAGAAAGTGAAGCAAGACTCCATTACTACTCCTCATCATATAGTTAGTTGCTAGGTCTTTCTTTATCAAGACAAGAAATTCTACTGAAAAATAAATAGTAGAAGACAGAATAAAAGTCTACAAAGAGATGAAGATACTTATATTGGATGCAATAGCAGGAAGAATTTAACATCTCTCCTTTACATAAAGAAGAAAACATTCTTTCAATATTAGAAAGACATATGATTTCCTCAGTATTGGGAATCTCCTTGGCCACAGCAGACCCTTTTGAGTAAAAACTCTCTGAGATTTTCTGTGGCCAAAATAACAATTATTAATATCAGTCAGTCATTAAGTCAATGAGAACTACTGGGGATACAAAAAGAGGCAAAAGATAGTTCCTGCTATTAAGCTTAAAGTCTAATGGGGAGAAAACATGTAGATAATAATGTACAAACAAGCTACATATGAGATAAATTGGAATAATCATCAGAAAGAAGTACTACTACCAGTAAGGAGGATCAGGAAAGGCTTTATATAGAATGTGGGAATTTAACTGGGACTATAGAAGAGCTATTACAAAGGCTAAGTAGAGATGACATGGCAATAGAGAGGATATAGGGGATATGTGAGAGTGGGGAGCTAAGAATGACACCTAAGTTGTGATTCTGGGTGCATGGGAGGATGCTGGTATTTTAGGAATAATAGGGAGGATAGGAAGATGGTGGAGTTTAGGAGTTGAAATGATCAGATTGATTATAATAGAATATAATCATGCCATAAGAAATAATGAATAAGATGATCATTAAAACAAACAAACAAAAAAAACCCTGGAAAGACTTATACAAAGTAATGCAAAATGAAGTAAGCAGAACCAGGTCACATAGCTAGGAAGTGTCTGAGGCTAATTCTGAACCCGGGACTTGTGGTCTCTAGGTGGGGCTTTTAGTCTACTGGGTCACCTACCTATCCTCCACTTTCTTAAAATTTTTTTTCTTGTTTCTTTCCACAAAAATATTAATATGGGAAAATGTTTTATGTGATTGCAAATCTAAAATCTTTATCAGACAGTTTACCACCTTAGGGTAGGGGGGGAGAATTTGAGATTCAAAATTTAAAAAGTTAAAACTTGATTTTATATGTCACTGGGTAAAAAATACAATAAAAAAGTAAAAAAAATAATAATTAAAATATCATCTAATAAAAAAAAAATAAAGTATCCAGGGTCTGACCATGTCATTTTTTCTACAACACAACTCGAGTGGTTCTCTATTCTATCTATGATGACATATAAAAACTTGTCTGACTTTTAAAGTTCTTCAATTACCTAGTTTCTACCTGGTTTCAATCTATCTTTTTAGTCTCACTAAATATTCCTTTTAACATTCTATCAGTTAATCACTGTGAAAATTAAATTTAACTCTACCCTTATTATAACAATGAAGGTACTTAGTTCTTCCCTGATTGTGAAGATTTAAATTGTAACTCATGTCTATTTTTAGATTTTAATCCCCATAAGTGTAAACACCCTACTTAAAAGTAAAGTATGGAGACATGTGCCTATTTTTAGATTCAATCACAAAAAGTACAAACACGGTACTTAAAAGTTAAGTATGAAGATTTGCCCATTTAGATCTAATCACCAAAAGTGCAACTATCCCATTTAATCATGAAGTGGGAGGTCTGGGACCCATGTTTACAATAGTGGGCAATGAATCAGAATTGACTAATTGCCTTCTAGGCAGTCCTAGAGCAGAGTGTCAGCTGTGATTGGTAGATGTGGAATTAGGAGAATTGATGCAAGAGAAAATGCCTTTAAAAGAGAGAGTGCTACACAGAGTGGGGTTTTCTTGGAGCAGAGTTCAACTTGGACTTCCACTTCTGCTGTAATTCAATTCTTCATGCTTTCGAATTGAGGCTGGTGAAGAAGGGTAGAAGGATTTGCTGCCTGGACTAATACGTGGTGAGTGAAAGCTGACCTTTAACTGCTAGACTTTTCTAAATAGACTTCCCTAGGTCTTGGGCTACAAGGGCTGAGGCCTATCTGGTTGAGGACTAAACTCCCCTGCCTAGTTTTTGAGCCAGAGGCTGGAGTAAATGACTTAGTGCTCAGGCTAGATATCTTACCTTATCCTCTCTCTGATTTCTGGCTTCACTCTTTCTACATTTTGTAAATAAATTGTAAATAAAATCTCTTTGGAATTAATTAAATTCCTAGTGACTATACTCTTAAATAATCAAGTCCAATCCTTTAAAAAATAACCCCCTTCCCCCCCTTACATCATATTAGCCTTCTCTCATTTCTCTTATGGCAGTTCAATTGTTTTCTCTACCTTTTAGGCTGCTGTTCCCTTGTCCCATATCTGCCTCAGAATCTTTTACTTCCTTTAGAATGCAACTCAAGCATCACCTTCTACACAAAGAGTTTGAAGAGCTAAACATCTCCCCTCTCCAACTATCTTTCATTTATTTATTATATCATTATATAGATACATGTTGTTTTCTCCAATAGAATGTAAGTATCCTGAAAGCAAGAACTGTTAATTTTTCTGTCTTTGTTTCCAAAGTACCTACACAGCGATTAACACAAAGCTGGCTCTTAATAAATGCTTGCTGAACTGATTGTAGACTATTTCTTTTCTCTCAGGTTATCAATCTGATTGTATTTAGTCACAGCCTCTATTATACTTTGTGGTGGTGTTGGTGTTGTTACTGGCATAGTTCCTTGTATCCCTGTTTTTTTCTCCCAAGATTCATGACTTCTACAATCCATACTTCGTTGTTGTGCCTTCCAGCCCTGATAAAGGATGCAAAACTAGGTTGGGCACTCAATAAACTTTAAACAAAACAGAACCTAAATAATATGAATTTTGTTCAATCATTTTTTCTTAGAACAAATCAATACACACCATTACTTTCTTCATCCATTCCAACAGGTCCTGCTTGTGGAGTTTCCCCATTTTTAAGACAGTTATGGATATAGGTTGCCTTCCATCTGGCATATTTTCTGTGTTTCATGTTCTGAAAAAAGGTAATTTAATATTTGGGGGTTACCACTATATTTATCTTAATAATACTAGTTATACAAAGAAGGAAATTGATTTGCTTTGCTGAAAATGTATAATTTCCCAATCAAAATATCACTGAATTCAATATAAGTTTCATAAATAGAAAAGCATGGTTTTGAGTTGAAAGATGACAAACTTTTTTTCAGATTAAGTCATTCTTCTACCTGACTAAGGAATATATATGACAATTCTGAAGCTTGCATATCATCCTCAATCAATATCTTGCCTGCTCTGACAGTTTCTTTCCTATTCCAGGAACATTTACATATTCAGTCAGGTATAAGTGATGTTCCCAGCAGAGGAGGGTGAAAATTACATTAAAGGAATAAAGAGGTCACACAATTTAAGCAGAATTAATGGATTTAAATACTATTTTATTAAAAACTATTCCCATTCCCAATACAGACCAAAACCCAGCTCTTTCTAAATCTCTTTAGATAACAAATGTTTCAAGGGACTAAGTATTGGACATATTTTCGAGCAGAACTGTAAACTCTACCACTAAGTAGTTGTATAGTATTGAGCAAGTAATTTTACTTCTCTGAGGATTCAATTTTCTCATTTTTGTAAAATGAAAGTTTCACTGTGGCTTCACAAAGATTTAACTTTGTGAAGAAAGAAACACATCTGTCTCTAATTACATGAGGACTAAAAGCTCTTTCAGAACATGTGATGAGCTAGTTTTCATTTCAAATTTTCAGATAAATTTAAGCACTAAGTCTTGATTTGTTTCAAGTAAGACCCAAGGAATCTTAAAATAGCAATTTATATTAAGAACATAAGATCTTTTATTCACTGGCCATTTTTCTCTTTATCTTAAGAGAAAGGATGTGATTATATAAAGTCCTATGCAAGGGTCAGTATGCTTAGACATTATGAAAAACAGTAGGGAAAAACAAAAATAATTCCTTTACCACTTGGGAAAGCATAATCAAAGCATACTGACCCAGGTACACAACCTTATATGAGACAGTATTCTTTTATAGGTATTACTTCGTGACTTGGCATTTTAACACACCTTACTCTCATTATTCATCAAAATACTGTGATCAAACTCATAAAATTCATATTCAGTTTTTTCTTTTTTGTTTCTCTTGTTCTGGGGAAGGAAGGAAGGAAGGAAGGAAGGAAGGAAGGAAGAAGGAAGGAAGGAAGGAAGGAAGGAAGGAAGGAAGGAAGGAAGGAAGGAAGGAAGGAAGGAAGGAAGGAAGGAAGGAAGGAAGGAAGGAAGGAAGGAAGGAAGGAAGGAAGGAAGGAAGCAAGGAAGGAAGGAAGGAAGGAAGCAAGGAAGGAAGCAAGGAAGCAAGGAAGCAAGGAAGGAAAGAGACAGAAAGAAAAAAGAAAGAATAAAAAACAAACAAACCAAAAAAAAATCTTCTCAGACTCCTTACAGATATGTGCTTACCCAGGAGAGTGAAGAAACTTCCAAATGGTAAAGAATTAAAATTTGAAAATATTAATAGAGTAAACTCATTTCTATTCAATAGAATGTTTGCTAGCTGTTCATAAATTGTTGAATGTCAACATATTTAGCTAGGTCTTTTGTTTCTAAAATTACCACTTTTCATTCAATTCAACAACTGACTGCAACAAATATTTACTTAATTCCTACTCTATGCAAGGCTTTGTGCCAGAAATGGAAAATACAAAACAGAAATGAAATAATTGCCCTGAAGGGCAATATATTCTACTGGTGAAGGTAGTAGGGAAAATAAGCATCATCTTTATAATAAATGCTACATACTAAAAAAAATAATGAAAGAGTGAGTACTAACAACTGGAGGAGTGAGGAAAGACTACAGAGATAAGGCACCACTTTAACAGTCTTGAAAGAAGTCAAGGATTCTCTAAAACAGAGCTGAGCAGAATATATTCTAGGCATGGGAGAGAACAGTGTATACAAATCCACATAGATAGAAAAGAGTCAGGAAGTATAGTTCAGTCTGGTTAAGTCACAGAATATATAAAAGGAAATTGGAAAGATAGGTAAAAGTCTTTTATTTTGTGAGCAGTGGAATCACTTTACTTTTCTGAGCAGGAGAATGGGACATGGCCAATTCTAGGCTGTAGAACAACTGAGTATTTGCATGTGGAATGGAGAGGAGGCAGAGCAGAAAAAAAACTATTAGAAGGTTATGCTAATAGTCATGAGAAGTGAGAAACTTAAGTGAGAAACTTAAACTAGCATGGCAACTGTGGGAGTAGGGAGAACAGGACATAGGAGATATTGTGGAGAGAAACTAGATAAGACTTTGGGTTAAAGTGTGTGATGGAGAAGGAAGAGTCACAGACAATTAAGATTACAAACCTAGGTGACTTGGAGTATAATAAGCCCCTCAAAATAAATAGAGAAATTTAGATAAGAGTAAAGTATGGGGAGATATTTGGTTGTTTTACATATTTTGAGTTTATAATTTCTATCATGAAAATCATCTAAGATGAAAGGTACAGGAGGCAGTTGATATGAGTCTAGAATTCAGTAAATACTCAAAGATTTTCTATATCTATATAGATGATGTATACACACATAGATGTGTGGATGTATATAACCCACACATGTCTATATATAGATAGATTTCTCTCTTTTCATGTATGTATGTATGTATGTATGTATGTATGTATGTATGTATGCACATCTGGGAGTTACCGAGAGTGGGAACAGATGAAGTCACCAAGGGAGATGATAAAGAGAGAAAAAGTCAAAGGTAAAAGTTTTATTTTGCTATCTAAATTGAAAATTTCAATTAAGAAAAGAGACAGAAAGGTAAGAATGAGGAAAAGTCATAATCTTCAAATACTGTTTTTTAATGTTTGAACATTGAATTTGAATTTGTCTTAAAAGTACATAACATTTAAAGTTGTAATTATTAATAAACTTTATTTCATATGGAAAATAGTTTATAAGCATTATACATTTCAAACTTCAGAGAGAGAAAATAGAACTGCTCCTTCTTTACTTTTTACACAAAAGAGTATCATTTGGAAAAGAAAATAAGCAGGACAGGCTCTTTTGGAATTTTGACTCGATTACAACCTTATTTATTTTGAGCCTATTATTCTAGATACCATAGGGGACATAATAATAGTAAACATAAAACATGGTTCAAGTACTCAAACAGCTTACAGTCTTGTGGTCACAAAATTTAAAACACATATATTTTAATTTCTGCCCATTACTTAACTAATAAAGAAAATAATTTAAATCCATGATACATTGGAAATGTTGGATTTAGACTTAAGAGGACTGAATTTAGACACTATAATAACCTTGGGCAAGTCACTTAACCTCTCTGGTCCTCAAGATTCTGTGTCTATAATGTAACGATGAAGATAAAAGCTTTAAATTGGTTCAACTAATAAATGCAAAAGGAGTCCAAAAAGATATCACTGTTGCTGGGGGAAGTGGAAGAAGAGAAAACTTCAGGAATAGAGGAGATAATGATCATAATCTTCAAGTATATAAATATTACCTTATGGTACACAGGGAGGGGTTAGACATATTCTGCTTGTCCTTAGAGGAGTAATGAGTGGAAACTGGAGGTAATTTTTTTAGTCAGAGATGATGAAATATTTCCTTACAAAAGTAGAATGACCTAACATCTTTGAGGAAGATGAAGTTCTCCAATACTAGAGGCTATATAATCCTTGTTTGGAATGAGAAGGAATATTTTTGCACAAGCATAGTTTGAAAATATATGATCTCTAAAAGGGTCATAAATTACACATGCTAATTCACTTAGATCATGGATTAATAGCCACATATTGAGAAAGGTCCTTTTAATTAGGTAACAGAAAAAACAACTTTTCTCGATTCTCTAGAATTTAGGGGATAATGGGATATAACAAACAGTTCTCAGTTCTGCCATCTTCAAAGAATTATCAAGGCATCTTCCATAAAGAAGGATAAAAGATGAGTAAAAAAAATGTTAGGTTTAGCAGAGGTAAGATTAGAAGCATTAAACAAATATCTATTCAATGATTACTGAACAACAGATCTTATGATGAGAAACAGGAAACAATCCTAGAGATCATCTAGATTGGCAGTTCTCAAGGTTTTTGATATTAGATCCCTTCACCTCATCTCTTAAAAATTAATGAGAGCTTTGATTTTGGTGGGGGACATATTTAATGAAATCTACCATATTAGAAATTAAAAATCTTACTATTAATATTAAAACAGATTTGGCCTCAAAGATTCCCCCCCAAACCATCTTGGGGATTCCTTGAACATATTTTGTGAATTGTTACTCTTGTCTAGTCCCTTAATTTTTAGGCCCAGAGATATTAAATAACATAGCCAAAGTAACATAGAGTATTACTACCAGGGAGAGGCTTTAAATCTCAATCCTTTAATTCCAGATTTAGAAATCATTTTATTTTAGTAAGCCAAGACATCTTATACTATTCCTCAACCTGGTAGTCACTGCTATCCACAATGTGCATGCATCTAGCTTTCCAACTTTAATTCCCAAGCCAGACTAGACTAATTGGAATTTGTTAAATACTACATCTTCCTATTTCTATGTCTGTTTTTATTTCTTCTAATACTTTAATGTCTTTTTTTCCAACTCCATCCACTGAAATCATAACCTAACATATCTTTTAAAACCAAATGCAAATGTCATACATTTCATGAAATATTCTTCCCCTTGTCGACTTCTCTAAAGGACACTTACTAAAGTCTGTCCTTTAAATGTAGCTACAAGGCAGATATAGTATATCATCTCCTCTGCTTGAGGATAGGAATTATGTTATTCATTCTTGCATTTTTCAGAGTACTTAGAATGGTGCTTCAGACATAGTGGGCACTCTAGATGTTTGTTGAATGAATAGACAATTTCTGGATAGGCATAAAATTAAAGACGAGGAATTTTAAACAGATAAAACAATTTCTTAAGAACTAAACAATTAAACTAATCATTATTGAGAAAATATACCATTTTTTTTCTCTTAAAGTATCCAAAAGTAGAAAAGAGTTTCATATTTGGGAAAATCTTATCTCTGAGTTGATGAGGAAGAACAAATATAACGATTTTTCAAAGTTCCTTCTAATTTTATGATTCTGTGCTGCCCCCTTTAGGGAAGAATTTATAAATAAAATAATTTTGGTTACTCTATAAAAAATATGCATTTAAAATATAAGATATTCTAACACTAAATTTGCTATAATTTTATTAAATATGAATAAGCTTTCTTAAAACGAAATCAACTAAAATATCAATGGCTTTCTTTAAATTTTAAAATTATATTCCTATTATTATCCAGATTAATTCTAATTCCTGGCATAAATCTAGTGCTTTGCTTTCTAATTCTATCTTTAAAGTAAAAAAATGTATATTACAAGAAAAAAGTGGTAAGTGGAAAATTTCAAGACACCAATATTTTTGATACCCTTACCTTACATTGGATGATCTGACATCCTTTCTGGAAAACAGGAACTACAAAAATTGCTTCAATTTTTACTCCTGGCCTCTTATGTTTTCACAGAAATGATTATTGGATAACTGAAAATAACTGACATTTGTTACTGCAAAGCATGAACAGTAAGAGTCAGCAGTTAACACTAAGAAGCTAGAGGCCATACTCCGCCACACCCACCTTTGAAAAAAATGTTTTGCTCCTCTCCTCATTAAGTAAAGAATTCTTTACAAACCAGCAAGCAATAAGTCAGTGAACAAGATTTCCTGTGAAAGAATATGGGTCATTAACAAACCTGGGAAGCAGTATAGTATAGTGCAAAGAGAACTAGGCTTGAAGCCAGGAGATTTAAGTCTTAAGTTTCTGCTCTATCATTATTAAATCAACTATGACTTAGAGCAAATAACTGAATACCCTGGCTGCTTCAGTGTTGCTATGTATAAATTGGAATAATAATATGTGAATTATTTATACCATAGGAATAGTGGGCTGAAAAAATATTATAAAGTGACAAAATCTTTTAAAAAATGAGTCATCAAATCAATCAAAAAAATTCTTTTTCTATGTCCCAAGTTCTGTTCTAAGAAAAAAAAAAGATAAACCTCAAACAGTCCCGTACCCTCAAGTTTACATTCTAATTTACAATACCATAGAAATGAAGTATTATTATATTGAAGGTTCTGAAACTGAAAGCTGGTTCATGATGAAGCTCTATTCAAACAATCTTTACTTTTTGCAAAAGAACATAAAGTTTTAAAGAGGAATGCAATCATACAATTCTCATAGGTGGATACTTCTTTACCAATGCAATCTTAAATCAATGATGAGGGCTTTTCCCTAATAAAAGAATGGATATGGAAAATTCCTTTTGGTAGTCAATGTAACTCATTCCTCAAAAATTAAAAAAGAAAAAGTCTAAAATTGAGGTACTATTGGGACAATATTTGATAAATTTTAAGAAATAAAAATCAATCAGCAAGTTTTAAAATGAAATGCCAAAAGGTCAATACAATAATATAACTTTTCTTTTTAAAAAAACTAATTTCTAATTTATCAACATTTCAATAAATTATTTAGGTTACTGATAACAGTCAAAATTTATTTTGCAGTTCATGTCTCCCTACCTAAAGAGAACTCTATTTTAACATAGCTTGTTTTTGGAGTAAATGACCAAAGAATAGCCTAAGATTAGCCAGCAAATTCACTTCAGATTTCTTGGCTTCGTATTTTTAAAAAAATGTTTCTATTGAAGGGATAGGGTAGCAAATGTCTATATTTCTTACAGATTTACTAGAATACAATCAAGAATTATTCAGAAAAACAAATACAACTGGGCCAAGAAAGATGCTGAAACTGGAGACAGATCATCCAGTTCCTATATACCTTGAACTTCCTGAATAACAGGATTCTGAAAAAGTCTGGACACAATATATGAAGCAATAATAATTATTAGAAACAAGGGGAAAAGTGAAGCTAGGAAAAATCCAAAATCATCTTCTAAAGTAAACTCCAAAAGGGAAAAGTCCTAGATAACACGTAGTCAAAAACCCAAGTACCCAAGTCAAAGAAAAAAATAACAAGCATTCTGAAAAAAAAAAGCAGTTCCAAGACCAAGAAATGACACTCAGGATTACACAAAATTTGGCAGCTTTTATTATAAAAGAGAGGAGATATTAGAAGACAATATTGCAAAAGATATATTGCCTTAGGATCTAGAATAAAGGATACCTAATCCTATGGTAAAAATAGATTTTTCTTAAAAGGCAGAAACTTTAAAAGCAAACATGAAGAATCTAAAGAAACCTAGAAAGTTATATTTATTTGATCTCTGATGATACTGAGTTAATATTTTAAAAGGAAAGAAGAAACAAGTGTTCCTTCAGATCTTTAGAGCTTTCAAAAAATACTGATGAAGGTAAGAAAAACAGGGGCTGGGGATGGATTGATTCTATTCTGAGAGTTTGAAGTGGGGAAAGGGAAGTAGGAGTAAAGGAGATATAATAGTGTAGAAAAAAATGAGGCTAGAAGTTGTTTCCCATAATTGATACACTTGAGAAAAATATAAAAACATGGAAGGATGGAAAATAGGCATCAAAAAAGCTCACTATTATCTGAAATCAACAAGAGAGATTTGAATACACATACATACACTTAATCAGCTTGGTTTAGAGATACATCAAAACTTGAAAGGGAAACAAGTAAATTAGCTGAAGAGGAAGGAAAATAGTTGGGATGGAACATTATGTATTTTCAAAAAGTTAAGAGTAAGAAATTGAGATTCAGTTTCATACAGAATCTTCTATGTTCTGTTAAGATACATAGAAATGTGTTATTTTAGTTTTTAAATATAAAAAAAGGAAATATTTGAAAAGAAGTCAACCTAAGAATTCTCTAAAAAGATAAGTATCTTTCAGATTTTTATATTGGACATAAATGAGTTTACAATATACTGCAATGACTGAATGGAGAGAAATTGTGATTTAAGAAAACTGAATTGTCTTAAGTATATGTTATTTTGGTGAGGCTATACACAGAATTTCACAACTGATCGCAAGCACTTTATTAATAAAGAGGTATGGAACCATTAGGTGTTCTGAGAAGCCCTAAAAGTCTTCTTAAAATTAGAGGGTATTTTTTTAATCAAAAAACTTTTAGATTAGTGCTAATGCTTAAAATAGGAGGTAGAAAGTTAGAGAACATTAAAAGACTGCATAGTCTTCTAAAAAAGAACTCTGAATAATAAGATGACTATCTGAGCAGTGATCTATAAAAATGCAGAAGAATTATGAAAGAAGTTCTGTTTATACCAGCCTTTACCATGTTTAGAAAGAATAGTGAAAAGCTAAAATTTCTGATATTAGTTGAGGAGGAGTCAAAATGGAGGCTTAAAAGTAAAAAAAAAAAAAGAGAGAAGAGGCTGAAGACAACTGGGAAAAGAACTTAAAAAAAGCAAAATAAATCATGTGGAAACAGAAAAATAGCGTCTTGAAAGCCAAAATTAATCAGCTTGAAAATGCAGCAAAAGAGATGAAAGATGACCTTGAAAGAAAATCAGACCAGAAGGAGAAGGATGACCAAATAGTCAAGGATGAAATTCAGTGTTTAAAAACTAGAATCCAACAACTAGAAGCAAGTGACTTCACATGGCAGCAGGAAACTATAAAACAAAATCAAAAGAATGAAAAAATTGAAGAAAATATGAAATACCTCATCCACAAAATGGAAGATCTAGAAAACAGGCCCATGAGAGACAACTTAAGAATCATTGGACTACTGGAAGATCATGACAAAAGGAAATGCCTGGATATCATTGTATGGGAAATTATCCAAGAAAACTGCTCTGACATTCTTGAGCAAGAGGGAAAAGTGGAGATTGAAAGAATCCACAGATCACCTCCTGTATTTAACTCTGAATTGACAACACCCAAGCCAAATTCAAGAACTACCAAATGTAAAAATTAAAATTAATTTGAAATAGCAAAAATATTGTATTTTAGGAGATTTATTGATGATCATTAGAAATAAAGGAATACAAGGAATACAAAATAAAAATCACGTGCCCATGGCTGATCAGTGTGGTAGAGTCATGCATGCGAGGGACATAAGCTGGAGATTAATCATCTGTCAGTCAAATGAAGATTCCATTTTGGAATGTGACTGGGAAACGCTTGGAGGCAAGAGTCAATGGCTGGACTGGATTTGAGGTTTTTTTTGGCTTTCTGCTTAATCTGAAGGAGGAAGACGCCATTCTTCAAGCCATTCTCCAATTGATAAATGGGCAAGGGACATGGATAGGCAGTTCTCAGATAAAGAAATCAAAACTATTAATAAGCACATGACGAAGTGTTCTAAATCTCTTATAATCAGAGAGATGCAAATAAAAACAACTCTGAGGTACCACCTCACACCTAGCAGATTGGCTAACATAACAGCAAAGGAAAGTAATGAATGCTGGAGGGGATGTGGCAAAGTAGGGACATTAATTCATTGCTGGTGGAGTTGTGAACTGATCCAACCATTCTGGAGGGCAATTTGGAACTATGCCCAAAGGACGACAAAAGAATATCTACCCTTTGATCCAGCCATAGCACTGCTGGGTCTGTACCCCAAAGAGATAATGGACAAAAAGACTTGAACAAAAATATTCATAGCTGCGCTCTTTGTGGTGGCCAAAAACTGGAAAACGAGGGGATGCCCATCAATTGGGGAATGGCTGAGCAAATTGTGGTATATGTTGGTGATGGAATACTGTTGCGCTCAAAGGAATAATGAAAGGAGGAATTCCATGTGAACTGGAATGGCCTCCAGAAATCAATGCAGAGTGAAAGGATCAGAACCAGGAGTACATTATTCACAGAGATTAATACACTGTGGCACAATAGAAGGTAAAGGACTTCCCTATTAGTAGCTATGCAGTAATCCAGAAGAATTTGGAGGGATTTATGAGAAAGAACACTATCCACATTCAGAGGAAAACTGTGGGAATAGAAACACAGAAGAAAAACAATTGCTTGATCACAAGGGTTGATGGGGATATGATTGGGGATGTAGACTCTAAACGATGGCCCTAGGGTAAACATCAACAACATGGAAATAGGTTTTGATCAAGGACACATGTAAAACCCAGTAGAATTGCGTGTTGGCTATGGGAAGAGGTTGGGAGGAGGGGAGGGAAAGAATGTGATTCCTGTAACCAAGAAAAAATGTTCTAACTTGGCTAATTAAATTTTCAAAAAAAAAGGCTAAAAATTTCTGAAATATCAACCAACAAATTTGTGAGCACTTATGTGTTCATCTTTGAGCTAGGTGCTTATGAAAACATAGAAGCAGCATAAAGTGCTATATCTCTGACTTCAAGGAATTAATGATATCATTAAACATCCTGTAATAATCTAGATCTCCAAATATAAGCAATGAAAAGAAACTTGTAAGCCTCCATAGAGATCTACTATTTGATTTTATGGCTAAGCCGCCTACTATATAGGAATTTTAAAAAAATTGGTATTTAGACAATCTTGAAAAAGGAAATACATATTTGGGGTATGGGAAAGCATTAAGTAAAGACATGTTGATTGGAAGGAACACAGCAAAGCCCCTAACAGAAATATAAAGCAGATTTTTATGGAGGAATTCAGAAAAAATAAAGCTGGATAAATAAGGCATATTAAGATAAAGGTGATGGCAGTCCTAAGGATAGAAAAGCAGTGATAAAACAAATATTTTAAAAGAAACAAAAAGTTTTGGTGACAGGCTGCGCAAAACGGCCAAAACAATGAGAAATGTCAAAGATTTTTGAAGTTTCTATTGTGTCAGACTGGAAGAATGCCTGTAAAACTGATAGGTCTAGAAAAATTGGAAAGGGACAGCAGCACATGGTATATTCACAAGACTGACCATGTACCAGGGCATAAAACCATGGCAAATAAATGCAAAAAACCAGAAATAATAAATGCAACCTTTTCAGATCATAATGCAATAAGAATAATAATTAGCAAGGGTACATGGAGAGGCAAACCAAATTAAATAATATGAATCTCCAAGATCAATTAAAGAATAAACACAGAGCTAAGGCTGAAATAAAGCCAAAGAAGGAAATATTTTCAAAAATGAGGTCATACAGGTGAAAACTATGGATGTTAAATGTTGCATATGCTATTAAATGAAGTCACTATGTGTGTGGGTGTTGTTTAAACCTTTTTTTCCCTATGGTGCAAAGGAAGGCTCACTGGGTAGGGAAGAAGTAGTTTTTGAGTGGAAATGGAACAGGGAACAGTTATATAAAGTGATAAATAATTCCAATAGTGGGAATAAGTGGATCTTCTGAAATTAAGTTCTTTGGTGGAAAAGTAAAAAGGAAAAGAGGATAGAGGTTTAGGAAACTAGACTATGACAGAAATGAATCTAGCACCTTTGCATTTTCATGTTATTATTAGCTCTATGTCTGAAAGGTGGATCAAAGTGCATATAATATTAAGGAAAACTTATGCTGCTCATAAATAGTAAAAAAAGCATCTTTATATTTCTTGACTTTTGTTGTTGCTATTAAAATGTTTTTCTGTACAGATAGATTCCTAAATAATTCTGTATAGCTGATGATTTTAACTGACTACCGTATAATTGAGCTATCATATTATATAAAGTACTATGATAAAGCTAAACCATAAATTTTAGGTAATGACTACAGTAAAAGAAAAAATGCAATTATAAAAACATAGTTTTACATTTATAGTAAAAATGCTAAACTTTAGAATGTGTGATGATAAATGTGAAACAGCTAAAATGATTTTTTTTTCTGAGATTTTTAATACTATTTTAATGTTATTCTTATACATAAAAAAGGAACATGAATAGCACAAATAACTTTTTAAAAGAAGTTTCAGCCCTAAGAAACTAAGACATATAGAGCTATGGTATAGCCAGGATGCAAAAAAATGAACAGAACATTATGCTGGCACTCTCTCTCAATGACCCAATATGGAACATCACAACTGGTCTGGAACTATAAATATAATAGAGAATGGAAAATCTCCATACCTGAAATCCCTTTTCCAAGGTTTCTGACTCCTGCTTCTACCCCTCCTAGGGGTTTCAAAGTACTGGATGGGACTGAATTAGAAATGGGAAGGGAGAAGAGGAATGAGTCAATCTAGACTTTTCAATGCTCTGAAGTGATTAGATATTTATCCATGGATTTCAAAGCATTTATTCTTTTGATTGGGGAAGAGGCAGATACCAGTTGATGCTTAATTATCTGTTTTGTGTATGTATATATATTTATATATGTACACATAAGCTATAAAAATAAAGAGTAGATTTCTATGTTAATATTAATCTAGCTCTAGGCTTGTTTGATTTGATAGAAAGTAAATCATAGAATCCTCTTAGAAGGGATAGTGGAGATAATTTAATCCAACTCACTAATATGAAGAAACTGAATCTCAGAGAGGTTATATAACTTGCCTAAGATCACATGGCTAGTTAACTGCAGAGTGTGGACAAGACTCAGTTGTTCGACTTCCAGTCCTGTGCTCTTTCCATTACACCACACTTAGTTACTACAGCTATTTCAAGCCCATTTTATTATTTTTGACAACCTAGATATATCATTAATATCTATGCTATTTCTACAAACTATATATGAATAAACGAATAAGGCATTTATTTAGCCATTATGGGAAAAGTGCTATGCTAAGCACTGTAGTGTATATGTGTTTGTGTTACACACACACATATTTCTAAAGTCCAGACCAGTAGTTAAATCAATGTCAATAAACTTTTGATCATACATGGTAATTCCATTCCTTGATAAAAAATATGTTATCCATAACTTACAAGTCACAGAATTTTCTGGGGTACTCTGTTGCCTGTGGCTGAGCCCTCTACGCACTACTTAAAATTGTCTCTCAGAATTTTGAGACTGAGAATGTAAAAAAGTCTTGAAAATGAAGGAATATCCACCAAAAGACAACAAAATGTAAACAAAAGGAAAAAAAAAGCATCCTAATTTGTCTGAAGAACAACTTTATACTATGTGGGCAGTAACATCAGTGTTTCCAGTTAACCTGCTGAATGCTTCAGCTGTATAAATAAGGCAATAAATTAAGTCAGCCTATGTTCCAATTCTGTTCATTAAGTTATGTATAAACAAGGCTATTGGCTTGCACTATCAGTTAAAAATGAATGGGTGAAAATGGATGAGGAAGTTAGAAAAAATATTTCAAATATCAAGTTATTATTTTGGGTATTTCTAAAATGAATTCAGTGGGAACATGTTTTAATTATTATAATGATTAACACCTTTAAAGAGTGTTTTAAGTAGAAGAGTTAATATATTTTAGGGACAGGGTTTTGCTGTGGGAGTAGATACCTGAGTTCTAGTACTAATAGCATGACCTTAGGGAGATTACTTTGCTTCTTGTGGTTTCAATATCCTCATCAGTTCTATAAAAAGGCTTTGCAAGTCTAGAAGATGTTGTCTAGTTCTATGATGCTATACTCATAAATATCTACTTACAAGATGACCATGTACCCAACTACATATTTCCCCAGAATCACAAAAGCTCAATTAAAAGACAACTCAAGAGACCACTGATTATAACCCATAATTGAAAAAGAAACCTCTCTACAACATATTCAGTCCATAGATGGATGGCTACAGAGAGCCCTCCTTAACATTCCACTGATGATTTTGAGACCAAGTCACTTCTTTTCCTTCATTGCTGTAGGTGCTTCCTTGAACACTTGACTTGTTTAGTTCCAAAGCCAGTCTTCTTTTTTACCTTTCCAATAGCACTGTGGAGTGCAGGGTGTGTCTATTCATGGTAACAAGTTGAACAGTACAAAAGTGGATGTGAAAGAGGAAAAAAAAAAGGATAGGGAAGCTTCAAGGTAGCCTTTATTTCTACTCAATCCCTGTTCATATCTTGGCAGAGACCCCAGCTCATTGCTTCTTCTCTTCAACTATTTGTAAAGCCTCTATACTTTGCCTCACTCTAGCATCAAAACCCTAATGCCTATAATTAAATATCCAGGATATCTTTCTTCCTCAACATGTAAAGTTATTTGGAAAAGTGTCTAGGTTAGCCTGTGAAAGACAGATTAATTTTTATACACATAAAGATCCACCAATATTATTCATTTTACCCTATGAGTAGGAAGTTGAAGAAAAGAAAGTGTGGTACTTGGGATAAGCAAATCACTAATTGCTTAAAATTCCTTAAGTTTCACCTCAATTGTTATTTTTATCTTTTCTGCTTCTATGTTATTGCATGAGAACTTCAAAAAAGTCATTTGTTCAAATTTGAGATAAAAGAATAGATGGAAAACAGTGAAAACAAATTCTCTTCCAAAGTAGTTAAGTGAAAGAGCAAGTTTTTGTTTTTGTTTTTACCAGATGGTAACAATGAAAAAAAGAATAGAAGGATCAATCCCAGGGACTCTTAAAAGATAAACAATAGATTTGGAGTGAGTGGGCCCAGAATAAAAAAATGTTACTGAGGCATGGATAAGTAAGAGACCTCAGCCTCCCTTCTTTCTAGCCTTGAAACTAGCTTTACCACTATTCTTTCCTTTGACAAAGTCACAGAAAATCCTGGCTCCTGTAGATTGGAATTATGTGGGATGGATGAGGAGAAGGAATTCCTGGCACCTTGCTAAACCTGGGGAAGTATTTTAGTATCCCAAAGTTAAGTTCTCTGGTCAGCTATTCATAGGATGGTATAGTAAGCTAAACACTTAAGTATGATATTGTTTCTTTGACTGAGGGAAATGACAAAAACATATTCCAGGCAACTGATTTACAAATGAGCTCTTAGAACACGACCTATTCAAAAGTTGGAGACTGTCCATTGACTGATAACTGTGTGTGTATCTTTCTTTGGATTCTTTTCTTCTCACTCCACGGTGAATAGGAAAACACGTACTTAACTGCTATCAGGGAAATAAAATATACACAAAAAAGATTTAAATAATACATTGTGATAGAAATGAAAATTAAGAGTAATGTTCTTTAAGAAAGAATTTCCTAGTTGTGTGACCCAGGGCAAGTCACCTAATTCCCACTGCCTAACCCTTACCACTCTTAAGCCTTGGAACCAATACAGCGCATTTATTCCGAGATGGAAATTAAGGGTTAAAAAAATAAGTCTTTTCCTCCAGAAAACATACCATTCAAGAACATGACAATTATTTACTGCTTTGTAGTAAGAGGTATTTACAGTAACTGTCAATTATATAATTGTTTAACTATTCAACACAATGATATATTAAACTATGAATAAAGTACAATATGAAAAAACTAAATAAGAAAAAAGATACAACTGATAAAAAAAACTTTTGACACAGTTTTTAAAAAGCATTAAAAAACAAGTGTACACTCACTTCATCAGTGAGTTCTCCAAATACTGTTAAGACGTCAATCAGAAGGCTTGCAGTATAGAAGGACTTGATCATGTTTCTGCAAGAGAAAAACATTTATTCCGTTTTTAGCAGGATATACGAAATGCAGAGTTAGAAACGTCTATAAGGAAAGCAAAAATTCCAAAAACATAAAAATTAATGCAAAATTAAACATAATTATGTTTTAAGAGTAAAGAGAGAATCCATTTGGGTAATATGCAGTAACCTTTTATAATCCAGGGCTCCAAGAACAAGAGCAAAACGAACTTTTAGGTAACCTTGTTATAACAAACATTTTATTATATTTGTAGAATGCAACCTGTGACAAAAAACTATCTCAGAAAAAAAAACACTCAAAATTTGAAATACTTCTTTGAGGAAATTTTCTAATGCAATTCATCAACAACTTGCTTTTGCTTATAAAAGCAAACAAGAGGAAAAGGCCAGAGCTTTGTTATTAGTTTGTCAGTTTTGTCCCAAAAGAATTATCATTGGGAGCAGTTAGGTGGCTCTGTGGATTGAGAACCAGGCGGTCCTGGGTTCGCTCAGACAGTTCCTAGCTGTGTGACCATGGGCAAGTCACTTAACCCCCACTGTCTAGCTCTTACTGCTCTTTTGTCTTGGAACCAATACTTGGTGTTGATTCTAAGATGGAAGATAAGGGTTAAAAAAAAATTACCATGTGTCAATTTTTTTTTAGATAATGATTTTGTTGGTTTAGCAGATACGAAGTGGGAACTGCTGTCAGGAAGACCTGAATTCAAATCCTGCCTCAGATACTTGCTAGTTGTGTGACCTCAGGCAAGCCATTTAACCTCTGTCTCAGTTACCTCATCTGTGAAACAGGAATATAAGAGCAGCAGAGCATGGTGCAAATCACAAAGCACTACATAAGTGCTATTATTTTAGGATTCATGTGTACATTTTTGTACAAGACATTTATAAATCATAAAAATTAGAAAAAATGCTAGTTGGGAACTAAAAGTACAATTAAATGAGAGAAACTATTCATTATCTTTTGATATATGTGTCTTTAAGAGTAAAAATTAAAGTTATTAAAAAGTATAAACCTAGTAAAACAATGTTTTCTTTCTTTTTTCCTTACTTGTGAAATCTCCCAGCACGATCTTCATTGTCTGCATATAGGAACATTTTCAAAGCATAACTCTCCACATGAGCACAACCGACTATTTCTTGAGTAATAGCTTCATTATCTCCCAATTGTTTTTTAAGCTGAAATAAAAAAATACTGCTTTTTGGGGGGTTCCTTAACATGACTGCATTACTGATTAAGATATAAAAATAAAACTGGAAAGAAAATACTTGACTTTTTAATACTTAAAAGCTACTTTAAAACATTGGTTCAAGCAATACATTAAGCAATATCTAAAATGGATATTATTTTCCCCAAAATAAAAATTAATTAAAAAATTTTAACTTTACATAAAACTCCTTTAATTTTGTTGATAAATGGAGATCACTATGATATAGAAGTCTTTTCATTAAATGTTACTAGTGTTATTAAATTAAAAACTTTCTTTAATTACCCCCCAAAGCCCTAAGTAAATAAAAGGCATTTTTAATTTATGCAATATACACATCATGTCATTGTACTTGTATGAATCTATGCACTTTACCCATGTAAAGTACTTTGTACTTTTTTTTATAAAAACGTCAACAATTTAATGAAAAATCATCTACTACCTTTTTATTTTTAAAAAGTCTAAGGATTAAAAAATATAAATGATCTGAGCACAGTACTTGAATTCAAAGGACTCTTAAAAAAAATGTTAAGAGCATAAGAAACTTCAGGTTTCCTAATAAAGTCAGCAAAGCAAATGATGAAGTTACAGTTAAACAGGTGGATTTACAGCTCCTGAATGGACTCACTGTCTGGATTTAAGGAAATCTTGGTTTTTTTGGTAGAACAGAAACAGAAAAAAAACACAAGACATTAGCTTACAGTTTCTATACTGCCAAAAGATTTTTCAAGGAAGCTCTGAATTTTAGGCTGTTGGTTTTTTTAGAGGGAGTATGCAATCTCATAAGCTAATTATCTGCAACATAGAAACCTCGCAGAAATAGAAATACCTTAAAACTAGTAAAAAAATAGAGGGAATTTAATGTTTTTAATATAATGTAAACAAATATAACAACATATATTAGTTTGTACTTTGCCCAAAGATTAAACTTTCCCTATTTGCTCATTATCTAGATGTCATTAAACTGACATTTCATTTTCCTTCAGTTTTAGAAATTAATTTTTTTCTTTTTTTTCCCCTATGGACCTGCCAACATACATTTTAATGTATAAAGAAAAATAGAGTTGCATAAGGCATGATGAATTTATCAGATTTTAAAATATGTAATATTTAAATATACACATACAATTTAACAAAGAAAAAAAAACTGCTGTTTGTGCTTCTTCTATTGTCTCTTCCATGAATTAAAACAAATTTTTATTGATGCTTTTTTCTATATCTATTACTATATACTAATCTATCAATCCATTCCCTCTGAATGGAAACAGACTCTTGGTAATAAGTATTTTATATATGTGTATATATGCATATAATACAGAGTATAGCAAAACTAGTAACACATTTTCCAAATCTGAAAATGTGTATCTCATAAACCAGCTGCCACCAGAGAAGAAAGGAGATGGCAGGTGCTGGGCTGATCAAATGACTACCACTGTTTCAACCAGCAACTTTCACCAAGACCTGTAGGCACTACAGATATATTCAAGAGCTGGATGAAATAGTACTATGTCCTAGATCATTGGTCTGTGTCTAGTCTAGCCCCTACAAAAATCACTTAGATGAGACTTTGTGGAGAAAGGGTCAGGAACTATGGCCAGGTTTTAAGGTATAAAAGAAGGTGAAAAATAACAGTCCTTATCATTTAAGTACCATTCATTATTTTGTTTTGCATAATCTAGGTCAGTACAATCTGCTACAGATAAATTACCTTCATTCAGTAACAACTAGATACAAAATTTTAAACTAGGGAGTAGTCATTTTTGAAATCACATTTCATCTTAAATTTATAATCTTAAAAAGTGTTCATGAAATTTTAGATTTTTCAAATATAACAAACTATTCAAAAGTAGTATCTTAGAAAACCTTACATATGTAACAAAAACTTGAAAAAAGAAAACTTAATTTACAAAGACAGTATATATATGTATATGTATATATATGTATATATGTGTATGTATATATATATAAATATATATATATATATATGATCATCTACTTTCAAAAAAATATATGAGAATTCTTTCAAATATTCTTTACTAGCACAAGGTAAGGGACAACATCATTTGTCATCTATATTCCCCAGCACCTAGCAAAGTGACCAGTAGAGACAAGGGAACTCAATAAATGTCTGTTGATTCAATTTATTTCTTCAATATTTTAAATAGTCCTTTTTTATTTTTCTGATTATGCCTAAAATGAGATGGATGGGGGCAATGGTATCTTATTCCTATCTGGTATTATTATGTACTATACTAAATATTATAATAATATAAAATAATATATTTTTATATACTATATTATATATCATATAATTCGTAAAAGTATGTATGCTTTCTTATTAATACTATGTGTACTTGAACTGTTGACAATAGTGAGGTAAAGCAAACATAACACTGGCAAAGATTCAAAGATTTTATTCTAAAATTGTTAAACATTAATTATAGAATAAATTAGTAATTGTTACTTACAGCTTCTAGTTGATCCATAAGTTTTGATAAAAATTTTCTACATTCAGGAGTTTTACTATCAATTTTCATTCCAGTTTGCATTGCATATAAACGACCTTTAAAGGAAAGAAAAAAATAACATGAGCAATACCTAAGTGAATCAAAAGCAATAGGGCAAAAATGTTCTAAACAATAATTTTATATTTTTCACTGAATGTTTGGAATAAGTTGAAAAAAATTCTTCATGGCAGTTGAAATTTGACTATAATTAAGAACACCAATACTATACCTCACTATGTATTGAAGTAGTAATTTATAAGTAAATCAAATAATAAGCATTTATGAAGTACTTACTATATGCTAAAAGTTGAGGATACAAATATAAAGACTGAAACAATTCCTGCTAATAAAGAGCTTAATTCTAAAAGGGGAGAGAACAAGTACATATATAAATCTTTATATTATAAGCAAACAAAAGTATTATGGAAAAAAACATAAAAACCAATATACCATTAACAGAAACATTTATCATACACAAACTATATAACTGGTATTATGCTAATTAATGGTGATATAAAGAATACTGTGAAGTATAAAGACAATAAACACTTCATGAGTTCAGGTACGTCAAGGATTAGAAAGAAGGGCAGGGACATGTGATCCAAATCAATTTTGCACATATTTGATTATCATCTTCTACGTACAAGGCACTGCACTGTGGATCAAAGACAAAAAAGAAAATGGTCTGCCTTTAAGGAGCTCATATTTTATTGGAATTTCAACCAGTCCAGAAATAAATTCAAGATTCTTTCAAGATGATGAGAATACAAGATAAAAGACGGAGATGGAAAATTTCATGTAATAATGGCAAAAGTTGTATAAGGATTGACAATTAGTCCATTTTGGCAGAAGTATATGAAATGGCTAGAGGAACAGCAGCCAAAAGGCTGTAAAGGTAAAAAAAAATGTGGAAGGCATTAGATATGGGACCAAGGAATATTAATTTATTTAATCACTAACAGGGAGCTACTGAAGGTTTTAAACACAGGAATGCTAGAGCAAAAACTATGTACTGGGATGATTAATCTGTCATAAGTACAGAGGATGGACTGGAAAAGGGAGAAATTGGAGGTGGTGGTGATATATTAGGAGATGCTTTCAATAATGATGGTGCGAGCCAGTAAGGGACTGGACAAGTCTTAGAGGTATAGAAACGGAAGATTAAATTTATAACAAACTTTTTAAAAAACCCAATGGAAGAGACAGTTAGGTGGTTCAGTGGATAGAGTGCCAAGCTTAGAGGCAAGAGGTCTCAAGTTCAAGTCTAACTTCAGAAACTTGCTAACTGTGTGACCCTGGGCAAATCACTTAACCTCAATTGCCTAGCCCTAACCACTCTTCTGCTTTGGAACAGATACTTAGTACTGACTCTTAAGACAGCATATACTGGAAAAATAGAAAGAAAGAAAAAAACAACAACAATGAAGAACGAATCACAGTACCCTCAAATTTCTGGGGGGAGGGGGGTGAGGAGAAAGAAGGTAATTCTAAAATGTAAGCAAATGAGTTGCTGATATCTAATTGTAACTGAAACTCAAACATCAAGAGCACTTGAAAAAAGCCAGCCAAAAACTTGCATTTAAAACTTTCTTGCTAGTTATGGTAAGTGATTAGTATTTTTATATCACATTTACAGAATGCCTTATGTAAGACTACTAATGCAATTCTTTTAGGGGAAAAAAATGCTTTGATTAGGTAATCTGAGTTAAAACAATAGCTCTTGAAAATCACTTATTGTGTGGATTTATTATGTTCATTATGGGAGTAAAGACCAACCAAGCAGGAAAAGCTAAAAAAAGGAAGGGAAAATTAAATATTAGCTATGGCCTGAACACTAAATATCAATCCATATGAAAGATTTCAATACAATAACATCAGAATGGAGCAAATTATTGAAATAATGGAACTAGATTGTATTTCAAAAGAACTGAGGTTTTTTTCAAGTAAGTATGTGCCAAGAATACCTAAGAAAATGTTGCCAAGAAGGGTCTTTCAGGATAACTTTAATGAACAGCTTTTCATTTGTATGGGTTTATTTTTTTGTGTATCAAATGTATAATGCTTGAAAACTTACTTATATATTTCTTCTGAAGCAAAAAAAAAAAACAAAAAACTGTTAATTTGTTAAACTTCCCTGAACACCTAAATTCCAAACTAGCCTTGTTTAAATGATGACAAATTATGTTAGCAGAACCTAAATTTGTAAGGTTTTCCTATGAGTTAGAAGAACATGGAATCATCTGGTTTACACAAAGCTGAAATAATTTGGGATCTGAGACCCCCAAATATAACAGCAAGTTAATATAAATCATATAAGTTAACTCTAGTTTTTTCAACTCCCATTCAGAGCTACTTTATAGAAAAAAATAATCTCTGAATTTATTAACTAAATTAAATGACTGAAAAATTCCCATAAAAATCACTATTTTATAATAGCATAAAAATTTATATAATTTGAAATGGCATATTGTTATGATAAAACAAGAAATATTTGAAGCAATTTAAATACAAAAAAACTTCATGAGAAATTTCACATAAAAGTTAAGACAGACAGCTGGTATTTGAACAAATCATGCTTTTTCAACAATAATGATAAAACTTGGTAAACATTTTAAAATTCCTCCAGAAATCCATATTAAATTGTAATCCTAAATCAAAGTTATTTTTCCAGAAAATTAACAGTTTTTATAGAAACATGAGATGATATAACTTTCAGATGTTGTACTGGATAGCTGCTAGTTTACCACTTTCTCTTTCTTTCTCTCTGTCTCTGTAGATGTATTTGAAATTATATTTAAAGTAACCTTACCCTTGCTAACCTGTTAGTGGCAGTCAGGATTAGAATCTGCTTCTGGATGTTCCCAATCCAGTACTACATCCAGTACAGATACTGACTTTTGATTTCCATTTGTTTTAAATCTAAAATTAATTATCAGAGAGTTAAATGTTGTATTAAAATGAGCACATTGATTTTTCTAATTCTATTATAATATTACAAATTTTCAATAGTGCAAGCTATACTTGATTATTGGACCTGATATATCTTTAAGTGTATTTTACGCCCTTTGCAAAACTTCTGGAACTAGAGATAACAGCTCAAGATGGAAAGGGGGAAAAGAGGTTATTTTTAAAAGGGTTGGATTTATATTTTAAAAGTGCAGTTACCAGGAATTTAATTAATTCCAAAGAGATTTATTTACAAAATAGAGAAAGAATGAAGCAGAAAATCAGAGAGGATAGGGCAAGATATCTAGCTTAGGCACTAAGTAATTTACTCCTGGCCCTTCTGGGCAGGGAGAATTAATTTCAGCTGGCCTCAGCAAAGCTGAGGAGACAGGAAGAGTCTCTCAAAAGAGGATAGGTCTTTCCTGAGGTCAGTCTCTTCAGAGAAAAGCCAGCAGTTAAGAGTCAGCTTTTTCGCTCACCACATGTCAGTCCAATCTGCAGATCCTTCTTCCCCTCTTCACCAGCCTCAACTTGAAATCATGAAGAACTGAATTCTCATAGGAAGTAACAGCTCCTTTTAAAGACATTTTCTCTTGTGTCACTTCCTGTGCCTTCCCCTAATTCTATGTCTACCAATCACAGTTGACGCTCTACTCTAGGACTACCCAGAAATATGAATTTTAGATTTACTTCACCCTGCTTAGTCTTTAGAATTCTAGCAACCAGAAATGTATACACCCCCACTTAAGGATTAACTGTGAGGAGGATGGCCTATGACTGACATGTGCTAGCAAGTGACAAATCAAAAACAACTGACAGACCCCCTGGGCTGTCCTAAGCCAAGTTTAAGCTACCATTGGTACATATGAGATGCAGGAAGTGATGTAAAGAACTGTCTATATATTTTGCATCACTTCCTCTCTCCGGGCTCTCTCATGTTGGGCTCTTGTGGTTTGGGAGTTCTTGGAGGCGTTCTTGGCATGCTTGCAGTTTTTGGTTTTGTAATATGGTTTAGGTGAGGCATCTTCCTTCAGTGACCTGGGTGAGTGGTGAGGCTGATTCCTCCTTTACTTGACCTCCTAAAGTCTTTCATCTCAGAGAAGACTTTGTGGTTGGAAGCCAAACTAGATTTAATCTTCTGAGGAGGCCTTGTAGATGAGGCCTCTGAACTTCCCTTGGTTTAGGCTAGGCCAGAAAAATCTTATACCCTTTCCTCTCTCTCTTCATCTTAATTTCTTCCTACTATTGTAATTAAACCAGCATAAAAATCCCAAACTGACTTGAGGATTTTATTGGGATTGAATTTAAATCCCTGGTGACCACTAAAATAATATATTCAGTCAACAACCCTAATTTTACCCTTAACAGAAGGTAATCAGTCGATTCTGATTGATCATCCACTATCCAACATGTGGGTCACAGACCTCCCACTTCATGATTAAGTGGGATATTTGAACTTTTGGTGATTAGATCTAAAAATAATCAGGGGTTAGAATGTTATCTTCACAATCAGGGGAGAGTTAAGTATTTTTACTATTATATTCAGGGGAGAATTAAATTTAATCTCCATAAAGATAAACAGATTATAATTTTAACTCACAAAATAACTTTTATAATCTTCAGTACTCTATAGAATACAAGTAGCCTGACATCATACATTTTTTGAAGAAATCATAGCCATAAAAGAAATAAGACTCTCATCCAAGGTGAAACACTGAAGACATTTTCTTTCTGTTAGTCTGTTTTTAAAACCCTTACTTTCTTTATTAGAATCAATATTGGGTATTAGTTCCAAGGTAGAAGAGTGGAAAGGGCCAGGCATTTGGGATTAAGTGACTTGCACAGGGGTCACAGAGTTAAGAAGTCTCAGGTCAAATTGAACCCAAGACCTCCTCTCTCCAGATCTTAATCTCTATCTACTGAGCCACTTAGGGGCCCATATTGAGAGCATTTTCAATAAAAATGTTAACGTTAATGTCTAAGAATGCTCCTTTAGAGAATCAAAGATTGAGAATTAGAAGTCATCTAGTGAAATGCCTTCATTTTCCACATGAGGAAATTATATTATTTGACCAAATACTGTAATAATAGAAGTACAGGATCTGAATACAAGTCTTGTATACATGGGGAAAAAATATGTAGTACAAATAGTTGTTAAAATTCAAGTTTTTAAGGAAGAATTTTGTTCCTTTTGAAGGAAATGCTTTTTAAAAAGTCAAATAGCAGGTTCTTGTATTCTTTGTACCTTTCAATGTAACTAAAAATATGTGGTCTTCCTTAGAATATTGTTTGTAAAAATCAGCTTGTTTTTTTGCTAATATTTTCATCAAGAATGCCTCTTCAATGTATATAGATTATATTCCTATAGATTCTAGGGCAACTGGGTGAGGCATCTCTCATATACCTCTGTTTATGTGTGTATGTGTGTGTTTGTATGTACTACTCACCTTAATAATAACAACATTGGCAGCCATTTTACATGCATAGTCATAGTAGACAGAACAACCCCATGAGGTGGTTTATGGTATTCACTGTTATGGTAATTATCAAAATATCTATTTCCTTAATAATAGAATGAAAAGTTTTAAAATTTTAAGTATTTTAATTATAAACTTGAAAAATATCCATTTCAAAATGGAAATAAAGATTATTACATACAATGTAAATATATAGTTTTAAAAAAGTTTATAAATGTATGATTGTAATGGGTCTGCTTTTCTATATCCCCTTCTGAACTTCCATATCTACTCTTCCCTATATTTTTTTAAACCCTTACTATGTATTACATTGTATGTACCAATACTATATATTGGTTCTAAGCTAGAACACGTGTAAAGGCTAGCCAATAGGGAGTTATGTGGCTTGCCCAGAGTCACACATTTAGATAGTATCTGAGGCCATAATTAAACACAGGAACCCCCACACCCCCAGCTATATATTTTTTGTAAAATACAAGATACTAAATTTTTTTCAGAGGGAAATTTTTGGAAAACAAGCTTGCTAACCCCCCAAATAAGGAAACTCTTCCCTACAGGCTTCTTTATGGTGCCTTCTTTGAAAAAGTTCACTTTCTTGGGGGCAGCTAGTAGATTGAGAGTGTGAATTTTAAAATCTCCATCTTGCTTGGTCTAGCACCCAAAATTGTGCACACTCACACTACACAGGCATGTGCTAGTCAATGACAAATCAGAAATAACTAACTGCCCACCTGAGCTATCCTAATCCAAGCTTGAGCCACCATTGGCACTTGTGAGGCACAGGAAGTGAGGTAGGGAACAGCCTCTAGAATTTGCTCACTTCCTGTGGACAGGGCTAGGCAGGAGTTTGTGCTAGGAGCTTCAGCAGGGAGGAGGCCTGCAGGCAGCTTTCCTTCAGATGAGTCACGTGAGTCAAGGGCTGATTCTCTTCTTCACCTTGGCCTTTGGACCTAAACTCCCTCTGGCTCTGCCAGAAGGTTGAGTTCACCTTTTCCCTTTCCTCCTCTCTCCTTCTCTCCCTCTCCTTTTCCTACTCCCGTTGTGATTAAACCACCATAAACTCCATTCTGATTTGAGTGTTTCATTTTAGGAATTTCATAGCTAAATTCCTTAGCGACCATAAATTAATATTATAACATCTTTAAAGGTGATTTTCACAAAAACAAGAGCCAGGCCTAGAAACGGGAGGTCCAAGGTTTAATTCTGGCCTAAGACACTTCCCAGCTGTGTGACCCTGGGCAAGTCACTTAATTCCCATTGACTAGCCCTTCCCACTCTTCTGCCTTGGAATCAATACACAGTATTAGAAGGTAAGGTCAAGAAGAATAAAAAAAAAAAGGGTTCACTTTCTTGATTCGGGGAGTTAGCAAGCTTCTTTTCCTGAAATTTCTAAATCCACTGAGTCATGAGTTGCTCTATCTCTTATTTTGAAATATTTAATGGAATTCTTTTATTCTTTTGTTTTTTGCATCACTGTCACTCATACTTCTTTAACCCCTTCTCCTAACCAAGAGTCTGCCCTTGTAACAAATGAGAATAATCATGTAAAATCACATATTCAGCATGAGAAAAATGTTTATCTCATTCTAATCCTCTAGTCCATCACCTCCCTCACAAGAGGTGGGAAGCATCATTATTCTGAAGTTATAATTGATCACTGAATTGACCAAAATTTTAAAGTCTTTAAGATTTTTTAAAATATTCTAATCATTACATAAATTTTTCTCTTGGTCCCAACTCATTTGATGTAAATCTTGCTAGGTTCATCCAAATCTTTAATTATTTTAGGGTACAAAACATTCCATTATATTTTATTTGTTTGTCTTTTAATTTATTTTTGCATGCTGATATAATTTTTAAGTTGTTTTCTGCCATTTTGCAATCCTCCCCCCCTCTCTCTGCATAAAAGCAGGTAATATAATATGGGTTGTATAGCATGTATAACATAAGTGTTATCATACAATACATATTTCTATGTTCACCATGTGGTGGAAGAACACACATATTGCTTATAGAGAGAGAAATCCATGGAGGAAATAAAGTGAAGAATTATATACTTCAATCTGAATTCTGATTTCATCAGTTCCTTCTATGTTGGTGAATAGATTTTTTATCATGAGTCTCTTAGAGTTGTTTTGGATCCTTGCATTGCAAATAATAACTAATTTATTTACAATTGATCACTGTCCTTTATTGCTCTCTATAATGTTCTACTGCTTCTGCTCACTTCATGTTGCATCACTTCATATAAATCTTCCTAGGTGTTTGTGTGTGTGTGATTATCTTGCTTGTCATTTCCTAAAGTGTAATATTCCACTACAACCATATACCACAACTTGTTCAGTAATTCCCCAATTGATGAACAACCTTTCAGCATCCAAAGTTCTTTGCCAGCACAAAAACAGCTATTATAAATATCTTTGTATGAATAGACCCTGTTCCCGTATCTTTGATCTCTTTGGGATAGAGACCTAGTAGTATTGCTATGCACAATTTGATTGTCCTTTGAGCATGGTTCTGTGGAGAAGAGAGAAATTCCAAGAAAATGCAAAGGACAAGAAGCTGGAGATTGATCATCTGTCAGTCAAGCTTTAAAAGAAAAATTAGAGGTAACAGAGAAAAATTTGAGAGAAAAGGAGATTGAGGAAATCAAGAAACTAAACACTGTTAGGACTTACACAAAACCTACATACAAACAAAAAAACAGTGGAGAAACTAGAGAGTGCTTTTTCTGTCACAAGACAGGAGACCTGATAAAAGACTGTTTTCTGAAAAAGAAACATGAAATAAACAACAAAACCACACAGGCTAGATACAGAAAGCAAAATTCCACTTGCTGTTCTCATTGTAAGCTAAAATCCACAAAACAGGCAACTGATTTGGAAGAAATGCAACATGGTACATGGATATAGAAGTGATAGTGAAAAAGAGGCTGATATTAAAATTAGGAGGAAAAAGATGAGAAACAATGAAAAACTTGTGCAAAAAAGTGAATCTGTGAGTGATAGTACATGCAATAAATCAAGAGACAGGCAGAGTCAAGTGATACAGATAGATGCAGAAATTACAGAAATAATATCTCAAATAGCAACAGAGATAAGAGACTTGGAGAAAGGCTTTATAGTAACCACACAAGAAAAAAGTGCAAATCAAGTCAAATCATTATTGGAGACCTTTTTTCAGTGCAGAGTGGGCACAGGGGTTGAATTTTGTAGAAGTAAAAGACAGAAAAAAGAAAAACTCAAGCAGGAGTTAGTAAAAGATATAGAGAAACAAAATTTCAATTCCCTACAGGTTATTGTTGCTAAAGATGTAAATACTTTGAAATTTTTCACAGAATTGCATGACATCCCACCAAAGTCAAGTTAATTCTTCAGATAGTTATATGGCACATTTACCCTTAGAAAAATATCTAATTTGAATCCATAATCTGAAACTTTCCATCCAGCAATGAATGATTTAGATAATAATAAATTTACTGAAAATAAAGCTGACATTATATTTGAAAACAATTATGCTATTCAAAGTAATGGAGGTGACATGACAGTTAAATCTGAAAAGAGGAATGGAATGAAAGTCTTAGTAACTGAAAGAACAACCAAGCATTCAAATGATAGATTTGAAGCCAACATTCTAAGTAGCAGAAGGGAATCTGGCCAAATAAACTCATGTGAGATAAGCAACAGCTATGATTTAAATTCATGTTCTAATGTAGTAGAGGATATAGTACATTCAATCTCATATGAAAACTTCAGTGGAAATGAGTTAAGTCAAAAAGAGTTAACTGATTCAAACATACAGCTGGCTGAGGGTAGCAAAGACATGCACAGTGACTCAGTGGCAATACACACCATAGCTACACAGCCAGAAACATATGTAGGCAGTACTGTGGGAAAGCATGAAGGCACACATCCTGATGATGCAGGGGAATATACAGATGTACTAAACTTATTCTCAGAAGAAAATAACATCATAAAGGGACAGATTTCTATCTCTACACAGTCAAAAGAGAGGGAAAATCAACAAAACTTTCTAGCTGATGATAGAGTAGAATTTATAAATATTAGTAACAGCATTGAAAATCTGCAAGAAGAAACTAACCCCATACCATCAAGTTTACCAACTCAAAACAAAAAAAACTAAAGCTTAGTAATAAGAAACAACCAGAAACTGATTTGGGAAACATAAATGCTGGTGACATAGGCTTAGATCCACACACAAAGCCAGAGTTAGCAACATCTGACACAAGTTTACATGACACTGAATGAAATCCAATGAATAACATAATGATTGGATTCAATGGGTCAAAATCAGATAGAGTTGGAAGGAATACCAGAGGGTGTAATAATAATGGATCAAGATGATTTAGAACAAATGCCTCACCAATTTTATAAGCTTTATGAAGAGGTAGATGAAGAAGGGAATGTGTGGAACACAAGTGAGAAAATTGAATACCTGAAACCAGTATTATCAAAATCTCACCAAGATTATGATGATGAGATATTCTTTGGGGACAATATAAATTGCATACCATTAGAAGAACTTTATGCAAGATTAGGGGTTGATAATGAAGATTATTTTATAGAGAAGTTGAATTACATGGCTTCTACAGAAACAGATTGTGAATGGGAAGGAGGATATCAAGGATCATATTAAGAACTGGAGGAGGAGAGACAGATATTTAATTTCGCATCTATTCTCTAACTTCAAAAACATGACAAATACCATTCATGTTGTAAGAGTGAAACCAAGGACTTCCGGTCAAGATGGCGGCTTAGAGAAAGCTAAAGTTCAGATCTCCGGAAACCCTTCCCTACCAAACTCAAACTATATACTCCTAGGGCACCGAAATTCAAAACAAACAACAGCATAGACCCTGGGAATCCTCCACCTGGACCTGGACCTGGATCAAAAGGTACAGCCCCCCCAAAAGCCAGAACCCGAGATCACTCGGACCTAAGGGATAGGCAGAAGGAAGGTCTCAGGACCCATCCCCCCAACCCAGAGAGCTGAGTCTGAGGCAGCAGAGGGAACCTCAGAGCCTCAGGGCCGGCTATCCTGAAGGCCGCTTCCTGAAAACAACCTGACCCAGTCGAGGGGGCAACCAGACAGCAGGGAAACAGAGAGAGACAGGAGGAGCCTGTAGCCCCCTGACCAGATCTTTCCATCTGAGTCTCACTGAAGGTCCCTGCCTCAGGGCATACTAAGTCTGAGGTTAATCCTATTACCAGCCCTCAGAGCTCCAGGAAGCCACGGCCCCTTCCCCCTCAGAGAGCAGGGTCCTCTGAAACAACAGTAACCCTCAGGGCTAGCAAAAGGGCCTCGGGAGCTGGCTATTCTGAAGGCCGCTTCCTGAAAACAACCTGACCCAGTCGAGGGGGCACCCAGACAGCAGGGAAACAGAGAGAGACAGGGGAGCCTGCAGCCCCCTGGCTGGATCCTTCCATCCCAGTCTCACTGAAGGTCCCTGCCTCAGGGTATACTCAGTCTGAGGTTAATCCTATTACCAGCCCTCAGAGCTCCCAGAAGCCATGGCCCCTCCCCCCTCAGAGTGTAGGCTCTGCTACTTGGCTAAGGCACTGAAACAAACACCTCTTGGAAAGGGCCAAGGCAGGCTCAGAGCACGGAAGTAAGGCAACAGAGAAGCATCAGGAAGGAACTGAGGAGGGCAGTAACACGAAAACCCCAGCAATTCCTGGCCTTCCCGGGAAGACAGAACAACTGAGGAGAAAGGACAATTTGCCTAGGGCTAAAACCTCTGAACACCAGACAGAGATAAGAAAAGCTAGTCCTCCCCACTCAGATAGAGATGGCAAACTCCAAAGAACCACAAAAGCCCCAAAATTCCAAGAAAAACAAGAAGAAGGGGGCGACTTTGGACACATTTTATGGAGCAAAAATACAAAATACAGAGGAGATAGAAGAGGAAACACAAGCAAATGCTCCGAAACCTCCCAAAGGAAATGGAAACTCTCCACAAACCCATGAAGAATTTGAATCGGAAAGGATCAAAAAGATGGAAGCCTTCTGGGAGGAAAAGTGGGAAATAATGTAAAAGAAATTCACGCATCTACAAAACCAGTTTGACCAAACTGAAAAGGAAAACCAGGCTTTAAAGGTTAGAATTAGGCAACTCGAAGACAATGAGCAAGAATTAATAAAGCAAAGTGAAAAGACCAAGAAATTAGAAGAGAACATAAAATATCTCATTGAAAAGGTCATAGACTTGGAAAATAGAGGGAGAAGATACAATTTAAGAATAATTGGACTACCAGAAAAGCCAGAAATAAACAGAAAACTCGACATCTTAATACAGGATATAATCTAAGAAAATTGCCCAGAGATTCTAGAACAAGGGGGCAATACAGCCACTGACAGAGCTCACAGAACACTCTCTACACTAAATCCCCAAAAGACAACTCCCAGGAATGTAATTGCCAAATTCCAAAGCTTTCAAGCAAAAGAAAAAATCTTACAAGAAGACAGAAAAAGACAATTTAGATATAAAGGAATGCCAATCAGGGTCACACAAGACCTTGCAAGTTCCACTCTGAAAGACCATAAGGAATGGAACATGATTTTCAGAAAAGCAAGAGAGCTGGGCCTTCAACCAAGAATCAGCTACCCATCAAATTTGACTATATACTTCCAAGGGAAAGTATGGGCATTTAACAAAATTGAAGATTTCCAAGTCTTTGCAAAGAAAAGACGAGAGCTCTGTGGAAAGTTCAATATCAAAAAACAAAGAGCATGGAATACCTGAAAAGCTAAATATGAAGGAAAGGGAAAAGGAGAAAAATGTTATCTTTTTCTTTCACTCAAACTCTTTTCTATAAGGACTACATTTATATCAATCTATATATATTAACATGTGGGGAAAACGTAATGTGTAAATAGGGGGAAAAGAAAAACCAAATAAAATAATCTTTCCCACACAAAGATACACACGGGAAGGGAAGGGGAAGAAAACATCTATAAGAAGGAGAGGAAGAGAGTTTTTACTTAAACCTTACTCTCAGGGAAATCAACTCTGAGAGGGAAGAACATCCAGATCCACTGGGATCTTGAATTCTATCTTACCCAACAAGGGAAGGGAGAAGGGAAAACCAAGGGCTTTAGGGTGGGAGGAAACACAAAAAAGGGAGGGCAGAAGAGGGGGGAGGGGAAGGGAACAAAAAGGGAGGGACTAGAAAGGGAAACATATCAAGGGAGGGGACTAGGGGGACTGATTTAAAGTAAATCACTGGACTAAAAGGTAGAGCTGAAGAAGAAAGGTTAGAATTAGGGAAGGATATAAAAATGCCAGGGAATCCACAAGTGACAGTCATAACTCTGAACGTGAATGGGATGAACTCACCCATAAAACATAGACAAATAGCAGAATGGATTAGAATCCAAAACCCTACCATATGTTGTCTTCAAGAAACACATATGAGCTGGGCAGACACCCACAAGGTCAGAATTAATGGATGGAGTAAGACCTTCTCGGCCTCAACTGACAGAAAGAAGGCAGGAGTGGCAATCATAATATCTGATGAAGCCAAAGCAAAAATAGACCTGATCAAAAGGGATAGGGAAGGTAATTATATTTTGTTAAAAGGGACTTTAGATAATGAGGAAATATCACTAATCAACATATATGCACCAAATAACATAGCACCCAAATTTCTAATGGAGAAACTAGGAGAATTTTGAAGGAAGAAATAGACAGTAAAACCATATTAGTGGGAGACTTGAACCAACCATTATCAAATTTAGATAAATCAAATCAAAAAATAAATAAGAAAGAGGTAAAAGAAGTGAATGAAATCTTAGAAAAATTAGAATTAATAGACATATGGAGAAAAATAAATAGGGATAAAAAGGAATACACCTTCTTCTCAGCACCACATGGCACATTCACAAAGATTGACCATACATTAGGTCACAGAAACATGGCACACAAATGCAGAAAAGCAGAAATAATAAATGCAGCCTTTTCAGATCACAAGGCAATAAAAATAATGATCAGTAACGGTACATGGAAAATCAAATCAAAAACTAACTGGAAATTAAACAATATGATACTCCAAAATCGTTTAGTTAGAGAAGAAATCATAGAAACAATTAATAATTTCACCGAGGAAAATGACAATGGCGAGACATCCTTTCAAACCTTTTGGGATGCAGTCAAAGCAGTAATCAGAGGTAAATTCATATCCCTGAGTGCATATATTAACAAACTAGGGAGAACAGAGATCAATCAATTGGAAATGCAAATCAAAAACCTCGAAAGCGATCAAATTAAAACCCCCCAGCAGAAAACCAAACCAGAAATCCTAACAATTAAGGGAGAAATTAATAAAATCAAAAGTGATAGAACTATTGATTTAATAAATGAGACTAGAAGCTGGTACTTTGAAAAAACAAACAAAATAGACAAAGTACTGGTCAATCTAATTAAAAAAAGGAAAGAAGAAAAGCAAATTAACAGCATCAAAGGTGAAAAGGGGAACATCACCTCCAATGAAGAAGAAATTAAGGCAATCATTAAAAATTACTTTGCCCAATTATATGGCAATAAATACACCAGTTTAGGAGAAATGGATGAATATATACAAAAATACAAACTGCCTAGACTAACAGAAGAGGAAATAGAATTCCTAAATAATCCCATATCAGAAATTGAAATCCAACAAGCCATCAAAGAACTTCCTAAGAAAAAATCCCCAGGGCCTGATGGATTCACCAGTGAATTCTATCAAACATTCAGAGAACAGTTAACCCCAATACTATACAAACTATTTGACATAATAAGCAAAGAGGGAGTTCTACCAAACTCCTTTTATGACAGAAACATGGTACTGATTCCAAAACCAGGCAGGTCAAAAACAGTGAAAGAAAACTATAGACCAATCTCCCTAATGAATATAGATGCAAAAATCTTAAATAGGATACTAGCAAAAAGACTCCAGCAAGTGATCAGAAGGGTCATCCACCACGATCAAGTAGGATTTATACCAGGAATGTAGGGCTGGTTCAATATTAGGAAAACCATCCACATAATTGACCACATCAACAAGCAAATCAACAAGAACCATATGATTATCTCAATAGATGCAGAAAAAGCCTTTGATAAAATACAACACCCATTCCTATTAAAAACACTAGAAAGCATAGGAATAGAAGGGTCGTTTCTAAAAATAATAAACAGTATATATCTAAAACCATCAGCTAATATCATCTGCAATGGGGATAAACTAGATGCATTCCCAATAAGATCTGGAGTGAAACAAGGATGCCCATTATCACCTCTACTATTTGACATTGTACTAGAAACACTAGCAGTAGCAATTAGAGAAGAAAAAGAAATTGAAGACATCAAAATAGGCAAGGAGGAGACCAAGTTATCACTCTTTGCAGATGACATGATGGTCTAATTAAAGAATCCTAGAGATTCAACCAAAAAGCTAATTGAAATAGTCAACAACTTTAGCAAAGTTGCAGGATAAACCAGCATAAGTCATCAGCATTTCTATATATCTCCAACACAGCTCAGCAGCAAGAACTAGAAAGAGAAATCCCATTCAAAATCACCTTAGATAAAATAAAATACCTAGGAATCTATCTCCCGAGACAAACACAGGAACTATATGAACACAACTACAAAACACTCTCCACACAACTAAAACTAGACTTGAGCAATTGGAAAAAACATTAACTACTCATGGATAGGATGAGCCAATATAATAAAAATGACCATCCTACCCAAACTCATTTATCTAATTAGTGCCATACCCATGGAACTCCCAAAAAATTTCTTTACTGATTTAGAAAAAAACATAACAAAATTCATTTGGAATAACAAAAGATCAAGGATATCCAGGGAAATAATGGGAAAAAAAAAACACAAATGAAGGGGGCCTTGCAGTCCCAGACCTTAAACTATATTACAAAGCAGCAGTCATCAAAACAATTTGGTACTGGCTATGAAACAGAAAGGAGTATCAGTGGAATAGACTGGGGGCAAGCAACCTCAGCAAGACAGTATACGATAAACCCAAAGATCCCAGATTTTGGGACAAAATTCCACTATTCGACAAAAACTGCTGGGAAAATTGGAAGACAGTGTGGGAGAGATTAGGAATTGATCAACACCTCACACTCTAAACCAAGATAAATTCAAAATAGGTGAATAACTTAAACATAAAGAAGGAAACCATAAGTAAATTGGGTAAACACAGAATAGTATATATGTCAGACCTTTGGGAGGGGAAAGACTTTAAAACCAAGCAAGTCATAGAAAGAATCACAAAATGTAAAATAAATAATTTTGACTACATCAAATTAAAAAGTTTTTGTACAAACAAAACCAATGTAACTAAAATCAGAAGGGAAACAAGAAATTGGGAAATAATCTTCATAGAAGCCTCTGACAAAGGTTTAATTACTCAAATTTATAAAGAGCTAAATCAATTGTACAAAAATCCAAGCCATTCTCCAATTGATAAATGGGCAAGGGACATGGATAGGCAGTTTTCATTCAGATAAAGAAATTAAAACTATTAATAAGCACATGAAGAAGTGTTCTAAATCTCTTATAATCAGAGAGATGCAAATAAAAACAACTCTGAGGTATCACCTCACACCTAGCAGATTGGCTAACATGATAGCAAAGGAAAGTAATGAATGCTGGAGGGGATGTGGCAAAGTAGGGACATTAATTCATTGCTGGTGGAGTTGTGAACTGATTCAACCATTCTGGAGGGCAATTTGGAACTATGCCCAAAGGGCGACAAAAGAATGTCTACCCTTTGATCCAGCCATAGCACTGCTGGGTCTGTACCCTAAAGAGATAATGGAGAAAAAGACATGTACAAGAATATTCATAGCTGCACTCTCTGTGGTGGCCAAAAATTGGAAAACGAGGGGATGCCCATCAATTGGGGAATGGCTGAGCAAATTGTGGTATATGTTGGTGATGGAATACTATTGTACAAAAAAGGAATAATAAAGTGAAGGAATTCCATGGAGACTGGAACGACCTCCAGGAAGTGATGCAGAGCGAGAGGTGCAGAACCAGGAGAACATTGTACACAGAGACTAATACACTGTGGTATAATCGAACGTAATGGACTTCTCCATTAGTGGAGGTGTAATGTCCCTGAACAATCTGCAGGGATCTAGGAGAAAAAACACTATTCATAAACAGAGGACAAATTGTGGGAGTAGAAACACCGAGGAAAAGCAACTACCTGACTACAGCGGTTGAGGGGACATGACAGAGGAGAGACTCTAAAGGAACACTCTAATGCAAATACTAACAACATGACAATGGGTTCGAATCAAGAACACATGTGATACCCAGTGGAATCATGCATCGGGTATGGGGGGTAGGGGGGGCAGAAAAAGAAAATGATCTTTGTCTTTAATGAATAATGCTTGGAAATGAACAATAAAATATTATAAAATTTAAAAAAAAAGAGTGAAACCAAGATATGGAGTTCCATAGGGTAACATACTAACATACAACACAAGATCTTATGAGAATGAAGATTAGTCTTAGGTAGAAAAGATATTCCAGCAAAAGAACAAGTAATTTAAAAAGAACACTCCTAAGCCTGTAGCATAAAACTCCAACTTCATAACTATGACAGACACAAAAATCACACATGAATCTATGGAAGCATAGAATCACATTGGATGAATTTGTTATCAAAGACTTTAACATGAAGTTATAGTTGAGAACTGAAACAGGTTATCCGTATCTCTCAACCTTCAACCTAAATAATTTCTACAGGGGGAAGGAAGAGAGGGAGGGTATACCATGAAGATATTAACTCATAGTTTCAGATACCTCACAGGAAAGAACAATGTGATCATGTCATAAATGAAGATACAAACAAATGACATCTGGAAAAAGAAAAGCCCTTGTCATAAGAAACAACACGAAGAGCCCTAGAAGAAATCAATAACAGTCCTTGTGAATAAAGCTTATGAATGGGAAACAAAGGAAAGCACACACGACTACAGTATCAACAGAAATTACAGACAAGAGAGCATTGCACATGTTAAAATGATAACAAGAAAGCACCCCTGAAGCAAATAGAACAGTTTCAGAAAGAAATACAGCCAGTAACACAGACAAAAGTAAAATATGCATTTAAAAGTTTAGCAGCCATAGAAAAATTTCTACATATTCTATACAAACTCTCTGCCAACCATAGTAACAGAAAAGAAACATATGTTATCTCAAATGAATACATAACTCCATGACCAAATAAAATACATTATATCCAAATTCTATCTCTAAGTAAACATACAATAAATCTCCTTGTGAAAAAAAACATCAAAAAGATAAGCAAACTTCAAATTTAACAAAATTCTAAGAACTTATGCACAATACTATACTGCTTACACCCACCCATGAATATGCACATAACTAAAGCTCATTTCCACACATGAAAATGAACACATGTAATGCTTACTTTCACACATGAAGAATAGCTGATGAATTCTGACAAGCACTCATGAAAAACTCATAGCTTACTTCCACGCACAATGAAAATTTCAATCTTACATACATGCACATGTAAAAACTTTACACAAATGCATGCTCCTGAGTGTTCCAGTATGTTCCTGATTATTCCAGTTTGTTCCCAAATTAAAGAATACAGGACTACAATCAAGAGTGACAGCAGACAAGAGTAGTATGCTGACCAGATGACGAAGGACACAGAGTTTCTATAATCAACATCAAAGGAAATGGAAGGACTTTGAAAGTTTGGACTTGTGATCAAGAGGTTATGTAAGAATGCATCATATATGTTAACATCACATATATGCATATACATGCTACATAGAAATATAATGTAGGAAGATATCTCATGGAATGGATAAGCATACATGCATAGTTTCACAACACAAAAGTCACACTGATATATTAATTTCTGTGGAAAATTCAAACAGACAAAGATATTTCTTTGAGTGCACAGATATCAAGAACAATGTATATGGATGTGCATATGTAAATCTGTATAGGTACAATTTATGTACACATGTAAATACTAATGCACTAACTATATTAGAATAATTTAATAATGTTCTAATAACTAAACTATAGAGATAGTTTAGAAAAATTTGTTCAAAGTCTTAGGGAATATAACTACCATCAATTCATAGTTCCACCAACTGCGTATTAGGGCTTCAATGTTCTCACATAACAGTTATCATTTTCCTTTTTGGATATATCAGTCATTCTAAGACGTGTGGGGTGCTACTTGAGTTGTTTTAATTTGCATTTCTCTAACCAATAGTGATTTGAAGCATTTCCTCATATGAATAGTTTTAATGTCTTTAGCCTTTGACCACTTATCAATTGAGGAATGCTTTGAAGTCTTATAAGTTTGCCTCAGTTCTCATTCTATTTGGTTATAAAATAAGGTCTTTGTCAGAGACATTTTTTATAATTATAATTTTATAATATATATTTTAAAATAAAATTATAAGAGATACTTTTATATTTAATGTAATCAAAATTATTCATTACACTTTTCATCATGTTCTCTATGTCTTGTTTGGTCATAAACTTATCCATAAGTCTGGCAAACTTTTGTGTGTTCCCTAATGTGTTTATCACACACACACATTCTTACAGAAGGTGATATTTCAAATATTTGAAAGAGGCAAGGCAGGAAAGATGAAGGAGAGTTCTAGAACTGGGGGACAACAAATGAAAATGCTCAGAGTTGGGATATGGGATGTCTAATGTGAAGAACTTTGAAGAAACAAATCTTAACAGATTGTTGAGTACACTGGAGGGAATATTGAGGAGACTAGAAAGTTAGGAAGGGGATATATTATAGAAAGTTTTAGCAGCTAAGTAAAATATATTTGAAAATAGGGAGTCATTGGAATTGATAATAGTCTAATAGTCATATATGGGCTTCTACAGTCAGTCTGGTACTTTGGAAAGATCAATTTGACAGCTGAGTGTCTTTAATCTTTCTTTGTATCCCACCATTACTGCTTTCACTCCTTTTTATGTGTGCTGAAAAAGGCTAGAGAAAAATTATGAAATATTGCTGCATTTTAGCTTACTCTTCCCCATGACTGGGATTCTTCTTTATCACACCTTCCTTCAAATTTCAGCTAAAATCCTACTCTCTTCCTAGTTAGTTCCTTTGATCTAGTTTCTCTACTTTATCCTATGTATCCATACATACAAATATACAGGGATAGGGGTGTGTGTATGTGTGTTTGTGTGTGTGTGTGTGTGTGTGTGTGTGTGTGTGTGTGTGTTGCGATAGAGGAATGATCCAGAGACTTGAGGGACAGAGCCTGGAGGACATGGCAAGATTTGCATCCACAGCGGGGAATGGTGAAGGAGGTTTGGAATCTTGAGGGAAGAGGAAATTCCAGGGGAAGACAGATGATCTCTCTCTCTTGCCTGAGAAAACCAAGGGGACAGGCTGATCAGAGATTTCTCTTCTGAGCCATACAAAATCCTGATCCTATTCATCATCTTCCCCCCACCCCCTGCCCCAAGCCACCAACCACGAAGAGCTGTGGCAGAACCTGAGAAGAAGAACAGCATCAGAAGATCTCACACAGCTCCTGTGATACCCTGAATCTGGACATTGGCTCTGCTGTGCTAAGACCAGGGGTCACCAAATCCTGAGCCTCTTAGAGACCAGGCTGACAAGCCTGGGTCTCTCAACTTCAGGGGGAGAGAGGACATTTTAAGACAGACAGGGACTTTTTTTACCCTCTTTCCTATAAACTCCAACCTGCAGACATCTTGTTCATCTTACCCCTAACCACCTTTGTTAGAATAAAGTGTCAGTTATCTTAAATTGACTTCCTTGTTATATTGAAAGGGGAGAGAGCAAATTTCTCTCTCTTTCCCCAAGGGAAAAGGTTCACCCATTTATCAGTTATTAGAGGGGAGTAAAGGCATGGCTGGTGGAGAGATATATCTGAAGAAGACTGAAGGGGAAATCCATCTCACCCTCATACTTTCTGGGATCATCTCTTTCTCCATTATACCCAAACCAACCCTCTAATATATATATATATAGTATATGTGTGCACGCATGCACACACGTCTGTGTGTGTGTGTGTGTGTGTGTGTGTGTGTGTGTGTGTGTACACACAGTGGATAGAGTAATGGGTCTATATTTGGGAAGAACTGAGTTCAAATCTGGCCCCTGATACTTACTGGCTTTGTGGTCCAAGGAAAGTGATTTAACCTTTGTTTGCCTATTTCCTCATTTGTAAGTGGGGATAATAACAGAACCCATCTCTTATGGTTATTGTGAGGATCTAACAAGATGAAAATTATAAAGTACTTACACTATATAAATGTTACCATCTATGTATATGTCTGTATAGTAGCATTAAAAGTTTGGATGAGGAAGGGCTTTTTTACAGTAGGTGGGATTTCAGATGGGAGTTTAAAAAGGCCATTAAAGCCATGATATAAGTTCCATGTATGGGGTAGAATCAGTGAAAATGCCAGGAATTGAGAAATAAAATATCTAGTGTAGATTGCAGTAAGGAGTACAGTGGTGCTAGACTCAAGACTAAGTGGAGATGAAAAGGTAAAAGAAGTAGTGCACTTTCCTCATTGCTTTCTTTTGTTTTCCTTTTTTTTTTATCTTCTGAATGCTGTCACTTCTTTCCCACTTTGTAGCTTTTGTATGAAAAAGACAAGTCTTTTATAGATGTTAATTTTCCTTTCCTTTCCTAAGACAAACTAACAAAATAGCATAATGAGTATAAAATTTGAATTTTTCTTGCTTTCTCAGCTTCATGTATTTATTTTGGCTATTCAGTGACTCCATTTTTGTTTTAATGATTTTTGTTTCCTTTTCTTTTGAAGCTAACTCAGAGGTCTGTCCAGGGTTAAACAGCTAGGAAGTGTCAGACCATCTAGCTGCCCTATGAAAATTTTTTCCTACCTAACAACATTTGAATTTGGAGAGGTTAAGGAAATTGAAAGATGCAAGATTTTAAGAGGTTGATTTAAGGACAGCTATAGTTTTATTATATTATATTGTACTGGAGTATATTTACAACAGAAAGGATAAAACACTTCAATATAACAGTACTAGCCAAAGCACTAGGGCTATTGTTTTTGTCATCAGTATCCTCTTTAAAAAATAAATCATGTTTGTTTCCAAAAAAAAAGCAATGAAGTATAAGAAACAGATTCAATACTATTTAATAAGTTTACATTTTGGTTTCTAATATTCTCATATTTTTCGGTTATAATTTATAAAAAAAATTATTTGACTTATGCTTTCGAAGTTCAAATAAAAAACACAGTTTCTTGTACTATTTTCTTAGAGATGAAATTAAATATCCATTAGCTACCCATTTATAGGCAATTTCATAATATAGATGACTAGTATCTGAAATTAAATGCAGTGGGCAAAAAGGAATTTTGTTGCTCAAAATTATTGCTCGCAAGTTCAGTCATTCCAAATACAAGGGTATCATTATGTATGAGTCCTTCACTTGAAGGGCTGAATCTTCAGGACAAGATTTTAAAATTAAAAAAGTAGTTAACATTCCTTAACAACTCTAGCAAAGAGAAAAAAACAAATGATCTTTTCCAATATACATTGCTAAAATGTACAGCGAAACTTAATCTTCGATGGAAACAACTAATCTACTTCTATACATACTTTAAATTAAGAAGAGGGAGGACATCTTTTTAGTATTATAGAAGCAATTGTTCTTAGCAAAAATGATACAAAATGAGCATTTAAGTAAATGGTAAATTATTTGCTAAAAGAGGACAAATAAATCAGTGGCTGGATACCACTTAGGAAAATGTATGACACTTACTGAATTTCAGCAAGTAAAAGTGTTTGCTTTTGTGAATAAATATTATTTGATGTTGAATTAAGAAGCATATTTGAAAAGGGATTAAATACTTTCCTATTCAACCCATTCCCCTCCCTTTTCTAACCCTTACCTTGTGACTTAGAATTGATACTAAGTATCAGATGCAAGGCAGGAGAATGATATGGGTTAGGCAACTGTGGCTAAATAATATCCCTAGGGTCACAATGACAGTGTCTGAGGCCAAATCTGAACCCAGGACTTCTTGTCTCCAGGCCTGATTCTCTGTCCACTAAGCCACCTAGCTGCTTCTTTCCTATTCAATTTCAATTTGATGTAAATTAATTGGTAGAGAAACATTTCATAATCTGAAAAGTATGGGAATGGCTAAAGAAATTTTGGTATATGATTGTGGTGGAATAATATTGTATCATAATAAATGATGAGCAGACTAATTTTAATGAAACTTGGAAAGAACTACATGGGATAATGAACAGTGAAATGAGTAGAACCAAGAGAACATCATACACAGCTACAGAGTTAATTTTTGAAGAATAAATTGTTAATGTTACCACCAGAGAGTTAACTGAAAGATGGAAACATGAAAAAATAATTTATACGAACATGTCTGTCACCTGGACGATGCCTATTGTGATGCAGGGAGGGTTGGGGAGAGGCTAGGACACTTGTGGATAAAACTCCAAATAATAAAAAAAGAAAAAAAAGTCTTAAGTACCATAAAGCAAAGTTACCATTTCTAATGAAGCATTAATTTATAAAACATCATGAAAAATAATTAATTTGTGGGGTGGGGAGGACAAGGGCAGCTCAGTGGCTCAGTAAATATAGTACTGGGCCTGAAGACAGACCTATTGGGATTTAATTGGGTGATATCTCTGTCTCTTCTTTCCTTCCTTAAAACCTTTTATTTTTTCTCTTTGAATAGATATTGAATATCAATTCCAAGGCTAATGACAGGTAAGGACTAAATCACTTGTCCAGGGTCACACAGCTAGGAAATGTCTGAGGTCATATTTGAACCCAGGACCTCCCATCTACAGGCCCTGTGTTCTGTCCACTAAGCCACTTAGCTGCTCCATGGTACATTTTCTAGATCTCTTTAGAGGACTTTTATAGACAGGAATTCATCTCATAGATTTCTGCTACTCTTCATCCTGGCTTTTAAAATCACCCATTCAAAATCCACTCTCTCTCTATGAGAGAAGTTTGTTCTCCTTGTGACTCTACTCTACTCTCCCTTATCACTGTCATTGACTATTTATCCCTGATGAGTTTAATGTATTTCTACATCAAATACTCTGTTTTTACCCTTTCTTTGTCTAGTTTACATAAGAATGAGGTGCAGATAGTGACTGCTTCCCTACTGCTTTATCTTTCTTTACTCTTCTTCCCACATAAGAAATAATAAGTTCTATTCCCTTGTTCTTTTCCTCCCTGGCTCATTCCTTTTATACTCCACCTTTTCTTTCTTAAGGCTATTGAAACAGAACAAGTTTTCAACCTCCAATCTGTCTCATTTAATTTTAATTTCCAGTGATCCTCAAAGATAGTGAGATTATAAAGGAAATTTGTCTTTACTACTCCTATCAGCATTCAAGCATTTCATTATTTAGTCCCTTCCATTTACTCACACTTATTGACCTCTTTTAAGTTTCTCAACTTATCTTGCAGTTTAATTTTATACTAGGTTCTGATCTTCTGATCAATATTGTTTCAAAGTCTATTTCATTAAATGTCTACCCCAAAACAAATTATACTTAGTTTTGTAGGTTATATTATTCTTAGTTGAAAATCATTATCTTTTGCCTCTTGGAATATCAAATTTGAAGATTTTCTCTCCTTGTGGACTTTGACTAAAATATCTCTGGGATTTTCATTTTGGAGTTTCATTCTGGAAGGGAACATTGAATTCTTTTTATTTTCAATTTACCCTCTTGTTCTAAGACAACTGGCACTGAAGTTTATGTTTTCTATAGTTTTCAGTGAGTCTGATGAGTACTTAAATTGTCTTCTCATTATGTTCTACAAGTCAACTGGTTTTACTAAAAGATAACTTATGCTTCCTTCTTTTCTTTAATCTTTTGATTTTATTTAGAGAATTTTTTTTGTATCTCAAGGAGTCATTAAGTTCTGGAAACTATGTTCTAATTTTCAGGTAGTTTGTTACCGAAGAAGGATTTTTACCTTCTATTATAAGCTATTAATTTGCCTTCAATTTTTCCCCCGAGTACTTATTTTTCACACTTAATTTCATTCTTAATTTCTTACATAATTTTGCCAGCCAATCCTAAATGATGAACCAAAAGTCTTAGTGCAATTTTATACTTTAGTAATTTGAAACCACAGTAAGACTTTTTGGGACACCCTTGAATATCACTTCACACTTTCAAACCCCACTTCAAGTTCCCTTCCCCAAACGAAATAAACATTTTTGGCACTTATTCATTTCTTGAACTCCTATGATTCTTCCTCACATGTTTAGTAAACATTTAAAAAGTCAATCCTATTAGTATAGGGTTGTATTAGTATAGATTTTGTAAGATTTTTGATATAAATTAACTACATGTCAACATTTATTAGAATAGCAGTCTCTTCTACCTCACTAAAAGTCAAGAGACTATTATATATAGACCTTATCTTTTCTTATCATTTTTCAATATTGTACCTTAATAGAATTGTGATATTTTTTAACCCACACACTTTTCATCTTTTTTTTAACCCTTACCTTCTGTCTTAGAATCAGTATTGTGTATGTTTGTGAATTTTAAAATCTCCATCTTGCTTGGTCTAGCACCCAAAATTGTGCACACCCACACCACATGGGCATGTGCTAGTCAATGACAATTCAGAATTAACTAACTGCCCACCTGGGCTGTCTTAAGCCAAGCTTGAGCCACCAATGGCACTTTTGAGGCAAAACAAGTGAGGTAGGGAACAGCCTCTGGAATTTGCGCACTTCCTGTGGACAGAGCTAGATGGCAGTTTGTGCTAGGAGCTTGAAGAGGGAGGAGGCTCGCAGACACCTTCCCTTCAGATTGGTCACATGAGTCAAGGACTGATTCCTTTCTACCTTGGCCCTTTGGGCCTAATCTCCCTCTGGCTTGACCAGAGGTTGAGTAACCCCCTTTCCAAAGGTTGAGTAACCCCTTTCCCTTTTCTCCTCTCTCCTTCTCTCCCTCTCCCTTTTCTTACTCCCATTGTGATTAAACCACCATAAACTCCATTTTGACTTGAGTGTTTCATTTTTAGGAATTTCATAAGTAAATTCCTTGGTGACCATAAATTAATATTATAACAATCTTTAAAGGTGATATTTTCACCATAACAGTTTCCAAGGCAGAAGAGAGGTAAGGGCTAGGCAATGGGGGTTAAGTGAGTTGCCCAGGGTCACCCACTTAGGAAGTGTCTGAGGCCAGATTTGACATACTTTTCATCTTAGTATACTAATTATATATTCTACTAAGTATAGGTTCTAAGGCAGAAGAGCAGCAAGGGCTAGGCAAATGGGGTTAAGTGATTTCCCAAGGATCACATAGCTACCAAGGGTACGAGGCCACATTTGAACTAATAAGCTCCTATTTCCAGGCACTCTATCAATTGAGCCACCTAGATGCCCCAATAGTGGCTTTTTAATAAATATTTCCTGACAACCTTAGAATGAGAAAATTTTCAAGTAGAACCAGAATGAATAAGCCCTTCTTGCTTTAATTAGGAAATAAAAAAGATGAAAAATAGATGAAGGAGATTGAGTCATATGAGCTGTCTAAAATCACAGATCTAGTTAGTAATGACTGCATAAACAATAATACTTTTAAAGCCCTTTGCAAACTGGTTTCAAACTACTTTTCCAGGCTTATTACATTCTTTCTTTCCAGCACTTTTAAAGCATTCTCTTCAAAGTTACTAATGATCTCTTAGTTATCAAATCCAATGGTCTTTTCTCCTTGGCCTCTATGTGACTTTTGACACTCATTCTCTTCCTTGATACTCTCTTCTCTCTCCTCTTTTTCCTCTCAACTATCTGGCAGCTTCTTCTTCATTTCCTTTGCTGGACCCTCATTCAGATCATGCCTTCTCATATTAAGTATTCCTCAGAGTTGGGGCTTGGATTCTCTTCTTTTCTATCTCTATGCTGCTGCTTCACTTGGTGATCTCATTGGCTCCCATGGATTTAATTACTACTGATGATTCTAAGGTCTACCTTTTCTGCCCCTAACCTCTCTGCTGATCTCTGATCTTGTATCTCCAAATTGCTTTTCAGACATTTCAAACTGGATGTACAGCTGATACCTTAAACTCAATATATCCAAAACAGAACTCATTATCTTTCTTCTTAAACCTTTCTGTGTCTCCTTCTTTCCCTGTTGAGTTGAGGGCAACACCATCTTCCAGATCTTTTTTTTTTTTTTGGGCAATCTAAGAGTTATCCTTGACTACTCACTCTCACTGCCCTTTGGCCCCCATCCAATCTATTGTCAAGACTTGGCAATTTCACCTTTGCAACCTCTTTTGAATATACCCTCTTTTCTCTTTTGACACTCCCACCACACAATATTTATCCTCACCACTTCTTTTTTGTATCCCCAGTGCTTAGCACAGTGCTGAGCATATGGTAGGTGCTTAATAAATGTTTATTTATTGACTACTGTTCAAACTTGCCATTCTCTATACCTAAAGTATTCCAAAGGCCCCTTGCTCAAAATGTCCTCCTTATCTGAAAAATAATTATCACTTCATCCTAGTATAATATCTAATAACTTCCTATAAAGTTTAGCTTGTATTACTTCCTAAAGAAAACTTCTTCTGATTTTTCTAGTTGCTAGTGCTTGCAGGTTTCACCTTAGCTACAAAATATGAGTGAGGCACAGAAACAGCATTTGGAATATTTTATAAGGAAGGGTCAGGCAGTTTGTCTATAACAAAGAGTTCTTCTAAAGGATAATATGAAACAAGATTGGGAAGTGCCAGAATAAGGGTTTTATAAAAATAAATTTAAAAGGGAGCTTAAATAAATTAATCTTCAGTTTTTCATCATTCCAGGATATAGCAAAAAAAAAAATTCTGATTTCTTTTGTTAATGCTTTAGAATTCTTTGTGTATGGCTTTTTTTCATATGTGGACATATATTAACTATCTTTCCAGGAGGGAAAAGTGGTTTTTTCAAGTTTGGCTTCCCCTCACCTTCTGAAAAATTTTCTCAGTTCTTCTAATCCTAATTCTCTAGAAAGATTCTATAGGAGGACAGACAGATCAGTTCTTCAGAGAATTCTATTGTATAGTTTCTCACTTGGTCAGACTGTCCTGTTTTCTAACTAGGGATCACTGCATACATTTTCCCTTAGATGCCCAATATATGGAATACAGTTTTTCTTAATTTATTTTGTTTGTTTAACCTAAAATTCATAATAACATCAACAAAATGTGAGAGTGAAATAATAAACAAAGAAAGCATGTGCCTAAGTGGGTGTGCTTATTGTTAACATGTGAAAGCAAGGATTTCGATTAACATCCTTCCTTTAATTCTATTGGGGTATTACCCTTCTCCCTTCTTACTGAGCACCTTTCCACCATGTTACACTGCAGAGGAAAGTTTCGCCTATTTCACAACCCCTAGCTGAAATTCCACAAGCAGAAGGACATGAATCAAGTTATAATATGGTTGAAATGAACCTCAGAAGGTCATTTAGTTCAACCTACACCCGAAACATCAGTCTTCTCTTCAATATTCCCCCCAAACGGTCAGATAATCTCTCTTTTATAATTGCTTTCAATCTTCCTGACAAGCCTCATACAGATCCATGGGTACCATTAAACCTACCAATGCTTTTTCTGATACTGCAAGTCCAATATAGAGGTAGGGTTCTTAAACCTGGGACCCAAGAATAATAAAAATAAATTTGATAGCTATATTTCAATTTAACTTGTTTTCTTTGTAACTCTATACATTTAATTTTATGCATTTTCAAAAAAATGGAGGGGTCCAAAATATCAGTAGTGTCCACAATACAAAGAAAGTTAAGAGCCTCTAAGAGCAAAGAGGAAGATGTTATTATTGTTGATAATCACACTTACTTTTTTCAGCCAAGGCTTTGGCAATATATTTTGAATGTCTATTTTTAATCACTTGAAGCATCAATTGGTGATGCTACTTGATTTTTATATTTTAATTTTAGTCACATTTCTATATCAATCACCTTTCATAAAAAAAAAGGGGGGGGGGAATATGTAGCATCCCAAGCATATTCACATCTATGAAATATAAATGACTGTATGGCTACTGTGTCTCCAAGCATAAGGTTATACCAATGAGGTTTGTGAAGGTAACCTTGAACTGGCCATGCGGCCCTTGGCTAAGACAAACTCATTAACATGCTTGGACTCAATTCCCCGGGAAAGCCCGGTTTGCAATCTACACGCCCAAAGGTGTTCCCTCTACCTTGCCACCCAATCTTAATTGTCTATACTTTGGGAGTACCGCCCAGGCAGGACAGGAATAAATTCAGAGGCAATCCCATGAACTTCCTCTTGGCCTTTCTCCACTTCCATGGAGCTCCACTGGGCTCCTCAATGACTCTGTCCCTCTCTCTCCTCTTGACCTTCTCCTTCCCCGAGGCTGTAACCATCTCGGCCTGCATTTCCTATCTTAATCTCCTCATCCACCTCGTGTTCCTTTGTACTCATACTCTCCTACCAAAGGGAGTATCATAGGGATTGCCTGCCCTATCCAACCACTGACTTGTCCGTGTCTTTCATTTCCAACCTGGTTCTCGGTTCCTGCCTCTCCTCGGTCCCATCACAAAGGTGAGCCCCTTCCCTTGTGGGACCCTGCTGGTCAGGGAAGTCCATTAAGGAAAACCCCACACTGTGTTTTGTTCTGCGGTACATTTTAAGGACATGTATGAAATGTCAATGGTGCAGAGGAAGGTGACCCATTATATGTTACTCTTGGCTTTCATATAAGTAAGAACTGAGCATAAAAAAGTATGCCTGTACTCAGACCTAGAATGTATGATTTTTTTTTTTAAACCCATATCTTCCAACTTGGAATAGATACTATGTATTGGTTCCGAAGCAGAAAAGTGGTAAAGCCTAGACAATGAGGGGTAAGTAATTTGCCTAGAATCACACAGCTAAGTGTTTGAGGCCAAATTTGAACTTAAGACTACCTATTTCTAGGCTTGGCTCTCTATCCACTGAGCCACCTGCCTGTCCCATAATGTATGATTCTAAAAAGGAGCCATATTAATTTATCTTTATATTTATGATAGCTCTTAATATGTTAAAGGTATTCAAAGATTTGGATGACTCAATGTGAACAGTCGGTTGGTTGGGCACTGGAAGATAGAAAATATTTTTATTTTTTGCCTTTTTTCCCCCTTAACCAAAAAGCCACATAAAAAATTCATTCATGTTAAAATTTTTAAGATTATGTTTGATAATAAAAGTTCCATTTTGTTACAAGAAATATACTTGGGACTTCAGGTGGAGCCAAAACGGTGGAGTAATCCAGAGCAGCTCTGCGCTACCATGAAAATACTCTCCAAGACTAAAATATCACAACAAAACAAGTACAGGAGTGAAAGAACTAATAAGAAGATAGAATGAAACAACTTTCAAGAAAAGGAAAACCCAAAAGGTAGACAAAGAACATCTGGGGCTCTGGGGTTAGAGGAGAGCAGAGCCAGCAAGAAGCTGTAGCAAGGAGGGAAGAGCAAGCCACATCCGAATACCCCACATCTGTGTACAAGGTTTAGGAATCTAGGCCAAAGCCAGCATCCAGATCCCTGAGAACCTGCCTGTGCAAATAGTGGGACAAGCCAACCCATAATCCTTGAAATTTCAAACCTGTGGAGAAGTCCTAAGCCCCAGCCCTAGGAATTCTAGTCTGGGCTTGGGATAAAGACTTAGTTCACACTTTGGGTTGGCTGATAGTACTAAGTACTGATCTTTTTGCCTAAAGCTAAGGGAGGAACTCCAAGACAGGACAATCAAAGGTGTGCCTGACTTGATCAAGTATACAGTGAGACCAAAAACTTGAGCCTAAGCCTAGGGCTAAAATTTTATCAGCTCCTGATCTCAGAGTGAGATCAAAAGTTTACACCTGAACTTGAGGCAAGTCTAAGCAATCGGCATCTCAAGGGTCAATTGAATCATCAGGGGTATGGGGACTCTTAGAACTCTCAGCTCTCAGCCCTCAGACCATCACATCATCTCCCCAAGCCTACCTATAATTAGATAGGGAAAATGAGCAAACAACAAAAAAAGCACCTAACTCTAAAGAATTTTTATGGAGACAAAGATCAAGGTACAAACACAGAAGGGAATGGTAAAAGCAAAGGAAACACACACAAAATCCAAAAGAAAAATATGGAATGGACAAAGATTCTCAAAGAACTTAAAAAAGGACTTCAAAAACCAAATAAGAGATGCATAGTAAAAGTATGAAAGAGAAATGAAAGTGATGCAAGAAGAAAGGGGCCAATTGAAAAAGGAGAACCAAAAGGTGACAGAGGAAAATCAGGCCTTAAAAATAAGAATTGATCATCTAGAAACTAATGACTTCATGAGAAATGAAGAAACAAAGCAGAATCAAAGGAATGAAAAAAAAAGAGGAAGATATGAAATGTCTTATTGAAAAAACAACTGACCTAGAAAATAGATCTAGTAGAAAAAATTTGATAATTATTGGACTATCTGAAAGCCATGATCAAGAAACAACCTTGGCTGTAATACTACGAGAAATTATCAAAGATAACTGCCCAGAGATACTTGAGGAAGAAAATAAAATTTAAATTGAAAGAATTCACAGATCATTTCCAGAAAGACAAATGACAACTTCAAGGAATATAATACTTAAATTCAGGAGCCAACAAACCAAAAAATATATATATATATATATACTTTTTGCAGCCAGAAAGAAGCCATTCAAATAGCATGGAGCTATAATCAGGATCACACAGGACCTAGCAGCTTCTACATTAAAGGATTGAAAGGCATGGGATATGATATTCAAGAAGGCAAAAGATCTGAGTTTACAACCCACAGTCACCTATTCAGCAAAACTGAGCATATTCTTTTAGGGGGAAAAATGGATTCAATAAGATAGAAGATATCCAAGTATTCCTGAGGAATAAGCCAGACCTAAACAAAAAAAAAAATCTTAAGTCGAAACATGAGACACAAGAGAAGGCCAAAAAGGTAAATAAGAAAGAGGAAATTTAAGGGACTCATTAAGGTCAAAATATATGTCTACATGGAAAGAGGATTTATGTAATTTTCAAAAAATTACTCTTAGTAGTAGTAGAGGAGATGGAAGGAATTTATTCAGAAAGAGGGTGGAGAAGTAAGCTGATTATGATAATATGATATATGATGATAGTATATATGTGTAAATATGATGATATTGAACAATATCTATGTAAGATATGATGTATGCATATGAATGATATGTTAAAAAATCAATCAAGGGCTGAAAGAGAGAGTTGCACTTAGAAAAAAGGTAAGGGAGAGATAGAATGGGGTAAGTTATATAACATAAGGACGCATGAAAAATTAATAGAGAGAGGAAAGGATAAGGGTGGTGATGGGCAATGATTAAACTTTACCCTCATTCTAACTGGCTTATAGAGGGAAAAACAAGTATACTCGGGGGGGGGGGGGGGGGGAATTCTATCTCACCCTACTCAGTGGTGTATGGATAAGAGAAGTGAAGAAGGAGGTAACTGGAGGGGGAAGGAACTGGAGGTTGGTGACAAAAAGCAATATACTGGTGAGGAGGAACAGAGAGAAAGGGAATAGAGCAGGATTTAAAGGGGATAATATGATGGAGGGCAATACACAGTAATCATAATGCTGAATGTGAATGGGATGAACTCACCTATAAAATGGAAGCAGATAGCAAAGTGGATTAAAAAACAGAATCCTACTATGAGCTGCTTACAAGAAACACCTTTGAGACAGGGTGACACACACAGATTCAAGATAAAAAGCTGATGAAGAACTTATTATGTGTCATCTAAAATAAAAAAAAAAAAAGCAGAAGTAACAATCACGATACCAGACAAAGCTAAAGTAGAAATTAATCTGATTAAAAGAGATAAGGAAGGAAATTACATTTTGCTAAAGGGTATCTATAAACAATAAAGTAATATCATTATTAAACATTTATGCACCAAATGGTATAGCATCTAGATTTCTAAAGGAAAAATTAAAGGAGCTCAAGGAGGAAATAGAAATTAAGACCATACTAGTGGGGGATCTCAACCTTTCCCTTTCAGAACTTGATAAATCAAACTGAAAAATTAATAAGAAAGAAGTAATGGAAGTGAATGAAATACTAGAAAAATTAGAGTTAATAGATATCTGGAGAAAACTGAACAGGGATAAAAGGGAATATACTTTCTTCTAAGCAGTACATGGTACATATACAAAGATCACTATGTACTAGGGCACAGAAATATTGCAAACAAATGCAGAAAAGGAGAAATCATACATGCAACTTTTTCAGATCATAATGTGATAATTATAATTAACAAGGCCCTTGGAAAGGCAAATTTAAAATTAATTGGAAACTAACTAATCTAATGCTTCAAAACTGGTGGGTTAAAAAAAATCATAGAAACAGTTACAGACTTCATTAAAGAAAATGACAATGAGGAGATAACATATCAAAAACCTATAGAATACAGGCAAAGCAGTACTCAGGGGAAATTTTATATCTCTCCAAGTGCCTATAATAACAAAATTGAGAGGGAGAAGATCAATGAATTGGGCTTGCTACTTAAAAAATGAGAAAAAGAACAAATTTAAAATCCCCAGATAAAAACTAAATTGGAAATCCTAAAAATTAAAGGAGAAATTAATAAAATTGAAAGTAAAAGAACTACTGAACTAATAAATAAGACTAGGAGCTGATACTTTGAAAAAACAAATAAAATAGATCAAGTATTGGTTAATCTAATAAAAAAAATAAAGAAAAGAAGCAAATTAAGAGTATCAAAGATGAAAAGGGTGATTTCACCTCTAATGAAGAATAAATTAAGGTAATTATTAAGAACTATTTTGCTCAATTATATGGCAATAAATATGACAATCTTGGTGAAATGGGTGAACATTTAAAAATATATAAATTGCCTATATTAACAAAAGAGGAAATAGAATATTTAAATAATCCCATCTCAGAAAAAGAAATTGAACAAGCCATCAAAGAACTTCCTAAGAATAAATCCCCAGGGCCAAATGGATTCACAAGTGAATTCTATCAAACATCTAAAGAACAACTAATCCCAATTCTATACAAATTATTTTATAAAATAAGCAAAGGAATTTTACGAAATTCCTTTTATGACACAAATACGGTACTGATTCCAAAGCCAGGTAAATCAAAAGCAGAGAAAGAAAACTATAGACCAATCTCCTTAATGATTATAGATGCAAAAATCTTAAATAGAATACTAGCAAAAAGACTCCAGCAAATTATCACAAGGATTATTCACTATGATCAGGTGGGATTTATACCAGGAATGCAAGGATGGTTTAATATTAGGAAAACCATCCACATAACTGACCATATCAATAATCAAACCAACAGAAACATGATTATCCTAATAGACACAGAAAAAGCTTTTGACAAAATACAACACCCATTCTTATTGAAAACATTAGAAAGTATAGGAATAGAAGGGTTATTCCTCAAAATAAGAAACAGTATTTAAAACCATCAGCAAGTATCATCTGCAATGGGGACAAGTTAGAAGACTTCCCAATAAGATCAGGAGTGAAGCAAGGATGCCCATTATCACCTCTACTGTTTAATATTGTACTAGAAAGCTATGATAACAATTAGAGAAGAAAAATAAATGGAAAGCATTAAATATGCAAAGAGGAAACTAAACTATCCCTCTTTGCAGATGATATGATGGTATACTTACAGAATCCTAGAAAATCAAGTAAAAGGCTACTGGAAATAATAACTTTAGCAAAGTTGCATGGTACAATATAAACCCACATAAATCACCATCATTTCTTTATATATCCAACAAAATTCAGGAGCAGTTATATGAACGCAACAACAAAATATTTTTCACACAATTAAAACTAGATCTAAATAATTGCAAAAAACATTAATTGCTCCTGGGTAGGGCAAGCTAACATAATAATAATGACAATCCTACCCAAATTAATCTATTTATGCAGTGCCATATCTATCAAACTACTAACAATAATATTTATAAGAATTAGAAATAATTATAACAAAGTTCATCTGGAAGAACAAAAGATCAAGAATATCAAGGGAAATAATTAAAAAATTGTGAAGGATGGGGGGAGGGGGGGCTAGAAGTACCAGATCTTAAAATGTATTATAAAGCAGTGGTCATCAAAACAATATTGTACTGGCTAAAAGATAGAAGGGTGGATCAATGGAATAGAGTAAGGGTAAATGACCTCAGCAAGCTAGTGTTTGATAAACCCAAAGATCCTAGATTTGGGGACAAGAATACAGTATTTGACAAAAACTGCTGGAAAAATTAGAAAATAGTATAAGAAAAATCAGATCTAGATCAACATTTTACACTCTATACCAAGATAAATTCAAAATGGGTAAATGACTTAAATTTATACTTTATGGAATGAAATCATAAATCATAAAAGGTGAGCATGGAATAGTATACCTGTCAGATCTGTGGGAAAGGTAGGAATTTAACATCATGCAAGAGATAGAGAACATTACAAAATGTAAAATGAATGATTTTGATTATATTAAATTAAAAAGGTTTTATACAAACAAAATCAATGCAACCAAAATTAGACGGAAAGCAATAAATTGGGAAAACATTTTTAAAACAAAACTCTCTGAAAAAGGTTTAATTTCCCAAATATATGAGCAATTAAGTCAAATTTACAACAAAACATGCCATTTCCCAAAAAACCAATGATCAAGGGACATGAATAGGTAATTTTCATATAAAGAAATCAAAACTCATTATGCATATGAAAAAATGTTCTAAAACCCTTCTGATTAGAGAAATGCAAATAAAAGCAACTCTGAGGTATCACCTATATCTAGCAGACTAGCCAACATGGCAGCAAAGGAAAGTGATAAATGTTGGAGGGGATGTGGCAAAATTGGGACACTAACACACGGGTGGTAGAGTTGTGAATTAATGCAACCACTCTGGAGGGCAATTTAGAATTATGCATAAAGGGTTTTAAAAGAATGCTTGTTACCACTACTGGGTTTTTACCCCAGAGATTATAAGGAAAAAGTCTTGTACAAAAATATTAATAGCTATGCTCTTTGTGGTGGCAAAAAACTGGAAAATGGGGGGGAGGTGTCCATCGATTGTGGAATGGCTGAATAAATTGAGATATCTGATGGTGATGGAATACTATTGTGCTGAAAGGAATAATGAATTCCATGTGAATTGGAAAGACCTCCAGGAATTAATGCAGAGGGAAAGGAGCAGAACCAGGAGAACATTGTACACAGAGACTGATGCACTGGGGCACAATCGAATATAATAGACTTTTCTACTAGCAATGATGCAATGACCCAGGACAATTCAGAGGAACTCATGAGAAAGAATACTATCCATATCCAGAGAAAGAACTGTGGATACAGAAATGCAAAAGAAAAAGATATGATTGATCACATAGTTTGATGGGGATATGATTAGGGTTTTGATGCTAAAAGATCACTCTACTATAAATATGAATAACATGGAAATAGGTTTTGAACAATAATACATGTATAACCCAGTAGAATTGCTTATCAGCTCTGGGAGTGGAAAGGGAAGAGGAATGGGAAAAATCATGAATCATGTAACCATTGAAAATACCCTAAATTTTTAAAAAATTAAAAAAAAAAGAAATATCCTTGGAGATATATCCTACATTATAGCATAGCCAAACTGAATAAAACTATGCTTAATCATTCAGCAATTGTAAAAATAGTCAAATAGAGACTATCTTGTTATTTTGGATGTTTATACAAATTCCTTTAAACCAATGTCCTTTATTGTTACACTGCTGCCCCCTAGAGGACTTTTTAAAGCAAAAGAACAGTAAGTCAAGATTTTAAATACATAGATAATTGATCACAAAATTAAGAGGCACATAAGTCTCAGAAATACTTTTAGGTTATGGAAGATACCTGATAATGTCTTTTATTTCTTTCTGAAAAGCAAGCAAACTCAACAACAACAATTCCATACTCAGTTCTTAGCAATTCAGGTCCCAGAGAAACATCATCTGTGTCAACTCTTAATTTTGAGGCTCATTTAGTCACTACTCTGATCCTCCAGAAATCTCCACTTCATGTATGTTTGCTTTCAGTATCTATAAACTGACAACATCTGTAACTACAATGGACAAAATTTTAAACTAATTTTATTTCCTAATTTTCTAAATGAAGAAATTAGGTCCTGAAAGGTTGTTTTGTCAAGTTACATGGATGGTAAAAAGCTGAGTATTTTAAGTGAAGCTCTTCAAATCTTCAAACTAAGTCTTCTTTCTACTAAACTCCTTTTGCTTCAAACAGGACGTTAAATAACAGCATGACATGAAGGTTACCCACCAACCCACGGAGAGTAAATGTAGAATAAACCATAGTGGTGGATTTGGATTGAGAATACTTGGTTTACAATCCTAAGTATGTCACTTACTACCAGCTCTTCTATGTTATAAGATGGAAGAGTGAAAACATAAGAAAGGGACAGTAACAACAAAATGAAGCCTTACTTAACTGCCATATAATGCAAAGACACTGAATTTGGAATCAAAAGGCCATATTTGAATTGTAGTTCTGCTACTTACTGTGTGACCTTTCCTACTTGGACCTCAGTTTTCCTTATCTAGAAAATAAGGATTGTATTAGATGATCTCTCATGTCCTTTAGAACTCTAAAATCCTATTATCTTCTCTTTTTCTCTCATAGATAGATAGACAGATATGAAAACTGCTTACACAGGAAACTGCTGAGTCACTTAATTACTCTGGGCCTCAACTTCTTTCATATATAAAAGTTTTGGAATAAGTGTCCTCCTAAGTCACTTCCAGCCCCAAATCTGATATGAATCTTAAGAGTATAGATAAAAAATAAAGAAATTTATTACAACAATTAAGTATAGACAGTCCCTAATTTATGACCTAAACATGTAAATCAGGGCTTAGAGAATCTCAGGTTACTTACTCAGATTACGCATTTAGAAGTACGAGAGGGATGCATTACTTGTATTAAAAATACTTCATCTATATTATAGGCCAATGGGACTTTTGTAGGATTACAAAGAAATATAACCACCATTTATATCATAATTTCTTTACCTTTTCTCAAGGAGAGGAAAGGTAAGGACTATGTCTTTTCTTCAAGAGTCACAATGTCTTAAACATAACAGATACTCAATAAATATATGTTAATTTGAATTAAAATAGCTGACTTAAAATTAACTTTAGAAATATAGCCAGTTTTTCAGCACTTAGCTAAATCCCTAGCACATAACAAGAGCTTTAGATGGCTGCTGCTTTGACATCCAAAATATTTTCTTATAGACCGAGGTGATTGTTCATCCAAATATATTTTATACCTTGATATAAGTAGATAGGTAGAAAAGGAGTTGGTTTGGAAATACTTCAAGAACAAGGCATTAGATCTCTACTGTTACATACTGGTACCCAAGTAATGTTAAAATAACTAAAGAAACATCTCTAAAACACTAGATTCCCCCTTCTTCCTTTGTTCCCACCATCTCCTAAAAGAGTTATGATACAACATGAATAAGAGTAGCACATGATGACAAGGTACAGATAGGTTGTGACTATCACCACTGGAGGGTGGGGATACCCACATTCATGAGATCAAAAATTCACTGAAATATACAAACAGAAGGAAGAGATGTCAAAGCACCTAAAACCCATCATCTTTAAGGATTACAAACACTGTAACCCCCTGAGGAAACAAAGACAAAAAGTGAACTAGCTCTTGCCCTCAAGTTTAGATTTGATCAGTATAACATATATACAAACAGGTATATGTGATATGTATAAAAAATGAATGCAAAATTATTTTGGGAGTAGAATATCAAAAATGGTTTCATGTAGAAGGTAGAAGGACTTCATGTAGAGTAGTGAGCTGAGCACTGAAAGGAAATTAGGGATTCTAAAAGGAGTGCATTCTGGGTATTGGGGACAACCAGTTGTATAGGCATTAAAATGGAAGATAAAGTGCAGATGTGGGGAATCACTGAAATCAGGTTTGAATAAACCATTTAGAGTATGAAATTGACAAGGTAGGCTGAGACCATGTTTGAATGATTTTGAATGGGATGCTTTATATTTTCTCTCACAGGAATGATAGGAAGCCAGTAGAGTGTAATGGAGAGAAGTCAGATTTGAGTTTTAGAAAAATCAATTTGGCAGCTACACAGAGGATAGATTAGAGTAGAAAAGTCTGAGATAAGATGATCAAACACACTATTGAAATAGTTCAGGAATGAAGTAGTGAGTGGCTCTATGAGGATGGTGGTTTTGTGAATGGAGAGAAGGTGATGATGTAAGGGAGATTGTGGAAGTAAAAATGACAAGATATGACAATTAACAGGAAATATGATATGAGAGTAAGGAGTCGATGATGACATCTTGGTTGTGAACCATAGTGACTGGAAAGAGGTAGTATCCCCAATAGTAATAGAGAAGTTCAGAAGAGAAGTGGGCTTAGGTGAAAAAATAATGGTCTGGTTTAGACATGTTAAGTTTGAGGTACCTATGTGATATCCTGTTTGAAAGATTTAATAAGCAGCTGATGATGGAGTAATAGACCTGATCTCTGCATTAAGGTTGACCATATAGAACTGGGAGTTACTTGGATAGAAACAATCATTAAAATCCAAGAGAGTTGCTGATGTCAACAAATGGGAGATTACAGAGTGAAAAGTTCTAGATTAGAGCATTGGGGTACACTGACAGTTAGGCATGATTTGGATAATCTCACAAATGAAACAGAAGAAACTGTTACATATGTAGGAAGAAAACTGAGTGTTACAATAATCTAGAAATGAGCACAAATGCAGGAAAAGTGTCAAATGTGACACAACAGTGTCAAATGTTATAGAAAAGTTAAAAAAGGATGAAGACTGAGAAAAGACAAGTGGATTTGACAAATGAGAGATCACTTTTTTTGATAGAACAGTTTTTTTGGAGTGATGAAGTTAGAAGCCAAACTACATATGGATTAGGATTGAGACCAGAGGAAATGGGAAGAAGAAACTGTTTCTCTTGGGAGTTTGGCTGAGAAAAGGAAGAGTGGTTAGCTAGACAGGATGGTAGGGTTTAGTGAGGATTTTTTTTTTTAATGAGGAAGACTAAGCCATGTCTATAGGAAGCAAGGAATAAACCAGTAGATGGGGATAGAATGAAGAAAGTATCTAACAGCCTGAAAATTGTAAATATTGTTTTCAGCATCATCTTGAAATAGTTGCTCAGTCTTTCCTTCCCTTCCAAATAACTAGAGAAATACTTAGTTTTGTAAAAAGGAATTCTTTATTCTTTTTTGATTTAACAGGGGATCTGGAGGTCCTCTTACCATAGAGATATTGTAGGGATTAACCAGCCCACAGTAACAGGAAGTAGAAATCATAGAGACAGGAAGGAGGAACAATAGAGACAGGAAGTGAGATAGAGGAAGATTATAAAAGGGGCCCAGCATTAGTTGGTTGGCCTGTCAGTTGCTGACAGTTGGTGGGAGGGGAAGTCAGTTGCTGTCATGTCTGACAGTTAGGGCTGGCAATTGGGAGGAAGTTGGCTGTTGGGCTTGAGTTGGTCATTGGGGGTTGGTTGCTGGTTGTGTGGGTCAGTGAATAGTTGATGTTGGCATTTAGTTGCTGGAATATAAAGTTGGGTCTGAGCTTACTGAGAGGGCTTTTGGCTTTAGCCTTTAGAGAGCTTTTTGCTTTTTGGTTTGGGTTGTTAGGTTTTTTTCCCCTTCCTTGAACTTTTTGAAAGGTGGCCAGTCTTCCTTGACAGACCTAATTGGCATTTGATTAAACCTGGATTGGGTTGGTTTTGATTGGGCTGGATTGGGTTGGAACTTTGTGGGTGGCTGTTATCGGTGGTGGTTACAGGCAGTTATAGGTAAATATAGGCAATTTTAGATAGTAATAAAAGGCAGTTAGAGATAGTTATAAGATAGCTAGTTAGGTTTTATGAAATTTATTTCTCTACCTCTTTCCTATATTTCCCTCCTTTACTATATATCTCTATTTTAATTAAATGAAATTGTTAATTGTTAAAACCTGTCAGAAGTTTTCTTTTCTCTGGCTTAAAGGAATAATATTAATTTACAACTCTACTATATTCCCATTAAAGCTTAAATTATTAAAAGCTGCTCTCTTATTTTGTCAAAACCCCTATTTTAACCCTTACAGTTTGGTTTAGAAGATGTAAAATAACAAAATATTTAAACTTATTACTTATCATAATTATTTACTTTCACATAGCACAATACTTATCCAATATAGTATTAAACCTGTTCTTTTACTTCCATTTTATCATCTGTAAGGTTTAGGGGTGATAACTCATACGGTTTCTTCAAGTTCTAATGGTTTTAGGACTATAACTGTGTCAGATTAGCTTTAAATTTTATTTTAATACAACAGATAACTGTTTATATATGTTTAGTACTCACAATCTGCTGTTTATGTAACATGGTTCTCTAATCAATTTAAAAATTAAAAGGAACTAGGAAATTTTCTTGAGGCACAGAAAAACATGATATTTCTAGGAACTGTTTCACTGACTGCTGGTGTAAAGCCAAGTAGATTATATATATATATATACTTGGCTTTATATATATATATAAAACAGTGACACGTATGTACAAATATCTTGATGACATTTTCAAAAATTTTAAGTGAATATTCAAATAAAGAATAAAACAGGATCATGTTTCCATTTTAATAGTTTTTTTAAAGAATAAAAGACATTTTAAATGCATTCACATTTGCAGAAATAATATAAAAAACCATAAATCTTGACTTCCATTCTGTTACTGCACCATCTAAGCTAGATGTCACAGTTCCCTCACTAGACTAGTTAATTCTGTTTGGCATGTCATGGGGCTGAGCTTGATTGGCCAATGGGTTCAAACTTGCATGAAGGACCACATATAATGGCATTCAGATCATATTTAACATCCATCCACATTGGATATCTTCCAGCTAACTAAAAAATCTGTTAAATGCAAAAAGTAAATAAAAATCAATATATCCCTAGATACCACCAAGGTTGGGTAATGCCAATGTTTTCTTCTAATAGGCTAAAAATTTGAGCAAGGCAAAGAGATAAAAGAAAAAGAAAAAAGTGGGAAGAGAAAATAAACAAATGAAGAAAGCAAAGAAAAGATTTAAATAGACCTGGAACGTTGAAAAGTAATAGATTCAGTCTTCTTATTCCTTCCTTAATATGCTTTTAAAAATTATTATTCAGGTAATGATGTGAAGGGAGAAGTATGCTCATCAACAAAGGAATTTAGTTTTCCATTTTTGAGGACTCTAAATTCTAGTGTAGAGGTCAATTGAAAGTATTCCCTAAAACACAGCAAAATATTGAAGATATTTTATTCAACCAACAAGTATTTATAAAGTGCTTACTCTATATCAGGCACAATCATAATCACTAAGAGTATGAATATAATCAGAAAGATCAGAGTGCAGTCTGGAGAGTAAGACATAATTTGCCTGGATGTCCTCATTAAGTGAAGTTCTTGGGGTGTGGGGATCAGACAATCAGAAGTAAAGGACACAGGAATGTATTCCAGAGCTGAAGTGAGTTCCTAAAATGAAGTAGTTTCTGAGGTATGGTAAAAAAAATCCCAGGGTTTAGCCTATTCTATTTAAGGATGACAATGTACTGCTTATATGTCGTTAAGTAAAAGATATCTGCCTAACAATCCTGAAAGGAAAAATCAAGAGGATGAAGAGCACTTATTGCTCATGCTCTAAGATAAAATACTGGGATAATGTATTAGTAAATAGATCCTGGACAGATAATCCAGATATCTTGTCCTACATATACTTGGGAACATGCACAACATTTTCAGTGATGTAAATGAAACTGTTCTTCAACATAAAACCCTCATCTTTTTAGCAGGAATTGTAGGCCTGATGATTTTGTACTGCTGTGAAGAAAGAACCACTATAACTTCTGGAGTGTCAAAATTACTTGTGACCTAAGAGGCAAAGCAGAGATGGCAAGGTGAACATAAGTAGAATATGCAGAACATTGACAACAATAATTTATACAAGCAAAATGATGTAAAGTACAAAGAAATATATGATTAGTCAGGTACTGAGAAGCAAGAGCATGATTCACTAGTACAATGTTAAAAGATCTAGAGAAAGGCCTCCCTGCCTTCCTCTAGGAATGTAGGTCTTCTATGAAAAGATCATAGGAAAATATGAATAACAAGATATTCTCAACAGAAGATAATAGTGTGTACAAAAAGATCTATTCAGTAAATAAAAGGTAAATTTGGATATCATAAAAGGAATAAATCAGAGATGGCATAAATAGGAAATATTACAATATATTCATGCTGAAGTTAGGAAGTCCTTGAAATTTCTGCTGGGTATGGAAATGGAAGAAGGAATGTATCTGAGAGATCACTTTGCAGAAAAGCTTTTTAATATGGTGATTCTACTACAGAAAAAGAGAGATAACAAAATGAATGATGACTCCAAGATTTTAAACTTGGGGTGACTGGGGAAGTGGTGGTAGCATTAATAAAAACAGGGAAACTGAAAAAGGAAGACTTTTTGTGAAGGAGGAAGAAGGAACAATATACTAATTTTATTCAAATTGAACTGAAGGTGAAAGTGAGATAGTGAAATACAAAAGTAGTGCCTTACAGTGTAGGGGAAGCAGTTTGGAATTTAAGAGAGGCACATAGTATAGTGGAAATAATACTGGATTTGTAGGTAAAAGACCTGTATTCAGATTTAACTGTCATTTAGTGTAACTTGGGGAAAATCAATTTCATATCTCTTGATATGATATGTTTCCTCATCTATAAAATATAAGGCATAAAGATATGGCTTCCAAAGTTCCTTTCACCTCTAAAGTCCTATATCCCACAGGCAATAGTCAGCAAATAATACATTCAGTATGTACTATGCATAAGATGGTAAAGATAATAAAAATAAAAGTCCCAAGTTCCTTTCCTTGAGGAGTTTTCAATCTAGATGGAAGGATAAGATATATAATCATACATGCACAATAAAAGATAACAATAAAAAGTAGTTCATGAATGATAAATGTTCATGAGTGATACAAATAATTGTAACAGGAATTCGAGTAAGAAGAAACTTATTGTTGGAGAAAATGGTTAAGCATAAATAAGGCAGAGAGGTGAGATTCTGAAATTGTTTTGAAGAATAAACAGGATGGAACAAGGAAGGCTACTTGTAAAGAAGGAAAAATTATGAACAAAGATATATAGATGAGAATAAATCAAGTTAAAACTAAAAAGTGTTAAATATAACCTGTAAATAGAACATTTTGCTAGGCCGTAGGCAAAATCCATTCAGATAACATGTCCATTATGATTGAACTTACAGTCTATTAAGGGGATATGGAATATACATAGGTATATAATACAAAATACTCTCTGATAAGAGAACCAGAGTTGCAAAACAGAATGTTTTATGAGATTTAAGGGAAGAAAGATAATTGCTGACTAATTGGGAGTGTAGGTTCTCAGGCAAGGCAAAAACAGTACCTGCCCTCTGGGAGCTCATAACTAATGGGACCAATAACAAGCAAATAAATGTGTACAGATTATCATTAATAGAGGGAAGGCAGTAGAATTAAGAGCAAGAAACGCTTCCTATGAAAGATGTGTTTTTAGTTGGGACTTAAAGGAAGCCCAAGGGCAAAAATGGGAAAGGAGAGTATTCGAGGCAAAAAGAACAATCAGAAAAAAATGCCTGTTGTTGAGAGATGAAGGATGAAGTCTCTTACTTGTAGAACAGCAAAGAGGCCAGTATCAGTGGTTCAAAGAGTATGTGGCGGGGAGTGGGGTGAAGACTGGAAAGGTAGGGGAGGTTAGGAAAAACTTTGAATGTACATGGATTTTGCATTTGATTTTGGAGGCAATACAAAATTCACTGAATAGAAAGTGACATGGCCAGATCTGTATTTTAGGAAAATCACTTTGGTAGCTGAATGGAAGATGGATTAAAATGGGGAGAAATTTGAGGCAGGTAGACCAACTGTCATAGGTAAACTGGTAAGAAGCTAGCAATGTAAACTGAAAAGAACTGGTCACAGAAGAAAAAGTGATATGACTAAGATCAAAGGCAGAGATATAGTTCAGGAGAATATTAACTGTGTTAAAAGCTGCAGAAAGGCTGAAAAGGATGAAGACAAAGAATAGTTTTGAGAGTAGAATGTTGCCTGTCTTTCATGAACTCATAGGGTGATGTCTTGACTTGTGCATGAATTGGATTTAGGTAAGGCAGAGTTGCACAAAATTCAGCCTTTCTAAATTTCTAGAGTTAGTCCAGTCGTAAGACAAAAGTCAGGACAACTGGTGATGGCTCAGGATGCAGTGGATAACATCTTGGCATCTTTGATGTCTGACCAAGCTCTAAGAGCTCCACAATTCCTGCTTTAGCTACTTTCATGACTGCTGGAACAAACTGTTCTCACCTTTAGGAAAGTCTTCACATGCTTGGATAAGATATGGGTAGACATCTCCCTAACTCATCATGTTTGTGGTCTATCAAGATAACCTCAATCTGGTTTAGCCCACCTGCAAAGGTTTACTAGGGTGTGGCTGCTGGGCATGCTATAGCTTATTGGAGCCACAGGTGAGAGTTGAGACCTAGGTGGACACCAAAGGTGGATGAACACCAGAAGTGCTAGTCCTTCTTGAAAACCTATAAACCCCAATACAATGCTATTGAGCATTTCAAATGTGTACTCTGTCTCTTGCCTACATTTTCTAAAAAGACACCTTCCGCCAAAATGTTTGCAATCAGACTTCTGCCCTGTTCCTCAATCAAAACTTTTCTTTGTCAGTTTTCTTCTTTTTTAAAAACCCTTACTTTCTATCTCAGAATCAATACTGTGTGTTGATTACAAAGCAGGAGAGTGGTAAGGACTAGGCAATGGGGAGTAAATGATTTACTCAGGGTCACAAAGTTAGGAAGCTTCTGAGGCCAAATTTGAATCCAGATTCTGCTATCTCTAGCCCTGTCTCTCAATCCACTAAACCACACAGCTGAGTCCCCCCCCTCCCCCCCCAGTCAATCTTCTTCTTTCTTGGGACTATAGAAGGACTGCCATAGTCCAGGTATAAGTTGATAAATGAGGGCCTACACCAGAGTGATGACAGTGTCAGAGGAGAGAAGGTTTATTTAAGAGATGATACAAACCTGAAATTGATAGCCCTTAGTAACCTCGGTATCATCCTCAACTATTTCTCACTCCACTATATCTAATCAGTTGCCTGTGGGACTCAGAAGATGGCGGTGCCCTTTAGAGTAATAGGGAAGTTTAGAGGGGCAGGGGCTTAGGGGGAAAGATAATGAATTCTACTTTGAATATGTTGAGTTTCAGGAGCAGAACCAGGCACAATTGAATGTAATGGACTTCTCTACTAGCAGCAATGCAATAATCCAGGACAATTTTGAGGGGCTTATGGGAAAGAATGCTATCCACATCTAGAGAAAGAGCCGTGGGAGTAGAAACAGAAGAAAAACAACTACTTGATCACATGGGTTGAAGGGGATATGATTGGGGATGCAGACTCTAAATGATCACTCTAGTGCAAATATTAATAAAATGAAAATAGGTCTTGATCAATGACACATGTAAAACCCAGTGGAACTGCTTGTTGGCTATGGGAGGGGGATGGGAAGAGGGGAGGAAAAGAACATGAATCCTGTAACCATGGAAAAAATATTCTAAATCAATTAAATAATTTTTTTCAAAAAAAATGAATATGTTGAGTTTCAGATGTCTACTGGACATGAAATTCAAGATATCTGAAAGTAGTTGGGAGATGTGAGACTGCAGGTCAGCGCAGAGATTAGGGAAGGTTAGGTCCATTTGAGAATCATCAGCATAGATACAATGAAATCCACAAGAACTGACAAATTCACCAAACAAAGTACTATAGAGGGAAATGAGAACAGAACCCAAGACACGATGTAGAATAGGTTCCAACAAAGCAAATTGAGAAGGAAAGAGTGGTCTGATTGGTTTTGAGAACCAAGGCAGAATGATATTCAACAGATGTTGAAATGAGGACAAGATAAAGAGAAAAAACCCATCAGTAATGTTACTTAAAGTATCAAGAAAGGTGAAAATGAGATAACAGCAAGGGAGTAGTATAAATGGATGCTATGAATTTCAAACAAGAGACCCATTAATCTAGCATAAGAAAGGCTTTCTTGATACCATACCCCACTTTTTGAAACTTTGTGAGAATAAAACCTGGGTATTAAAACCAGCAGAGTTCATATGCTCCTATTTAACTGTCCTCATTAGTCAGGCAAAAGATAATAAATAGAAGTTGCTTTAAAATTGCTTTAAGAAACCATAGTAAACACAAGTACAATACAATGTGTCACTTGGAACAGACTTAACCATGCCTTTTTTTTTTTCTGGGTGTGGGGTGGGGAGGGAATATAAGAGGGGAGATAGTTCACACTATGGCCTTTTACTTAAGCTAAGTTTATTTAAAAAGTTATTCACCTTTACTAACTACTTTTATCAAGTCACATGTTTCCATAATTTTCTTCCTCTCTAAAATTCTCTTTATCCAAGATTTACACACAGCTTTTATATTCAGTCACTATATTAAAGAACAAATCTACTTCCTCCTTTTTCAATTTTCCCCTGAATAGGATGTAAGAAGTACAATAAAATTAATGAAGATTTTGTTAAATCCATTAATAAAATGAACATCTGAGAATCTGTGGTAGCTCTAGCAAGTCTTTCCAGCTCACAAGGTTTCTCTAATTTCTGAAAACAGTAATTTAAATTAATCGTTTTTATTAAAAACAAATAGTAAAGAATAAAACATTCTTGTTAATTGTCTGAACAATACCATGAAAAAAAAAAAACTATCCTTTCTGGAAGGTTTTGAGTTCTATCATGTCATTTATTTTAAAGTGGATATTTACAGTATGTTTAAAAAGTACCTTAATACAAATTATAGGAGTTATTTCATTCACTGAAATAGTTCTAAATGAAAATGTTAATCTTTATGTAAACCTTCAATGACCATATTACAAAAATTAGCTATATCTGGGACAACCCTGTAGTGAGCTACATGAATAAATTTATTCAGTAAATGTGAATTATTTACATATATAGATTATACAAATTGTGGATTACCTGCTGTCGAGTTTTAAAATGTTAGGTATAACTACAGATTGAATACACACACATTCCTATATACACATAATATAAAAACCTATATGAAGATGTACACATATGCATAAGTACACATGCATGTGTATATATGTATGTACATGCATATCTGTGTGTTTTTCTTTTGTAGAAATGTTCAAAGTGAGAACTATGGGGATAGTTCTGCGGTTTACAAACTAATAATGTCTATAAAGGGATAAACAAATAAGACCTGGCCCAACGCAGAAGAAACAGTAGCCAAGTAAGAACTAGAGGTCTAGGAAAAGAGGCCTTGCTAGTGACAATGGCCAGAGAAGTTGGGCCAAGGCATTATTGGTCGGACTTCTGGGGAGGAAGAGGAGAGAGATGCTGGCAAAGGGACTGCCACTTATTGGGGCAGGGCGGCTAGAGAGGGAGTGGTGTGTCCAGGTACTGAGCAGTGAAACCGAGGCAAGGAGGTAACAGTCGAGAGGGACTCACAGTAGTAGGCCACCACGGGGTCCCGCTTGTCATGTTCCTGCGCCGTCCTCAGATGATGCTGGAGGCTCTTAAACTGTGGTGGCAGTGCGGGTAAAGGGGCCAGGGCGGCCATCTCTAATCCAGGCACAGCCGCTTCCTTACTCACACACAGCCACCTTAGTCACCCGGGACTTCCGCTTCCGCCTGAAAGGACGCTTGAGCGAGAGGATCTTGGAGGCGTGCGCGCACGCGTAGGGGCAAGTCAGAAGAGGACATGGAAGCCTCGTTCCCGGAAGACGTCAAGGAAAGAAGGACGGAGCAAGAGACGGGCGCGCGCGCACATGCATGCACGCGAGCTAGCGTACTGACGCAGACGTCCTCACGCATTTACAGAGTTAAAGCAGCTTTGATCATCTATTTAGGCTGCTGAGATTTATTGTTAAAAAAGATCATTGGACAATGGCAAAGGTGTGAGAGAAAATGTTAAAGTTGGAAGCGTCGTTCTTTAATTGTTCTGACAGGCATTTTTGCTTCGCTTCTTCCAACCCCTTTTTGTTTATTTTTAATAAACCTCTCTGTGTACATTATATTCCCATATTCCATTAAAATGTAATCCCTTCAGGAACTGTACTGTTTCGATTGTTTTCTTTGTTCAGAAGTGTGTCTGGCATTTTGTAAACATGTAAAAACTGGATGAAGAAATGATTTGCACCCCACCCTTCATTCCTCGCTTTCAAGTAGTTTTTGAGACTATCGAGAGAAGATCCAAGATAATTTGCAATTTTATATTCAGCTACCATCCCTAATGAGAAAGGACACTTAAAAGTGCATTCACTAAATGCACTTTTCCTTTCAGGAAAAGACTGCTTTTTAAAATCAACAAACATGTATTAAGCAAATTGTACTAGGTTTTCACACCTCAACACCCAAAGTTTAAAACAAAGGTTTACTTTAATTTGTAAATACTGTATTCTTCGTGCATTAATTCGACTTGAGTATTAATGATTAAAGCATTGGAATAATGAAGAGATGACCTTCAATTACTGATCAAGGGCTATGCTATAATGTAACAAGGAGGAAATGAGATCTATAAAAGTGATTGTAATACAAAGCAGAACGTATGATAAACTGCTGTGGGAAATTAGAAAAGAGAAAAAAAACGAAAAGTTTAACGTGTTTGGGGATTGAAAAAAAATAAATATTTCTGAATTAGGAGTTCTAGGAAGATGGCATTAGATAGAATCTGAATGGATAGCTAAAATTTTGACTTCAAGTTGGCAGGGAGGGTATTTTAGATGAAGCAGGCAGCTAGACCAAATAGACACAGAAACCAGAAAGAATGGGAGCATGTTTGGGAAATATAAAATAATATACTTTAGTCTGGAAAAAAATGTGTTTAAAGAGAGCTGTGGGATTGAGGGATATAAAATGCAAAAAGTAATTTGGAGTTAGACCTTAGAGGGTCTTGTGTACCACACAAAGGAGTTTGGAGTTCATTTGATAATTCTTTTGAAGATTTTTGAGATTGTCAGGTGACATGATAGTTGAATTTTAGGGAGATGAATATGATGTATGGAATAGATTAAAAGTTGGAACACTGAATATAGGGACACTGTTTAGAAAGATTATTTGAATTGTGGCTATTACTCCCTCTATGTATCATGTTTCAGTAGTAGGAAACCCTGGAAAACCAGTGATTGCATTATTGAAAGTAAACTTTATTCTGAATAAAAAATTTAGAAATGAAGAGTAAAAGGGCTTAGATAGTAGGTAGTTTGCCTTGGGGAGTAAAACAATGAATTGGAATGATAAAATCAACAGATGTAAAACTGGAAAGGACCTACAAAGACCATCTAGTCTTAAGAGTTTTCTTGTTCCTAGACTTTGTGCCTTCTCTAAAGCATCCTAAGACTAAATTAGCTTCATTGGCTGCCAAATCATGCTTAACTAAAACCTCCTGATCTCCTTTTCAAAGGTCTAAATGTATTTTACCCATCTTGGAATTGTGAAGTTGATTTTTCTTAATCTAAGCATAAAATCTCACATGTATCCTTATAAAACACCATCTAACTTGAATTACACTTAACATTCTAGCTAATCAGGAACTTTAAAAATCCAGACACCATTATTCATTGTGTTAGATATCTCACTATGTGTCATTTTGAAACTAAGTATAACTATACTTTAATCCAACTTATTAATAAAATTGATAAGCAGTCCAGGACCAAGCATGAGTCCTCAGGGTTCTCTGCTGTACACCTATATGTACCTGAATGTAACCATTCCAAATATAATTAATGGTACTATCAATCTAGTTTGCATCTTTCCATATTTTTTACAATATTAGCATGAGTTATTTAGTCAAACACTTTAGTGAAATTTATGGAAGCTTTGTGTAAAGCAATCTCTTATTTTACTAGTCTAGTAACATTGCCAAAAAAAAGAAATAATGACAGGGACAGCTAGGTGACTCAGAGGATTGAGGGCTAGGCCTGGAGAAAGGAGGTCATGGGTTCAAATATGACCTCAGACACTTCCTAGCTTAGGCAAGTTACCTAATCTCCAATTACCTATTTTTTTTACTGCCCTTCTGCCTTTGAATTGTTTCTTTTTTTTTTCCCAAATGCTTTAAAAAAATTATGATCTTATATTTATTTATTTATTTATTTATTTTAAAATGTTATTCTGTGGTTACATGATTCATGTTCTCTTCCTTCCCTCTTCCCTTCTCCCCTCCCAGACCTGACAAGCAATTCCACTGGTTTATATATAGATAGAATCATATTGATTCTAAGGCAGAAGGTATGGGTTTTTTAAAATAATAATAGCAATGTTGATCTTCCTTTATCTATTCTTGATAAAGCCATACTGATTATTTGCAATTATTACTTCATCTTCTAGATGTTCATTAACCATAATTATAATAATAATATAGAATTTTGGCAGGAATCAGTCAAGTTAACTGAATTGTAATTTACAGACTCCATTATTTTACCTTTTTTAAAAATTTTGATTATACCTCTTACTAATCCTATAGTATCTCTTATTCACTGTCTTTCAAAGATCACTGAGCAGTTCATCAATCATATCTACAGCAGTTCTATCAATGCCTGAGGACGTAGTTTATCTAAAGAGGTTGATGAACTCATTCAGGACAGTTAGATATTCTCTTACTAGCTCTCATTTATCTTTAGTATTAACTCCTTACTAGGTATTTCTGTTTAGTCCATTACAATGTAAAAATAATTTTCCATAGCAGAGATAATAGAAGCAAAATAAGAATTAAACAAATCTTTCTTCTCTCATTTGTCAGTGGACATCATTCCAAAAACCTTCCACACCACAATGGCCATGTCTTCTTTGGTCCTCCTTTTTTCCTCCAAAATAGCTAAAAGCAATAACAAAACTTTTTTTTTCTTTGTTTTCCTCACCTATTCTTGTGAAGTTCAGCTCTTTCTAAGCTTTAACGTTTCTAATGCTATCCTTGAAGAACCATTCCATTATATATATATATATATATATATATATATATATATATATATGTCCTTTAGTCTTTAATACCTGACCTTGTTTTCAACTTCTATTCAAGTCCCAAGTATATAGATATTGATTTTCTCAAATTCTTCTCCCTTTTTTCTTCTAACTAGTATTATCCTTCTTTGTATCTTAAGAATTTTATTCTAATTTTTATAGAAATGTATTCTAGACCTACTCTTAATTTCATTATTTTCTAACTCTGGATGCCTATTTCTCATCTATTTCTTCCCTATCCAGAATCATGTTTTTTCTTCTCCCACTGTTGTCTTCTTTCTGTTTTCAAAAAATGTACAAATATCCTTAACCTGGAAAAAAAAATTCTTTACTTTTCACTCTACTCACTCCAATCAGACATGTCTTTTGTCCTACTGCCAATCTTGAGGAAAAGTTTGTTCTATCTGCCTCCATTTATTTACCACTCATTCATTCACTAGCTTCCTACAATCTGGCTTTTACTCCTACAACTTTACTGACTCTATTAGCTCTTAAAGGTCATCAAAAATTACTGATTCAAAATCAAACCACATTTTTAAAAATGACTATTCCCCTCTCCTTCATGGCCTTGCTGCATCTTATATTTAGACCAGAAAGTTCAAAAGAATGCTGTATGGATCCCTTTGGTTCCCCAAAAACCTTTTCAAAGAATTTGCATGATCATAATTATTTTCACAAAATAATGTTCATAATATTTGCCATTTTTTACTCTCATTCTTTCACAAGTTTACAATGTAGTTTTCCAGAGGCTGCATGATTTGGAATTAGTTAGCTATAAGCATGAAGACAGTTAATATCTTGTCTGTAGAAATGTTCTTTTGCCTTACAAATGAATGTGAGACTCTACAGGTGTGGTTGCCCTCCTCTTTTGCTTAGATTTATTCATTATCAGTTCAAACTAATCATTTAAGATCTTTTATGTGAAGATGTGGCAAAAATACAAGTGGTATTGAAATATTCAAACTCAATAACTTCTTTGAATCTCAAAGTTTATCTGGGAACAACTGCTGACATTTGTTTTACTAGAGCAATAGCAATGGTAGATAAAATTTTTGGTGTTTTGGTAAAATCAGAGTAGTGACACCAAACTCTACTAGTCACATCGCATTCTTCACTGCCATACACTTAGCAAAAAAGAAAGTTTCAATGAGGAATAGCCTTGATAAAGTGTAAAAAATGATTAATTTTACTCTCTCAAACCTTGATTGTATGTTGCTTTAATATTTGGAGTGACAAAATGGAAAGTCCATAGAAATACTTCTACTGCAAAACAGAAATATGATTGTTGTCTCAAATACATTTATGCAACTAGTAATTGAGTTGCAAGCTGAACTAGTTGCTTTTTTTCACCATTTTTACTTGAAAGAATGACTGACTGACATAGTTTAGTTATTCAGATTGAGTATTTGGCAAACATTTTCTTGCAATGAATAAATTAAGTTTGTAACCTCAAGGAAAACAACTGACAATATTTTGTGGGAATGATAACATTTGAACTTTCAAGCGAAAATTATATTTTAGAAAACTTTTATCAGTCATCATGAGTTTGACAGTTTCCCAATACATAAAAATATTTTGATAAGATAGATATGATATTAATAAATATGTTTTGGGGGCACTTTATAATTAAAGGTGCCAGTATTTGGAAGTTCTGTGAACAATATTTTCCAAATGACTAATGCATAATGTTATAAAAGTACATGTGAGTAAAAGATAGATTCATCAGAGTACAAGAAACTGCAAAGTATTTTAACACAGAAGAGTATGAAAAGTTGATTAATATGGTTTCAGATTCTACATTGCAACTAGCCTTTAAGAAACTACCACTAAGAGAAGAGTATAGTAGAAGGATAAAGAGAGTATAGTATGGTAGTATAAAAGAGTATAGGAGACTATAAGTTTGGTATTGTATCAAAAAAGATATCCATAATTATTTGAAAAGGCAATTACGATCTTTTCTACTTTTCCAACTACATTTCTGTGTCAACATGGATTTTCTTCATATACTTCCACAAAACAACATATTGCTACAGATAGAGTGCAGTGGTATATGTGGGAATCCAGCTGTGCTCAATTAAACCAGACATTAAATAAAATTTCAAAAGGGCATAACAATGCCACTCTTCTAGTTATTTTTATGGAAATAGTTATTTTTCATGAGATATTTATTATTGTTATTTCAAGTGAATTACAATTTTAAATTTTAAATTATATTTCCATTATCATAGATATGGATAGATCCAATTCACATAAAGAAAAGCTCTTTTGGCTCCTCAGTAATTTTTAAGAGTGTAAAGAAGTGGACTTCCGGTCAAGATGGCGGCTTAGAGAAAGCAAAAGTTCAGATCTCTGGAAACCCTTCCCTACCAAACTCAAACTATATGCTCCTAAGGCACCGAAATTCAAAACAAACAACAGCATAGACCCTGGGAATCCTCCTCCTGAACCTGGACCTGTATCAAAAGGACGGCCCCCAAAAACGCAAGAACCCGAGATCACTCGGACCTAAGGGGTACGCAGAAGGAAGGTCCCAGGACCCATCCCCCCAACCCAGAGCACTGAGTCCGAGGCAGCAGAGGGAACCTCAGAGCCTCAGGGCCGGCTATCCTGAAGGCCGCTTCCTGAAAACAACCTGACCCAGTCCAGGGGGCACCCAGACAGCAGGGAAACAGAGAGAGAGAGATAGGAGGAGCCTGTAGCCCCCTGACCAGATCCTTCCATCTGAGTCTCACCAAAGGTCCCTACCTCAGGGCATACTCAGTCTGAGGTTAATCCTATCACCAGCCCTCAGAGCTCCAGGAAGCCACAGCCCCTTCCTCCTCAGAGAGTATGGTCATCTGAAACAACAGTAACCCTCAGGGCTGGCAAAAGGGCCTTGGAGCTGAAGGCCACATCCTGAAAACAACCTGACCCAGTCTTGAGGGCACCCAGACAGCAGGGAATCAGAGAGAGACGGGGGGAGCCTGCGGCCCCCTGGCTGGATCTTCCTTCCGAGGCTCAGGGAAGGTCTCTGCCTCAAAGCATACTCAGTTCAACCCAGAGAAAGTTAACTTTATCAGGCGGGCTCTCCTGGCCAGCTAAGGCACAGAAACAAACACCCCGAGGAAACAGCCAAGCCAGGCTCAGAGCATGGAAGTAAGGCAACAGAGAAGCATCAGGAGGGAACTGAGGAGGGCAGTAACATGGAAACGCCAACAATTCCTGGCTTCCCCGGGAAGACAGAACAACAACTGCATAGAATGGACAATCTGCCTAGAGCTAAAACCTCTGAACATCAGACAGAGATAAGAAAAGCTAGTCCTCCCCACTCAGATAGAGATGACAAACTCCACAGAACCACAAAAGCCCCAAAATTCCAAGAAAAACAAGAAGAAGGGGGTGACTTTGGACGTATTTTATGGAGCAAAAATACAAAATACAGAGGAGATAGAAGAGGAAATACAAGGAAATGCTCCGAAACCTTCCAAAGGAAATGGAAACTCTCCACAAACCCATGAAGAATTTGAATTGGAAATGATCAAAAAGATGGAAGCCCTCTGGGAGGAAAAGTGGGAAATAATGCAAAAGAAAGTCACGCATTTACCAAACCAGTTTCACTAAAGTGAAAAGGAAAACCAGGCTTTAAAAGCCAGAATCAGGCAACTCGAAGACAACGAGCAAGAATTAATAAAGCAAAGCCAAAAGACCAAGAAATTAGAAGAGAACATAAAATATCTCACTGACAAGGTGACAGACTTGGAAAATAGATGAAGAAGAGATAATTTAAGAATAATTGGACTTCCAGAAAATCCAGAAATAAACAGCAAACTCAACATCATAATACAAGATATAATCAAAGAAAATTGCCCAGAGATTCTAGAACAAGGGGGCAAATAGAGCCACTGACAGAGCTCACAAAACACCCTCTACACTAAATCCCCAAAAGATAACTCCCAGGAATGTAATTGCCAAATTCCAAAGCTCTCAAAAAAAAGAAAAAATCCTACAAGAAGCCAGAAAAAGACAATTTAGATACAAAGGAATGCCAATCAGGGTCTTGCAAGTTCAACTATGAATGATCATAAGGCATGGAACATGATTTTCAGAAAGGCAAGAGAGCTGGGTCTTCAACAAAGAATCAGCTATCCAGCAAAACTGACTATATGCTTCCAAGGGAAAGTATGGGCATTCAAAAAAATAGAAGATTTCCAAGTTTTTGCAAAGAAAAAACCAGAGCTCTGTGGAAAGTTCGATATCGAAAAACAAAGCATGGAATACCTGAAAAGGTAAATATGAAGGAAAGGGAAAAGGAGAAAAATGTTATCTTTTTCTTTTACTCAAACTCTCTTCTATAAGGACTACATTTATATCAATCAATGTATACTAACTTGTGGGGAAAATGTAATGTGTAAATAGGGGGAAAAGAAAGACCAAATAGAATAATCATTCTCACACAAAGATTCACATGGGAATGGGAGGGGAAGAAAACTCCTATAAGAAGGAGAGGAAGAGAGTTTTTACTTAAACCTTACTCTCAGGGAAATCAACTCTGAGAGGGATGAACATCCAGATCCATTGGGATCTTGAATTCTATCTTATCCAACAAGGGAAGGGAGAAGGGAAAACCAAGGGCATTAGGGTGGGAGGAAACACAAAAAAGGGAGGGCAGAAGAGGGGGGAGGGGAAGGGAACAAAAAGGGAGGGACTAGAAAGGGAAACATATAAAGGGAGGGGACTAGGGGGACTGATTTAAAGTAAATCACTGGACTAAAAGGTAGAGCTGAAGAAGAAAGGTTAGAATTAGGGAAGGATATCAAAATGCCAGGGAATCCACAAGTGATAGTCATAACTCTGAATGTGAATGAGATGAAATCACCTATAAAACGTAGACGAATAGCAGAATGGATTAGAATCCAAAACCCTACCATATGTTGTCTTCAAGAAACACACATGAGGCGGGTAGACACCCACAAGGTCAGAATTAAAGGATGGAGTAAGACCTTCTGGGCCTCAACTGACAGAAAGAAGGCAGGAGTGGCAATCATGATATCTGATAATGCCAAAGCAAAAATAGACCTGATCAAAAGGGATAGGGAAGGTAATTATGTTTTGTTAAAAGGGACTTTAGATAATGAGGAAATATCACTAATCAACATGTATGCACCAAATAGTATAGCACCCAAATTTCTAATGGAGAAACTAGGAGAATTTTGAAGGAAGAAATAGACAGTAAAACCATATTAGTGGGAGACTTGAACCAACCATTATCAAATTTAGATAAATCAAATCAAAAAATAAATAAGAAAGAGGCAAAAGAAGTGAATGAAATCTTAGAAAAATTAGAATTAATAGACATATGGAGAAAAATAAATAGGGATAAAAAGGAATACACCTTCTTCTCAGCACCACATGGCACATTCACAAAGATTGACCATACATTAGGTCACAGAAACATGGCACACAAATGCAGAAAAGCAGAAATAATAAATGCAGCCTTTTCAGATCACAAGGCAATAAAAATAATGATCAGTAATGGTACATGGAAAATCAAATAAAAACTAATTGGAAATTAAACAATATGATACTCCAAAATCATTTAGTTAGAGAAGAAATCATAGAAACAATTAATAATTTCACTGAGGAAAATGACAATGGTGAGACATCCTTTCAAACCTTTTGGGATGAAGCCAAAGTGGTAATCAGAGGTAAATTCATATCCCTTAGTGCATATATTAACAAATCTGGGAGAGCAGAGATCAATCAATTGGAAATGCAAATCAAAAACCTCGAAAGCGATCAAATTAAAACCCCACAGCAGAAAACCAAACCAGAAATCCTAACAATTAAGGGAGAAATTAATAAAATCGAAAGTGATAGAACTATTGATTTAATAAATAAGACAAGAAGCTGGTACTTTGAAAAAACAAACAAAATAGACAAAATACTGGTCAATCTAATTAAAAAAAGGAAAGAAGAAAAGCAAATTAATAGCATCAAAGACAAAAAGGGGGACATCACCTCCAATGAAGAGGAATTTAAGGCAATCATTAAAAATTACTTTGTCAAATTATATGGCAATAAATACACCAATTTGGGTGATATGGATGAATATATACAAAAATACAAACTGCCTAGACTAACAGAAGAAGAAATAGAATTCTTAAATAATCCCATATCAGAAAATGAAATCCAACAAGCCATCAAAGAACTTCCTAAGAAAAAATCCCCAGGGCCTGATGGATTCACCAGTGAATTCTACCAAACATTCAGAGAACAGTTAACCCCAATACTATACAAACTATTTGACATAATAAGCAAAGAGGAAGTTCTACCAAACTCCTTTTATGACACAAACATGGTACTAATTCCAAAACCAGGCAGGTCAAAAACAGAGAAAGAAAACTATAGACCAATCTCCCTAATGAATATAGATGCAAAAATCTTAAATAGGATACTAACAAAAAGACTCCAGCAAGTGATCAGAAGGGTCATCCACAATGATCAAGTAGGATTTGTACCAGGAATGCAGGGCTGGTTCAATATTAGGAAAACCATCCACATCATTGACCACATCAACAAGCAAAGCAACAAAAACCACATGATTATCTCAATAGACGCAGAAAAAGCCTTTGATAAAATACAACACCCATTCCTACTAAAAACACTAGAAAGCATAAGAATAGAAGGGTCGTTCCTCAAAATAATAAACAGTATATATCTAAAACCATCAGCTAATATCATCTGCAATGGGGATAAACTAGATGCATTCCCATTAAGATCAGGAGTGAAACAAGGATGCCCATTATCACCTCTACTATTTGACATTGTACTAGAAACACTATCAGTAGCAATTAGAGAAGTAAAAGAAATTGAAGGCATCAAAATAGGCAAGGAGGAGACCAAGTTATCACTCTTTGCAGATGACATGATGGTCTAATTAAAGAATCCTAGAGATTCAACCAAAAAGCTAATTGAAATAGTCAACAACTTTAGCACAGTTGCAGGATACAAAATAAACCCGCATAAGTCATCAGCATTTCTATATATCTCCAACACAGCTCAGCAGCAAGAACTAGAAAGAGAAATCCCATTCAAAATCACCTTAGACAAAATAAAATACTTAGGAATCTATCTCCCGAGACAAACACAGGAACTATATGAACATAACTACAAAACACTCTCCACACAACTAAAACTAGACTTGAGCAATTGGAAAAAACATTAACTGCTCATGGATAGGACGAGCCAATATAATAAAAATGACCATCCTACCCAAACTCATTTATCTATTTAGTGCCATACCCATTGAACTCCCAAAAAATTTATTTTCTGATTTAGAAAAAACCATAACAAAGTTCATTTGGAATAACAAAAGATCAAGGATATCCAGGGAAATAATGGAAAAAAAAAACAGAAATGATAGGGGCCTTGCAGTCCCAGACCTTAAACTATATTACAAAGCAGCAGTCATCAAAACAATTTGGTACTGGATAAGAGACGGAAAGGAGGATCAGTGGAATAGACTGTGGGAAAGCGACCTCAGTAAGACAGTATACAATAAACCCAAAGATCCCAGCTTTTGGGACAAAAACCCAGTATTCGATAAAAACTGCTGGGAAAAATGGAAGACAGTGTGGGAGAGATTAAGAATTGATCAACACCTCACACCCTACACCAAGATAAATTCAAAATGGGTGAATGACTTAAACATAAAGAAGGAAACCATAAGTAAATTGGGTAAACACAGAATAGTATACATCAGACCTTTGGGAGGGGAAAGACTTTAAAACCAAGCAAGACATAGAAAGAATCACAAAATGTAAAATAAATAATTTCGACTACATCAAATTAAAAGGCTTTTGTACAAACAAAATCAATGTAACTAAAATCAGAAGGGAAACAACAAATTGGGAAAAAATCTTCATAGAAGCCTCTGACAAAGGTTTAATTACTCAAATTTATAAAGAGCTAAATCAATTGTACAAAATTCCAAGCCATTCTCCAATTGACAAATGGGCAAGGGACATGGATAGGCAGTTTTCAGATAAAGAAATCAAAACTATTAACAAGCACATGAAGAAGTGTTCTAAATCTCTTATTATCAGAGAGATGCAAATCAAAACAACTCTGAGGTATCACCTCATACCTAGCAGATTGGCTAACATGATAGCAAAGGAAAGTAATGAATGCTGGAGGGTATGTGGCAAAGTAGGGACATTAATTCATTGCTGGTGGAGTTGTGAACTGATCCAACCATTCTGGAGGGCAATTTGGAACTATGCCCAAAGGGCGACAAAAGACTGTCTGCCCTTTGACCCAGCCATAGCACTGCTGGGTCTGTACCCCAAAGATAATGGAGAAAAAGACATGTACGAGAATATTCATAGCTGCGCTCTTTGTGGTGGCCAAAAATTGAAAAACGAGGGGATGCCCATCAATTGGGGAATAGCTGAACAAATTGTGGTATATGTTGGTGATGGAATACTATTGTGCAGAAAGGAATAATAAAGTGGAGGAATTCCATGGAGACTGGAACGACCTCCAGGAAGTGATGCAGAGCAAGAGGAGCAGAACCAGGAGAACATTGTTTTTTTTTTTTAATTGTAGTCTCTCGGTAACCGATGATGAAGATTGTTTTTGGGCATTTTTGTGCACAATGACACTTGTGCATGAATATTTAAGTGGAAAAGTCGATGCCCAGAGACAGTCCCACTCTCTCGGCATTGGAAGCCTGGGTCCATTGGCATGAAAAGTCGTTACACCTGGAGACTTCCTCGCTGCATTGGATGGCCGTGTTGTTTTTTGTGCTCCAACACGCCCTAAGCACTCCACAGTGCCTTGCTGCATCGCCATCTCAGCCATTGAACCTTTTTGTTGGTTTCTTCCGCTTGTTCTGCAGAAACAGTCTTTACATGCTGGGTGAGGAAAGCCCTAGTTCACCAGGGGTCGACGATGACCCGATGGCTACCCTCACAAGGTTTAGCCCGTCTGTCGAAGTCGTTGCCCGGGGTGTGGCCGCTGCCGCATGCTAGCAGTTACTAGGAGCCACAAGTGAGAGCTGGATGTCAGGTGAGGGTCAAAGGCTGGAGAGCTGCCCTAGGAGGGCATGACAAGCCCTCCATACCAAAGGTATTACTCCTCCCTGAGCACCCCATACACCCCTGGTGTCAACCATGAAGGGACCATTGAGGAGAACATTGTACACAGAGACTAATACACTGTGGTATAATCGAACATAATGGACTTCTCCATTAGTGGCAGTGTAATGTCCCTGATCAATCTGCAGGGATCTAGGAGAAAAAACACTATTCATAAGTAGAGGACAAACTGTGGGAGTAGAAACACCGAGGAAAAGCAACTGCCTGACTACAGCGGTTGAGGGGACATGACAGAGGAGAGACTCTAAAGGAACACTCTAATGCAAATACTAACAACATGACAATGGGTTCGAATCAAGAACACATGTGATACCCAGTGGAATCACGCGTCGGCTATGGGTGTTGGGGGGAGGAAAAGAAAATGATCTTTGTCTTTAATGAATAATGCATGGAAATGATCAAATAAAATATTAAAAAATTAAAAAAAAAAGAGTGTAAAGAAGTACCAAGACCAAAACATTAGAGAACCTCTATTGTAACCATTTCCTCCTCAAAACTCTCTTTTCCTGTAATTTATAAGACATTTCACAATACTGATTCTACTAACTTCTCTCTGTTTCATTCAAGCTTATTCCATGCTTCTCCTGGCTAAACCTTCAATTATTTAACTATATACACTCTCCAAAGTTCATTTCTAAGTACCAAGCACTTTCTTCTTTATATTCTTCCTCATTCATTTTCATGATTTTGACATCATGCTTCTGTTGAGTGACCAAATCTTTCTTTTCTGTTCTCTCATTCTATCTCCCATTTTGTTCCTCAGACTGTCTCCTGGATATTTGTAATTTAATGTTCTACCATCTCCTTAAAGTAACATGAACAAAACTGAACTCATCATCTTTACCAACCGACTTTCCCTTCCAATTACCCTTTTTCTCTCCATTTGTACCGTCATTTCCTAAATTATCTAGACTTAAAAACTTGAGGTCATTTTTGACACATTACAAAAATGAGAGTGAGGGTTCAGCCAGACTTTGAGGTGCCAATTGTAATTTTCTTAATTTCTGCATCAATTTCTTTAATCTGTCTCTGCCTTTCTCTTGCTTTATTGCATGTACTATCATTCACAGATTCACCTCCTTGCACTGAATTTTCACCATTTCCCAAGTTTTTTTCTACTATTTTCAACTGCAACCTCATTCTCACTATTTCTTCTAACTCCAAGTGTCACACTATATACTTTATAGGCCTGGCTTCATAACTATTTCCTAACCATATCTGAGTATTTAGGTTTGGCTCCAGAGTTAATTGCATGTTGCTTCTTTTGCAAATCATTAGCTTGATTTGAGGATTTAAACATGCAATGAGAACAACAGTTGGACTCTTTGTACCTAGTTTGTGAATTTTGTGTGTTCTTGCTGTTAGTGACTTCATATTTCTTTTTTAAAAAGCAATTTTTAATCAAGTGATCTTTCTTGTGACAAAAGAAACATCCCCTAGTCTCTCTTTGCAATAGGTTTCTTGTAACTAGATGTTGTGTAAGTCTTAACTGTGTTTAGTCTCTTGATTTCTTCAATCTCCTTTTCCTTTAAATTTTTCTCAGTCATTTCTAATTTTTCCTTTAGGTCCTGAACTTGTTTACTTTTTTTCTGAATTACTATCATGTAAGTAAGTTTCTGTCTCACGCAGTTCTATCAGGGTGACTGAATCATACTTAGGGAAATAGTGCTTGAAGAAATTTTTCAAATGAGGTGTGCATCCCCTTAGAAATTGCCTACAGACATGGTTTGAAGATTCTTCACTATTTGATTCTAGACCTAAGATTGATTCTGCCATCTGATAGTTGGTTGATGTATGTGGCAGGATGTTCCTTTTTGCTCTACAAGATCTTATCATTTGGTTTTGAACAGCATTATCTTATGGCCTATTGCAAATCGTCCCTGTATTTTCTTAGGTAGGACATGCTAGTAGGGTTAGCAAAGTCTATATCTATCCTTTGCTCCACAGTTGGCCAGCTAGTCAGGCTACTATCAGATCTTGTCTTTTCCAGGAATTGCCTTTGTTCATGGGGGCTGAATAGTTCTGAGAGAAGGAACTCAACATCCTCAAAATCAGGATCAAAAATCCTGAAAGCATGTTTCAACTCCTTTTGAGATTTGAAAAACTTTTCTACAAATTTTGGGAAATGTCTTTTTATGGATTCAAGTTCCTGTGATGTGAATTGCCTGTGAACCTTAGACTGCAATATACCAGTCGTTGATGATAACTTAGTGACTTCTTTTAAAGGACAGATTTTCTCTGGTTCACAGTCAGGCTTGTTCTCATTGTCACCTTCATTTCCCTTAGGTACAATATCTGTTTGTCCATTGTCCTTGCCCATAACCTGATCTAGCCCTTTCTCCTTAATTAATTCCTCAAGCACTGTCTTAATCATGCTTTCCAGGTTGTTATCAATAGCCAGTATCTTTTCTGCCTTCAGGGATTATCACAAATCTAAAAATCTTAAGTTGGGTTAGAGTCTGTAACACTGCCATCAAGAGCACATAAACTTGAGCCAGGACCTGCCAGAGTATAGGGTCTGTTTGGAATGGCAACTGCAAAATAGACATTGTTATGTTGCCTATATAATCAATAGATTCAACGATCATGTGGGTCATTGTGTTGTACAATATGTGGTAGACCCAGAAACAAGTGATGATAGCAATGACCACAACTTCAAAAACAACTTTCTTAAAAATTGTTTTTTTCTATTCTACTCTGCCTTTCTAAGGATTGTGGGGTTCAGTCAATCTTTGAGGTGCCAATTGTAATAAAAAGATAATCTGAGTTTCTGTTGTAATAACTAGATACTCTGGAGTGAGTAGAGAGATACTAGGGGAAACCTCAAGGTGCCTAGTTGTAATAGAGAGATATTAGAAGGATACTTAAGGGTGTCTATCAATTTCCTAGGTGGCTAATTGATTAATACTTTTCCTACCCTCCTCCTTCCCTCAATACCTCCCTTCACCACCAACTTATGAAGCCTTTAGCTTCACCCCTCCCCTCTTCCTTCCCTGAGTGGACTATGAGATTTATGAGGAAAAACTCCTTCCTCTTCCTTTCTCAAGTAAGGAGGTTTATTGGGGAAGATAGGACAGGATGGCAGAGGAGGTGAAAGGGATAGGGTTATTCCTAGTCTATAATGAGGGTTAGGAGGATTTTGGGAAATGTCAGTCCTGTCACAGCTGTGACACAAAAGTCTGTCAGGGAGTTATGAAGGACAATTGATTTTCTTCTATCTTCTTCTAATCAGCCCAGTATATAACGGTCAGTCACCAACATCAGCCACACCAAATCAGCCTAGGTCAGAAGAAGCCAGTTTCTCTCTTGATCAGAAGCCAAGGAAATCACTCAGTTCATCTGGCCAGATTCCAACTGTTTTTTCCTGGGAACATTTCAAATGGAATCTTCACCTTGATTGACAGATGATGTCCCCAGCTTTCTGTCTTGCATTCATGAAAATTCTCTCTCCCTTCATGCCTCTTCCACAGTGAGTCCAAGTTAATTTCAAGTTCTTTTATTCTTCCTTTAAAATGTCCTTCATATATACTTTTCCCAACCAATTCCCACTGGCACTATCTTGTTTCAGAATTTCATAATCTTGTATTTCCTACATTGCCTTTCTTATTTAAGCCTCTCTTCCCTCCAGACTAACCCTTGTACCATTTACATTTAAATATTACTTAAACACTAAATTCACCATGCCAAACTTCTCTTCAAAAGGCTATTATGACTCCTTTCTGTTAAATCAAGTCTAAATTCCTCTGTCTGATTCTTAGGACCGATTATATCCTTCTTGTATAAACTTCTTTTCCACTACTTACCAGGATTTTCTGATTTTTTGATTCACACAGAACAAATTTGGAATTACCATGACTATTACCTACTTTACATTTGAAAAGTGTTTTTTCCCCTTGTTTTTATTATAAAAGAATATTTGTCTCTGGTTTGTATATAAGACTTTGGTTTGCTGTTCTCATTTTCAAATTATATGTCCTTATTTGTCTGGGGTAGTATTTTATGGCTTAGGGTTGTAAAACAAGTTGTACATTGAAGAAATAAGCTATTAGTAAATGCTGTTTTTTTATGTCACAATGACATTCAGGTTACCGGCATTCTAGCCATATTCCTCATTGTCTTCCCAATTCCCAAATTCTCATTAATGAGCTTTGACCTTATCTTTTTTTTAATTAAAAAAAAGAAAACTAAACCCTTACCTTCTGCCTTAGAACCAATACAAGGCAGAAGAGTGGTAAGGGCTAGGCAACAAGGGTTAAGTAACTTGCTCAGGGTCACACAGCTAGGAAATGTCTGAGGCCAGATTTGAATCTAGGACTTCCTGTCTGTAGACCTGGCTCTCAATCCACTGAGCTACCCAGCTGTATCTCCCCATCCCCTTCACCTAATCTTGCCCAGTACCTAGCTTCCATATCACTCTAGGCCATTTATAATCCAAGCTGCAGAGTAAACGCCCCTGCCCTCTTTTTACCTCCTCTTTACATGTTATTTTTTCCCCATTAGAAAGGAATCTCCTGACAGAAGGGATTATTTTGCTTGCTTTTGCTGCTTTTGTATCCTCAGTGGTCATTACAGTGTCTAGCATATCATAAAATCTTGGCAAATAACTCATTCATCGATCCATTCTTGATTGAATGAAAATGGGATCAAAATAAAGTAACCCTGTTTTAGGAGCCTTTTATCATAAAGAGTTGGTAAAAATCTTAAATTAGAAGAAATATTATATATACATAATATATATGTATATAGTGTGTGTGCATGTATGCAGAAAGAGTGAGAGAGACAAAGAGATATTCATTTCATAAGAATTTCACTGGATAGAAAGGAACATAGAAGAAATGAAAATTGAAAAAGGAGTCAATAGATGGCTGTTAGAGAGGAGTAAAATCTTATTGAGGAGTGGGAAAATTTAGGAAGTGGTAAAGGGGCCAACACTGTAATCTTCACACATGATTTATGAAACTAGTAATCTAATAAAATTCCTTTTCCAGCTAAACCTTAACTAGTAACAGTGTTAGGCTAATTCTATAGAACAGGTTGTCCTAATTCCCAGCAAGACCACTAAGAACTGTCTCCCTTCAATTATTTCAGCATAGATGCATTCTGTACTAGTCTAACCCTGGTAACTTCATCAGAAATGGTTATTGCTCCATTAGAAGTAGTTCAACCAATTTTTCTGGGAGAGATTCAGGTTTAGGGATTAAGCTTCAGAAGTATAACTGATAATGCTGTGAAAATGGCAACAATTTATATGTGCTTTTTGGTGAAGAATAGTAAAACTGACAAAATTATAATAATCATTTTAATTTTTCTAAAATACCTATATGGACTCTATAGTTTTCTCCAGATAGAACATTTTAAATTCTATATAAGTAATATTAAGCTGTAACTTAGCCTATTCATGCTAAATGTAAATAAACATTCTGGTTTGCCTGTAACAGTTACACATATTTTGTGTCTATACAAATGAAATAAATAGGAAGGACACAAGTCACACAACTTAAAAGAATTGGATGAGTTTTTGATGCCTCAATGAATAATTTAAGCCTTATTAAGTTCTTTATATTTGTCTTGAGGATTATACTGTCAAAGAGCTTTCACATCTATTATCCCATTTGAAACTTAACTCAATGTGATAGGTCAGGGTATGCATCCTTATCCCTAATTTACAGATTGGGAAGCAGATTCAAAGAAGTCAGATAATTTGGAAAAGGTAACAAAGTGAGCCAAAAGCCAAAATAAAATTCAAATTCAGTTAAAGAAATCACATATTTGTTCACTTTGAAAGATGCGATATTATCAGATAAATGCTCATGTTATAAATAGTATTCATATCACAGTTTCAATCTTTTCAAAATAAAAAAGATTGATATTTAGAAAAATAAAAATAGTTATTTAAAAATATTTTAATCAGATAATCTTGTTTAACTAATTCAAATACTTTAGGTTGAAGTAATTTGGACAAGATAGATAAGGCAGATTGGATGCAAGTCTAAAAATCTTAGACAACTTGGAAAAGTCACAAAATTTGCAAGTGGTAGGGGTTAACTTTTCAATTTAAATAAAGAAATCAGTTATTTTTTTCACTTTAAAATATACTGTTATCAAATAAATAATTAAGCTATATAGAGTTTGGCTTCCAAATCACAATCTTTTCAAAAGGAAAAGAGGTATATGTGCTAGAAAAAAAATTAAATGATTATATAAACATTTTAACAGGTAATTTTATTGTTTAAATATTCAAAATTAAAATAATAAAACTAAATCTTTGACTAGTATTTTCTTATTTTTTCATGTAGAACCAAAATTGAAGTAATTTTCATTGAATTCAACAAGTATTTACTGTGTAATTGATATGCAAGGCAGATAATGTCAAAATTTTCATTTTCTTTAAATTGGCTTAGAATTTAGATTATATTGTATTTTGATTATAGAAAATAAAGCTTAAAAATTGATAGCTAACTTTTTTTTTTACTTCCAGAAGATTTATTGGTTGTAACACTAGTATATGTTCTATCTGCACCACTACAAAATAGTATTATATTCTCAGTTTACTTTAACATTATAAAAAACAAAGATCATGAAACTACATTTTGTATTGGAGCATTTTGTGACAATATGTATTACTCACTTGTAGGATCATGTCCTCTAAAACATTTATTTATATATAACACTTTCCTAAATAGATTTTATTAAAATCAAGTTAATCAAGTAAATTTAAATTTAGATCCCATTGGGTAATTTGGTCTAGTAATTTATATTCAATTTAAGGTTTGCTATAGCAACATTATGTGTATTAGCAGACAATATTACTTAGCCACTTATATCAGCAAAGCTGTGATTCCTGGTTATTGTTGTCTTTTGCCGTGCCTTTCAGTAAAGAATTAAACAGTATGAATCAGAAAGAGTATTGTTAATCAGTGTCATCATAGATTTATATAATTTTAGAGTTGGAAGGGACCTTAGAGGTCATATAGTCCAACATCTTCATTTTGTAGATGAGGAAACTGAGGTCCAGAGAAATTAAGTCACTGACCACGGTAAATTATATCTTTTGAACTCTCTCTCTCTCTCTCTCTCTCTCTCTCTCTCTCTCTCCCTCTCTCCCTCTCTCCCTCTCTCTCTCCCTCTCTCCCTCTCTCTCTCCCTCTCCCTCCCTCTCTCTCTCTCTGTCTCTCTGTCTCTCTGTCTCTCTCTCTGTCTCTCTCTCTTTCTCTCTTGCTCTCTCTCTGTCTCTGTCTCTTTTTCTGTCTTGTTCTCTCTCTTGCTTGCTTTCTCTCTGCATTTGTGTGTTAATAATATGGAAATAGGTCTTGAACAATGATACACGTAAAACCTAGTGGAATTGCTTGTTGGCTACAGGAGGGGGTGGGAGGGAAATAACATGAATCATGTAACTATCAAAAATATTCTAAATTAATTAATTAAATAAAAAATTTAAATCAAATCTCTTTGCATTTGTGAAGCACAGCTTTCTGTCTTTTCTTCTTTATTTAGAAACTTTTTCTTGCTCAGAAAAATAATATTGAGAAATAAATATCATCATGACTTTGAACCACTTTTAATCCCATGGTGCTCCTTTGCTTTGACTCCACCTTAAAACTTAGTTCATCATCATGATGAGGGAATATCAGAGTAGTTTTGGGTTAAGAATTCAGGTTGCTATTAAATTCTTCTCCAAATAAAAATTTAACAGCCAGCCAATCTGTTCCTATCTCAGAGGTCCATTCATGATGAGAAGTCAGTGACTGACTGCTTGTTACCTGAGCTGATTTACAATTTCAGAAAGAGAAACCCTGTGATTTCCTGCCTCTGGGTCCTGGCTATCAGGTTTCTTTGGAAGGGGATCTTGTCTGTAGTCAGGATTTGTATCATATTAATCATTATATTCTATAATAAACACAGTTAAAGCTGCAACTCCAATAAACAAACATGCATGAAAATGTGTCCTAGAAATTTTCCATTCAGTAGAAATCATCTTGTAGAGGTGTTTACCCTACCTAGTGATTAAGGCACTCCATCTTTGTACTCATTAAATAGCAGAGCAATGATAGGACTGAGTACAGGCATCTAACTTTTACCAGCTTCTTTTCTTCAAATCTCTAATAGAATAATATAATATCCTATTTGTTAATTTATCCATGGATACCATGACTTAAAGAACTTAACTTTTACCTGACTACTATGGTATTGTTGCTACAAGAAATGGTGAATTGAATTGCAGGGGTATAGTAAAGTGGGTTGAAGAATCTTTCTCAGATTAGCATTGGTCTAGAAATCTGGTCAGATCCTAACATTTTTCAAGAAAGATATTTCCCAAAGATAATCTATTACAATAATTACATACCCAAATGGTCATGGAGCTGCATACAAAATTAAACCATGAATTTTGCTGGAGAATCTTCATATCAGGTTTCTTTTATCTATAGAACTATATCAACAGTAGCTTTTAAAGAACAGGTGCCTAAAAGAACTCTAGACAAGGTAATCTATTCGTTAAGTACAAAACTAAAACCCTTTGAATTTAAGCTTCCATTGAATGCAGTCAAAAATAAGTGAAGTGAATGAACCAGGCACTATCCACTTAAAAACCCTAATCTTCTACATAAGATCTCAAAAACTTCAG